>NC_056729.1:1701375651-1701975651 GCF_019279795.1 Protopterus annectens | reverse complement strand
CACTATACTAGCTTGTAATTGAAAATGCTCTCTCATGAGAGAGAGACAAACAAGGAGAGAAGCTCCAAAAGACAGCTCCTCTGGTGCAGAGTTAGAGGTCATGTTGTCCTCAACTGTGTGTCACAAGCCACAGAGTAGGACAACTGGGATGTGTAGTCAAGTCATCCCCCTCCACTTTAGAATCTTCAGGGTCAGTCTGTCTCTTCGAGGACCTGACTCTAGATTCAGATAGCTTCAATGAGTCAGGCTGAAACTTCTGTATGAATTGGACAAGCCCACAGCCAGTTTCACTCAGTCTTGGGAGGAAGGCAGGGGTGACAAGTGCTCCTGAGTTCCTGCCAAGGGGAAGACTTTGCTTTGCAGAAGTCCAAGCTACAGACGGGGTCTTAGGTTTGGCAATCATTGATGTTCTAGGAACCTAATTAGGGATATTCCTAAGCTTCAGTTTACTGACTGTGGGACAGACATCCTCCCCCATGGTAAGCAGAGGCAAACTCCTGTGCCTTTGCCTGATCAGCAGAAATTGCTTCACCCTCTCCAGTGAAGCCTAACTGTTGCGGTTAAGTTAGGCATGCATTCTACAGAAGGTATGACAGCTTCCCAAGGAATATCACTAGAGACTTCTGACAAAGTAGCTGACAGGTTGGCTAAGTGCCTTCCATGTTCCTAATGTCCTCAAACCTAGAAGGAACAGCACAGTCATTCAAGCACCATGGCCTCCTTTTCCTTCACTGTCCACTTCTTTCTTTTGGAAGAGTCTGGCTGACTGCTTACCAAAGACACAGCGGACTTTAATTACAAGGTGACAAGTCTCATTCTGTTACAGCAGGCCTTGGAAATTGTTCCATCTTGCATACAAGGTCTTGGCCTATAGTCCAGGCAACTCTCAAAAGCATATTATAGTGTATTCCAAGCCCAAGAAGTACAAGCACTTGATGTGACTGATCTTAAATAAAAACTGTCACCAAGAGACATGCTTTCATTTCTTTGGTGGCATGCCCAGTATACCTCAGTATCTCAGACAGACACTCAAGAGATGTCTGCACTAACTAAATCAAAAGAACTGCAATCATCAGAAGTAAACAGTTACAATGTGCACAGAAGCAGAAAGGATGTTCCTCAATGTGATTGCTTGGCTCCTTGTCAAGGTCTAGCCTGATGGACTGATAAAACACCTTGTACACTATGCAACTTGTGTGAAAAGAAAAAACGGAAGATGGCTGGCAATGCATCAGCCTTTATACCAGGAGTGTGGAGATGTACATGGTGAAGTTGACTCAGGCCAGCCCGTGGGGAGGGGTGCTTGGCTTTGAAAGTTTGTCAAGTCCAGCACAGTTCCATGAAGTAATAACTGCAGCAGCGAACTACACAATGGAATTATGAGAACCTGAAACACCTTCTCTGAGTAACATTAGAGGCTTTCCCCAAAATATACAGAGACCAATGGGCTTTTTAACAGGAGCTTTTCATGTGATGGATCCCAAGAGCTCCAAATTGTGGCCATCTGAGACCAATTCCTAAAACCACTGAAGTAGAATCATAGATGTGCATCTTTGAGGGTAGTCAGGACTGGTGCAGAATCCCCTGGGAAATCTGCCTCTTAATGGACTTAGCAGGGGTACTCAGCAATGGCAATACTGCCTGTCAATTCTTCTCGTCGGTGAGTGGTTTCTTCTTCTTAGGGTGCTGGGTAAAAGAAAAAAATGTGGAGGGGTGTCACAGAGACCCTCTACTATGGTCAATACCCATTTCCTTTTTTTGCAAGCCTTCTACAAGTTCCTGAAAAGCCTTCTCAAAAATCACCTCCCCATTTCTATAAAGGCACAATCTACTTCCATCTTTACTATGTGAGGAGAGTTTCAATTATGACATCTGTGGCAAACACATCCCAGATGCTGTTGTCCTGATCATGGAGTTATGACCAAAATTAATAAGAGTTTCTTCCAGAAGGTCACTCATACCAACATCAAGAAGCTCTTCCAGATTCTTCAGAGACTGTAACTGGGAAAGGGAAGTCAGATAATTAAGCATTCCAAGACCCAAAGTGACAGAAGAAAAAAAGCTGTCACTAATCCTGTGCAAATCACTGGACTCTTCATCTATCATTAAGGTTTATTTTAGCCAAGTGTTTCCTGTTATACTCTCTTCCATCCTTTGTAACCATGCTTCCTTTCCAATTCTCAATTTGTTTTCCACAGTTTACTTTACAATTTAGTAATCAGGTACTTGTGCTGTTCTACCGATCTTTTTCAGCCACAACCCAAATAAATATGAGTTGAAGCAATAGACATTTTATCAATTATAGTAAAAAACATTAATGTAAGTATAAATTGTGCAAAAAAGTAAATACTCACAGACATTAGAATCTGAGACTTGTTATGGACATTATCATGCACAGCGCTAATTTTACGTATTAGAACTTATTTTGTAACTTATTTTATAAAATTTACATTACAAGTCCAAACCCACACTAAAGTACTATACGAGTATTTATATAGCTGCATGGAATCAGGAACACAAGACAGGCCAAAATCCTCCTCTTCAAGGAAGAGTAAACCTGTCTGGTGGGCATCTAAAATAAAAAAACTCTACAATAAAAGAAATAAATTCCTGTCCAGGACCAAGAAGGAGCAGGTGCCTAATTGGAAGTAATTGCTCCTTAGCTTGAACAAGCAAATAAAAGCACTAGTGAAATCCTCCAAAGCAAACTTCGTGCCCAAACTGGCCACATCTACTAAAGACAATCATAAGGCCTTCTTCACGTGTCCGTAATCTCAAGCAAAGCACCCAGATCTACTCAGAACTGGTGGTAAAGGGCACCACATATACAAGTGGTGTAGATATAGCCAACCTGCTGGAAGACAGGTTCAGTGAAAACTTCACTCCTCTGTCCCCCCATAAGTAAAGCAGGACATTCCCAGTACCTGCCTCCCTCCCCTTATCTTTAGAAAGGCAAAAAATATAGCCTCCATGAGATCTGATAACATGCCAGGCTGCATCCTACATGAACTCAGGCAGGAGCTTGCAGCACCATTAGGAACCCTATTCAACCAAAGCCTGAGTACCAGCTTCATCCCAGCTGAGTGGAGGACAGCTACTGTAATCCCTTTGCAGAAAAGTGCAGCGTCCACCGATCCAGGAAATTATAGACCCATCAGCTTAACTAGCCTGATCTGCAAGGCCACGGAGTGGGTTATCATGGACTTCATTAACAAGGACATTGGCAACCTCCAGACACTTGATCCCACACTGTTTGGTTTTGTCAAGGGGAGATCATGCCTGTTAAATTTGGTCGACTTCTTTGACACAGTTACCAAGGCCATAGATAAGGGAAAGATGGTGTACACCACGTACCTTGACCTGGCTAAAGCCTTCGATACTATTCCCCACTGAGGTATAACAGATAAACTTTCTCAATTAGGCATCAATCCATATGTTACCAGATGGGTAGCAAACTTGCTCACTGATGGAACCCACCTAGTCAGAACAGGGGAAGCCACCTCAAGTAGTAGACCCGTAACAAGTGGTGTACCCCAGGATCAGTCTTGGGGCCTCTGCTGTTGGAATATACTTCTCGAAGGTGCAGGCCAAATCTAGTCGGCTATGGCTGACTAAGTTTGCAGATGACTGTAAGCTGGGTGCTGTCATCAATTCTCCTAGTGATGTTGACATTCTCCAAGAGGGTCACACCCAAACAAATGACTGGTTCCAGAAACATGGCCTCAATCTGAATGCCAAAAAAAGCATCATCATCTTTTTGGGGAGAGTGACGTCCTCACAAATTATCACATTGATAATAAGGTGACAAGTAAATTAAACACGAACTAGTAAACCAACACAGCTGAAACGGAGCAGGAAAAACGGTACTTCAAACGACCAAAAATATAAGGAAATTTATTAAGTTTGTTAAAATAAAGCGCTTTTCGTCTGGTTTAATGACACAGACTTCTTCAGACAATTATTTCTAAAAAAGGCTTGCTATATATACACACAGTTACAAGGAGAACCCAATCAACAAGCAAAAAGCAATTAAACAATTAAGCAATGAACTACTAAGTACTGTTTTTTAAAAAGGCAGTCACAAATTCGTAGCAGCAACAAAAAGTGATGCGTTAGCATTTGTTACTAAAACTATTTTGTCAAAACCACACCTATTAAATTAATATAACTCTGACTTCAGAAAAGCTAAAGACAAAAATCTAATTATATAATATTGACTATAAGAAACAGTAAAAAGTTACAAATGTTTAAACATATTTAAAAGTAATGACATTATAAAAGGCTTAAGTGAATAAAAAACTAAAAAACTAAAAAATTAGTAAGCACACAAGCATTTACCAGGATGAAAAGTCTACTAACAATAGACCTGTACAAACAAAGTTGTCATCTACATAAACTCTTGATTTTTAAAATGCTGCTTATTGAGCAGTTTTCATTGAGACCAGGGGCGTTGAAGGCATTAAGTCTAATCTGCCAAAGCAGTTCTAATTCCTCTAATTTGAAACCTGTTGGACCACCTCTTTCACTTGCTATAACCTGGTCGATGACCATGAATTTGAAGGAATGGTTGGGAAAAAGAGAAATATGTTTTGCTAGAGCATTGTCATGTTTGTTTTTTCTAATTGCATAAGAATGCTCATAAATGCGGTCTCGGAGACGGTGCTCCGTCTTGCCTACATAAAATGCAAGACAACTTGCGCACTGGACCAGGTAAACCACCATTTTCGAGTTGCAATTGACCCTATATTTCAAGTTGTAAGTATAGTCTTCAAGTTTGAACCTGTTAGATTCTGTAATATACTTGCAAAAATTGCAACTTTGACATTTATACATACCCACTACTCTACTTATAGGTCTCTTTTGACACTCAAACAAGTCTTTTAAGTTTTTTGCTCTCCTAAAAATCACTTTAGGTTTGATCCCTAATTTCTGACACAAACCCTGATCAGTCATAAGTACCGCCCAATTTTTGTATAAAATCTCAAGACGATCCCTACTGTTTGCACTGTAAGTTGTTATAAACATGGAGCTTTCGTTAAGTGGGTCAGAAATGGATTTAGACCTTTGAGAAGGATATGGATCTAAGTCAAGAATAGTATGTTGGTCGAAGTGGACCTCGTCTAGAATAGGTTTATAAATGCGTTTATCACGTTTTTGGACCACTTCTTCTACAATGTTGCTGACCAAGCTGTCAGGGTATCCTCGATGAAGGAACATGTTCTTAAGAAAAGTACATTCATCGAAGAAATCCTGGTTAAGCGTGACAATACGGGCTGCTCTGACTAGTTGGCCTTTGACCACAGCTCGCTTTTGATGATACGGGTGACAGCTTGTATAATGCAAGAAAGAGTTTGAGTAAGTACTCTTTCTATGAATACTAGCTGTAAGTCTCTGAAGTTCAATGTTTTTCTTCAGCTGAATGTCCAAATAGGCAATGGACATGGTGTTAAAAGTAGATGTGAACTGGAGAAAATTAGTAGTCGCATTCAAATAATCTACAATTTGTTCACTGATTGTGGCATCACCATCTACTATTATAACGATGTCGTCGAGGTAGCGGGTGTAGTAAATGAACCTGTCACTAAAGCTACAATTATTAAAGACAAAGAGGTCTTCCCAATTGGCCATTACTGAATTAGCTACACTCGCCCCACAAGGTGAACCCATGTCGACGCCAACTTGTTGTAGATAAAAGTTGTCAGCAAACATTAAGTAGTTGTTCTCAAGTATCAAGACCAATAATTCGTTGACTAAAGATATCTCAACATTTTCACCTCCATTCTTTCTCATAAATTGACTGACCCATTCCAAAGCTATTTCGTGTGGTATACATGTATACAGGTCTTTAACATCGACCGTGAGGAAGTTGTAGTTACTGCTAAAGACGAGATTTTTAATGTTGTCAAGAAAAGACCAAGAATCTTTACATATGTGGTTGATTTTCACCAAGTATTTCTGTAGAATGACATCTACCACTTTTGCAGAAGGGTACGTAGGTGATCCTCTACCGTTCAAGAGTGGACGCATTGGAGGGTTGACAACGTCCTTGTGCAATTTAGGTATTCCAAACAAGTACGGAAATCTTGGGTAAGATGTACTCATGAAGTTGAAGGTGTTCTGGTCAATTCAACCTTCAATGAACATCTCTTCAATACTGTCCTTTACGGTTTTATAAGCGCCATTAATTTCGGATCTCAAACTAAGTGAGTAAGAGGGACAATCCAAGAGTTGGAGCATTCTTGACTCATAATTGTCTTTGTCAAAAATAGCTAAACCCCCACCCTTGTCTGGTTTACATATTCTAACATTATTAAATCTAATGCTGTCTATACATTCCTTCTCAGCTTTAATGTTGTTAGCAAATGAAGGAAAATTATGATCGAACTTAAACTTTTGACGAATGTCAAGTTCGCATAGTTGTTTGAAAATATTTAATAATGGATGCAGTGGTGGGTTAAAGACACTTGGAATTCTATAAGGGTTTACATTAGAAGTAGAATTACCAAAGAACAATAAATTCAAGTTTAGTTTCCTAGTAAACAGTTTAATATCTAGGATAGTTTGAGCTAAATCCAACTTTTGGTTAGGGACGTACGTGTGACCTTTTGCAAAAAGTTCCACTTGGTCTTGGGTTATGTTAACTGAGTAGTTGTATACTTTAAAGTCATTTTCAACATTAGTCAAAATGACCGGTAACTCTGGTGGTACCAAGAAGCTAGGACCGTCTTGGCAAATGACGCTACTTACAGTTAAGTTTGGTACATAACCATCAAGGTAGTTGTAGTCACGTTCAGGTGGAACCGAAAGCCAAGTGAGGGTATCAGAAGAATTCGCAGCAAAGGCGACCGATGGTGAATCTAATTCCTGTATTGTTTCGTATTCCTTTTCGCTGCTTGGTTCAATCTGTTTGTGAATTGTTTTGGTCTCACTCCTAAAAAATTAGACGTATTAGATCTTAAATTGTAATGACAAGGAGCTTGGTTAACAAAAACACGTTCGTTTTCACTAGGCTCATTCTGTGGAGACCCCTCCAATCTTACATCTTGGCCAAGTGAATTGTTGACCATGGGGGCTTGGTTATTCTCATAGTTGTTCCTTGTAGGTAGTGCCTGAGTGTTGTTGTTGACGCCGGGTTGAGGAGGACCCTAGTAGCCTAGTAACTTCCTATGATCCTATAAGCATTTAAGAGAGACATTATCCTATTATATACTGAATTTTGAAAGATAACACTTTCTGCACACTGTTCTGTATAGTATAGCTTTTGAAACGTACCTTTCTTGAGCTGTGCATTACAGGAAATACAACTTTTATATACTGGTATAATGTCATCAAACAATTTATGAAGGGGGAAAGCAAGCATTTTTTAAGTAAAAAGAAAAGTCATCTTAAAATCAAGCCTGCTGTTGCATAATTCTATACCCTGGCAAGGGCTGGGGAGAAAAAATGGACCACTCCTCCTTTCCAAATATACCTACTTTACATTCAAAGAGTTAAGACAGGTGTACCTTATTGTGCCAGCCAGTAGTGGATTGAAGGCATATAACCAGTCATACATATCCTTGTCATTGATAGCTTGAAGAAGTATCCCACGGTGCTTTGTACAAACTGCAAAGGTGTTTGGTATCTGGAAAAAAAAAGCATTTCACTTTAAGAAGCAGCAATCTAATTTAAAATCAACAATCTCTAAATATGTCACAGCAGAAAAATGTATTATATTACTGACTTGCCCAACATATTTGTTATCTGCAGTCTGATGTCAGATAACCTCAAGAGTAGCACTTCACAAAAAAGATGTGTTTGAGGCCAAATAACGTATTTTACTGGTCCCTATTACATCAGTTTTCAGTTAAGTAAACAAGGTTTTTTCACAGGTGTAGACTTCATGTCAAGTGTTTTTCCAATGCGTATGCATTTAGGAAGCAGCAACTTTTCTTCTTTTTCTTTCTTTTTTTTTTGATAGCAGACAGCAGAGAGAATCTGCATGTATGTATAAAATGTTTGACTATACAGTCATATCAGAAATCATGCAAAGAATACTATGTTTTGCAGGCTATGACTCCAAAGATTATCAGGGCAGTAGTCAGAAGTTTTTCACTTAATCAACCACAAAGTGAAGTGGAGGAGTTATAGTAAATGACTTGTAATTGGTTAATGAAAACTGCATCTGTTGCTACTTCTAGCACAAAACAAGACCAAAGAAAAAAAGCCACAGCCTGTCACCAAGATGATCTTGGAACTGTGCCACAAAGTAAAGTCCTTCACTGACAGGTGCTCAGTGAGTGCCAAAACACACACTATGATTATTTCTACTCCAAGCCAAGGGTCTGAAATTAAACAAAAGGCAGACAAGCTACTGCAAGCTGCTTTCTACAGAGACATTATAATGCCATTACATTGTATTAAATGTTCAGGCTAACAAAAGATCTGAATAACAATGCCACAGAAAGACAAGTTTGCAGTGACAAGCACTGTCCACATAGTTGCAAACCGGATACTCCTGACAGTGACTGATATTCTCACTCCAACTGTCTAATCAATAAAAAGGGTCTGTTGCTATGGATATGAACTTTCCTACTGTCTCCGTTACTAGTTTGGTGGATATGGGTATCCTGAGGTAATGAAGAAATTGCCTCATATTTACTGATAACCAGTTAATTCTCAAATAAACTGATATGGCATGTGAGAGATGTATTTACACAATGTCACTGGAAGCAAAGCTCTCACATAAACGTACTCCTAACGTCAGTAAGGTTGTCAGTAGTACACACGCTGCACCCATCATGCACAATTCAAAACAGACATATCGACCCACATATGCTGAGGCACTTGCATGTAACCTTCCTAAACCACAAAGACTTCCTAGACAAAGTACACATAACAAATACCCTCAGAAGCCCCAAATGTACTCTTTCAAAGCAACACCCACAACAACACATACAGCTACAGCTCATGGAGCATCTACCTCTAAGCCCATAAGGCAAGCCACCACACAATTCAACATTCTACTCATTAGAGACTCCATGAGAGACACTGATGTCCCACTCACCAGGCTGGGGAAAGTTATTGTCAGTTGCTTATCAGGAGCTAGGATCTACCACATTACGCATGCACTCAGGTCACTGGACCACAATTACCAATATGACAGTTATCGTACATGTGGGAATAAATGACCTGAGATGTACCTCCCTAGACTATATGGAGTGAGACATCTTGGAGCTCAGGATGCGTGTCCCATGCTGGTATGAGATAGCATTGAGCAGCATTTTACCTTCGTCAAGGATGATGCCACAATATGAACAAAAGATGACTGACTTTAATAGTTGGCTTAGTTTCTGGTGTCATTCTAAGGGGGTGCAATTTTTGTCAGCATGGAAGATGGTCAACAGACCATTCTGCTTTGCCAGGGATGGTCTGCACCTCTCCCCTCTATGCTTTCGAATATTAGTTAAAACACTGCTTTCCCCCATAGTGCCTTTTTTTAGGCAATGCCAAACTGAAAGTACTTCTGACACAGCAAATCAAAACCAAGAAAATTTAAAGGCGTTGAAGCTCAGTGCTAGGAGTCTAAACAAAAAAATCCACTCCCTAGAAGTTCTCTTCACCCTAGAGAATGCTGACATCTGTGCGGTCACTGAGACATGGTTTAAAGCCACGGAGAGGACACCAACAATGCAATGTTATAATGTCGTCCACACATTTAGGCCAGCTACTTCACAGGCAGGGACTAAAGGTGAAGGTGTCTCTATTTACATCAAAACTAAATATACTTCAAGGCTGGTCAAACAGGGCAATGCACATGAGTTACTCCATGTTCAAATCACCATAGGTAAAATCCAATACCACTTCACTGCAAGCTCTATGACCCAGGAAACCCATACCATGTATTTAAACTTATTAGCATCACTAACCATCCAACTCAATCCCATATTCATGGGTGACTTTAATAAATACAAACTCAGTGGACCAGACAGTCAATACACCAACCACGGGTGCAAACATACTTGATCTGGTCCTCATTAATATAGAAACTGCTGCACACCCCCTATTGTAATGCCTTCACTGGTTAGGTCAGACCACACAATGGTCTCCTTTGACGTAAAAATAAAACCTGGAACCCCAGCTTATACTGGAATATTCAGGAACTATTCTAAGGCTCACCTCCTGCGATTAAGTGAGAACCTGGCAAAATGTCAAGCCCTCCATAGCCCCTGAGAACACTGCTGTCTATGCAAAACTGTTCACAGAAACCCAGTACAAACATGTTAACGGCTGCAAGGAGGCAGCGGTACCCACCAGGAAGAAGTACAGAACTAACTAAAAAAACAAGCCACCCTTGTGGAATCACAAAATTAATAGGCTTTACAACAGCAGGAAGAAAATAATTAAAAAAATTAGGCAGTGTAGCACCCAGCAGGATAAAAGCAATCTCAAACTAAGAAAAAAACAACTCCAAGCACAAATAAAGTCTACCAAAGCCAAATCTGAGGTAAGGCCAAGATCAACCACAAATCATTCTTTAGCTATGTCCACAACCTCAAAAGCAATACACAATTGCATGCAGAGCTAACTGTAAATGGAGCCACCTATACTGAGCCAGAAGATATTGCAAACATCCTTGCTGATAAATTCAGCTCCAACTTTACCCCTTCTCTCCCCCTTAGCCTTCCCTCAAGAAATATCATCAAATATAACTCTTCCTACTATCACTAGGGAACAGATCTGTAATGCTCTCTCTAAGACCAAGGACCCTGCATCAATGGGCCCAGACAATCTCCCAGGATGCTTCTAAATAGCATAAACCATGACTATCAGGGCCTCTGGAATTACTATTTAACTGTAGCCTCCAAACAGGCCTCATGCCTCATGAGTGGAGAAAGGCAACAGTCATCTCTCTGCACAAATGTGGGCCATCTACAGACCCTGGGAACTACAGACCCATAAGTCTCACTAGTCTTGTATGTAAAGCTGTGGAAAGAACTATCATGGAGATGATCAATAGAGATATAGTAAACCTCCAGACACTGGACCCATCCCAGTTTGGTTTTATCAAGGGCAGATCATGCCTACTCAACCTGGTGGACTTCTTTGAGAAAGTCATCAAAGCAATGGAAGAGGGCAAAATCTTTCACACTGCCTGCCTTGACCTAGCCAATGCATTTCACACAATACCCCACTCGGGCATTGTTGACAGACTCATGAGGTTAAGTACAAACCCGTATGTCACCCGGTAGATAGCCAACTGGCTCACATACAGGACCCAAGAAGTTAGAATTGGGAATCTACCTGTACAAAGACGCCAGTCACAAGTGGAGTCCCTCAGGGATCAGTCTTTGGACCACTCCTGTTTGGCATTTACTTCTCAGAAATCAAGGCCAATGTTGGTGGTCTCTGGCTGACTAAATTTGCAGATGATTGCAAATTAGGAGCTATCATGGAATCTCACACTGACACAAATCTTCTCCAGGACGGGCTGACACAGATAAACAACTGGTGTCAGAGCCATGGACTAAAACTAAATGCCAAGAAATGCATAACAGTATCCTTTGGGAAGTCATCCATCCCTGGTATCATATTGACAACACCCCCCCTTAAAGGTGACCCAGTAGTCAGAGACTTAGGGACACGCATAGATAGCGTCTACACTGGTGAGGAAATCATTCTATGTTGCACAACTTATAAACAAAGTTATGGTATCTAAGTCCAAGGAAGTAACTAGCTAGTAAGTGCACTGCTTGGATGCTTGCAGAAAAAGAAATTCAGAGAACCTGAAAAAAAATCAATCACAATGGTACCTCCTATACCGAGCCAACAGATATTGCCAATATACTGGCCGACAGATTCAGTGCCAACCTTACCCCCCCCCCCCAAAGGACCAATCATACTACTAGCAGATTGCTAGGCACCCAGTATTACTGCTGCACAGGTTAAAACAGCACTGTCCAAGGCCAAGAATACAGCTTCTATGGGACCTGACAATATCTCTGGCTGTGTTCTACATGGACTACAGAGTGAACTGGCACCTCACCTGTGTGCCTTATTCAAACACAGCCTCACCTCAGGCTTTGTCCCTACTGAATGGTGCACTGCTACAGTCATCCCTCTCCACAAAGGAGGAGCGACTACAGACCCTGGGAACTATCACCCCATTAGTCTGACGAGTCTGATATGCAAAGCTATGGAATGCAGCATCATGGACCTAATAAACAAGGATATAGGGAATCTCCAAACTCTGGATCCCACACAATTTGGTTTTGTGAAGGGTAGATCATGCCGGGTCAACTTGGTCGACTTCTTTGAGTCAGTCACCAGAGCTGTGGATGAATGCAAGGTGGTTCCTACAGCCTACCGTGATCTGGCCAAGGCCTTTGATACCATTCCTAACTCAGGAATCATAGAAAAACTCACTAAGCTAGGCATCAACCTCTATATCACTAGGTGGGTTGCAAACTGGCTCACAGATAGAATCCATAGTGTGAAAGTAGCTGACTCCAAGTCAGACTGCCAACCAGTCATGAGTGGAGACAAACAGGGATCGGTCCTGGATCCTCTCCTGTTTGGTATCTACTTCTCATAAGTCCAGGCCAACATGAAGGGACTCTGGCTGACAAAGTTCACAGGCAATTGCAAGTTGGAAGCCATTATTAACTCCCAAAGTGATGTTGACATCCTACAGAAAGGCCTCACTGAGACCAACGAATGGTGTCAGAACCATGGCCTTAAGCTCAATGCCAAAAAGGTGTCATCCCCTTTGGGAAAAACACAGTTCCCATGAATTACCACATCGACGGTAGTCCACTGAACACAGAAGGTGTTATATGAGATCTAGGAACACAGGTTGACAGCAACCTCTCTTCTGACCACCACATTGCCACTGTGGTCAGAAAGTCCTTCTATGTGGCACATCACATTACTAAGGGTTTTGCATCCAGGAAGAAAGAGGTCAATCTCTTCCTCTACTCTTTCCTCATTAGGCCAATCATAGAGTACAATGCCTTATTTGGCATGTACCTCATTAGTCACCTGTAACAACTGGAAAGGCTGCAAAAGTACCTCACAAAGAAGAATCTAGGCCTTAAACATTTGTCCTATATGGACAGACTCAAAAAACTATTCTCTGTTTTATATCGTCTACTTAGAGGCAATCTCTGCTCGACTTACAAAGCCATGTCTGACCCAGCTCTGTTAGAAATGCTACATCTAAAGAAATCCCAATCCCTCTGCACCACACGCTCCACAGACCGCAACCTCATTACCACAATCAACAGAACGTGCTGGACTGACAGGTTCATAACCTAGAGACTGCCAATGCTATGGAATAGACATCCCATACATGTCAAACAGAGCACCTCACTGTCCCTCTTCAAAAGAAATCTTGATGAATGGATGGGAAATAGAAAATTCACCCCGGGGATCACTCCAGTGGCTCTACTCGATAGAGGCACTGGGAACTAAGGTCGGGTGACATGATGCCAGGGCAATCTTATGGACTAGGCTTGTAAAGGCTTCATGGCCATTAGCCTAGTACACACCTTTGAACCTATGAACAAAAGGTGAGGAGAAAACACTGCCTGGGAAGAATCCTGTAGCTGTTCCACAAAAAGCAGTTCAAGCTCCAGCTAGAGGAAAAAAATAACTCAAATATCAAAAGGCTGGAAAATGGAAGAAGCTTTAAAGAGATATTCAGATGAGCTCATAAGCCTACAAAAAATCAAAGGTCGAAATGAAGAAAAGGCTGGCTGAGTATGAGATTGCTTATGAGGAGCTGTTTTCAAAAAATGGTATAGAGGACACAGCATGTAGGAAAAGCCTGAAACTTTCTGTTGTACTACAGAAACTGAAAGGAAAAGACTGTATTCATTTTCTGAAAGCACAAATAAGCAACTGGAGTGTTATTCCACAGCAGTACTTGTTAACTGAAAGGGCACATTGTGCGTATGCTCCAAACCTGGCCACGATAAAGCAGCCCATACCTTTAGTATTAAAGATGCAATACTACCTGCAGAAAGAGTCGATTCTGACAAAACTATGGCAGAAGGACAAAGTAGTAAAAATGGGAGACACTAGAGAATTTGTGGAAAATGATTACTCAGTGAACACCTGGCAGAACAGGACTAAATTTATTCCAGCAATCAGGGAATACTGAGAAGCAGGTGTGAGATTCAAATTGCTTTATCCAGCTATTTTCATATCATTATTTCCTGGAAGGTCAAAATCATTTTTAATGCAGAACATACAAAGAAGGAAATACAAAAGTTTGTCCAACAAAAAGGAGCTAGGAAATAAAACGGGACTCTGCTTCTAATTCATCTGATAATAAAGCCCATAGAGAGGCTATTCCAGTGAAACATTTTCCAGTGTTTCAAAGGAAAATGCTTGAGACACTGGAAATGAATCGGAGACTGAATAGGGAGAGGGAAAGCAACAGGAAGAAAACCTACAATTCAGACATTGTTGAATAAATGTGGGCTTACAAAGCATTAATTACATTTGTGAAATATGACGGAACAAGAAAACCTGGAACTATTGGACGTTTTTGACTTTGTTAAACTTCTAGGGGACTCCAAAGTATATGCCCTACTTCATGTCACTAATGTTTGGAAGAACATTTAGAAGAGGGGAAGAGGAATGAAAGAGTTAAGTAAAACAAAAGTTTGTTCTTGACAGTATTTTTATAATACATGACGTGCTGCTTGCTACAAACTACATCCTTTTCAGTTATTTTTGTGTGATAGGGATACTAAAGTAAACAGCTGTCCCTATTTTTTCCTCCTCTTTTTTTTCTTCTTGTTCAGTTTTAAGAAATACAGGCACTGAACAAAACAGCATGATAAAAGAAAAAAACTGATATGCTTTTCCTTACTTTTGCATAGAGAAATGGCTAGATTAAAGCCCTTGGCTTGATTTAATAACAGGTTTTAAGGGGAAGCATAGAAATGGAAAAAAAAAAAAAACACTGACTATAATGAAAAGTTTTCCTCTGGCACATACATTTTCAGAGAGCAATATGGGAGAGAGCTGCCCAAGATGCAGAAACCTTTACAAATGCACTCTATGAGCACCTATAAGGATGAATGGATCATGCCATCCCTAGCAAAACCAAGACTCACTCCTCTAAGAGAAGGAAACCAGTTTGGTGGACCCCTGCAATAAACAGGCTATACAATAGGAGGAAGAAACTAGTTCAGAAAAAAAGCAAATCCCAAGAAGGAAAGACATCCCTGATCAGTATCAGTAAGAAACTAAGGTCCCTCATGAAATCATCCAAGGCTAACTTCGAAAGAAAAATAGCCAAGGATTCAAAAGATAACCACAAAGCCTTCTTTACCTATGTTAAGAATCTAAGTTGCAACTCGCAGATATGCACTGAACTAGTGCAAAATAGCACAAAATATACTGAACCTACTGATATTGCCAACATCCTGGCAGATGGCTTCTGTGCAATATTCACCCCCCTCTCACCTCCAAAAGGGCCCACAACAATACCGGAAAAGTGTAGTGTCCCAAAAATCACAGACGCACAGGTGAAAACAGCTCTTTCAATAGCCAAAAACACAGCGTCAATGGGACCAGATGGTGTCCCAGGCTGCGTCTTGCACGAACTACAGAACAAACTAAAGCCCCACCTAAACACGCTGTTCAACCTCAGCCTCTCCACAGGCTACATGCCCATAGAATGGCGCACAGCAACGGTTATTCCTCTCCACAAAGGAGGGGCCACAACTGACCCTGGTAACTATCGCCCCATAAGCCTGACTAGCCTGGTCTGCAAGGCTATGGAGCGCATCACCATGGAACTCATTAACAAAGACATTGGGAACCTCCAAACACTTGACCTGACCTAGTTCGGCTTTGTTAAGGGCAGATCATGCCTACTAAACCTGGTTGACTTCTTCGAGAGAGTCACCAAGGCCATAGACGAGGGAAAGGTGGTTCACACAACCTACCTTGACCTCGCCAAGGCTTTCGACACCATTCCCCACTCGGGTATTACAGAAAAACTCACCAGCCTGAACATAAACCCCTATGTCATGAGATGGGTTGCCAACAGGCGTACAGACAAAACTCACACGGTAAGAATAGCAGGCTCCAGGTCCGACTCTAAACCAGTCAAGTGGTGTCCCGCAAGACTTGGTCCTGGGACCCCAAATGTTCGGCATATACTTCTCAGAAGTACAGGCACACACGAGGACTATGGCTAACCAAGTTTACCAATGGCTGCAAACTGGGAGCCATAATTGACTCTCTGGCTGACACGGACATCCTGCAAAAGGGCCTTACTGAGACAGACACCTGTTGTCAAAGTTATGGCCTCAAGCTAAATGACAAAAAATGCATAGTCATCCCGTTTGGGAAAAACAAAACACCCACGAATTTCCACATAGGTGGGCAGCCCCCTTAATACAGAAGAGGTAATAAGAGATCTGGGGACCCAGGTAGATAGTAATCTCTCCTTTGACAATCATATTGCCAAAGTAGTTAGGAAATCCTTCTATGTGGCCCATCTAATTACTAAAGGGTTCGCATCTAGAAATAAAAAGGTTATAGCGCCCCTCTACTCATCACTCATTGGACCCATAATAGAGTACAATGCCCCCATTTGGTTACCTCACAAGACACTTCCAACAGCTGGAAAGACCACAAAAGTACCTCACCAAGAGGATTACTGGTCTCAAATATATGTCCTATGCAGCCTGACTGAAAAAACTCCGGCTGTACTCAGTGGCATATCACTTACTCAAAGGTGATCTCTGCCTGACTTACAAAGCCATGTCCAACTCAGAATTGATGGACATGCTCCACCTAAAGAAATCCAAGTCACTGTGAGCCACGCACTCTAGTGAGCTAAACCTCACCATAACAATAAATAGAACATGCTGGAGGGATAGATTCCTGTCACGGAGACTCCCCATGCTTTGGAACAAAATTCCAAATTACATCAGACAGAGCCCCTCACTAACACTCTTCAAGAGAATTTGCAACAATTTCCACCACAGCAATCCAAGGATGCAGGAACACCAAACAGGAAGATTATAGAAGATTTCATTATAGATGGGTCAACAAAACTGTATATTTATGTATTTTACCAACAATTTTATTTTCATTTTTATTTTTTGTGAAGGATATTTCTTTAAGGAATTTATTGGATAATTGATTGATTGTGTGAGTTAGGGTGTATGGATGTGTATTTAAGTGTGAATGAATGGTTGTAAAACAGACTCTGAGGATACCAGCTTGGCTGGTGAAAGCGCTTAGTCTGTGGTTGTCGTTGGAAATAAAAGAATTAAATCTTCCTGTTTGGTGTTCCTGCATCCTTGGATTGCTGTGGTGGAAATTGTTGCGAATTAAGGTTGTGGATCCTGTTTTGGTTTCCTGGTTCTCCTTTGTGTGTGTATACTCTTCAAGAGAAACCTTGACGAGTGGATGGGTAACAGAAAATACACCCCTGGGATCACTTCATTGGCTCTGCTTGACAGAGGATCAGTTAATTAATCAATGGGGCGGCGAAAGCCGACACACTCTGGCTAGGCATAATTATAAATGCCCTCGGGCATATAGCCTAGTACCTACTTACGAAAATCTTCCTGTGGTGGAAAGCAACTTTATATCTGGTTTTCATGTTTCTTTGGAGACAAACTGATAAGGAGGCAATAAAATAGAATATTGCTTTTGTTCAATGGCTAGGAGATAATGTTTTCTGAAAGCATTCAAGCTGTTTTCTACATCAGGGACAGGAATAAAGATAAGACAAAAACAGACAACACTTAGTGGAATGGATGACTTTTATTATTGGTTAATTCAAGCCTTTGAATATGGCTGTAAATCTGGAACAAGTGTTACTATTACAAGGGTTAAAATTCATTATTTGAAGATGTACATAGTTTTGTGTGTTAGTATTATGTTAAGTTCAGGAGGTGCATTTTTTGAGGGTTTTCATTAAAACAAAAAGCCTTGTAAGATGTGACATAAATTCTAATTTCTTGTTATATCTATTTGAACCTATGTATTTACTATAATTTGGCATTTGTGTTGCCCATTTTCATTCCTCATTGATGGGTCACGGATCGGACCCTCGGATCCATCTTGGTCACACTTCCAAGACCTGGATCTGAGTCTCGAGCTCCTCCCTCTTCTCACAATGCACTACAACATCCGCAACTCCTCAGATCAAGTTTGCTGCCCTAGTGTCTACAGAGTTATAGAAGCAGGACAGATACAGGAAGGAATGAAGCTCTAACGACAACCTGGGGATTCCATTAACATTCAAAGATCTTCCTAAAAGTGACAAGGCAAGGGGAAGGTTGGAAGGGAGGGTGAGGAAGAATGAAAATGGACAACATGGGTCTATGTTGTTTTATCAAAACTTCGAAACCTATATGGCCAAGACCATATGATCGAAGTTTTGAAACTTTGAAACTCTAATAAAAACACTAAACCTAAACAAAAAGCTTCACCTTTAAGTTTTTGCATTGGGGCAACTGTCCCTGCACCCCCCCACACCCCTGCTACTTAAATATACCAACTCTGAGATCACACTACAGCAAAGAAAATGTTAAATCTCCCATTCCATGCTGTACACGATCTCAATTCAAAGTGTTTGAAGTTTCAAAACTTCGATCATATGGTATCAGCCATATGGGTTTCGAAGTTTTAAAACCCTCAACAAAACAAGGCAGACCTGACAACACAGATGCCAAGTTATGGTAAGTACATAACTTCTAAATCTGATGATGTTCTTTTCCTTCTTCCTCACTGATAGGTCAGAGTCCCCAGCTACGTAACTCTTGTGAGGCCCTCAAGGAAGGATATGCCAGAGCACTGTCGAGCCAAAGGAAGCCCTGCTTTTGGAGACAATTTCTAATATATAATGTGTAACAAATTTATGAGCTTTTGACCAAGAGGCTGCAGCACAAATATCAAATGAAACTCTAGAAGAAAAAGCAGATGATGTAGCCAGAGATCTGGTAGAGTGGGCTGTAGGAGGATGAGGCAATTCCACACCTTTCTGAGAATAAATCAATGAAATACAGTCAGTAATCCATTTGGCCAAAATAATTTTGAAAACTGCTTGACTTAAATGGTTAGGTGAGGAGGATAGAAACAGCTGATCAGACTTCCTGAGCTTATTTGTTTGGTGAAGATAAAAATGTAGTTTCCTACGAACATCAAGAAAGTACTGCATATATTCATCCTTATTAGTAAAACTGGGAAAGAAAGCTGCCAACTGAATTGATTGGTTAACGTTTGTTTCCATGGTCACTTTAGACATAAAGGAAAGGTTTGTCCATAGTGATACTCTATCTTTATGAATAACAATGTAAGAGGCCTAGTACATAATGATTGGAGTTCAGACACTCTTTTCGCTGAAGCAATAGCTACCAAAAAGATTGTTTTCCAGGAAAGAAAGTTCATGCCACAATTATTCACTGGCTCTAATGGTTTCTGAGTCAGTCCCTGGAGTACCAATGTGAGATCCCTATAGGGAGAAGGGTTTTTTATATGGGATTAAGTAGAAAAACTACTTTCATAAGGACTTTACATAACCTGGATATTGACAGAGATGAGGATTCATGTCCAGTATGAAAACTGGATACTGCCGCTAGCATGCTGCTTAGATGGTAGAGAAACTTGTTCCTTCATTAAAAAGAGTAGTAAGAAACAGGAGGACAGCTGAAGTAAGGGCTGAAAAAGGATCAATGTTTTCTTTATTTATTTGACAAACATTTGACAACACTAATAGGGCAATGATGATCCTCAAGGAAGCAGGATGTAAGAAAATGCCATCATTGTTAATGCAGAGAAAGCATTCAACGCAGAAATCTGGGATTTTATGAGTAGGGTAATGAAAGCATTTGCATTGCCTTATAAAATTATAAAGTTGATTAGGAGGATATGTGAGGGATTGGAGGGATTGGAGGTGAAGATTAAAGTTGGGTGGTCCTCAATAACAAGGTTTATTTGAGCAGAGGAACCAGGCAGGGGTGTCCTCCTCCCCCTTCGTTATCTGCATTATATTTAAAATCACTGGAAAAGAAAATAAGGGACTCATAAATTCAAAGATAAAATTGTTATGGTAGTCAAGAAAAGCTGGTTTTATTTGCAGACGATATTATTTTACACTTGATAAAACCAGAAAAGGACATTTCAGTGTTGTGGAACATCCTGAGACAGTTTCAAGTCTTTTCAGGATACAAAATTAATGAAGATAAAACAAAGACAAGCTGTAAACTGTGTACCCACACAGAAATTGGTTCAGCAATACTCATATTTATGGAGACATTATAAAATGAAGTACTTAAGAGTACTGATTGAAAAGGATTCTGTTACTACATATAAGGGTAAGTAGTAAGAAATTAAACAACAAAAGAAAATACAAAAACTAAAAAATTGGAAGCCCTATTTTATGGACATGGATAGCAAGATACAATCCGTGACACAGTTCAGACGTATTTTTATCAACCAGAGGAGAAGTTGTGGATAGCAATTGATAAACAGTTGAAGGATTTTATCTGGGAAGTTAATAGGGGCAAGCATCAAGTCAGATAAGTTGATGCTTCCAATAGAACAAGGTGGTTTGGGATTACCTGATTTGAAGTGGTATTTTCGGAGCTACACAGTTAAGGCTCGTATAAATAGCACACACAGAAAGCCATAATTCAAAGTGGAAAGCTCAAAAAACAATGAGAGACTGGGATTTTTGATGCAGTCCCTGAAGGAGTATAACAATAACCATACAGATTCATAAAGCAGCAGAAAGTATTCTTATAACTAAGATAAAATGGGAATGGAGAAGGAGATTCAGCTGATAGGGAAGACTGCAATTAGGGGTACAGAGAATAGGTGAGAGGGGACTGGAATGTACTGCAGAAAACTGGTAAAGGAACCAAGGTATTGGTAGCAAATAATTAGACAGGAAAAGGTAAAAGAATGGGAAGAGACCAAGAATTCATTTGGACTGCAGGCTAGAGATTGCCTTTCCTATCAAGGACTGACAGAGTATAGGCAAAGAGAAAGAAATAGGGGGAATTCTAAGTGAAAGGCCAGTACTGGTAGAGGTTTTAGTAGAATCTTGAACAGAAGCTGCGTCGGCATATAAAATAGCATGACAACTATAGGAATCAATGACAGGAGGTTAGAAAGGATTGGGAAGGGAGACTGGAGAGAAGCAATTCACAAAGAAACAATATATATATATATCTATATGTGGGTCTAGGACACATGCTCGACTAGCATATGTTCGAATCACAAAACATCGAACACACATACACGAAAGCGCTTAACATCAAAAAGTGCTTCCGTAAATGTGTAGTTCAAAAAAAAAAAAAATCTACGTTTCTGCAGGGGGGGGCTTCACTCCCCTGCACCCCCC
The DNA here is from genome assembly GCF_019279795.1 of Protopterus annectens. Lineage (NCBI taxonomy): Eukaryota > Metazoa > Chordata > Ceratodontiformes > Protopteridae > Protopterus > Protopterus annectens. Next base: position 1,701,954,284 of record NC_056729.1, on the reverse strand, counting down.
ACATCCCCCTACTTTATTATTCTCATTCCGACATCGCACTACAGTGGGGAAAAGGGAATTTTCCCTTACCCGCACTGTAGTCCGATCTACGAAACAGGCACACATACATGGAAGCGCTTGTCGATTTTAAGCACTTTCGTGTACGTGTCTTCGATGTTGTGTGATTCGGATATGCTAGTCGAGCATGTGTCCAGATCCCATACACACACACACATATATATTTTTATATATATATATATATATATATATATATATATATATATATATATATATATATATATATATATATATATAGATCCCAAATATGCCACAAAGTCTAAAAGATTTAGAACCTTTGCTTGGAAGTGTTTGCATAGGTAATTTTACACCCCAAGCAGATTCCAAAGAATTTTTCCTTGGGTAGACTGCAAACGTTGGAGAGGTGATAGGGAAGAAAGATATAACTGGGAACATTTTTTTGGGAATGTAATGACTTGGCAGATTTAAAAAATTCCCTGGAGACTACTCAATCAGAAATATTAGGTGAGCAAATTGGTGTAACATTTGAGCTGTAATACATAATCAGAATTGTCTAGACATAGTAAGGCCTTGCTGAGTTTAATTCTGGAGGCTGCCAGAAGCAATTACTAGAAAATGGAAACCGAAGTCTAAACCAACTGTACTAGAAGTAGTGAATATAGTTGAGAGAAAACAACTGGAAGTGGGATCTTCAGAAAAGGGTAGAAGTAAATTACATTGAAAACAAAAAAGAAGTTATGTCCTTACCATAACGTTCCATGTGGAGTGTTCATCTCGCCTTTGTTGTTACACACGGGTTCGGAGCCGATCCTCGGCTCCGAGTTGGCCGAATTGCAAAGCTCTGAATCTCAGAAAAGCTCGAGACCAGCCCATATCCCACAATCCTCCCTGCCATTACTCAGATCTAGTTTGCAAACAAACCAGACCAAAAGATCCAACACCTCCGGTGCTAGAAGTATACACTCTCTTCAGCCATTCAGAGACACTCTCTCACCATAGCAATAACTAATGGTCTAAACATATATCCCATGATACACGGGACCATATACCCCGGAAGGGGTCAAGACACGTCGATCAGACTCTAATCCTACCAGTTCTTCCAAACACGTGGGGAGGGGAAGGGAGGGAATGTAAGAACAAAGGCGAGATGAACACTCCACATGGAACGTTATGGTAAGGACATAACTTCTTTAATCTAAGAGTGTTCAATCTCGCCATTTGTTCTTACACACGGGTAGCGTCCCTAGCTCCATCACCCCGAGTGACTCATGGAAGAACGTTCCTAAGCACAGTGGAACCAAATGATGCCCTGTCCTTGGAGACTTTGTCCACTCTATAATGAGTGATGAAAGTATGTGGCTTAGACCACGTGGCTGCTGCACAAATAGTGTCCAAAGGCAAACGAGCTGCATGAGCTAAGGAAGTGGAGACGGATCTGGTAGAATGGGCCTTAGGTTTGGTGGGTAAGGATTGATTTGATTTAGAGTATACGAAGGTTATACAGTCAGCAAGCCATTTAGATAGTGTACGTTTAGTACTTGCCATGCCCTTTTTATTGTCTGCAAATGTGACGAAGAGCTGATCCGTTTTCCTGTAAGCTTTGGTCCTATCCAAATAAAATCTTAATTGCCTGTGAACATCCAACTTGTGCAACATATACTCCAGTTTGTTAGTATGGTTCTTGAAAAAGGTAGGGAGTTCTATAGACTGGTTAATATTCGTAACTGAGCATACTTTTGGAAGGAAAGATGGATTTGTATGCAAAGAGACCCTGTCTGGATGGAATATCAAGTAAGGTGGTCTGACCGATAATACTTGCAACTCTGATACTCTACGAGCTGAGGTCACGGCGACGAGGAACAGCGTCTTCCACGATAAGAACTTTAAGAGACATGATGAAGCAGGTTCAAAAGGTGGCAACATGAGTTGCGACAGCAACAAATTCAGGCTCCATGGAAAGAAAGGTTTTCTGACAGGCGGCCTAAGATGGAAGGTTCCTTTCATAAAGGCCTTACAAAGTCTGTGAGACATAATGGGAGAACCTTCCTCACCAATATGGAAGTTCGATATGGCCGCCAACTGTACTCTTAGCGTGGAAGTAGAAGCTCCTTCGTGAAAAAGGATAGATAAGAATTCTAAAATTTTATGGAGAGGAGCTACAAAGGGGTCTAAGTTTTGGCTAGACACCCAGTATACAAAGCGTTTCCACTTACTCGTATAAAGTTTAGTAGTGGAAGCTTTATGAGAAGCAACCAGAATGTGTTGAACTGTCAGGGGGAGTAGATGAGACCTGGCTAGGCAGGGAAGCGGAGCAGCCAAGCTGCTAGTTTGAGGGACTGAAGAGACGGGTGAGGAACTCCCGACGAATGGGTCAGTAGATCTGGTACTGGGTCCAGAATCCATGGTTCCTCTATTTGATAGGCTCGAAGAAAGGGGAACCATATTTGACGAGGCCAGAATGGGGCTATGAGTATTACAGTCCTTTTCAGGTTCCTGGCTTTCTGTAGAAATCTGGGAATCAAGGCAGTAGGCGGAAATGCATATAGGAGACCCGGGGGCCAATCGTGTATCAGTGCGTCCCTGGGGACATCCCCCGGAGGGGGTAGAAGGGCAAAGTAGCTTCTGCATTTTGCATTCAACGGGGAAGCAAACAGATCGCAGCAAGGCTGACCCCATTTGCGGAAGATCTTTTCCGCCGTCTGTGGATTGAGGGACCACTCATGAGGTAACAGGATGGCTCTGCTCAACCTGTCCGCAATGACGATGGATGACCCCGGGATGTGCGTTGCTATCAGAAAGTGACCCGTGGACTCTGCCCATTGCCAAATTCTCATGGCCTCTCTGCATAACGGATAAGACCTGGTTCCCCCTTGCTTGTTTATGTACCAGACTACAGACATGTTGTCTGTCTGAACTGCTACTATTCCTAGAGGTAAGAGGGCTTGGAAGTGTTGCAACACCAGGAACACCGCCCTCAGCTCCAGAACATTTATGTGTAGAGTGTACTCCATGCTGGACCATTCTCCTTGGACTGTTGTTCCCTGAAAAAGCCCCCCCCCCCTATTAGGGAAGCGCCCGTGGTTATTGTGGCTGTTGGACTGGGTAGAACGGACGACCCATAGTGAGGTTCTGATCGCACACCCACCATGAGAGGTCCCGTCTGCAAGAGTCAGTTATCCTGATCTCGTGTGCTAGGGGTAGGTGTTGGAACGACCACTGCGCGAAGAGCAACCATTGTAGGATCCTCATGTGTAACCTTCCCATAGGAACTGCAATTAGTGGTGCTGCCATCAGTCCCAACACTTTTAACACCAGTTTGGCTGGGGCTTTCTTGCTGACCAGAAGAAGAAGAACTTGCTGTTTGAGGGTTGAGGCCCTTACTGGAGGGAGCTTTAGTAGTGTCGATCATGTATTTAGGTCTGCTCCGATGAAGGAAATGCACTGTGAGGGCGATAAGCAAGACTTTTCGAAGTTTATGGAAATCCCTAAGTGGGAACAAAGGCTGACTGTGTAGTCTCTGGCTTGCAATAGACGACGCTCGGTGGTGGCGGTGAGGAGCCAGTCTTCCAGATAGGGAAACACCTGGAATCCTTGTCGTCTCAAGTGAGACGCAACTACTGCCATGCATTTGGTGAATACCCTGGGGGCTGAGGTGAGTACAAAGGGCAGAGCTCGAAACTGAAAGTGACTGGCTCCCAGCCGGAAGCGCAGGTGATCTCTGGACGGTCTGGCCATTGTGATGTGGTAGTAAGCGTCTTTGAGATCTATAGAGCACATCCAATCATCCTTCTGTAAGAATGGAAGGATCGATTGAAGCGTGACCATCCGGAACTTTTCCTTCTTCACAAAGGTGTTGAGATGGCTGAGATCTAAGATCGGTCTCCAGTCCCCTGTCTTTTTTGGAACTAAAAAGAACCTTGAGTAAGTTCCGGATCCTCTTTGGTCTGCCGGGACTGGTTGGATGACTCTGTTTTCGAGCAGCTTCGAAATTTCTACAGCTGCTGGATTTCGCAGACGGGGTGGCACGTCTGGAAACCTTCTTTGTAGAGGTGGAGTTGATGTGAAGGGGATTTTGTATCCTCTGGTTATAATGCTTTTTACCCAAGAATCCAAAGTAATATTTAGCCAGGCCAGTGAGTATAAAGCCAAGCGACCCCTGACTGCCTCCAGAGCAGGACAGCCGGGCCTCCCTTCAGGAGTGCTGGAAAGGCTTCCCAGGGACGGAATCCCTGTCGCCTTGGTTATGCGGACCCCCTCTGCCGCCGGGGCGGCGTCTTCCATTTCTACCCCCTCCTCTGCCTCTGGAGGGGTTATCACTTTGTGTGGTCTGGAAAGATCACGGATTCTTACAGAACCACATTTTTCCGCCTCGTTGCCCTTTGGGGTACGGTCTAGTAGGAGCGGAAAAACGGACCCCGACAGCAGACAGGGTCTTTCCCTCTTGCTCACACCGAGTGAGAGTCTCCTTAACCTTGGGCCCGAAAAGTGTGGTACCATCAAAAGGGGCATTGGCAAAGGAAGAGTTGAAGGCTTCCACAAAGGAGCACAGCCGCATCCATGATGGTCTTCGAAAAGCAATCGCTGAAGCTGCAGCTCTACTCGATCCCTCGGCTGCATATGAGATGAGCCTCATGGATGAGTTTACTATGGAGGTGAGGGTGTTAAGTTGTGCTGTTACTTTTTCTGAAACAGCAGCATCTGTGTTACCCTGGAGGGTATCTGTCAGCTCCTTGATGAGATCCCTCTGCAAACGTGTGAAATGAGTCAAATAGTTTAGCGAACGCATGGAAAAAGTCGCTGAACTAAAAACGAGCTTCCCATATATGTCCATAGTCCTAAAATCCTTATTAGGAGGATGAACAGATGAGGAAGACTCAGACATCTCCTTTTTCGTGGCTGCCGCCACCACCATAGCGTCGATAGGAACTCCCTTGGTGAGATGAGATTTATCTTGGGGGGCAGTGATGAACTTGTTTGGTTTCCTAGGGACTGGTTCCACTGTGTCAGGTGCCTCTCACCCCCTTCGAGCAATCAAATCCATTAATTCATCGAAGGGTGGAGTCACCCAGGAGGTAGAAGGTTGAGCCCCAAAAGCCTTCAGCAGCACCGACTCGTCCTCAGTGAGGGCTAGGGATTGCCAATCACCCCTCTGTTTCAAGATCTCCAGGATGTCTGCAAATGACACATCCTCCGAGGGTGATTTGGGGGACCCCTCTGCCTCATCCAAGTCGGTGTCAGACGTTAGAGATTCCTGTGGGAATCTATGTGCCTCCTCTTGCACAACCGTTTCCTCGGGACCTCATCAGAGGGGGCTTCTGGTGAGGCCTCCAAGGAACAGGGGGAACCCTCTGGGGGTGGCTGAGGCAATGGGGCTCTACGCTTTGGATGGATCGTGGGAGCAGAAACAGAAAGTGGCCCTTTTGGGGAAGGAGAAGATTCCCCTGATGATGTGGTTGTCTGTGCAGACAATACTTTCCTCATAAGGTCAAAGGCCCCCGAACCCCTGGCCGAGGGCTCCCCCGGTTCCGAAGAACACAGGAGCATCCCAGACCCGGGTGCCGTGGGCTCCGACCTCGGGGACGGAGCCGAGCCAGTCTGTGCCGAGGCCCCGAGAGGGAGAGTCGGCACCGACAGGTCGGTACGACTCTCGGTCCCGGAACCGAGGAGAGACCGTCGGCTCCGCGACTCCCCTATCGGTTCCGAAGGAGTTGAAGTCAATGGTGTCGATCGTGCAATGGACGGTTTCGGCACCGAGGGCTCCACCATCATCAGGTCATCCTCTCCCGGCTCCGAGATCTGGATGGGTCTTGAAGGAGGACCCGTTGGAGATATGGGGAGGCCTTCTAGTTTCGACACCAACTGGGAGGAAACTGCAATTAACTTGGAAAGGGCTGTGTTTTCCATGAGTTTCTGCATGACATGATCCACATCTGTTTCAGATAAAGGTCTGGAAGAACAGGTCGAAGGAGCCGAAGATGGCACCGACCGAAGAATGGACAGTGGTGGCAGCTCCGACACCGGTTCCAAGATCTGGGGCTCAGGAAAAGATAAATGTTCGACGCTCGGCCCCAATATCTGTGGAACCGGCGAACGAACCCTAGAAGATGAACTCGGAGCCGATGACATGAGCTCCAACATCTTTGACCCCTTCAAGGATTTAGAAGCCTGATCCGACTTGTCCAACGCCTCTTGAAAGGCAGGCTTCAGTAACCCTCTGTCTATGAGCTTCCTGTGTCTATCTGTCATGACCCTCCCGCTAAAGGAATGGCAAATAGAGCAATCCTCTTGAAGATGGAGAGGGCCAAGACAGTAGACGCAGGAAGCATGATTGTCAGTAATGGACATTTTCTGCCCACATTGACATCTTTTAAAGCCAGATTTAGCTTTCTCTGACATGCTAATATAACAACACTTCGCTAGGCTAATGAGTAGAAAAAAACTGCTAAGACTACTAATCCTATAAATGTATATATATAAGTCTAGAAGGGGCTATATAAAATAAGACACTCACAAACCACACCCAAAGAAAGAAGGGTTAGGCCACAAAGGGGTGCCTGAAGAAAAGAAAAAAATCAGTAGCTTATCTGTAAATAGAAACCAATTATCAATTTTCTATCTGGTCCGAGCTCTCCTCGATCCGATCTGTTGCAGCGGCAAACTAGATCTGAGTAATGGCAGGGAGGATTGTGGGATATGGGCTGGTCTCGAGCTTCTCTGAGATTCAGAGCTTTGCAATTCGGCCGACTCAGAGCCGAGGAATGGCTCTGAACCCGTGTGTAAGAACAAACGGAGAGATTGAACACTCTTACATTGGGAATTGTGAGAATAATGCATGCAGAATAATGTCCAAACCAACGTAATCTTGCCTCTCTGGCTTTGTCTCCAAACATTCCAACCTGGATTGACCCTCTAATATACTTATTCCTAATCCTGTCCACCCTCGTCACACCCAGTGCAAATCTTAACATCTTTAACTCTGCCACATCAGCTCAAACTCCTACCTTTTTGTCAATGCCATTGTCTCCAACCCATATAACATAGTTGGTCTCACTACCCTCTTGTAGACCTTCCCTTTCACTCTTACTAGCACTTGTCTGTCACAAATCACTCCTGACACTCTTCTCCACCCACTTCATCCTGCCTGTACTCTCTTCTTCACCTCTCTTCCACATTCACCGTTACTCTGAACTATTGATCCCAGGTATTTAAACTCATCCACCTTCGCCACCTCTACTCCTTGCATCCTCACCATTCCTCTATCCTCCCTCTCATTCACACACATATAATCTGTCTTAGTCCTGCTGACCTTCATTCCTCTTCTCTCTAGAGCATATTTCCATCTCTCCAGGATCTCCCCCACCTGTTCCCTACTCTCACTAAAGATCACAATGCCATCTGCAAACATCAACATCATAGTCCACGGGGACTCCTGTCTGATCTCATCTGTCAACCTGTCCATTACCACTGCAAATAAGAAAGGGCTCAGAGCTGATCCTTGATGTAACCCCACCTCCACCTTAAACCCATCCGTCACACCCACCGCAGACCTCACCGCTGTCACACTACCCTCGTGCATATCCTGTACCACTCTTACATACTTCTCTGATACTCCTGACTTACTCATACAATACCATAACTCCTCTCTAGGCACCCTGTCATATGCTTTCTGTAAGTCTACAAAAACACAATGCAACTCCTTCTGTCCTTCTCAATCAACGCTCTCAGAGCAAACATCGCATCTGTAGTGCTCTTTCCCAGCATGAAACCATACTGCTGACCACTAATCATCACGTCCCCCCTTAACCTAGCTTCCATTACTCTTTCCCATAACTTCATGTTGTGACTGATCAATTTAATCCCTCTGTAGTTACTACAGCTCTGCACATCAACCTTATTCTTAAAAATCGGTACCAAAACACTTTTTCTCCATTCCTCAGGCATCCTCTCACTTTCCAAGATTTCATTAAACAATCTGGTTAAAAACTCCACTGCCATTTCACCTAAACACCTCCATGCTTCCACAGGTATGTCATCTGGGCCAACAGCCTTTCCATTCTTCATCCTCTTCATAGCTATCCTTACTTCCTCCTTACTAATCCATTTTACTTCATGATTCACTATCCGCACATCATCCAACCTTCTCATTCTCTTCATTCATCAACCCCTCAAAGTACTCTTTCCATCTCCTCAACACACTCTCCTCGCTTGTGAGTATGTTTCTCTCATTATCCTTTATCACCTTTAGCTGCTGCGCATCCTTCCTAGCTCGGTCCCTCTGTCTAGCCAATCGGTAGATGTCCTTTTCTCCCTCCTTAGTGTCCAACCTTTCATACAATTCTTCATATGCCTTATCCTTAGCCTTCACCTTTTCTCTCTTTGCCATGCACCTCATCTCCTTATACTCTTACTTTCTTCATCTCTCTGACAATCCCACTTCTTTGCCAACCTCTTTCTCTGTATACTCTCCTGTACGTCCTCATTCCACCACCATGTCTCCTTGTCGTCCTTCCTTTGTCCAGATGTCATACCAAGCACCTTTCTAGCTGTCTCCCTTACTAGCTCTGCTGTAGTTACCCAGCTATTTGGTAACTCTTCACTGCCACCCAGTGCCTGTCTTAACTCATCCCTGAACTCCACCTCACAATTACCTTTTTTCAATTTCCACCATTTGATCCTTGGTGCTGCCCTCACACTCCTCCTCCTCTTCTTCTTGATCACAGTCATCTTAGAAACTACCATCCTATCCTGCCTAACTACACTTTCCCCGGTCACTACTTTACAGTTTTCAATCTCCTTCAAACTGGCCGTCGTACATAAGATATAATCCACGTGTGTGCATCTTCCTCCACTCTTGTATGTCAACCTATGCTCCTCCCTCTTGTTAAAATACGTATTCACCACAGCCATGTCCATCCTTTTTGCAAAATCCACTACCATCTGACCTTCTGCATTCCTTTGTTTAACAACATACCTGAAGTATCATAAGCAAACTCAGTCCTAGGTCTCTTAGATGGGGAAGGTTGGCTTCCCCTGATTAAAGTATCAAGGTCTTCAGTCATTCTTATCATTTGTTCTTTAGGCATAGAGGCCTGACCATGTGGTCTGGGCGTCAGTTTTCTAGGCATGGTTCGAGTTTTAGGCCTGGAAGAAGAAGATGGTACCAGTTTAATATGCAAGTCAGTAGGCCTGAATACACCCTCAGAAGCCGGTGCCTGCACAGCAGCTCCGGACCCATCCAAGGTAGAGTCATCCGCAGGTTCCACAGTAGAAGCATCCTGCAGCATACCGGACTCCGAATGGGTCTCAGTAGAGGCCTGCGAATCTGAAGTAGCGGGTATCAGGGGCTACAAAATGCCTCACAGAGTACCGGCGAACTGGCAGCTTGTCTCTGTTTATCTTTGCGTTTTTTCGAAATGTCGGTAGTCGGCAGGCTTACCAAAGACATATCAGGATAATTGAACTGAGCAACAAAAAATTTAGAAGTGCAAATAAACCGACAACGAATAGTTTGCGGTTTAAATAAGGCACAAAACCGACAGCGAAGTACATCGTGGTCAGGGCCTAGGCAAGGAATACAGTACGAATGAAAATCTTTATGAGGTATTTGCTTTCCACAAGAAATGCAATTATTTACTTTTACTGACATCGGTAAGGAGCAAGAAAAAGTTTCCCCAACAGGGTACTTAGCTTTTAGTTGAAGACTTCAGTTCTGAAACTCGAAAACGAAAATTTCAGGAGTCGGCCGACCGGCACTTGTGAACTGCTTCTGCTTCGGACACCGCACGGCAAGAAAGACTGATGTAATGACGTCAGCTGCATGTTTTACACCCCTGACGACCTGACATCATGGAAGAAGAGACAGCAACCGACGCAGGACCCAAGACTTTGTTAATCAGGCCGACTGAGGGCTACCTGCAAGCAGATAACCCAAATGTAATGACTGCAACAGTGAAACATGAAGAACATCAGAAAATACACCCCTGGGATTCCACCTGTGTCCCTGCTGGACAGGGGTTTTGGGTGCCCACTTGTCTAAACATCAGCTAAACTCTTGGCTAGGCTTATAAGGGCCTCAGGGCCAATAGCCTAGTAACCTCCTATGATTCTATGATCTTCTGCTAAAAAGTTGTGGGCTGACAAATTGAACATTTGAGCATTTAGCACTTTTTACTAAAGCCTTAGTGTAAAATCACAGACATTTAGTAAAGAATACAACAGCAACATTATGGTTGAAAACAAAACAAGCTACAGTACTATTTTTTTGTATTCTACCCCTCCCCTTCTGATGATCAACAACCCACTCCTGACCATTCAGCCCATATTTTCCTTATGTTCAGAGACTTCCAAGATGGCTGCACATTGAGTTACAGCTTAATTTCAGCTCTCCCAGTGTGAAAACAGAAACTCAGAACACAGCCACTGAACTCGTATTTTGGGGGTAAATTTCAGTAACTACCTAGCAGGTGCACTGCCTGGATGCCAGCAAAAAAGAAATTCAGGGAACCTGAAAGAAAATCAATCACAAAAGGTGAGGATGAAACACTGACTGTGAAGAATTCTGCATCTCTTCAACAAAAAGCAGTGCAACCTCCAGCTTTGGTGAAAGACACCACTTCCAGTAACCTAGAGGAAAAAATAAGTCTAATACACTCAGAGATGATTAAACTAAACAAAGGCTGATGGAGTACATCAACTCAAACAACAAAAGTCTGGAAAAAATGGAAGAAGCTTTAAACAGATACTCAGAAGAGGTGCTAACACTGCAAAAAAATCAGAGGTTGAAATGAAGAAAAGGTTGGCTGAATATGAGACTGCTCAAGGGACAGAGCATGTATGGAAAACCTGAGATTTTCTGGGGTCTGTATTAGGTGATTGAAACTTTAGGCAACTGAATACCTAAAGATCGACAGCAAAAGCTGTAAATATCGAATGGCCACCTAATACCTAAATATCAACAGCTAAACAGCGACAGCTCTAAATATCGGATGCATTTATCAGGAATCTGCCCTGTTCTCCAATGTAAACCAATCTCATAGTTGGTGTATTTAGTTAGGGAATGTGTGGGGGCAAAGTGCCCCCACTCGATTAGGGTTTGAATTTTTTTTTTTTCCCTCCAGTCAAGCGAATTCTTTCCCTACAAAAGAATTTGTGGAAGTGGCCATTCGATATTTACAGCTTTTGCTGTTTAGGTGTCGAGCTTTAGGTATTCAGTTATGTAATTTGACTTTATAATATAGACCCGATTTTCTGCTGTACCAGAGGAAGGAACAGAATGTATTAATTTTATGAAAACACAAATAACTAACTGGACTGGTATTCCACAGCAGAAGTTAACTGAAAGGACACATCATGTGTATCCTCCAAACCTGGGCATGAGAAAGCAATCTAGACTTTTAATAGCAAAGATGCAATTCCTACAAGCAGCAGATGATTCTGACAAAACTGTGGCAGAAGGACAAAGTACTAAAAGAGGGAGACAGTACAGTGTTTGTGGAAAATGATTACTCATTGTACACCAGGCAGAAAAGGAGTACATTTATTCCACTAGTCAGGAAATGTCAAGAAGCAAGTGCGAGATTCAAACTGTTATATCCAGCTATCTTCAGAATATTCTTTCCTGGAGAGACAAAATCATTTTTGATGTAGAACATGCCAAGGAGGAAATACAAAAGTTTGTCCAACAAAAAGTGAGCTGTGAGACAGAAGGAGATTATGCTTCTTGCTCTTCTGCTAATAAAGACTGTGACTGTGTTAGTGAAACTTCTCCAATGTTTCAACAGAAAATGCTTGGGAGATGGAAAAAAGCACAAGAGTCAAACTAGAAGAACTAAGAGTATGTTGGAAAGGAAGCAGAGACTGGTTCTGGGAGATGAAGATAAACAGGAATAAAACTAGCAACTTGGAAACTGACAAATAAATGTTGGATTACAAAGCATTAATTATATTTGGGAAATATGGCAGAAAAAGAAAACCTGGAAATATTGGACTTTTTGGACTTTGTTAAACTTATAGGGGACTCTAAAGCATATGCCCTACTTCATGTTGTTAATGTTTGGAGGAAAACTAAAAGGAGGAGGGAGAGAGTTAAATGTAAGTGAAACAAAATTTTGTTCTTAAAAGTATTATTTTTATAGTGTATGATATAATCTGCACACTATAAAGTTTTCTCAGTTATTTTCAAGTGTAATAGGGATACTAAGGTAAAAATGGACCCCTGTTTTTTCCTTATTTTCTCTTTCTCCTTATTAGTTTTAAGAAATGTATGCATTTCAATCTAAGAAAAAGAAGAAAAGTCTGGTCAAAAGAGTATGACACAAAAAAAAAGATGTGCTTTTCCTCATTCTTGCATAGAGGAATGACTGGGTTAAGGCCCTTGGTTTTATCTAGTAACAAATTTTAAGAGGAAACAAATAAATAAATAAATAATAACATTGAATGTAATAAAGCTTTCCTCTATCAAATAAATAAATACTTGTAGAAGCAACTCTGTATCTGGTTCTCATGTCTCCATTGAGACGATCAGATAAAAAGCAATAAAAACAGAATACTTCTTTCTTTCAACGGTGAGAAGATAATGTTTTCTGAAAGCATTCAACTGTATTCTCATTCTGGGAAAGATAAAAATAACACAAAACCAGACAGCACTTAGTAGAAGCACAGGCTGTACAATGTGTCTAATGATGGATAACTTTCCTTTTAGGTCAACTCAACTGTGTGAGTGTGGCTGTCAGGTACATATTAGGAGGGTAAAATTTTAATATTTGAAGATGTACAAAATTTTGTGAGTTAGTATTAAGTTAATAGGTTTTAATGGTGTATTGGGGGTGTACTTGTTTTTTGTTTGAGGGCTTTTAATAAAATAAAAAGTTTTGTAAGGTGACACAGAATGAAATGGATATGGCAAGGAGCAACTGTAGAAAAGATCAACCTGCCAACAGTGTGTGCATGTAACACAAAAGCTGGAACTAGACACATTCAAAAAAAGTATTTACAAATAAAAGGTTGGAATAATAACTTTTTAACAATGAATGATGCTTTCTATGTTAACTTTAAATGTTAATGGTCTCACAGATATATACAAAAAGAGTAGTAAAGTGTATTACAAATAGAATGCAAATAGCTATGCATTTGGAAAGAACTCAACATGTGAATTTGATAAAGAAAGGATTTCAGGATGGTTATTCAGCAAAATACCTGGAACAAAGGAAAACAGGAATACTTATATTACTTGCAAGAGGACCTCCACTAGTAATAGAAGAGTATAAAAAAATAATAACGGTAGGTTTGTAATAGTAAGGGGCTACTGGAAAAGGAGGATTACACTGCCATGTATTTATATTCCACCTAAAACTGCTACAATGGAGCTTAAGAAAATTCTGGGAGAAATTATCAGCTTTCAGCAAGGAATATTACTTACAGGTGGGGACTGGAATTTGATTCGCAGTAGTGAAGATGTGTCTGGGGAGCCCAAAAGAAAAAATATAGAAAAGGAGGGTAGATTTTTGAAAAAAAATTATGAAAATATTTGGCATGGAAGGTTTCAATTCAGTAGTATGAATTTGGAGTGAATTTAAATATTACTCATCAAGATGCAAAAACTGGGCTAGGCTAGACAGAACTTACATTTCACAGGAACATGTGCATTTAATTTAAAGTTTTGATATGTATCCAATAACTATTTCAGATCACATGCCAATAATAACTAAAATAAAACACGGGGTAATGAAATAAAAATGACACACTGGCACTTTCACACCTATCTGTTGAAAGAGAGGAATTTAAGGAATGGGTACTGGAAATTATTTAGGAATTACTACAGAAGATAGAAATTTCTTCTCTAAACATAGATAGGGAGTGGGATAAAATTAAAGTGGGGTTTAAAATAAGGTGGAAATAAAAAAAAGAGAAACATGGTTAGGAAGTAACAAGAATTATCTAGAAGGGCTGACAAATGTTGAATTGCTGCAGAATAGGGGGAATCTCAGAACAAGAAGAGGAGCAATTGCAAAATGCTAAGCAAAAAATAAAGAATAACCTCAATGATATGCATGAGTAAAGAAAGATTGCTATTAAGCAACTGTTTTTTGATAATAACGCCAGAGCAGAAAAACTTTTAGCGCAATGACTCAGGCAACAGAAAGTAGAAAGGGTTATTGCCAAGCACAGAGAGCCTATAACAAAGGAAGATATCAAATGTACTAATATTATTTTGGAAATGTTATCAAATTCTGTATAAAGCAAAGACATATGGAGATCAATAAAAGGTACAAATGGAAAGGTTTATGGAAGAACTAAATATGCCAAGATTAGAGGTAGATGAGATTCAATTACTAACAGGATAGGAGGAGATGAGACAAAAATGGTTATGTATAACCAATAAACAGGAAATTGTGGTAGCTGTAATACCTAAAGAGGGTAAAAGACCCATTGCGTCCAGTTTCATACAGGTCCATTTCAATCCTACACCATGATTATAAGGTGTTAATGTCTATAATGGGTAAAAGAATAGCAAAGGTGATGCCAAAAACGATAGATATGGACCAATGTAGTTTTGTGGATGGGATGCAAACACTTGACAAAATTAACAGAACACTGATTATCCAAAGGGAAGCTGAATGTAAGAAAATACCACTGTTCTTGGTGGGTCTTGATGCAGAGAAACCAAATGACAGAGTAAGCTTGGAGTTTATGAGCAGGGCAATGGAAGCATTGGCATTGTCTGATAAAATTATAAAGTTGATTAGAAGGATATGAGAGAGATTGGAACAAAAAATAAAATGGGTGGTTTTCTCCCTGATAATTTCTGTTTGGGTAGAGGAACTAGGTAGGGGTGTCCTCTTTCCCCTTTGTTATTTGCACTACATTTAGAACCACTGGCAAAGAAAATAAGAGACTCAGAAATTCAACTACATAAATGGTATGTCAGTCAAGAAAAGATGGCCCTATTTGCTGATATTATTATGTACCTGATAAAACCAGAAAAGGACATTTCAGTGTTGTGGAACATTTTGAGGCAGTTTCAAATCTTTTTGGGATAAAACAAATTAATGAAGCTAAAACAAAAGAAATAGCTGTAAGCTATGTACCCACACATAAACTGGTTCAGCAATATCCATATTTATGGGGACATGATAAAATGAAGGATATTGATAGCAAGATACAAGCAGTTAAAATGTTTTTAGTCCCTTTAGATTTAAAGACAGTTCAGGCATATTTTTATCAACCACAGGAGAAGTTGTGGATTGTGGATAGCAATTAATAAAGAGCTGAAGGACTTTATCTGGGAGTGGAAGATGGCAATAGTCAGGTGGGACAAGCTGATTCCTCCAAAAGAACAAAGTGGAAAGTGATGAAGATGAAACAGCGGGGAAGCTTAAGAAACAAGCACAGACTGGGATTTTAGATGCAGATCCTTAAGGAGAACAACAATAACCATACAGAATTCATAAAGTGGCAGAAAGTATTCTAAGAACTAAGCCAACAAGGGAATGGAGAAAGGAGATTCTGCTGACTTATTTATTTTACATTTGTTGACCGGGTTTGTCTGACTGAGCTGATAGCCCTTTTTCGGTGGAGGCCCAGGGAGAAAAGCTCCACATTTATTTTTACGATAGAGTACTTATGTACCAAATCAACAATCTGGAGAAAAGCTCCATGTATTAGTTGGTAAGAACATATTAATAGTGTTCAAAAATAGAATTTATATTGAATACAGAGAAGTTTCAATTGGATTTTCAATAGCATACAGTATTAAATACAGGCAAGACAGTGCAAGTTTATACATGGGTTTTACAATAACAAACTAATTATGAACACTAATTTAGAGATAGGATTGTGGAGGTAATGCAGCACTGTTGGGAAGTATTAATTAAAGGAGACTGCAGTAATAAATAGTAGGTAGAGGTGATATGAGAGTAGAAGTTTGTTTATGTTGAGAAGGAAAGTGAGATTATGTAGGCAGGGGAGAAATTAAGTAGAGGTTTTAGGTAACAAGTGTGCTGCAACAGCAGATTGGAAGGAGAAGAAGTTATGGATTCTGAGTATTTGAGAATAAGTTAAGGAGGGTGAGAAGAATGGCAGGCCCGACCACTGACTGTTCAGGTATTCTTTTAAGGCCGACTTGAATTCATTAACATTGTTGAGAGTCCTAATTACCTGTGGGAGTTTGTTCCATGATTTGGCAGGGTTGTAGCTGTATAGGTTGAAGCCAGTTTTATTCTTTGGTTGATGGGTTTGTAGTAGGTCTTGGTCTGAACTTCGAAGGGTCCTAGAAGAGTGTAGTAGGAGATACGGGAGGATAGGTTGGGACAGAAAGAAGGCTGATATAAAATGGAATGAATAACCATAAGCTGAGGGAGAAGAAGCTGATAGGGAAATTCTAGCCGGTGTAACATTTTTAGTCAGAGACAGTGATGAGATTTATAATTTCGGTTTGTTGCAAATCTGGCGACTTTGTTATAGGTAGATTCTAACTTATTAAGGAGTAATGAGTTGAGATTTATTAGGATTTGGGAGCTGTATATTAGACTCGGTAGTAGATTAGCATGTGAGAGGGATATCCTTGCTTAGTGATGAACGTTTTGTTTCTGTGTAACAGCCCCAGTTTTTGGTGTGATTTACATTATACAGTCGTTAACATGTAGATCAAATTTCAATTGGTAATCGACTGTGACACCTAGAAGTTTACTGGAAGATTCAACAGTGATAGATGTATTGTTGAGAGAGAGTATGGAGAAGGAAGATTTAAGATTGCTAAGACTTTGGGGGAGAAAAAGTAACACTTTGGTTTTATTAGGATTCAGTATAAGCTGGTTATTGGAGACCCAGGTTTCAACTGAGTTAACGGAATACTGAGTGATAAATTCAGTAGGGGTGTCAGCAATAGACATAACTGTAGAGTCATCAGCATACTGGACAAATGATGACTGCGGGCAAGATGTACAGAGTAGGTTAGTGAAGATATTGAAAAGTAATGGACCAAGTATAGAACCTTGGGGAAACAAAAGTTCTCTCTTACCATAACGTTCCATTTGTGTTGTTCATCTTCTTTCATTCATCACTGATGGGTTCGGTTCTGAGCTCTCAGAACCAAGTCGGCCTTTTTACCAAGCTCATGCCAGCCAAAACACTCTCGACCTAAGTTTCTACCCAGAATGCCCTTCTCCTTGTCACCTCAGATCGAGTTTGCTAGAGAAAGAGAAGTAAAGCCGAGGCCACTTCTGCACAAATATCCTAGGACACCACTTGGACCCAAAGAATCCCCAAGAGCCTTTGGAGGAGGAAGGATGGTGGGAAGTGATGAATGAAAGAAGATGAACACCACAGATGGAACGTTATGATAAGACATAACTTCTTTATCTGATGTTGTTAATCTTCTTTCCATTCATCACTGATGGGACAGAATCCCAAGCTACCTTGAGGTCCATGGGCAGCCCCTGTGGAAGAACATTCCTGACTACCACTGAGCCGAAGGTAGCTCTCCCTCTGGAGACCAAATCCAATTTGTAATGATTGATAAAGGTACGAGGCTTAGCCCAAGTAGCTGCTGCGCAAATGTCATCCATGGAAACCCTGGAATGAAAAGCTACAGATGTTGCCAAAGATCTAGTGGAGTGAGCTTTAACTTTCGGCATAGGTTCTTTACTGAGGGAATAGATGTAACGTATGGCGTCCCTTAGCCATTCTGATAATGTAACCTTGGAAACAGCATCTTCCATTATGGGCCCAGAAAAGGAGATGAAAAGCTGGTTTGGTCCTGTCTAGATAAAATCTCAGTTGCTTATGTACATCCAAGGAGTGAAGGCAGTACTTTCCTCTATTGGAAAAGTTGGGAAAGAACACTGGTAGGTCAATGGTCTGGTTAATGGAAAATTCAGAATCAACCTTGGGAAGAAAAGACGGATTTGTCCAAAATGATACTTTGTCTTAATGGAAGACAAGATAGGGCCTCTTGATACACAATGCCTGCAGCTCCGAGACCCTTCTGGCTAATGTGATGGCTACCAAGAACATAGATTTCCGAGACAAAAACTTTAGGTCACACTTCGCAGCGGGTTCAAAGGGTTTTTGAGTCAAAGACAGGAGGACTAAAATAGGATTGCATGGTTCCACAGGCTGTCTGACAGGAGGCCTAATATGAGAGGTTCCCTTGAGGAAGGCCTTGCATAGACGTAAGGAGATGAAAGGGGTGCCATCTATACCATTGTGGAAATTAGAAATTGCCACTAGATGTACTCGTATGGTAGAGACAGAGGCTCCATTACCAAAAAACTTAGCCAAGTGTTGAAGTACCGCAGTTACTGGAGCCGAATACAGATCCAGCATGTTATCCTTGGACCAGATGGAGTACCTTTTCCATTTATCCTGATATAGTCTTCTGGTGGATGATTTATGAGAGGCCAGAATGATGTCTCAAACAGGCGAGGAGAAATTAGCTTGCCTGGCAACTAATGGAAGTGGAGAAACCAAGCTGTCAGCTTGAGACTGGACAGATTTGGGTGGCTCAACCCTTGGGGGGTGAGTGATCAGATTTGGAAGAGGGTCCAGAATCCACGGCAGGTATACAAGGTGAGGCAGAAGGAAGGAGAACCAAACTTGTCAGAATAGAGCTATGAGGATCACCTTGTATCTCAACCGAAGAGCTTTCTTTAGAAATTGTGGAATCAGTGGAATGGGAGGATAAGCATAAAGAAGTCCCATGGGCCAATCATGGATTACAGTGTCCCTCAGGGGAAGAAGGGCAAAATAGCTGCTGCACTTGTTGTTCGAAGGGGAGGTGAAAAGATCACAACAAGGCTGGCCCCAGTGGCTAAAGATTTCTGTCGCCACCTCGGGATTGAGGGACCACTTGTGAAGCTGGAGGTAACATCTGCTCAGTTTGTCCGCAGTAACTTTGGAGCTCCCTGGGATATGCCTTGCTATCAGAAAGTGGTTGTAAGCTATCACCCACTGCCAAATTCTCATGGCTTCTCGACACAGGTGGTAGGACTTGGTTCCTCCTTGCTTGCTGATATACCAGACCACTGACATGTTGTCTGACTGAATTGCAATTGTCCCGGAAGCGAGAACCGAATGAAAGGTCTGCAACACTAACAGCACTGCTCTCAGTTCCAGAACACTGGTATGCAGGTAGGCCTCTGAGGTAGACCATGTGCCTTGGATTGTCTTTCCCTGGAAATGGCTCCCCCACCTGATCAGGGAAGCATCCGTGGTCACAATGGCTCTGAGCGGAGGGGATTGAAATGGGCGACTCCAAATTTCTGTGTCTGGCTCATCTACCAAAGGAGGTCCTGTTTGCAGGAGTTGGTTATTCGAATCTGGTAACAGAGGGGGGGTGACAGTTTGGGAACCACTGACAAAGAAGGAGCCACTGCAGGATCTGCATATGTAGCTTCGCTAGGGGCACGATTGGAATTAAAGCTGCCATAGAATCTAGGGCCTGAAGAACTTCCTTTGCTGAAGCATTTGTTTGACAGAGTATCACTCGGAGCTGGAGCCTCAATCGCTGGAGTCTGTGATTTGGGAGTGATACTAGACAGGACTGGGTATAGAACACTGCTCCAATGAATTCTATTTGTTGTGTAGGAGTAAGGTTTGATTTCTCCTAATGTATCGTTATTCCCAACAACTTTGCCAGAAAGAGAGAGAGTATAATGCAGTGCTGTTACCAGAAGACGCTCGGTGGGGGTGGTGAAGAGCCAGTCGTCCAAATATGGAAACACCCGGAATCCTTGGAGTCTCAAGTGAGCTGTGACTACTGCCATGCACTTTGTGAACACTCTGGGGGCTGTACAGAGACTGAGCATCAGGGCACAAAATTGATAATGACTGACCTCTAGCCGGAAACAAAGCAAACTCCTGGAGTGTTTGTCCATCTTGATGAGGTAATATGCATTCCGGAGATATATGCAGCACATCCAATTGCCTTCTCTTAAAAAGGGGAGAATAGACTGAAACATGACCATCCAGAATTTGATTTGGGTGACAGACTTGTTTAAGCTGCTGACATCCAAAATGGGTCTCCAGTCCCCTGTCTTTTTTGGCACCAAAAAGAATCTAGAGTAAAATTTGGATCCACATTGGTCTGGTGGGACTGGCTGGATGACTCTTTTTTGAGACAGCTTTATTATTTCTGAAGCTGCTTCTTCCCTTTGACTGGGTGGAACATTGGGAAGCTTTCTTGGAAGATCTGATTGACAAGAAAGGGGAATGGTGTAACCTCTGGTGATGATACTCTGCACCCAATGATTGGTGGTAATAGATTGCCAGGCAGCTTGGTGCAGAGAGAAATGACCTCTGACTGCTTCCAGAGGTAAGCAATTGGGCTGCTCCTCAGGAGCGCTGGTAAGGCTGTCCAGAGAAGGAATTCCTGGAGCCTTGATTACGAGGACCCCCTCTGCCTCTGTAGGGGCGTCTTCCGGAATTACCTCCTCTGCCCCTGGGGGTATCATTACCACATGTGGCACGGTAAGGACCCTGAGATTTTTTGTGCCACATTTTCCCACCCCTCTGATTCCTGGAGAAGGTATGTTGAGGATTGGAAAACCATAGGCCTATGGCAGACAGGGTCTTTCCATCTTGCTCGCACCTGGCTAGCGTGTCCTTCACTTTGGAGCCAAAAAGGGATGATGCTTCGATGGGAGCATTCAAAAAGGAAGACTTGAAGGGTTCAAGGTCACAAATGTGCATCCAGGCATGACACCTCATGACCATGCCCAAACCTGCTGCTCTAGCCACCCCTTCGATCGCATGTGAAAGCAACCTCATGGACAAGTTGGATATTGATTCCAGGGTTGCAAGCTGCGAGACCACTTTGTCTCTGACCTCATCAGACAGCTGTCCTGCGAGTGTCCCAGAGAGTTCAGAGATCAAGTCCCTCTGGAGCCTCGTAAAATGTGCCAAACAGTTCAGGGACTTTATAGCAAAGGTCCCTGATGCAAAAACTCACTTCCCAAGTATGTCCACCGCCCAGGACTCACTGTTGGGCATGTGGACAGTGGGACTTTCCTCAGTCTAGTCCTTTTTTGTGGCCACCGCTAACACCATATCATCGACTGGTAACCCTATGGACCAATGTGGGTTCTCCTCGGGAGGGGAAAGAATTCTGTCAGGTCTCCGAGGGATATGCTCAATGGAATCAGGGTTTTTCCAAGCACGCTGCACGACGAGCTCGTCGGCAGGTGGGGTCACCCAAGATGTAGAAGGCCGGGCAAGAAAAACCTGCAGGAACACAGACTCCTCAAAAGAAGAGTTGGAGGGCTTCCAGTCACTTCACTGCTTTAGCATTTCCAGGATGTCTCTGAAGGAGACATCATCAGGAGGTGACCGAGGGGATCCTTCACCATAATCGTAATCCGTGTCTTCCATTAAGGACTCCTCGGGTGAGTCCATGTGCTTCCTCTTGTGCAACCTGTTTCGAGGGAGTTCCTCAGTGGGGGTCTCTGAGGAGGACTCGGAAGAGCAGGTACCCTGAACAGTGGTGTCCTGTGGCTTCTCTGCCTGGTGTCCCAGGGGGGTGGGTCTGTGGCAGCTGTAGCTCAGGGGGTGACAACTGGGGTTCTGACATCAAAAGAGTGCTTCCAGAAGCAAGAGCCCTCCCAATCACACAGAAAGCAGGTCCGCCCGAAGAGGGATGGGAGCACAGAACTGAGAAAGACAACCTCGGGACCAGGGTAACACCCCGCTCTGACGAACCCGCCCCCACAGATGGAACCTCAAAGCCGGATCAGTGCGGACATGGCTATTGGAACCAAGGACGGAACCAAGGAGAAACACAACTCAGAGCCCCGGGCTGAAACACCTGCCCCCCCCAATCCCCAGATTGAGGAAGGACAGGTTCCGCATGAACCAAATACCAAAGGGACAAACTCGGAGCCTGAGTGAGGTGCCCTATAGGCGCTGAGGTGATGGGTTCTGAGAAGAATGTAGGAGCAGAAGGCTTCGGATCTGAAATGGTCGAAGGAGGAGTGTAAGAAGGAATCCGTGAAGAAACCAACCCAAGTCCTGCAGGTGAATGGGTCTTAGAAAGTGTGGGTATCCCCCTGGCTACCAACAGCTGGTCCACAAGAAGCACCACGTCATGTTCCGACAGGCTCCTGGTGGATCTAGTGGATATTCCGGACAGAGAGTCAGGACATTTAATGAACACGCTATACACTTTGCCCAGAAATGGATCTATGGAAGGAGAGTATTTGGTCCATGGTGCAAGGTCTGCCGGCACCAAAGTCTCAAGTTTTGAGACCAGGAGTAATGGGGTCAAATCCAAGTTTGTCGGTAAAATGCTCAGTGCCGAAGTGGCACTCAGAGTCAAATCGGTCAGTTCCAGAATCATAACTGATGAAGCTATCAAAGATGTGTCCTGAGTCGAAGTGGCCACAGGTGCCGAAGTCAAAATAGGCGTAGTGAGGTCTATAATCGGTGCCGAAGGCAGGACCGGTGCTGAAACTGGCACCGGTATCGAAGGTTTCAAGATGCTCGGAGCTGACAAGGAAGGAGCCGTAGAGGCAGATTTATGCTCCGAAGGCAACTTTGGGACTTTTGATTTCACAGGCTTACCCTGATCACCTGATGGTGAGGAAGGAACCGAGTGGGACCTCTTTTTGTCTTTAGTAGGAGGGGTTGAGACCTCCATTGCAGAAATGGCCTCTGAAAAGGGAGACTTAAGTAACCCTTTCAGTATCAGTTTATTTTTGCGCTCATTAAGAGTGTGTTGACTGAAACTCTGACAAATGTCACAAGGAGGCTGCACCGAAAGGTGGGGCACCCCCAAACAGTATACACAATCATCGTGAGAATCACTATTAGGTAACTTGCCATTACATGAAGCACAATGCTTAAAACCTTTTCTTATCTGACATCTTGATAGAGAAACCCACAGGCAAACAGTATAAGCAGTCAGAACAAATAAGTCAAACACCGTCCAAAAAAAAAACACAATTGTACCACTACAGTGATATGTAAAAGAGAAAATAGAAACACCTTACTAAAACAAATCCTAACAAGCTAGACAGGAAAGGAATATCACAAGGGTAAGGGAGGAAAGGCCGTACCAACAGTGGTACTTGAAAGTTTACCAACGGTAACAATGGGTAGAGCACACAGGAGAAAACATACAAGAAAT
Organism: Protopterus annectens; assembly: GCF_019279795.1. Classification (NCBI taxonomy): domain Eukaryota; kingdom Metazoa; phylum Chordata; order Ceratodontiformes; family Protopteridae; genus Protopterus; species Protopterus annectens. Next base: position 1,701,931,147 of record NC_056729.1, on the reverse strand, counting down.
ACTATTCGCTCAATAAAATATGACGATATAAAAAGTTTTTCACACAAATATCAAATAAAGTTCCACTTAGATGAAAGCTCGGCTGAAACGCGGCTTTATGCCTATGTGGCAAATGAGATCTGAGGTAACAGAGAGAAGGGCATTCTGGGTAGAAAATTAGCTCAAGAGGTTTTTGACTGGCGCGAGCTTAGTAAAAAGGCCGACTCGGTTCCGAGGGCTCATAACCAAACCCATCATTGATGAATGGAAAGAAGATTAACAACATCAACTCAACAGTTTTAACAGGCTGGGGGTGGGGTGGGGCAGAGAGCCATTTTACAGATTGTTGTCGATCAGAGAGGTAACTAGAGAACCAGTCAATGGTTGTGATAACGAAATAGAGGTTAGTCAGTGTGCTTAGAAGAAGAGATTGGGAGACCATGTTTTTGAAAGATCAAGGAATAAGCAGGAGACCAGTTTGTTGTTGCCTCATGCTTCAGAGACAGTGTTGATGAAGGATAGGAGGGCAGTGGTAGTACTGTGTTTAGTACTGATAGGGATGACTACAACTAGAGATGCAGACAATAGGCAAGAGAGGGGCTTGAATTTATTGGAGAAAACTGGCAAAAGAACCAAGGTACTGGAAGCAAATAATTACAGAGTGAAAGGTAAAAGAATGGGAAGCCTCCAATAATTTATTTGAACTACAGGCTAGAGATTGCCTTCTCTATCAAGGACTGATATCACAGTATAGGCAAACAAAAACAGGGGGATCCTAAGCAAAAGACCAGAACTGATAGAATTTTTAGTAGAATCTAGAACACAAGCTGCTGTTAAAAATGGAATAATTAGTAGACCATACAAAATACTGCATGTTAACTAAAAGAATCAGAGGAGGTTAGAAATGATTGGGAACTCAGCTAGGATAAGCAATTCACAAAGAAACAATGGGGAATATATGTATGTCTCCCAAATATGTAAGAAAGTCTAGAAGATTTAGGATCTTTGCTCGGAAGTGTTTACACAGGTATTTTTATTCCCCATGTAGACTCCAAAGAATTTTTCCTCAGGTAGATAAATGTTGGAGGTGTGATGGGGAAGAGAGAGACAATTGGGAACATATTTTCTGGAAGTGTAATGTGTTGGCAGACTTTAAAAAGTTCCTGCAGACTGCTCTGTCAGAGATGCCAGATAAACAAATTGGTGTAACTAAGGAAATTTTTTTTGAGCTATGATACAAAATCAGAATTGCCTAGACATAGTAAGGCCTTGCTGAGTCTAATTATGGTGGCTGCCAATAAAGCAATTACTAGAAAATGCAAATCAGTGTCTAAACCGACTCTACTAGAAGCAGTGAATATGGTAACAGTGATAAAACAACTGGAAATGGGATCTTTAGAAAAGGGTAGGAGCAAACTACACAGAAAAAATGGGATTTGTGGGAACAATACATGCAGAAGAGGAATGATGTTTAAAAGAAGGCAGGACTTGAATGAGCTTTGTAATGTTTGACTGAGAATGACTGGACAGATTATAGATGATGTATAATGTTTGCAACTAAAATTATATCACTATGGTTTGTTTTTATTTATATGTATGATTATTAAATTATAATGTATGACATAGGCAAAGATGTTTCTGGTTTAAAAAAAAAGTGAGGTTCAGCTGGGAGGGGCCATCATTTACACAGCTATCCTGGGTGGCATTAGATTTTTGCATTGCTTTTCTCCCAAAAGAGACTTTTCATTTATTTTCTCCCTCTAACTCTTTAAAGACTTTAGGTTAGTAAGCAAACATGATCTCTCTAAATCCTAAGAGTAAATGCATGATTTCAACTGCTGGTCTGGGCTCAAGTGAGAAAAATAAACAAGATTTCATTCTTACTTCATAATCGTTTGGCCACATGAAAGAACTACATATATTCATGCTGCTTCTTCAGTTTGCAGATGTACACTTAAAGTGTCTTTTAATCTACAATTATTTTACTAGAAAACAAGTGCAGAACAAGTTCTGTATAAGATAAGATGTACAAGATGTTCTGTTAAAATGACAGGAAAGAATGAAAAAATGTTAGGCCAAGTTTCCATACAGGTATTCCCCTCACTGCAGAAAGGTTTGAAGGGGCAATTGCTAAAACAGTTCAACCTGCTGTCCGGATGTACAAATGAATTTAGTACCTGTTGGCTGAAACTGATTCAAAGACTGAACCTGCCTTTTACAAATCATAGTCCAGACCAGAACTATTTGAAGGGTAGCAATGTCAAAGCCATACCAAGGTCTGGAAAACCTATCCAAGCTGCCGTAAATATATGAACTTTGGACCAAATGGCCACTGTACACATATTTTGCTCTAAAACTCCTTTAAGGCAAGCAGCAGAAAAGAGCCAACCCTTGAGGGAAATGGGCTTAGCTGCCACCTGCAAGGAATTACTTAATACCTTGTAGTAATAAACTATAATGAGGCAGTCAAATACAGTTTGCTTAACAATGGGTTTCACTGATTCACCTAAGTAAAGACAATAAGCAGTTGCTTGGATTGTCTAAAAGGTAGGACTGTCTATATGATACTTGAAGACCCTGTGTGTGTCCAATTTGTTCATTAAGACTTTCCTAGTATTTAAGCACTTGAACAAACCGATACCCTCATACAGACTAAATTATTGCTGTTAGTTTAAGTAGAAATGTACAGTTAGTATGTTAAGATATTTTATCCTTGTGATATGTAATAAAGGATTTAAGTTTTTTAAAAACTAAATATTCTCCAAAGATTCTGTTAACAAGATTAATAGTGGTAAATAGCATTATCTTTTGGAAAAGAAACTACAACTTGCAAGTTGTTGTAAAATATGCTGTGCTTTAGCATGAGGTTTACATCTCATTTTTTAATCTTTCATTTTTTTTTAATTTATATGTTTTTTTAAGAGGTGTCCAACTAGGTTGAGGGCCATTTTTCAGTTGAGGCCCGGGAGCACTATCTTGTTAACTTATTTGCTCAATGTCATAGAAAAGGCAAATGGAGACTGAAAGAATCACAATCAGGACTGAACAATGAAGCTTATTAGTAAGTTGTAGCCTTAAACAACTGTACTAACTGACAGACATCCTGAGACCAGACCTATGATGAGTGGTTTAAGGTACAAGATATACTAAATAATACGCAAACAGCATGATTCTGTCCACCAGATATCTAAGGTAAACTCAATAGACAACAGCAACAGCTCAGAACAAACCCAAGGTCTCCAAAAATTAACAAGGTACAAAGAGAAGCAGTTCCAGTCAAGCCTGTTTTAAGTCTTCAAGTCCCCCCCACCAGGACACCCGAAAACTCACTATGATTAGGCTCAAACCTACATATTGAGAATCTTCTTCCTACAGACTCAGGTGGCCACTGTCTTGCATCAATGGACTCCCTGTCCTTCATTTTGTCTGCAATTATCTGAAAAAGAGATGTGGCACATACCTTTAACAGACCCTGCTGTTCTTCACTGTATTCAACCTGGGCAGTAGACAGATTCAAAACCCCTCGTTCGACAGGATCTTTGTCACTGTTGTACAGGAACACATATGGCCGACGCACCACAACAAAGTGTTTCAGCCAGGCATTAGAATGGGGTTCCATGAAGTGAAGGTATCCTTTTTTGGAAACAACAGAGCTGTAAAAAAGAAATATGGCTTAGATTATTGGACTTTTTCAGGCAGTCACAGAAGAGAACCTAATGATACAGAAAAGATAATCAACTTGCTGAAATGAAAAGAAAACATACTAACACATACAAACATTGAAAATGACCCCTTTTGTCAAACTACAACCAGCACAGAAGAAATATGCAAGGCTACACCTAATTATTTTTGCTGAATCCAACTCCAGGGGCTATTCTAACAGACTAGAAAAAGGCAGCTATCCAAACAAAAATAACCAACTATTTAACAAGGGAGCATATAATATTGTACAGTATGCAGCAATAACAACTCAATACAAAATCTTGTTTCAGAGGTGTTCTGCCTTCTCTAGATCTCTTATCGTACAATTGCAGAAATTTCTGATGAAATGGGTAGCTTTATTACACTGTTGTTTTTGCTCCACAGCTGTGTGACCATGGGGTTAGAATATGTAGTATGGCTATTAAGTGTCTGAAGGACAGTAACTCCAGCCCCTGGAATGTGCCAAGAAATCATACATCACATCTTACATTTCTGACAGGGAGCCATATATTTATGTTGTGGGACAGTTTTGATATTTTTACTGTATGGTAGGAGAAGATAATAAAAATATATTTGCATTTTGTCACCAAACAATTACTAAGCATTTCAAAGAATGCATTTTATTTTTTTTCCTGGAAGACCCAAAGGTTGTGGATTCTAGTCCCACTCCAGGTAATTGGATAGTTTACACTGCAGTGCAGTATAAGGGGGTTGCTGCATTACACAGAGGGTCACTCTGGTTCATGGGCGATTACTAAGCTAATGGCTTTGGAGCCCTTACAAGCCTAGCCAATACAATCCGATTTTACCCAATATATGGCCCCTAAGGACAAGAGGATGATATGGATTTGTGCCTACCCATTAAGTATCTTACAGACTGCCCATGTCCATAAGAGACATACTGCACCAGGTGTGAATTTGGGATTCCCCACCCACTGATCCAAATTGTGTTTGAAAAGGGGCACAGAAGGGCTTTGCTTAATGTGAATAGGAAGCCTGTTACAAAGAAGGGACAATCTCTGAGACATGTATCTGTCTCTCCAGCATGTTTTGTTTGAGTGGCTGACTGAACTTAGATCTCTAAATTGGGTGACCCTTGTGCTGTTTAACTTAAGGATGTATAGCACCTCCATCAGGGCTGGATTTGTGAGTTCCTTGTAGGTCAGGCATAGGTCACCCCTTAATGGTTGGTAGGAGACAGAGTAAAGGGATAGGGCTTTTAGTCTGTCCTTATATAACATGTTTACACCCTATATTTTGTTTGTAAGGAACCTCTGAGGTCACTCCAGTTGCTCCAAGTGCCTAGTCAAGTACATGCAAAATGGTGCACTGTACTCTATTATTGGTCTAATGAGTGCTGAGTACAGTGGGACTATAATTTCCTTGGATCTGTATGTCATACCTTTACTTACAAGTTGTGCCACATAGGACTTCCTCACCACTGTGGACACATGCCATTCAAAGTTCAGGCTACTATCTGTTTGTGTATCTAGATCTCTCATCTTTGAGTCTAGTCTTAGGGTTTTGCTATTGATGTTGCAATTTGCAAGGGTATTTGACTTCCCAAAGGGTATAATGATGAACTTTTTTTGCATTTAGTTTTAGGCTATGGTTCTGGCACCAATCATATGCCTGATCTAGACCCTCCTGAAGGATATCTACATCATTAGGGGACTCGGTGATTGCCTCCAGCTTGCAGTTGTTGGCAAACTTTGTCATCTCGAGGCCTTCCACATTGGAAAATACTTCTCTGAAGTCATGGCTAAACAGGAGTTGTCCTAGCACTCACTAGTAACTGGCCTCTTGCTGGATATGAATTCACCCACTTTAACCAACTGGCTCTCCATCTGGTGACATAGGGATTTATGCCCAGTTTTATGAGTTTATTTATAACACCAGAATGGGGAAGTGTGTCAAATGCCTTGCCCAGGTCAAGGTAGGTGGCATGTACTGTTTTACCCTCATTCATGACCTTAGTAAATTTCTCAAAGAAATCTACCAGAATCAGTAGGCATGACCTGCCCTTGACAAAGATGAATTGGACTGGGTCCAGTGTTTGGAGGTTTCCTAGGTCATTACTTATCAGGTCCATGATTATTCTTTCCATGGCTTTACATACAATATTAGTCAAATTTATGGGTCTATAATTTCCCAGGTCAGTAGATGGTCCTCTCTTTATGCAAAGGGATGACTGCTGCCATCCTCCACTACATAGGGACAAAGGCTGTGGTTAAACAGAGATCCTAATGGGTCTGATAACTCCTGATTTAAGCTGTTTAAGAGGCAACCTGGTATATCATCAGGGCGCACTGAAGATGTGCATTTAGCTTTAGACACTGCAGTAGCAAACTGTTATTTTGTGATAATTGGCAATGGAGTGGCAAGGACTATTTCTTCAGGGAGAACTGGGGGTGATGGGGAGGTGAAATTTGAGCTGAATTTGTCGGCCAACAGATTTGTTACGTTGTCTGGTTAAGTATAGGTGATGCCATCTACAACTAATTCTGCACATTGTTGGGTGTTGCTCTTAAGATTGTGGACATAACTGAAAAATGTCTTATGGTTATCTTTGCTTTGGAGGCTATTTTTGCCTCAAAGTCTGCTTTCAGAGACTTGACTAGTTCCCCGATTTGCTTGTTTAGACTAATGAGGGATTTTTTGCTCTGTTGTACAAACATCCTCTTAATTTTTGTCAGTATTTACTTTCTTTTGTTATACAACCTATTAATTACCAGGGGACCACCAGGGTGGCTTGTTTTTGTAGTTTGACCTGGGTTTACTTCAGTGTGGTATTGCTATTTCTATGCACTTGTTATACTCGTAGAGGGCTTTTGTGTCACCTCTGTAAAGGTTTCTGTGTTTTCTAGATTTGGGGAAGCAGGGAATGTACCCACTGTTAAAGGACAGCATAGCTAATGGACCTTAGAGAAGTTCTTAACTTTTTTTGGGGTTAGGTGGGGGACCAGTTATGTCAAGAGATTGCTCTGTGATCTGATCTTACCAGTGTGGGTATCACACTTGTGGAGGTGCAGCACTCTTCCATATTTGTGACTACCAGATCTAAGATATTTGTTCCTCTAGCGGGAGTGAAGACTAGCTGCTCCAGGGCATTTAAATTTACAAAGTCAATAAACCTTTGGGCCTGCACATAAGTGGTCATGTATGCCTCCCAATTAATGTAGAAGTAGTTAAAATCACCTATGAGTATGGTATTGGGCTGGATGGCGAGTGGTTCTAGTAACTTCAAGTATGATTTATGGGTTTCCTGGTTCATAGTAGTGGACCTGTAGCTAAGCAAGAATATGGTAATGGATTTTTTCCCATGGTTAGTTGGGCATGGAGCGATTCAAGCATGTCATTTTGTTTCACTAACCTTGATGTGTGCTTATCTTTAATGTTTATAGATACACCTCCGCCTTTTGTTCTATCATGTTCAGTGGATGGTCAGAACATATGAAAAGGTGTTATAGCAATGCACTGCCGGAGTGCTTTCTGTGGCTTTGAACAATGTTTAAGTAACTGCACAAACAGCAGCATTCTCCAGGGTGAAAAGAGCTTCTAGGGAGTGCATTTTCTTGAAGAGACTCCTAGCATTGATCAATAACACCTTTAGCTTGTCCTGAGTAAGTTTTGCTATGTTGGAAGGTTTGCCTGTTTGGCAATGCCAAAAAAGGCACTACAGGGGTGGATCATGTTTTGGCCAATATCCAAAAGCCTAGAGGTGACCAGTGAAGACCATCCCTTGCAAAGCAGCATGGCATGTCACTCATGTCCTCCCAGGCTGACAAGTATTGGACCCCCCCCCCCCCCACCTTTGGAATGACACCAGTAGTTAAGCCAGTTGTTAAAGTCTATCATTTTCTGCTGGTATTGGGACATCATCCTTGGAGACAGTAGAATACTGCTCAATGTTACGCTCATAGCTGTCTGTGACACATATTTTGCGAGTTCAATCACATCTCTCTTCATATAGACCAAGAAGATGCATCTCTGGTCATTCACATCCACATGGACTATGACTGAGTCATGCTGTTACTTAGGGGTAAGTGATCTTAGTGCTTGCATGATCTGGTGGATTCTGGCCCGTGAAAAGCAACTAACTGTAGCCTTCTCCTTATACAGTCTGGTAAGAGGGACATCAGTGTGTCCCACAATGGAGTTTCTTATGACCAGAATATTGGGTTGTGGATTGTTTCGCCTTTTGGGCTTGGTAGCTGAGACAAAATGAGATGTGGCTTTATTTGTTGTGATGGGAATTGTCTTGTTTATGTGCATGCAGGATTTCTGAGGACTGCGTTTGATGGGCCTTTGAGGTTTGGGTAAGTTACATGTGAGCACCTCTGCATACGTAGGTCTATGTGTATGGTCCAATGTGGGTGGGTTAGTAATATGTCTGAGTCGCTGACAACTTGTTTGTTACTTTTTGTGGTTGTATGCGAGAGTCCAGCTTCCAGTGTCACTGCATAACTACAGCTCTCTCATACTGTATTTGTTTGACAATTAAATGTTTGTCAGTGTACATAATGCAATTGCCTCAGGATGGTTATGTCCACCAGGATGGATGCAGAGATAACAGGAAAGTGCCCATCCATGGTTGCAGGTCCTAATGTGTACTTGCAAGGAATAGGAGTAGAGCGTGTTTGTAACTGGATGAGGGAAGGGTGCTTACTTGGTCTAATCTGCAGCTAACTTAAACAGTGATGCTGCCCAGAGCCCAAACCAGATGCTAAGCAGAGAGAGTGTCTTGGGTGCTATAATAAGGTAAGGTAAGGTAGACCTAAATTGTCCTAACTAAATGCATAAATGCTGCTCACCATGCAAACTAGCTGCCCCGGGAGTGAAAGTACTCAGGTGTTTTTTATAGGGGAAATTGCAATTTCTGCTGATCGTGTGCATACAAGGCACCAGTAACCACCACTACACAAAGACCAGCTTTACACAAACGTTAGACTTATATACAATAACAAAAAAAGCAAACTTTACACTAAATGTGTTCTAAGACCAATCAGGTAAGCACATAATGAGCTTTCCACCAGCATTTCCCAGCTTAGATAGGTAAAATCAACCCTCTCCTGCCACAAGATCTCTCCAAAATCCACGAGAAATGTATTCATTATCAACTTTTAAACCACCTACGATTAAGCAATCTCCCCTCTCCAACTCAGCATGGCTTTAGAGCTCATCACAGCACCACTACTGCCCTTATTTCCTTTATGGACACCATCAATCAATCCAGAAATGATGGGAAATATGTATCCTCCCTCTTTCTCGACCTATCAAAAGCCTTTGATACAGTCTCCCACCTCCTATTTCTCAACAAACTCTCCACCCTAGGGATCTCCCCAACAACTCTAAACTGGTTCACAAATTACCTGAGCGACAGACAGCACTACTCCTCCTCCCCTTTCCTTAACTCTACCACAGGAGTTCCCCAAGGTTCCATAATTAGGTCCCCTATTATTCAGCATTTTTATAAATGACTTCCATACCCACCTTGCGAATGCTTCCATTATACAATATGCAGATGATTCAACCATTATTTGGTCTGCCAAATAAACAGCAGAACTTTTACAGATCTGCCAACATGCCTTCTCCACTACTGAATTGTGGATGGCTAATAATCATCTAGCAATAAAGTAAATAAAACAAAACTGCTACTATTCACTCCCAAGAAAAATTTCTCTGTCAACAAGACAGACTTCACCATTCATTCTCAATCGAATACACCTACAGAAATTGTCTCCTACATTAAATTACTACGGGTCATCATCAACGAAAAATTTGTCATTTGACCTCCATATCCATAATAACATTAAAAAAACAAACTATAAGCTAGGCTCCCTCTACCGACAAAAATACTATCTCAACTGCTCTACCAAACAAACTTTTGCATCAACTTTTCTCTTACCCTCACTACTCTACGGTGCTCTTCTCTTAACCAATATCCACTGCACCCTAAAAAACAAGCTTGAGATTTGTTACAACAAGGTTGCCAAATTTGCAACCAATGCAAAATACTCTCCTCATCATTGTATTTCCTTAAAATCAGTTAACGGTCTCAAACTCCCCAATCATCTCATCTACCTACAGCTAATTACAGCTCACAAAATTATTTACAAACCCTCAGACTGCCCAGCCCTCTCCTCCATCCTCACCCATTACCACCTTAACAGGCTACTTAGATCCGAAAACCGACTACTAGTACATGTACACAAACCTAAACTCCCTGCCGGCAAAATGCTTTATTCCTTCTCTGTTGCCAAGCTTTGGAACTCCTTATCATCAGCTATCAGAACCCCTAGAAAAATCACTTCTTTCAAAAAAGAATTGCAATTACATCTCTCTTCCCTCTGGCAATGCACATGCCCCTATGCTCATCCTTCTATAACGTGATTGCCCACACAATAAGTTCACTCAGATACTATCCCATATCCATCCCCTTTCCTAACACTCCCATACTCACTACTAAAACAACTCTTTCTAAACTTCCACTCTTCTATCCATCTCTTCTACATACCTCTCACTGTCCCCTTCCCATCCTCCTTCTAACCAGTTTTCACCAAACACCTTGTTTATACCACTTAATTATGTTTACTAACTCAAGTACTCTCCTAGTTCTGCAACTTATGCGAGTTGTTATGCCCTCCTTTACTCGTGTACATATCATTTGTGTCTCACCCTTACATTTATTGTACATTATTATGTATGCTTTGTTTTACCTGATTTTATCTGGAAATCTCCTTATATTGTACTCAATGTTTCTATGTTTTGTACTGTTATATTGTGGAGCTTTTCTCCCCGGGCCTCCACTGAAAATGGGTTCTCTAGGCCCAGCTGACTTTCCTGGTAAACAAATGCCAATAAATAAATAAATAATGTTCTTCTTTCGGCTTTTCCTGGTAATGTGGTTGCCACAGCGGAACTCGGGTCTGCTAATGATTGGCAGTAGATTTTTATGGTGCCGACGTGCCAGCTCGACGCCCAACCTTCAATGAAGGCACGCCCATTTATGCATGCCTTTCAAACGCCACTCGACCGCGGGGAGGACATGCAGATTCCACACAGAAGGCGCGCCAGCCGAGAATCAAACATGAGAACCTCTTGCTGTGAGGCGACAACGCTACAACTGCACTACTGTGGCTTATAAATAAATAAATAAATAAAATAAGATTTTTGACCTTGTTAATATAAAAAATTTGGCTTGGAGCCAAAGTGTTAAGGAACCACAAACAGATGCCTGATACCAACTACAAAACACTAGATACAGTGCATTTCAGTACAGAACTGCAGTCCTTACTGCAGTTTGAAAATGCAACTTTAAACTTTAAAGTAGTACAAAAAAAATAAGCAGCACAGTAAACTTTTACAGTACAATAAAAATAAGCAATGTTTCTAGATGTTTGCATCTGTGCAGGACACTGGCACGGCCAGCAGCTCTGTGCAAATGTGGTCAATTTATACCAGCACTGGAAATACAGAAAACTGACTACCGAGTCCTCTGGCCAAAAAAATGAATACACTTAAAGTCCTTTTGTGTGCTTCTCAACTCAGACAGACCAGGAAACACCTACTGCTAATAGACAAAATAAATCCCAGTCCTCCTAATGTAAAAGCACGGTAAAAGAGTGTCCAGAGTTAAATGCTACTAGAAACAAATTTAAACTTAAGGAAAGGCAATGAATAAATTGAAGATAACAGCAATGTACTTAAAACACCTTTATAAAGGCACTACAAACAAGGAAAGCCGTTTAATAAACTCTCTGGCCAATAAGGCAACTACATGAAGGAATTTCAAGCTGTGGCAGTAAAGTTTTAAGAGCTTTGCACCAAAACTTGTTTTTTGCTAGGCTCAGATCAAGCTGCTTCACAGTTTGGGCATGCGGAAGGTGGTCTGAAGCTTTGGAAGCTGTCCGACTGTTACATCCTTGGCAGGATACAGCACATATATAACTAAGCCTTTTGCAGCAATAATCAATATAATGCATATCATCCTTAGATCTAGACAAAATATATATGATTATTAGTTGTGCTGTCCAAATGGATTTCCTAACTACAGATACTGTGTGAAAATCAAATGACAGGAATCTATCAACCCAAGTATCCAGGTTCCCAACTACCTTTGCATACTGGAAAGCAGAGTTATCTATACTTTATGCTACAGGTAATGGCAGTTTAAAAAATACTATACGTTTTAGCCTTCAGTTTAGGCCCATTATCTGCACAGCAGGTATTAACTAGGTTAAGCTCTTTCTGAAGGCTACAGATATCTGAGAGGGTTTTGACAATTACACCCAATTTCTAGTCATCTGTAAATCTGGTTAACCAGAGGACTGGTTATCAGTTTTGAAATCAGAGAAGTAGACGCTGAGAAGGAGAGCAGTCAGTATAGAACTCTATCTGAACAGGCACTTGACACACAAACTATGTTGCTTATGTCTTTCAGCCAACTGGCTATCCATCTTACCACATAAAGATCAATGTTTAAAGATGATAACTTCTTTACAATTTCAGCAGGAGATATGGTATTGGGTGCTCTGCTGTGGCTAGAACAACAAGCTGTATAACAACATGACTAGGACTCATGAAACATAGGGACTTTGCCTAAAAAAGGCATTATGGGGGCATCAAGGGCTTTTACCTATATGTAGAAACCCTTGAATGAAAAAATGCAGACCATCCCTTGCAAAACAAATGGCCATCTCTCTACATGTCTCTCAGGGTTTTGCATTCCAGGTAATTCATTTCCAAATGGACCACTACCATGTTATAGTTATCTCTGGAAAGGGAAGTGACAGCACTTGTAATGTCTGTGATCTTGGCAACTGATAGGCAGCTGACCATAACCCTGTCCTTGTCCAGCCTAATGAGTGGGGAATCTGTATGCATAACAACAAAGTCACCAATACATTTTTTTTTGCCAGACATTATTTTAGGATTATTTGACTGGGTTCAAATTTACTGTTTTTGACTTGTCCATGGTAGGTGTGCAAGGAGTAGGTGAGATAAGAGCCATCCACTTTGGCCAGTTCTTAAAAACTCTAGGAGGCTTTGGCAAATACTTATTTACAGCATCAGAGTATGACATTTTTGTGTGTTCTGTTTGTGAATATAGTGGAAGCTGATGTGAGGGTGTGACTGTGATGCTCACTGCATACTGTTATTTGTTAATGAGATGTGCACATGTGTACACATATCATTAGGGGTTAGGAGGGTGGCCTAATGGTTAAGGTGTTTGCCTTACAAACACAAGGTGCAGGGTTTGAGTCTCAAAGGATAATTGGTTAGGCTTAAAATGGCTCACAAGGGCAGTTAACTTAGTAGTAATCTATAATGTTTACTGCATAATGCATTAACCTGCAGCATCTTGTATTACCTTACCACATCCACAGAATTATTAATTTGTTCGTTATCCATCAGCCAGTTCATATAATGTCTGTGTGAATGTATCTTTCCTTTGTGTTGTGGTCAGAGTCATGGCGGGACAGGTTGCTATACCAGCCCATCTACGTCGTTAACAAACAAATAAGATAAAAACGTTTACATGGCAGAAGAGTACCCCCCCCACACACCATCAATCCTGCCCAATGTTTTGGCTGTCTTGTAACGCAACAGGGTGGAAACTGATGCAACTTCTAAGACCTAAGCTGAATCAAACAGAGAGGAATCAGCAGAAAGATGCTTAGCACTATTGACCCATCAAGTACTTGACAATCGCATTACAGTTATGCAATAACAGTTAGTGGAACCATTATGGCCTAAGTCACTGGCCCCTTGTTTGATGCAACCTTTAGATTATCCAAAAACAAATTCAATCTTTATGAACTAAAATCTCTACTGTAATTCCCAGAATTATATGTAACTTCCTGTGAATACCATGATTTTTTTAGCATTTTGGTGCAGCTACATTAAAAACAAAGTTCTATGTATATGACACTGAACAAAGCAAAATAACAAGCTGGCAAGTTATAAACACAAGAAAAAATACAGGTTGCAACTTAAAATATGAAACTCCCTGAAATATTGTGTTTCTCCAGTATTCAAACCAAATTCCAGAATTTAATGATATTTCTCAGGAAAAACAAAACAGTGTTCTTGAGTATTAGATGGCTTGCACCATACAGAACTGAAACGTTTCCAAAAGAAACAAACTGAATAAGCAAACTATATCTCAACAGGAGCACGTAGCTGTACAAGTAAAATAAAAAAGAATTTCAAGGAATAAATACCCAGGTCTCATCTCCTCAATATCGGGGACAAGATTTAAGAACTCATTCTTGCCAGCTCGAGCCAAGTAGGATGTCTCCACTACTGGAACCATGGGAAAGTTCTCATACTCCGCACATGGGCTTGATGACCTAGAGTTGGCTTCTGGAGTTCTAAAATACAAAAATGTTACAAATGTTAATAAAGCACCAAAATGCAAGTCATGCAAAACCCACAACTGTCACCACTGTGGCAGAATATCATCTATGGACTGTAATACTACAACAGCATCTTATCTAGCAAAAGACTGGCTTCTGGTCAGTCCCCTTTATACCATTATCGTCAATATAACCACAGAAGTTCAAATAACTTTCATAACATATACTGCACTGCACCTGTTTATTAGCTGTATTGCATCGAGTGGCCAAATATGTCACACAGTAACAAGAAGCTTTATCAGGACACAGAAGAACAAATTTTGGTACAATAACAGAGAAGCAAACAAGCGCATAGTTATGTCAGGCAACAGTCGCATACTACAAGTTACAGACGAGAATTAGCAAAGGAGTAATGTATTGTATATAATTACTAGGGAGTCTACAAATCATAACTCACCAATTTCAGACACAGCTCAGGTGAAGTAATGAGAAGTTATGTACCTACCATAACGTTCCATGTTAGTTGTCGTCTTCTCGCCTTCTTTCTTGCTGGATGGGTCCAGAGCCGATCCTCGGCTCCGACTCGGCCTATACTAAAGCTTGAGAGCTATTTTTACCGGCTCGAGGCTACCCTGTATCCCACAATGCTAGGCGCTAACTACCCAGATCTCGTTTGATAGCTAACACCATACAAGTTCTGTTCTCAGAACAAAGGAGAAAGAGGAATACCTATATACAGAACATACCAAGAAAAAGCAACCATAGGAGTCCAAGCTGGGATGAAAGAAGGCCCAGAAGGATCCTTTCGGTCTGTCCAGGCTAGGGGGTTGGAGGGTGGGATGCAAGAAAGAAGGCGAGAAGAAGACAACTAACATGGAACGTTATGGTAGGTACATAACTTCTCAATGTTAAGTTGTCAATCTTGCCTTCATTCTTGCTGGATGGGACCGCATCCCTAGCACCTCAACCCTGGGTGGCTGATCGGAACAGACTCTTGAGGACGGTGGAACCAAAGTTAGCTCGGCTTCTGGAGGCCATGTCCAGTTTGTAATGAGAAATAAAGGTGTGAGGAGAGGCCCATGTGGCTGCTACACAAATGGAGTCTATAGGCAACCTAGCCTGAAAGGCTATTGTCGTAGCTAAGGCTCTAGCTGAGTGGGCTCTAGGCCTTGAAGGAAGTTCTTGATGCCTCAGTTCATAGATGAAAGTAATGACAGAGGCCAACCATCTAGAAAGGGTTACTTTGGAAACTGGAAGACCTTTCTTCCCTTCCGCAGAAGACAGGAAGAGCTGCTCAGATTTCCTAACTTGTTTGGTTCTATCCAGGTAGTAACGGAGCTGACGGTGAACATCCAAAAAATGCAACTTTTGTTCTGCTCTGTTGGAGTAATTAAGGAAGAAAACTGGGAGATCGATAGTCTGGTTTAGATTTGTCTCAGAAGATATCTTACGTAAAAAAGATGGGTTAGTTCTGAGGGACACTCTATCTTTATGGAAAACCAGATAAGGAGGACGAACGCAAAGGGCGTGAAGTTCTGAGACTCTCCTCGTGGAAGTTATGGCCACTAGAAATAGAGTTTTCCATGAGAGTAACTTCAAGGAACAGGAAGCCGCAGGTTCAAAGGGAGGGAGAATCAAAGAGGTTAAAACCAGATTCAAATCCCACTGTGGTGGGGGATCTCTGATCGGGGGCTTAAGTAAAAAGATACCTTTAAGGAAGGCTTTACAAAGTTTATGGGACACAACAGTGGAGTCTGACAAGCCAACATGAAAATTTGAAATAGCCGCTAACTGAACTCTGATAGTGGACAAAGAAGAACCTGATTGAAAAAGTTCGGCCAAGAAATCTAGGACTGATTGGATAGGTGCCGTGAAAGGGTCCATGTTTCTAGTCTCTGCCCAGAAGGAAAAACATTTCCATTTGCCAGCATAAATCCTCCTGGTAGAAGATTTGTGGGAAGCTAGAATGATGTCACGCACCGAATGGGAAATAAAGGGAAGCCTGGCTAAGGTTGGAAGTGGAGCAACCAAGCTGTGAGGTTGAGAGAGGGGAGGGACTGGTGCAGCTCGCCCGACTGATAGGTCAAGAGATCTGGCACTGGGTCCAAATGCCAGGGCTGCTCCAAGAGGTAACGATGCAGGAACGGAAACCAGATATGTCGAGGCCAGTAAGGGGAAATGAGGATCATTGTGGATCTCAATGCGGTAGCTTTCTGAACCAACTGTGTGATTAATGGAAAGGGGGGAAAAGCGTACAGAAGACCCCGGGGCCAATTGTGCACTAGAGCATCTCTGGGGGGGTGGCCGGGAAGAGAGTGAAGAAGTCGTGGCACTTGCCGTTTTGAGGTGTTGCGAAAAGATCGCAGCAAGCCTGACCCCATCTTCGGAAAATCTTTTCCGCTACTGACTGCTTGAGAGACCACTCGTGCGGCATGAGAATGGCTCTGCTCAGCCTGTCCGCTATGACGTTGGACTTCCCGGGGATATGCGTTGCTATCAGAAACCGCTGAGAAGAGATCGCCCACTGCCAAAGTCTGAGTGCTTCTTGACATAAGGGATAGGACTTGGTTCCGCCCTGCTTGTTGATATACCACACTATGGACATATTGTCCATCTGAACCGCAATAGTCCCGATGGGAAGAGAGTCCTGAAGGGCTTGCAACGCTAAAAGTACTGCTCTCATCTCCAGGACATTTATGTGCAGGTGGCACTCGAAAGGTTGCCATGTGCCCTGGACTGTCCTGCCCTGAAAATGCCCCCCCCACCCAATCAGGGAGGCGTCCGTTGTCACCGTAGCAACCGGGGGGGGGAGAACAAAGGGTCTGCCCTGAATGACTTGAAGGGAGACCATCCACCAAGAAAGGTGTTTCTTGCATGATTGGGTGATTAAAATGCTGTGTGACACTGGAAGCTGTTGAAAGGACCACTGGGAAAAGAGCATACACTGAAGGATCCGCATGTGAAAGCGAGCTAGGGGAAGTAACGTAATGGCTGCTGCCATGAGACCTAAAGTCTTCAGTACAAACCTGGCCTGGATTCTGTTGCTCTGAAGAAGGATGTGAACGTGTCCGCGAATATCTGAAATTCTTTGTGCGGTTAGTTTTGCGGACAGTTCGGCTGTGTCTAATATGGCGCCTATGAAAGTAATAGACTGACAAGGCAACAAGGCAGACTTTTCGAAATTTATGGAGATAACTAGCTCTTTGCAAGTTTGAATGGTGTAATCTCTGGACTGAAGAAGTTGACGCCTGGTGGTGGCGGTAAGGAGCCAGTTGTCCAGATATGGAAACACCTGGAATCCTTGACGTCTCAGATGAGCCGTGACCACTGCCATGCATTTGGTGAACACTCGGGGGGCTGTAGTGAGACCAAAGGGCAGGGCCCTGAACTGGTAGTGACTGGCCCCCAGCCGGAAGCGGAGAAACCTCCTGGAGTGCCTGTGCATCTTGATGTGGTAGTACGCATCCTGAAGGTCTATAGAGCACATCCAATTGTCCTGGCCCAAAAAGGGTAGAATGGACTGTAGCGTGACCATCCGGAACTTCGTTCTTTGGACAGACCTGTTCAGCCTGCTGAGATCCAAAATTGGTCTCCAGTCCCCTGTCTTTTTTGGTACCAAAAAGAACTTGGAGTAGATTCTGGATCCTTGCTGGTCTGCTGGGACTGGTTGGATGGCTCTTTTTCTTAGCAGTTCTGAGATTTCTAATACTGCTTGTTCCCTTAGATCGGGTGGAACATCTGGAAGGGGCCTTTTTGGCTGTGTTGGGGTGTGGGCAAAGGGAATTTCGTAACCCTCGGATATGATCGACTGTACCCATTTGTCTTGGGTGAGGGAAAGCCAGGCTTCTGGGTACAGTGATAATCTTCCCCCGACTGCCTCCGAAGGCAGACAGTCGGGCAGCTTCTCAGGGATGCTGGAAGGGCTGGCCAGAGACAGCTTCTCTGCTACCCTGATTCTGCGGACCCCCTCTGCCCCTAGGGCGGCGTCTGTTATTGCCCCCCCCGCCTCTAGAGGGGAACTCACCTCGTGCGTCAGGCGCGACTCCCTGTGGTTTGCGAAACCACATTTTTCCACCCTTCTGACCCTTAGGGTATGGTCTAGACGGGGTGGAAAAATGGACTCCCATGGCAGAGACAGTCTTGCCATCCTATTCGCATCTGGCCAAAGTATTCTTCACCTGAGGTCCAAACAACACCGAACCATCAAAGGGGGAGTTAGTGAAGGATGCCTTGAAGGGGTCAGCAAAGTTACAAAGCCGCATCCAGGCGTGACGCCTTAAGGCCACGCCGGTGCCTGCAGCCCTACTCGCCCCATCGGCTGCATAGGAAATAAGCCGCATGCAGGAGTTAACAATCGAGTTCAGGGTTGCCAGCTGGGAGTTGATTTTGTCTTGAGACCCTGCAGCTGTTGGATCTTGTAGAGTATCACCCATTTCTTTGAGCATGTCTCTTTGAAGGCGGGTGAAATGACACAAGTAATTCAGCGACCGCATGGTAAAGGTCACTGAAGAAAACATCCGCTTGCCATACCTATCCATAGTCCTAGATTCCTTATTAGGAGGATGGATCGGTACTGAAGGATCAGCCAGTTCCTTCTTAGTGGCTGCCGCCACCACCATGGCATCAACAGGGACACCCTTGGTTAAAAACTGCTTATCAGAAGGGGCTGTGATAAATTTTGAAGGCCTCGGTGGGGTAGGTTCCATCGTGTCAGGGGCCGTCCATGCCTTCCGCACCACCACTTCCATGAGGGGGTCAAAGGGCGGAGACACCCAGGAGGTGGAAGGGCGAGAACCAAAAGCCTCTAGGTAAACCGACTCGTCCTCGGAAGGATTGAGGATAGACCAGTTCCCCCTCTGCTTGAGGATCTCAAGGATGTCAGAAAAGGAGACATCCTCAGAGGGGGACCGTGGGGACCCTTCCGACTCATCCAAGTCGGTGTCAGATGTGACGGACTCAGGAGAGTGCACATGCTTCCTCTTGCATTTCCTCTTCTGAGGGGGCTTCCCTGATGGATCAGGGGAGGCCTCGGAAGAGGAGGATGCTCCCAATGGGGGCACCTGAAGCATTGGATCTCTGGGGTCGGGGTCAAGAGGATGGGTAGAGACCGTAGCAGGCACAACAGTGGGAGGAGCTGAGGGAGCCAGCACACTCCTCATGACCTCAAAAGCACCCCTATCAGGCAGGGAAGAAGGTCCCCGTTCCGAAGAGATAAGGACCTCTCCCAGCACCGAGAGGGATGGCTCCGAGGCTGATGTCGGGGCCGAACTCACCTGCGCCGAGGCCCCGAGAGGGAGAACGGGGTCGGACAAGGGTCTGATGCCACTCGCCCCCTCGGAGCCGATGAGGGAGTCCCAGCGCCCGGATCCCTCCAAGGATGGAACCATGGAAGAAATCGGAGCCGACGACGGAGTCGAAAGGTGTGGTATCGGCTCCGACGTGTCGACGGTCCCGGCTCCCACGAACTCCGGCTCTGAGCTCAGAGGAAGAGTCGGAGGAGGAATCGACGATGGAATGGGGATAGCCGCTGTCTGATGAGAAGGGCTATGAAGCATCTGGGCCAGTGCCTGCGACTTAAGGAGTCTGCTAACCACCCTCTCGAGGTCATGCTCCGAAAGCCTGGAAGACCGAGAGGAATGGGACCGATGGCTCCGCTCCGAAAGCAAGGGAGATCTCGGAGCCGAATGGACTGACTCCAAAGAGGGAGACCTGGAGCGCTTACGGCTCGCAGATGGTTCTGACGCAACAATCGGAGCCGACTGAGTCTTGGGAGCATCGGCTCTGGCCGGAGCCGACGTAGGATCACTAAGAGTACCACTAGTCGAAGGCTCTGTTAGTGGAGCCGACGGCTTAGTGGGCTTCGAAGGTTTGCCCGATGAAGACTTGGTCGGGGGAACCTTCGGGCTTCAACAAGCCTCTCAAGATAAGCTTGTTTCTGCGTTCCTGCAGGACTCTTGGACTGAATGCATGGCAGACAGAACAAGAGTCCTGCAGGTGCAGAGGACCCAGGCAATAAACACAAGAAGTGTGACCGTCTGTCAGAGACATCTTCTGACAGCACGAGTCACACTTCTTGAAGCCTGAAACCCTGGAATCTTTAGACATCCTGACAGGGATGACAAATCACACACAACAAACACCCACACTCAAACTGACTTAGTCTAGTCACACACACACACACACACACACACACACACACACACACACACACACAGACACACAGACACACAGACACACAGACACACAGACACACAGACTAAGACTATTTTAACTAAAAAAATAAAGTAATTTAAACTAAATATTAACTAAAAATTAGCCCGAAGGCCTAGTAATCTATGGAGTGGGTACGGAACGAGAAGAAGATAGAAACAAACCTGAAAGGGAACTATCTAAGGTGGGAATATACTAGAGGGTAAGCAGGATCTAACAGTAAAACTATAACTGAAAAAAGTCTGAAAAAACCTTACCAGAAAAGATTTTTGCAAATCTAACCTGAGAGCCGGCAAAAACGCAACCTCGCAGCTGAAGCGGCAAACGAGATCTGGGTAGTTAGCGCCTAGCATTGTGGGATACAGGGTAGCCTCGAGCCGGTAAAAATAGCTCTCGAGCTTTAGTATAGGCCGAGTCGGAGCCGAGGATCGGCTCCGGACCCATCCAGCAAGAATGAAGGCGAGATTGACAACTTAACATTTACAGTTAATACATACATTACAAGAAGTATGAAAAAACAGATGCAGTATTTAGACATACACATAGCAGCAGAAGCAGTTTTTATTTACTTATTTGCCATTTGTTGACTGGGTTAGCCTGTCTGGGCCGGGGCCGTTTTTCAGCAGAGACCCAAGGAGAAAAGCACCAGATTACAATGTTTACAATTTGAATAAAAAGTAAATTACAGAATGCATATAAAAATTACAGGTATAAACAAGATCATTAAATAAGCATATGCATAGTGTTATTCATATAAAGGTACAAATAAATCAACCTATAATAACATGTAAATGAGTTAAGTTGGAAGGTAGGAAAAAAGTTGGAAAAATAAAGAAAAACACATAAAAGAGTAAGGTTAGATGGTAAGCAGTAGGAGAAAAGGGGAAGAGAGGGGCTAGCAGGAAGGCAGGTCCAACTAAGCACAAAAAATATATTTAAGAACTGGTTATATAGATTACTAAGAATGGAGGTAGTAAGCTAATGGCAGGGGAGTGAAAGGTAGGAGAAAAGGAAGGAGGTAGAGGGTTAGGTAGGATGAGAGGGCAAAGGGGGGGGGGACTAGGTTCAAGTAGGGTCATTACAGGGGCAGGACCAGGAGTTATGTAGGTGGTCCTTTAGGGCAGTAGTCTCCAACCTTTTTTGCACCAAGGACCGGTATCAATGTAGGACAATTTTCCACGGACTTGCCATCTCGCAGCACGCATAATAAAGTACACATTTATTTATTTATTTGACATTTGTTTAAAGATGAGGCCAGACCCGGGGAGAAAAGCTCCAAAGTACAAAAAAAAAAAGACAGTTGGCGATAATCACTAAAAAAAGTGTACATTCTGCTTAACAGCATAACATTGATCTACTATGGTTGAGAGGTAAGTAAACCTAATGGCAACCTTACTAATTTTATGTTTATAAGAGCAACATTTAAAATCTGTCCCTATTTGGCTCTGTCTAGCACACCTCTCAACTGTACACATTTTTACAGAATGTCCAGATTTTTTGGCTCATATTTTTGGTCTTTTTCTCATAAAATTGTTGTTTTCTGGCAAATCACTGGCAGATCATTGAGGCTGAAGTCATAAAATAACGACATTTGAGTTTCATACTTCATACCCATCAGAAAATCCATGCCATGCAAAACCTGTATTTCTATCAACTTTCAAAGTTTGTAAGAGCGGTACTTAAAAGAGTCCCTATTTTGGGCCTTTGTCCCCCCATTAGTTTTGGCTTTGTCCAGATTTCTTGATTTAAGTAAGAGGCGGTCACACCTCTCAACTGTACAGATTTTTGCATAATCTCCAGAGTTTTCCCTCTAAGCTTTGGTCTGTTCCTCATAACTTTTGTGACTTTCTGTCAAATCACTGGGATGATCTGAGGACTGAAGTCACTAAATAATGAAATACATTTGTATTTCAGACCTCACATCCTTCAGAAAAATGCATGATAAGACTGTTCCTGTCATTCTAGCAACTTTCTATGGTTATAAGAGCAATATTTAAAATCTGTCCCTATTCGTCCCCCCATTCTGTTAGGGTTTGTCCAGATTTTCTGCACTACTAAGAGGTATGGTGTGTGTGTGTGACTGTGTGAGACAGAGAGTGAAGATTGAGAGTGATTGCTGGCAGCAGCAGCAATGAGGTTTAACTACCTTTCGTCCATACCATACACACACACACACACACACACACACACACACGCACACAGTCTTTTGCATTCATGCATGCATTCACTCACACACATCGCTTTCACTCTTTTCCGATCTCTCTCTCACAGTCAACTCCCTCATTCATACTTGCATTCACTCACAAATCACTCTTACTCTCTCCCAATCAAACACACACACACACAATCACTTCCTCAGTCATACCTGCATTCATTCACACATCGCTGTCTGTCACACCCACATGCCATACACCCACTTAAGTATTCGTTCATACATCACTCTCACTGTCTGTCGCACCCACACACCACACAGCCACTTACGCATTCATTCATACATTGCTCTCACTCTACCGATCTCACATATACACACACAGTCACTTACTCATTCTTACCTGCATTCATTCACACATTGCTCTCACTCTTATGATCACACACACACACACACACACACACACACACACACACACTCTTTTGCTTTCATGCACGCATTCACTCACACAGACAGACAGACACAAACACACTCATACAGGCATTCACTTACCTGATGGCTGGGTACCAAGTGCTCCACGGCCCGGTACCGGTCTGCAATCCGGTTGCTGGGAACCGCTGCTTTAGGGCAAGTTTGAAACGGGGAGAATTTTGGAGAGATCTGATGGGGAGAGGGAGCTTGCTCCATGATGTGGATACCACATGGCTATAGAGACTTTTACCTATGGTTTTGTTAGGTTTGGATATTTGGTGTAGCTTTTGGTCAGAGCTACGAAGTTCACAGTTAGGGATGTAGGGGGATATGAGAGTTAATGAGAGATAAGCTAGGGGTTGTAGTAGGATGGAGTGTGTCATGTGGAGCTGAGGCAGAAGGAGTTGGTTATGGAACTATGGCCAGTTTAATATTTTCAGAGAGAGGCAGTGGTCTGAGCGATAGGGTAGATTTGAGGCAAATCTGGCGATTTTATTGTAGGTTAGCTCAAGTTTTATTTTTTTATTTTTATTTATTTATTTAACATTTGTTAACCGGGAAAGTCCGATTTGGAATTAAGCCAATTTTCAGCGGAAGCCCTGGGAGAAACGCTCCAGATGCATGTCTTTGAAGGTGGGAGGAAACCGGAGCCCCCGGAGGAAACCCACACAAATGCAGGGAAGATGTGCAGACTCCGCACAGAATGCACCCCAGCCAAGAATCGAACCGGAGTACCTCTTGATGTAAGGCAACAACGCTACCACTGCACCACTGCCGTTTTTTCAAGAGATTTTTTTGAAGGTTGGTGAAAATAGGGGCAGCGTACAGCAGACTGGGAAGGAGGTATGCTTGGGCAAGGGATACTCTGGATTACACACAGCTGCAAATGAAAAATATAACGCAAGAGTTCTGCTGCATGCTACACAGCAGTTTGAGTATTACTGACATTAAAGTTGTAACACTTTTAAGATATTATCTGCAAACGTTACATATTAATATTCCACAGGCATGAAAAACTGGAGAAGCAAGGGAAACAGTAGAGGAAAGAGAAGAAAAATAGACAGGTGGGTTAGATGATACGATGCCTTTGGAAGCAGGAACACAGTTTTCAAAAATATTCAAAAATATATTTCAGACAGTATTAGAAACAAAACATGTGTTTGACATTTATAGATTTCTAATGCAAATGATGAGATGAGCAAAATTCAAAAGCCTGAAAACTACTAGGAAAAACAGGGAAGTTAAACAGGCTAATGGGGAAGGAGTCAGATGCATGATGAGACAAAAGGATCCTGCAATGGACAATGAAGATGGTAGAAGCCAGGTAACACTTCGTCTGGAGATAGAAGAACACAAAAGGGTAGTGCGGTGAGCAGATCAGGTAACAGCAATGAGATGAGCCTATCACTTGACTAATAATTAGACATAAAGAAAATGTTATTTCACAGGCAGTGCGACTAACAGATTTAAAGCAACATGAGTTTATGTAATTCATGTTAGGTAATGACAAGGGTCTATGCTGAAATATCGACTGACCACAATATCGAACGGCATGCATCACTCCAAAATGTCTATCTGGTAGCTTCAAACTGTATCCTCAGATTGTTGTACATAATTTTTTTATTTCTTTCATGAAGTATGAATTCCCTTGAGTTATTTAAATATTTCCCTTATAACTTAGTCCCCTTCTTCAAAATAGTGCAGTTAGGCTGTTCTTTTTTTTTTTTTTTTTTTTTTATACATATTGCGTCTGTAGAAAATTGTGTATTATCTTTGTTACTCTGCTATAAACATTCTCTATTCTGTCTTATGTCACTGCAAAAAAAAAAGGTATACAGAACTGCATTATATTCTCCAGATTGCATCTTATCAACTGTACATAAAGAAAAAGACAAGTTTGTTTATTCTAGTATCCCTACCACATATGAAGTTATTAAAAAATTGCCTTCAAACCTCAGCCACCTATGGACCCACACATCTCTAATCACACCTACTCTCAAACATATCTCCATCAGAAATCAAGGTCCTGGTTATTGGTGATGCCACAGTCAGACACACTAACATTATACACACAAGACTAGATAATGAAAGGGCTACAGCAATATGGGTCTTTGGTGTTAGGATTAGGGACACTACTGCAGGCTAGATACTGCCTCCCCTAGCAAGAATTAGTATGGGAGTATAGGCAAAGAAAGAAATAGGCAGATCCTAGAACAATGATGATCCAAATGTAAGCAGAATGTAAGAAAATACCACTGTTGTTGCTGGGTCTTGATGCTGAGAAAGCATTTGACAAAGTAAGCTGGTACTTTATGACAGGGTAATACAAGAATCTGCATTGCCTGATACAATAATAAAATTAATTAGGAGGATATATGAGGGATTGGAGGCAAGAATTACAGTAGGAAGGTTCTTCTCTGATAAGTTGAGTCTGAACAAAGGAACTAGGCAGGGATTTTCTCTTTCCGATTAGTTGTTTGTGTCATATTTAGAGCCATTGGCAAATAAAATAATGGACTCAGAAATTCAAGGATATAACTGGTACGGTAATCAAGAAAAGTTGGATTTATTTACATTTGGTATTATTTTGTACCTGATGAAACTAGAAACAGACATCTCAGTGTTGTGGAGCATTTTGAAACAGTTTGAAGTATTTTTGGGATATAGAATTAATGAAGATAAAACAAAGGCTATAGCTGTAAATTATGTAGCCATGCATGAATTGGTTCAGCAATACTGATATTCATGAGGACATGATAAAATGAAATACTTAGGAGTATGGATTATAAAGGCTTCTGTTATAGCAGTTAAGGATAAGTGGAAAGAGACTAAACAAAAGATAATACAAAAACTGAGAACCTGGAGGTGCCTTTTTATGGATATGGATAGCAAAATGCAAGACGTGAAAATGTTTAATTATTGCCTATTTTCTGTACCCATACTTGCAGTCATCCCTATTGGCAAAATCTCCTTTCTCCATTCTCATGTTGGCGCAGTTTTGAGAATACTTTCTGCTACTTTATGAATATAATAGTCTGTATGGTTGTTATTTTCCTTAAGGATCTGCATTCAAAATCCCACTCTCTCCATATTTCTTGAATCCCCACTTCATCATCATCCCTTTTCCACTTTGAATGATAACTTTCTGCTTGTGTTATATACATAAGCCTTAATGATGTGGCTCTAAAATAGCCTTTCAAATCAGGTACACCTAAACCATTTTGTTCTACATGAAGGATCAACTAGTCCCATTTAACCATTGATCTCTTCTCCCCCAAATAAATTCCTTCAACCCTTTGTTATTATCCACAACTTCTCCTCTGGTTGACCTGTACATGAAATTAAAGGGACTAAAAATAGTTTCATTGCTTCTGTCGTACTGTCCATATCCATAAAGGGGCTTCCAGTTTCTCACTTTAGTCTCTTCCCATACAGCCTTAGCTGCCACAAAAAAAATATGGTTATAGCCTTTGTTTTATCTTCATCAATTTTATACCCTAAAAAGACTCAAAACCATGTCAAAATGTTCCACAACACTGAGATGTCATTTTCTCCATTTACCAGGTACAAAATAGTATCATCTGCAAATAAAGCTAACTTTTACTGATTACCATATCAATTATCTCCTTGAATTTCAGAGACACACACATGCCTGGTTAAGAAACAACTTAGAGAGGAACCATCCCACTTGAATTCTTGCCTCTTATCCTTCATATATCCTCCTAAGTAACATTATTGTATCAGGGAATGCAAATGCTTCCATTGCCCTACTCATAAACTCACTCTGTCAAATTCTTTTTCTTTTTCTGCATCTCTTCCTGGAGACTTTCTTGCAGAGTGATTATACATCACCAACTTTATCTCATCTCCTCCTGTCTTAACTGTTAAATGTTGAGCCTCGTCTTCATCTAATCATGGCATACTTAAGTCTTCCAATAAAATATTCCATTTGTACTCTTTATTGACTTCCACCTTTCTATGCTTTATACACATTTTCATAACATTTCTGAAGCATCTCTAACAGCTTTACAGGATCTCTGTTTTGTTTTTCATAAATTTTCCACAATACCTCTAACAGCTCTACAGAATCTCTGGTTATTTTTCTTGTTTCAGCTGCATAAGTTTGCCAACAACCCTTTCTACTGTCTTGTCGCCTAAGTCGTTGTGCTAAATGTTTTTATGCTCTGGTGTTATCATCAAAAACAGTTACTGAACAACAATCTTTCTAAAATCATGCACATTATCCAGAAACTCCCTTATCTTTTCTTAAACATTCTGCAGATGCACATCTTGTTGTGAGAGATTCCCCTTTTTCTCCAATACTTTAACCTTTGTCAGCCCTTCTAAATAAATGCTATTAATTCTTAACCCTGCCCATTTTTTTTCCTTTATTTCTTTTTTTTATTTTAAACTCCATTTTCATTTTATCCCACATATGATGGTCCTTACTCAGGGCCTGCAACCAAGGAGACCAGTCCTCATCACTGATACTGGCGAGGGATTGCCACTAGGACCAAAGATAAATATGCACAGTGTTTTGAGATGCAGCTTTCTGCACCAAGCATAATTTCCCTTAAGAATACACAGGGAGCACACTCCTGACCTGGGGCTGGACTCTCTCTCTCGCCAGGCTCCAAACAAGACTCCACACTGACCACTTTGGAGCTCTGTGCCCCTGTTCTCAGTAGCTAAGACACACATTTGGATATTTGATTTTCACACAGACAATTGGGAAAGGGTGTCACAGATTTACTAGCTGCGCCCCCTCTCCCCAGACGATGAGGTAATTAAGCTACCACCAGTCAGCTAATCTAAGGCTCTTACAGGGGTACCCAATTATAGTGAGTAAAACTAATAGCAACACAAATGACAGAGTATGATCAATGCAGCAAGGCACAAGTACTCTCAAGATATTAAAAGTATTCTCTAAAAGACCAGCCACAATGAAAGACATAGAAATACTTAATAATAAATAATAAAATGGAAAACATGAGACTACTGAACATCTAGTTACAATAAACACCAGCATTTCAATCACAGGAGATATAAAAAATAACACAGTTGGACAAATGCACACAAATGCAGGAAAAAAAGAAGTTGTGTCTTACCATAATATTCCATCTGTGTTGTTCATCTTCATTCATTCATCACTGATGGGTTTCGGTTCCGAGCCCTCGGAACCGAGTTGGCCTTTTTACCAAGCTCGCACCAGCCAAAAACTCTCGAGTTAAGTTTCTACCCAGAATGCCCTTATCCCTGTTACCTCAGATCGAGTTTGCTAGAGATAAAGAAGTAAAGCCAAGGCCACTTGTGCGCAAATACCCTAGGACACCACTTGGACCCAAACATCCCCCAGGAGCCTTTGGAGGGGGGAGGAGGGTGGGAAGTAATGAATGAAAGAAGACAAACAACACAGATGGAACGTTATAGTAAGACATAAATTCTTTATCTGATGTTGTTAATCTTATTTCCATTCATCACTGATGAGACAGAATCACAAGGTACCTTAAGGTCCTTGGGCAGCCCATATGAAAGAACATTCCTGAGTACTATTGAGCTTGAGTGGAGAATGGACTGAACCGTGACCATTCGGAATTTGGTTTGGGTGACAGACTTGTTTAAGCTGTTGAGATCCAAAATAGGTCTCTAGTCCCCTGTCTTTTTTGGCACCAAAAAGAATCTTGAGTAAAATCTGGATCCATGTTAGTCTGGTGGGACTGGCTGGATGACTCCTTTTTGAGACAGCTTTATTATCTCTGAAGCTCCTTCTTCCCTTTGACAGGGTGGAACGTCGGGAAGCTTTTTTGGAAGATTTGGTTGACAAGAAAGGGGAATGGTGTACCCTCTGGTGATTATACTCTGCACCCAACGATCGGTGGTAATAGATTGCCAGGCAGCTTGGTGCAGAGAGAAATGACCCCTGACTGATTCCAGAGGTAAGCAATCAGGGTGCTCCTCAGGAACACTGATAAGACTGTTAGAGAAGGAATCCCTGGAGCCTTGATTACGAGAACCCCTTCTGCTTCTGTAGGGTTGTCTTCTGGAACTGTTACCCCCTCTGCCCCTGGGGAATCATCACCACATGCGGCACAGAAAAAAACCCTGAGATTTTTTATGCCACATCTTCCCACTCCTCTGATTCCTGGAGAAGGTACGCTGACGACTGGAAAACCATAGGCCTACGGCAGACAGGGTCTTTCCATCTTGCTCGCACCTGACTAGCGTGTCCTTCACGTTGGAGACAAAAAGGGACGATGCTTCGATGGGAGCATTCAAAATGGAAGACTTGAAGGGGTCCACGAGGTCACAAATGCGCATCCAGGCATGACGCCTTATGACAATACCTGAACTCGCTGCTCTAGCCACCCCTTCGGTCATATGTGAGAGCAACCTCATGGACGTGTTGGATACTGACTCCAGGGTTGCGGGCTGCGAGGCCACTTTTTCCCTGACCAATTCAGACAGCTGTTCTGCGAGTGTCCCAGAGAGTTCAGTGATCAAGTTGCTCTGGAGTCTCGTAAAATGTGCCAAATAGTTCAGGGACCATATAGCAAAGGTCCCCGATGCAAAAACTCGCTTCCCAAGTCTGTCCACTACACAGGACTCCCTATTGGGTGGGTGGACAGTGGGACTTTCCTCAGCCACGTCCTTTTTCATGGCCGCCGCCACCATCAACGCATCGACTGTTAACCCTCTGGACAAATGCGGGTTCTCCTTGGGAGGGGATAGAATTTTGTCAGGTCTCCGATGGATCACCTCAATGGAATCAGGGTTCTTCCAAGGATGCTGCAAGATGAGCTAGATGAGCTCGTCGGCAGGCGGGGTCACCCAAGAGGTAGAAGGCTGGGCGCACAAAGCCTGCAGGAACACGGACTCCTCAGATGAACGGTTGGAGGGCTTCCAGTCACCTTTCTGTTTTAGAATTTCCTGGATGTCTCCGAAGGAGACATCATAAGGAAGTGACCGTGGGGACCCTTCACCATCATCGTAATTCGTGTCTTCCATTAAGAACTCCTCGGCTGTGTCCATGTGCTTCCTTTGCATATCCTTTTTCGAGGGGGCTCCTCAGTGGGGGTCCTCTGAGGAGGACTTGGAAGAGCAGATATCCTGAACAGGGGTGTCCTGTGGCTTCTCTGCCCAGTGCCCCTGAGAGGTGGTCTGTGGCAGCTGTAGCTCAGGGGGAAAAACTGGAGTTCCGACATCAAAGGAGTGCTTCCAGAAGTGAGAGCCATCTCCATCACATGGAAAGTAGGTCCGCCTGAAGAGGGATGGGAGATTGGAACCGAGAAAGACAACCTCTGGACCAGAGTCACAGTCCGATCCGACGAACCCCCCCCCCCCACATATGGAGACTCAAGCAGGATCGATGCAGACGTGGCTATCGGCACAAAGGATGGAACCAAGGAGAAATACGGCTCCATGCCCCAGGCTGAGGCGCCTGCCCCCAAATCCCCAGATTGTGGAAGGACTGGTTCCGCAGGAACCGAAGACCAAAGGGGCAAACTTGGAGCCTGAGTGAGGTGCACTATAGGCACCGAGGTGATGGATTCCGAGAAGGACATCGGAGCAGAAGGCTTTGGAACAGAAAAGGTCGAAGGAGGAGTGTAAGGAGGAGTCTGTGAAGAAACCAACCCAAGTCCTGCAGGTGGATGGATCTCAGAAAGTGCGGGTATCCCTCTGGCTGCCAACAGCTGGTCCACAAGATGCACCACGTTGTGTTCCGACAGGCTCCTGGTGGATTTAGTGGATACTCCAGATGGAGAGTCAGGCCTGTCAATGAATGGGCTATACATTTGGCCCAGAAACGGATCTACGGAAGGGAAGTATCAGTTCTGTGGTGCAACGTCTGCCGGCACTAAAATCTCAAGTTTTGAGACCAGGAGTAATGGGGTCAAATCCAACTTTATCGGAGAAAATGCTCACTGCCGAAGTGGCACTCAGAGCCGAAACGGCCAGTTCCAAAGTCGTAACTGATAAAGGTATTGAAGGTGTGCCCTGAGCTGAAGGGGCTACAGGTGCCTAAGTCAAAGTAGGAATAGTAAGGTCTATTATCAGTGCTGGAGGTAGGACTGGTGCCAGAGCCAGTATCGTAGGTTTCGAGATGCTTGGAGCCAACAAAGACCGAGCCATAGAGGAAGATTTATGCTCAGAGGACAACTTTGGGACCTTTGATTTCAGAGGCTTACCCTGTTCACCCAATGGTGAGGAGGGAACTGAGTGGGACCTCTTTTTGTCTTTAATAGGAGGGGTTGAGACCTCCATCGCAGAAATGGCCTCTGAAAAAGGAGACTTAAGTAATCCTTTCACTATAAGTTTATTTTTGCGCTCATTAAGACTGCGTTGACTGAAACTCTGACAAATGTCACAAGGAGTCTGCACCAAAAGATGGGGCACCCCCAAACAGTATACACAATCATCGTGAGAATCACTATTAGGTAACTTGCCATTACATGAAGCACAATGCTTAAAACCTGAAGTACCTTTCTTATCCATCTTGATAGAGAGTCACCACAGGCAAACAGTATAACCAGTCAGAACTAATAAGTGAAACACCGTTCAGAAAAGCCACTCAGTTGTAACATTACAGTGATATGTATAAGTAAAAACAGAAATACCTTACTGAAACAAACCCTAACAGACTAGACAGGAAGGAAAATACCAGCTATGGTATTGAAGGAATGCCACAAGGGTAAGGGAGAAAAGGCCGTACCAACAATGGTACTTGAGAGTTTATGAACAGTAACAACGGGTACAGCAGAAAAGAAAAAATCAAGGTCTGACAGAAGAAAACACACATCCTACTTGCTCAGTAAAAAATGAAGATATCAAAAGTTTTTCACACAAAATATCACAAACTTCCACTTAGCTAAGTGCTCGGCTGAAATGCGGCTTTAAGGCAATGTGGCAAACAAGATCTCATGTAACAGAGAGAAGGGCATTCTGGGCATAAACTTAGCTCGAGAGTTTTTGGCTGGCACGAGCTTGGTAAAAAGGCCGACTGGGTTCCGAGGGCTCAGAACCGAACCCATCGGTGATGAAGGGAAAGAAGATTAACATCATCAGATCAATACTTAACTAATCTCACTATATTTTCCTGACTGACTAAAGAATTACTGTTTTCTGGTTACTTACTAAAGCAAGGCAAGATGATGAGTGCTGAGTTGCTTACTACAGCAAGGCAAGATGAGGTGTGAGGTTGTGTGAGATATCTGTTTGAGATCTTTCCTGCCAGAGTTCCATCATAGCTCTCACTAACATCTAAAAACATAATTTCAATGCTGGTTATAGAATGACATCACATCTGGTCACCTGACTATGGTACAATACACACTCAGAGCTTTGTTTAGATCTGTTTCAGCATCTGAAAGCTACAGAACAATTTCAAAAACTTCCACCCTTCCAGGGTAGCAATTAGTTCACCCCTAAGGACTGCAGTAAGACTCCTAGTCCTGGTTTTCCCAGACATTTGTCTCTAGCTGCAATCAGGCCTGTAAGATAAAATATGGCCTAAACCAACCCATTTAATTTTCAACCTAGTTTTCAAAATTAGCTGGCCTGAGATTAACCTATTCCCTTCCAGAATACTCTGTTAAAACATATACATTTAATCAGTTACAATAATAATGTCCATGTATATCTCTTTTCTGTCCAGCAGGACCCACTGTTGATGCATTTTTAACACAAGCAACTTTACAAACACATTTTAACACAAGCATCTGTAAAAATCAGTGCAATAGTGAAATGACATAAAATTATTTACAAAGCTCCAACTAGCTCTGCTGGCATATCTGACTCATGCACTGCCCTACTCTCCCTGGCACAAATGGCACTACCTCATATCATCACACCACATACTAGCTATAATGTCTTAAGAAATTTCTATCTTCCCTAGAAATTTTCAAATAATTTCCACTAACTATTCCTTAAATGCCTCTATCTTTAACAGATAGGTGGGAAACCTTAGAGGCTCATTGTTACTTCATTACCCTGCATTTTTATCTTAGTTTTAATTGGTGCATGATCCGAAATAATTACTGGATGTATGTCAAAGCTTTCAATTAAATGCACATCCCTTTGAAATACAATTTCTTATTGTACATTGGGGAATAATATGTAAACTCTCTTCAAGTTCCTACTACTGAATTCACATATTCAATATGTAATATTTTCAAAAATCTCTTGAGAAATCTACACTATTCTGTTATATTTTCCTTTCCAGGTCCTCCAGCTACATCCTCACTGTTGCAAATCAAGTTCCAGTCCCCATCTATAAGTAATATTTTCTGCTGAAAGCTGATTATTTCTCGCAAATTTTATTGAGCCCCATAACAGTAGTTTTTGGTGGAATATAAATACCAGTAGCCCCTTATTTATTTATTTATTTGCAGTTGGTTTACCAGGATAGTCCATTGGGCCATTTGAACTCGTTTTCAATGGAGTCCTGGGGAGAAAAGCTCCAATAACAATCTTGGTTACAATAGTTTAAAGATTATATTTATACAAAAGGTTGTAGTTTTGAGCAAAACATTTACAATTGATACAGCAAACATTGCAAATAATGCAGACTAGTGATGAGGTTGAAATTGAAACAGACTGGCAATGGAACATTGCATTGTAGCAGCTGAGAGGCATTTCTTATTAGGAATATACAGATAACAGTTACAGTTTGATGCATTATTTACAAATAGCATATAAGTAACAGGAATATAAATATATGGAGAGTTGATAGAAGGAGAAAGTTTTTGATGAGAATAGAGATTGAGAGAGAGAGAGAGAGAGAGAAGGAAACTGAAGCATGGAATGAAGGGAAGAAGGAGTTTGCCATCATTAGTTATGTGGGGAGAAAGCAGGAGCATTCCCATTGGAATATTAGATGTGAGTGAAGAGATTTTTTGAAAGAGTCATGGTTAGAAGTGATACGAATGGAAGGTGGAAGGGAGTTCCAGAGATGTGCTAGACCATAAGATAGAAGATTTCTGCCTGGTGAACGGGATGGTTTGTACACTTCTATTAGATTTTGATTATTGGACCTTAATACTCGATCAGGTAGGTGCATCTAAAAGGTAGAAGAGAGGGAGGGGTTGAAAATGAGCTTGTGTGCAAGAGTTAGGTGAGTATAGATGAGATGATTTGGAAGTTCTAGCCATTTTAGTTTTTGGAGAGAGGAACAGTGATGGGAGGAGGACTTATGGCTGGTAGCAAATTTAGCAATTTTGTTGTAGCAGGAGGAAAGTTGTGTTTTTAGAGAGGATTGTAGGTTAGTGAGAAGAGGCGTTCCGTAGAGAAGAGAGGGGATATGAAAGGAAGTAGAGAGAGTTACTTTAGTGGCAGGTGCAAGGTAATGATTTTGTCGGTAGAGCATGCCTAGTTTTTGATGGATTTTTTTGATATTTAGTTGTAAATGGGAGTGGAATTTAAGCTGGTTATCGATTTGGACCCCAAGTAATTTGGTCTCTGATACCAGTTCCAGAGGTATATTGTTTTGGCTAGTAATAGTGAAAGAGTTTAAGTTGAATGAGGTAGCTTTAGAGGGAGTAAATACCATTAGTTTAGTTTTAGAGGCATTTAATGCAAGGTGGTTTCTTTTCATCCATAGCTCAGTGGTTGAAAAAGCTTCTTGAGTAAGTTTTAGGAGTGTAGGGGTAGATGTGGCAGAGCAGATGATAGTTGAATCATCTGCATATTGAATGATATTTGAGAAAGGAATAGAGTTCCGGAAATCATTTATAAATATATTAAAAAGAAGAGGACCTAATATGGAACCTTGGGAAACTCCGGTTGGGGTATTAAGAAATGAGGAGGTGGCCTTTTTCCATTTTACTGCTTGATATCGGTTAGATAAGTACCTGGAGAACCAGTTCAAGGAAGGAGGGGATAGGTTAAGTTTAGAGAGTTTAGTTAAAAGCAGGCTATGTGAGATAGTATCGAAGGCTTTAGAAAGGTCAAGTAGTAGGGTGGAAACAATAAGGCCAGAGTCCCAGGCTTTATTAATAGTTTCAAGGAAGGAAAGGAGGGCAGTCATAGTACTGTGATTTGGCCTGAATCCATGTTGTATGGGTGTTAGTAGCTGATTATCTAAGAGGTGTGGAAGGAGTTGTAGTTGTATGCATTTTTCTAAGAGTTTAGAGATGGGAGACAGGATAGCAATGGGACGGAAGTTGGTAACATTTTTATTGTTGCCTCGTTTATGTAATGGTATAATGAAGGCCTTTTTCCAAATTCTGGGTACTGTGCTTTCCTGGATTGAATACAACCACAAATCTACTATTATCATCTTTTTTTTTCCTTTTCTATCACTATTGGAACTTCTCTAGCTACTAATGTAATTACCCCAATATTCTGCTGACTATCCATCCTGGAATCCTTTCTTTATCAAATTTGCATGCTCATTTCTTTCCTTCCAAATGTGGCTCCTGCAGCATTGCTATTTGCACTCTGTATTTTGCAATATAATTCAATAATCTTAAATTTTTGTCTATACCTTCAAGGCCATTTATGTTCAAAGATAATATGGATAGCACAACCATTATGATAAGTTATTGCTCCCACCTACTACACATGACAGTTTTTTTGAATGTGTATTTCCAGTTTTTGTGTAACATGAACACACTACGTTTGGCAGATTGACATGTTATAGTTGTTTTCTGTCATCTCCATTTGAACCTATGTCACCTTTTCAAAACACTTTTTGTTTTAATGAAGACTCAAAAAACTAAATACATTTTCTGAACCCCCATAAACTATTAAATTAGAACAAACATATAAAACTATGTACATCTTCAAAAAATGAAGTTTAATCTTCTACATAGGAAATGCCCGAAATCAACAGCTGCAACCACAGGCATTACCTAACTAAAATCAAGTTTACTCATTCTAATCACATGTTATAGCCTGTGCTCCCACTTACACCAACTGCTGTCTGTTCTTTTCTCATCTCTGGTCCCCTCCCAGATATGATAAGTAGCTTGTATGCTTTCAGAAAAGATTACATTTAGCCTTAAGAAAATGTGCACCAGCTACCATTAAAATAAATGATACATAGTTCTATTAAAATTTAAGTATTAATGCTACTAGGGAAGCTGCTATCTCTTATTCACTTTCAGTAATTTCAAACTTGATTTTTTTACTGAAATATCTGCCCATGTACCTTCACATTTTGCAATTCCCTCAGTGAATAATGCTCAGAACTCTCAAGATTAATTGCTTGTACCTGCAGATGGCTTATCTCCATGGTAACTTAGAAATGAGGAAGAAATCTAACAGCTCTGCACATGCATGAAGGCATCTTTGTCAATTTCATTCAGAAAAGAACAGAATATACAAATGCTTTAAGCTACAGATTTCCTGACACCCACTGAACATCTGCTAAAGGAAAAAAAAAACAAGCTAATATAATTGGATATGCAAGAAACCTAGCACTTCTCATGCCAGTCATCATTTTGTCTTATTTTTTAAGCCCACTTCCTTACAGAAAACACTTGTTTTTAAATTAAGCACAGGCCATTAATCCAGACATTCTCCTTTGCAAAAATAAAACATCTCAACTCTGCATGTAATAATCAGTATACTTTTATATTACACCCCACCCCCCAGCAGTCCAAGATTACAACATATTGACTTAAACTTGTTTTTGTCCTACCTTTCTTTTTGTTTTACATTGTAAAATCTATATTTCTTAAAACTAAAAATTACTTGTTTTCTTTAATATCTTTACCACATACAATAATCACTGAAAAGACTCACTCTCACACCCACATTTAAAATACTCCTGACTACATACTACAAAAAACTGCTTAACTACATAGCGTGCAGTTTATATAATGAAATGTTTTATACCAATAGTATTAATAACAAAAACTGTTTTAATTACAGAGACTTTTTCCCTTTTAATGTCCTTCTAAATATTTATGACAAAGTCCAGTATATGCTTTACAGTCCACCCACAAGATTAACAAAAGCCCAGTCTTTCTCAGCCACTTTTTCTTGCAAATACTTATTTCACAAATGTTACTGATGCTTTATAATCTCACATTTCCAGACTAATTTCAGTGTTCTTGGTCATCTTCCTTTTGATCACCATTTCCCAGCTATAGACAATGCTTCAAGCCCAGGTCTTCACAAATTTTCTAGTCAGTTTCCATGCCTTTTCTATTTCTCAAGCATTTTCTTTTAGAACACCAGAAAATGTTTCACTAGCAAAGTCTCACTATGAGCTTTATTGTCTGAAGAATGAGAATTTCGTTGGATAAACTTTTTATTTTCTCCTTAGCCTGTTCTGCATAAAAAAATGTCTTTGATCCTCCAGGAAAAATATTCTGAAGACAGCTGAATACAGCAGATTGAATTTCATACCTGCTTCTTGACATTCCCTGATTGCTGGGATAAATTTGTTTCTCTTCTGTCTTTTGTACAGTGAATAATAATTTTCCACAAATACTCTAATGTCTCCAGTTTTAAATACTTTTCCCATCTGCCACAGTATTGTCAGAGTCAACTCTTTCTACTGGTTCAATTGCACCATTATCAGTACAGCTCTTGGCTTCTTTTTCATTGCCAGGTTTTGAACATACACTCAATGTGTCCTTTCAGTTAACAAGTCCTGCTGTGGAATATCAGACCATTTGCTTACTTATGCTTTCATAAAATAAATACAATCTGTTCCTTCCAGTTTCTCTGGCACAGCATGATCTGTCTTCCAACTCTAACATTCTTTGAAACAGCTTGGGAAGTCTCATACTGAGCTAGCTTCTTCTTCATTTAAACCTCTGATTTGTTTGCAGTTTTACCAGTTTATCTGGATAGATTGTGAAAGCTGAAATTAAGCTGTTGATCAGTGTGCAGCCATTTTGAAAGTCCAATACTGAGGCCTCCTCGTCTTTCCAATCAGAAGTCAGAATGTGTCCTAGAAGTTCTGCAGGTTTACTTTTTGCCAGTGCTTTACACAGTGTTTTGGGGGATGGTTTGTACCAGGAGAAGATGTCCAAGGGAAGTGTGGAAGCTATGCTGTGGTTCCTCTGTTTGTCCTCAGGAAACATGTACACGGTCTATATCATTGCAGTTGTCTCTTGCAACTCCACCATCATATACTGGAGGTGTACTTGTACTGGCTGTAGCATCAGGCCAAGTTGCTGGCCAGACTCGAGTTTAGAGAGGGTAAGTCATCATCATGGGGGCCCACCATCACCACAGAAGTTATAACAAACACAGAAGGGTACATAGCAGGAACAAGTGCCATAAAAATGGTTGTGTCCTTTGCTGGGTAGTGACCTTGGGCATACTCTATTGACATAAAGCCTGGTGTATGAATTATCAGCTGAATCATTAATGCTGAGCATTTCAGAACACTTGGCATTAGTGCTTACTGACTAAGGTTGGGCAATGACACCAAGGGAATTCTGGTAGCTGCTGCTGCTGCCTAGCCCATCAATTGGGAAGGTAACAACACTGGGGAGAACATGACCAAGTGCACCAGTCACCATGAAGATAAATGGGAAAGGACATGTAATCCCTGCACATTTCTATCTTTGTGCTGGGCAACATGGCTGCCATTTCCTCCTGTCTCACTTTCCGCACAGCCCACGTCAATTCTTTTAAATAAATATGCAGGACTGCAAATGTACCTCAGCAAAAAGGCTTCTTCACTATCTGCCATGCGTCTCTCTGGAGACATGCTGGAAGTCTGAGTGTCAAAGCACTGTCTTAATATCAACAGCCTGGCACTGGAAGACAGTCTGATGCTGGGAGACTCGAGCAAAATAGTTGAGCTTCATAGTGTTTTGCATCAGCAGGGGAGAGTTTTCTCAGCTTGAGGAAAAATGACAGTGGAATGTTTGGGGGGTGGCAACTGTAGGCAAATTTAAATTCCTAATAGTTGCAGTAGCAGGAGACATCTTACATGAGAACTCTTGCCGTGGTTGAGTGGTAATGACTTGTCTCATTAAGTGAGCTACAAGTTTATTTTTTTAGCAGTATGGGGTGGCTCTATTAAACTCATGACAGATCAGATTTGTAGCCACAATGTTAGCCTTGCTGAGGCAAATCACATACCTGGAATGATTATCACTAGATGCTATATGGACCCACTTAAGAAAGTGGGGCTGTGGCATTTTGAAGCAGGGAAATGGGCCAAACTGTGGCCTGAGGGCTGATGCTCAGAAAACATGAAAAAAGTGACCATACAATCCAATATCAAGGAAAAGAATCATAAGGAAATATCAGTTACCTAGTAAGCAGCAAAGAAATAATTTAGCAACACTGAAAATATAGCAATGAAGATTGAGAGCTATGAGCCAAGTACTGATTCTCATATTCACATAGAAGAGGAGCAATAAAGAAATGGAAACACAAGGGGATCACTGGAATCTGACAACAGGAAAAAGCCCACGGAAGTTCTAGCTACCAAGCAGTCCTAAGGCCTGTGTTAAGAAGCCACAAATGCTGCCAATGATATCTATTTCCTACAAAATCTATCATTATATTCTGTAGCTTATAGGTTGCTTACAGGTGACCTGTTCCTTGACTGTAAGGTAATATACCTGATCTACTTCTATTTTTAAGTCTACTAAGGGAACTAACAATAGACCAAGGAACTTAATACAAAAATAAATATAGGATCAAAGGGGGTTACTAGGTTAATGGATCTAGAGCCTTTTTAAACCTAGCCAATCATGCCCCAATTTTCCCAAATATCAATACACACAGTCTAAATAGCGTTGGTAGATACCTCTTTCTTAAGACATCTACAAGCTGCCCCTGTCCATAATGAACACAGATGACAAACCATGTGTGAATTTGCAATTTTAAATCTACTGATCCAAACTGTGTTTGAATAGGTTTATGGAAGAGTACTGCTTTACATGAATGTGGAGTCTCTTCTAGAGGTAATACCTGAGACACATACCTGTCCCTCCATCTTTTGTTTAGGTAACAGCCAAGGTATTGATCCTTAGATTGGGTAATTTTAGTGCTGTTGGTTTTGCAAATGTGTAGCAGTACCATAAGAGCTGGACAGGAGAATGCCTTACAGGTTGGGCATATATTGCCCCTCAGTAGTCTGTAGGAGGCCAAGTACTGGGACAAA
The DNA here is from genome assembly GCF_019279795.1 of Protopterus annectens. Classification (NCBI taxonomy): domain Eukaryota; kingdom Metazoa; phylum Chordata; order Ceratodontiformes; family Protopteridae; genus Protopterus; species Protopterus annectens. The sequence continues at coordinate 1,701,891,195 of NC_056729.1, read as the reverse complement.
GTTTGAGGCACTCTTCACAGGACATGCCATTTACAACATATTATTTTTACACCTTATATTCTTTTACTGAAGAACCTCCACAGCCGCTCCAGCTGTTGCAAGTGCCTGGTCTGGTACATGCTGAAGGGCACACTGCACTCGATTATTGGTCTAAAGAGGGCTGAGTATAGTGGCACTATGACCTCCTTAGATCAGGATGCTATGCCCTTACTTATAAGTAGTGCCATACGGAAGGATTTTCTCACCACCATGGATACATGGTGATTAAAGTTCAGGTACTGTCAACCTGAGGTTCCAAGTCGATTACTTCTGGGTCTTTTTTTAGGGGAGTGTTCTCAATGCTGCAATTTGCAAAGGTGGTCATCTTTCCAAAGTGTATAATTATGCATTTTTTGCACTGAGTTTTAGGCCACGGCTCTGGCACCAGTTATTTGTCTGTGTCAGACCCTCCTGGACACAGGCGCTGGAAGCTGTTAAAGACTGGTGGGGGGCAGATGGTGACAGGGGCACGTAGTGAACTAAAAAGGGTAATTGTTTTGTAACTATTTGCTACCACAACATAGGTTCACTTGGAGGACATTTTAAGCTTAGCCAATTCCCTTTTGGTGCTTGAATTAACATTTTCTGATTGATCTTAGCTATCCCCATGGCTGATAATTGTATATTAGCCCTAGTGAGAACAAATGTAATCATACCACAGATAATTTGAGGGGGCCATGTAAGGGATGCAGCATTTAGGAACTGCCTCTATCCATTAGTGGCATGAGGGGAAATCCTGGAGTACATTTTCTATTACCCATCCTTAGATCCAAGTTGCATTTGAACATGGATGGATGAGCTTTGCTTTATTTTTATGGACAGTCTGTTCCGGAACAGTGGTATCCTCTGTGATATATATCTATCTCTCCACAACATTCAGTTTAGATACATGGACTGAGTATTGTTGATGCCATTTGACCTGCTGATGTTCAGTAGGTCCATCTGTATTATGTCGGAGGATGCTTTGTATGCCAGACATGCCACCTCTAAGCACTCTGTAGGATACTGAGTATAACAATAAATCTCTGAGGTGGTCCATGCAAGACCTATTGTTTAGGACTTGTATCCTTTTAGTAAGGTATCTCTGAAGATATTCCAATTGTTGCAAGGGGCTGGACAGATACATGCCAAAGTGGGCATTATATAAAATGACTGACATAATGAGAGCTTTGTAAAGGGAGACAACAGCATCTCTAGATCTAGTCACAATCAATTTATTTATAAGCTGTGCAATATAGAAGGGCTTTCTTATGGCTCTGAGCACATATTGGTCAAAAGTTAGGTCACTGTACATACAAGTTCCCAAATGCCAAACAACTGGATCAGTTCTGAGAGGCCATTGTCATGATTTGGACACCAATTATTATTTGGGACAAACCTTCCTGCATGATGGTTAAGTCATTTGGGGATTCAATAACTTCTAGCTTGCAGTCATCTCAAACTTAGCTGGCCAAAACTCTTTGGTATTTCCTTTTATTTTTGAGATGTATATGCCAAACAGAAAAAGTCTCAGCACTGAACCCTGGGGGACTCCACTGGTGACTGGTCTCTTTCCTTGTTTTGATCTCCTGCATCCTGTGAGCCAATTATTCATCTTTTGTACTACACCTGAGTAGGGGATTGTGTCAAAAGGCTTGACCAGGTCAAGGTAATGTGGTGTGGTGTGAACTGTTTTACCTTCATCCATTGCTTTGGTAACAAGAGTAAAGCTTAAAATTTGCCCATGATTTTGAGCCTTTCACACTTTCCTCTCGGCTGTTTTCAAACACATTTTAGGGCCATGCATACATGTATGCATTCCTTGACTCACCTTCCTGATTGTATTAAATTATATTCCTTGTATAATACAGCACACTCACTTGTTAGACTTAAGTTAGAGTGCATTTTAAATTTATTGTCTTAACATTTTTTCAGTACGCAATGAAACAAAAATGCATTAACCAATAATGACAAAACTGCCCTATTCAGAACATTTCCATGATAACAGTCTACTTTCACACACAATTGCATTTTAAATTTATTGTTTGAACATTTTTCCAGTAGGCAATGAAGCAAAAATGCAGGCACCAATAATGACAAAACTGCCCTATTCAGAACATTTCCATGATAACAGTCTACTTCTACATACAATATATAAATACAGAACCACAGTAGTGCAAGCCATAGGCATGTTGCACAGCTTCTTTAACTTATTTTCAATTGGGGGGGGGGGCAAAAGGCCAAAAACCAGGGACACATTTTAAACATTGCTTGTATAATTTTGCAAAGTTGTTTGCATAAAATGTTGTGTTATGACCATGCATTTCACTGCCAAGTCTTGAACCCACAACCCTATGCACTACAGTCAGAGCAACAAACCACTAAGCTAAACCAGCAGTTTCTTGAAAGACAGGAAGACAAACTTAAATAGCTATCATATCATTTAGTGAATTCAGTTCTCACTTCTCACCATAGCTCTCAACTTCTTAGCACAAAAATACAGAACAAAGCCAATAATGGGGGAACACAGCCCCAAAACAGGGACACATTTCAAATACTGATTTTATAACCTTAGAAAATTGCTAGAATAAAAGGTTTTGTTTTACCACTCCTGAAAACCAGAGGAACAGAACAAAAATGTGAGGCATAAATTCACAAGTGCTGGTGGCTAGGGACTTTAGGCTCTTTTTACCTGTACCCAAGGTCAGAAGTAATAAGTTGGGTGGTTGGATGATCTGCCAAATTGGGGGGGGGGGCTCTCCTCCCCTCTTGCTCTATGGTTCCGGCACCCATGCTCCTAGAGGATATCTACATCTTTTGGGGATTCCATGACTGCATCTAGCTTGCAGTCATCAGCAAATTTGGTGAGCCAATGGCCCACTACATTTGCCTTGACTTCAGAGATGCATATTCTGAACGGATGAGGTACAAGTAATGAGCCGTGTGGGATACCTCTAGTAACAGGTCTCTTGGTGGAGGAGGCTTCCACCACTCTAACTTCAAGTGTCCTATCTGTGAGCCATTTGGCTATCCATCGGGTGACATAATGATATCAATAATATTCATTGCTTAATGCCTTCCAAGATTACAGAATAAGCTTCTAGTTGCTCTCAAAAGAATCATATATATATATATATATATATATATATATATATAGGAATAGATAGATATAGATACAGTTGTGTGCGTGTGTGTGTGTGTGTGTGTGTGTGTGTGTGTGAGTGTGTGTGGGGGGGTACTGGCAGGATTGCACCCCTAAAAAAAGTAATGTTTTTGACTGATGTATTAATTAAAATTTTTTGCTTGCATTAAGGTCAGTGCCTGGCACATGCATACTGCGCTGTTGACATTTGAATTTTCTTCGTGCTCTGGTTAATATTAAGGATGTCAACATTTGGGTCTATCAATGATTTTCAACAGACACACACATATTCACATAAACACACATATATACAGTGCAGAAAATGTTGAAAATGCAAATGTCAATAGCATAGTATGCATGGACTGGATACTGACCTCTGCACATGCAAAAATAAAATTAATAAAACAACCAAAGAACACTGTTTTTTTACAGGAGCCAAGCCCTGCCCCTGCCCTCACATTCCCAGATAATTATACGTACTAACTCCAGTATTACACAATATTGGCAAAAGGGCATATTCCCCAACCCTGAGAATTGAAAACAGAGGTAATCCAGAGGGCCCCAATGAAGTCTGGTATCTCACCTGTGACCCAGACAGTTATAGGACTAATAAGAAAAACAGTATAAAAGATTAGTCCAGATAAAATCACTTAAGCTAGCAGATCTAGGAGACTCTCGCTCTTTCTCTGATACCCTCCGTGTGGGAGGAATAGACACCTTGTTGAAGTTTCCAGTAGTTTACTCAGTTAAACACATATATGGATGAGTCTCCTAGATTTGCTAGGTTAAGTAATTTTATCTGGAGTAATCCTTTACACACTGTTTCATCCCTGAGAATTGTGCAATTGCATAAACCTGTCAACCATCTGCATAGCTGACCAGTTTGGTTTGATTAAACAGGTTTTACCATATTAATTTTTCCTATACATGTGAGAGAGTGTGTGTGTCTGTGTGTGTGTGTGTGTGTGTGTGTGTGTTATATATATATATATATATATATATATATATACACACACACACAAACACACACATATATATATATATATATATATATATATATATATATATATATATATATATATATATATATATATACATACACATACATATATACACATACATACAAATATATAGATAGATGCATACATAAATAAATATATATTTTAATGCATGTGAATATTAGGATGGGGTTACAGCAGTCAAGTTTCTTACAAGACAAAATGCCATGACCTTGACAGCCAAAACTATGATGCTAGCTTTTTTTAGCAGACTGACATGACGTGCTTGTGCAAAGCTAGAATATGATAGTATAGATACTGTATATGGACTACTGGTATAACAGGGGTTGGTTATGGTATGCCCATGGTCCAAGTGCATTCAGAAAACAGATTTGCATCATCTGCCGTGCAAATCCATATTCTATGTAAAAACAAAAACATTTAGCACATTATTTTAATAAGAACACTTTAACATGCTTCTCACAACTTAAGGTCATAAAGAGTTTAAAATTGTATGGCATACTCTTCGGAAGTAATCTGCCAAAAGCACATAGGTAGCCTCAAAGTGGTGAGGCTCCACTGTTCTAACAGCATTATTTTAAAACCGCTTTTTCACAGTATGTTATGACTACATCTCATTTTGTCATTACTAGAAAAATGATTTTTGCATCTTAACAAGACAATGAATCCAACAGCAAGACACCAAAATGAAAAAGCATAGACAAAAGTTCAGCACCTATTTAGTTCCCTGAATTGTATGAAATGATTAATAAATACTCACTTCTGGTCAACAGAGCTACATCTGGAGTCTGCTAATGATGGACAAGTCGATGAAGGTGTAAGGGTGGCACTGCTGAAACTAGACACTGATGCATCCCGGCCAATAGGAGAAATATCAGATAACTGTAAAACAAGCACATAGCACAGGAAGTAATCAGTCATCGCCTGGCAATTTCTGTTGTTTATCAAAAACAACATAGTTTGAACCTCTGTGTTTTAATGACCCCCATATCCACTTTCACTTATTAGTTTTTATTCCCCATTTTTGATACACCACAAGCTATGTTAGATCATTTAGCCAATATCTGACTCATCTCTGCACTGTCTGTTTTCTGTACTTTTACATTTCTTAGTTCACCTTCAGTGACAGGTTGCTCATTCAAAACAAAGTTGTTGCTCACTATTTCCTAAATGCTATTTGCTCCACATAAATACCACACAATGAAACTATTGGCTTAAACAGCAGAAGATGTATCCGCATCACCTAAAAGTTGGTAATCTGCAGTTTAGTGCAGACAATCTTTTTATGAGCTACCAATCAGATTCATCCTGTAGTCTTGGGTTTGATTTGCTCAATGACCTACAGTTGCTGTGGTACAAGGATCAATTCCCTCAGTCCTCATTTGCCTACTGTGTGACTGCACATTGCTCCCAGTTGCCCTTGAAAATGGTTTGTGAATTTCCAGTGGGTCTAACTGGCTAGGAAATGGGTATTATTAGTAAACATAACATAGTACAGTGGATATGTAGCTTTCTAGCCTTAAAGGTAGTGAACACTTTCCTTAAGGGAGAAAAAAAATACAAAAAAGAAAGATAACTGTACATGCACAATTACTCAATGTCTGCATACGAATTATTAGCATAGATTGTTGTCAAAACTTCTTGTGCAAGATCTGTGTCAAAGATCACTTTGCATTCTTATTTAAAATAATGCAACAGATCTGAAGATGGTTTTGTTTGTTTAAACCATGGTTTACTAAGTTAAAACAAAAGATGAGTGGTTTTGTCCTTGTCAAAGCTTCATTAATATAAGGAAGTTTATATATATATATATATATATATATATATATATATATATATATATATATACACACACACACACACACACACACACACACACACACACACACACACACACACACACACACACAAACACACACACACACACACAAACACACACACACACAAACACACACACACATGTCCAATTTTTAACCACAGCTGCTACATGGAAGGACTGCTCAAGCACAAAAACTTTGCAAGAAGGTAATAAGCACCCACTGCAGAGTACTCCCCTCACAAACCAACTGATATGATGAGAACATACACATCATACATCATGAGACTTCTTCAGTGGGTTAACTGTTGCGAAGAATTTCAAGCAGCACCAGGGAGGCCAAAGCAAAAGGTGATAGTTTAGAAAGCTAAATTCTATAAAACAGTGAACTGCTAAAGAAAATGGATTCCTAGTGTAAGTGTAAGGATGTGAATCAACAAACAAGTTGCATACTAAGCAAACACTGGAAACATCCAAATTCCTGGTGGTGTGGTCTTTGAAACTGCATTTTCTTGTGTGTGTTTTGCTGACTGATCATAAAACACAATGAAGTCTGCAACCGCTTAGTCAGGTTAAGCCCCGCACTCCAAAGAGGAAAGAAGATTAACTAGTCCATCGTCTTGAATTTGTGTACTCTTCTGGTAAATGTTAATCTACTGGTGTTGCCCAGGATGTGAATGGTCCCTTTTCCATTGGCTTCTGCCTCCAGAAAGAGATAAAGATGAATGTACTAATTCTGGGACAACTCCAATTCCACTTCAAGAGAATGTCTTCATCCCAATAAGCATTGGAACACTGTGAAAGACAGATGTATTCCCTATAAAAAGGACTTGAATCTCCAAGATCATGTAACAGTGATGACCACCAGAAAAGCATCTTCCAAGGAAAGAAATTAACTTCAAAGTCATTGAACCAGAGAACACAGAGAGAGGATGGAAAGCTTGCAAATCACAAAATTAAGCCCAAGGGAAAATACCCAAACTTGAGAAGAACTGAAAAAAAAAGTTTAGGAACTTTAAACTAGTCAATGTTCAACCAGTGACACGCCTTCCATAAGGTGACATTGTGCAGAAATTCAGAGGCATGCATCCTGACCATGGACTAATCAAGATTCAAATAATGCAGGTTTATAAGGTACATCATAATACGAAGTGAAGAAGTCACAGAGTAACAAACATTCTTTGAATACACTGCCACATAAAAACATTCCAGTATAAACCTGAAGTAGTTTGACTAACTGATTTAGGTAAAAAAAAGTTTTATTCTTACCAGCTATTGTGTCACTCAATCCACTACTATCTAAAAAGGTTTAGAATGTTTCATCAAAATTATTATTTATAATTAACTTTCACAACTCGGATACACTTCGTTTGCAGGTTAATTTACCTTCAATGCTAGCATTCATATACTCATATAATGGGGGAGTAAGGTTCCTTTCCTCTTCATTCATATTATCTACAAATTAAATTCTTGCTGATGGATAATATTTACTGGTTAACAGTCATCCAACTTATAATCTTTCATTAAACACTCTGTCGACTTAGCTTTTCCTTTTTCAAAGCTATCAGACTACAATACTAATCCATTCCTTTTTAATACATTCATTTTAACATTGTTCTGAGTTTCCTTAAATCTAGAGGTGTGTGCAATGGGAAAGCACAATTTCCATTTTTATATTAATGGAGATTTAAAAACACATTTCTCAACTGTTTTAATTGATTTCATATATGCAGAGTCTAAAGATTGAAATTCATTTCCTTCTAAGGTAAATATTATTAACCAGATGAAATGATTGTTACATACTTCTAATTTATCACAGTTGATAAACTTACAAGAATTTAGTATAATCTGCTCCTGGTTTTCATAGGTTCATAGGTGTGTACTAGGCTAATGGCACTGGAGCCTTTAGAAGCCTAGCCCACAGGATTACCCTGGCATCATGCCACCCGACCTTAGTCCCCAGTGCCTCTGTCGAGTAGAGCTACTGGAGTGATCCCCAGGGTGAATTTTCTATTTCCCATCCACTCATCAAGATTTCTCTAGAAGAGGGCCAGTGAGGTGCTCTGCTTGACATATATGGGAAGTCTATTCCATAGCATGAGCAGTCTCTGGGTTATGAACCTGTCCATCCAGCAGGTTCTGTTAATTTTGGTAATGAGATAGAGGTCTCTGGAGCGTGTGGTGCGGAGGAATTGGGATTTCTTTAGATGTAGCATTTCTAACAGAGCTGGGTCAGACATGGCTTTGTAAGTCAAGCAGAGCTCACATCTAAGTAGGCGATATGAGACAGAGAATAGTTGGAGTATTTTTGAGTCTGTCCATATAGGAAAAGTATTTAAATCCTGGGATCCTCTTTGTGAGGTACTTTTGCGGCCTCTCCAGTTGTTGCAGGTGTCTAGTGAGGTTCATGCCATATGGGGCATTGTACTCGGATGACTGGCATAATGATGGAAGAGTAGAGGGAGACAATTACCTCTTTCATCCTGGATGCAAAACCCTTAGTAATAAGATGTGCCACATAGGACTTTCTGACCACAGTGAAAATGTGGTGGTCAAAAGAGAGGTTGGTGTCAATCTATGTTTCCAGATCTCTTATAAGGCCTTCCATGTTCAGTGGACTACCACCAATGTGGGAATTCATGGGAACCGGGTTTTTCCCAAAGGGGATGGCGACACATTTTTTGGCATTGAGCTTAAGGCCATGGTTCTGACACAAGTCGTTGGTCTCAGTGAGGCCTTTCTGTAGGATGTCAACATTACTTGGGGAGTTAATAATGGCTCCCAACTTGCAATTCTCTGCGAACTTTGTCAGCCAGAGTCCCTTTGTGTTGGCCTGGACTTCAGAGAAGTAGATACCAAACAAGAGAGGACCCAGGCCCGAACCCTGTGGGACTCCATTTGTGACTGGCCTGCAGTCTGACTTGCAGTCAGCTAGTTTCACAATGTGGGTTCTATCTGTGAGCCAGTTTGCAACCCACCTAGTGATATAGGGGTTGATGCCTAGCTTAGTGAGTTTTTCTATGATTCCTGAGTGGGGAATGGTATCAAATGCCTTGGCCAGATCAAGGTAGGCTGTATGAACCACCTTGCCTTCAACCACAGTTCTGGTGACTGACTCAAAGAAGTCGACCAGGTTGAGCAGGCGTGATCCACCCTTCACAAAACCAAACTGTGTGGGATCCAGAGTTTGGAGATTCCCTATAGTCTTATTAAGACCATGGTGATGTGTTCCATAGCTTTGCATATCAGACTCGTCAGGCTAATGAGGTGATAGTTCCCAGGGTCTGTAGTCCCTCCTCCTTTGTGGAGAGGGAGGACTGTAGCAGTGCACCATTCGGTATGGACAAAGCCTGAGGTGAGGCTGTGACTGAACAAGGCATACAGGTGGAAATGCCAGTTCACTCTGTAGTTCATGTAGATCACAGCCAAGGATATTGTCAGGTCCCATAGAAGCTATATTCTTAGCCTTGGACAGTGCTGTTTTAACCTGTGCAGCAGTAATACTCGGTGCCTGGCAATCTATTGGTATTGTGATTGGTCCTTTTGTGGGGGAGAGAGGGGTAAATTTGGCACTGAATTTGTCGGACAGTATACTGGCAATATCTGTTGGCTTGGTATAAGAGATGCCATTATGCAGTAGCTTAGAGAAAATCTGAGTATTGCTGTGGAGATTCTTTACATAACTATAGAAAGCCTTGTGGTTATCTTTACTATCTGCTGCAATTCTGTTTTCATAGCTAGCTTTAGAAGATTTGATGAGGGATCTCAACTTTTTGTTGAGGCTGATAAGGGAGTTTTTCCAGTCACGGGACTTCACCTTATTCTGCATCAGTTTCCTCCTTCTGTTGTAGAGTTTGTTTATGGCAGGGGACCACCAGATTGGCTTCCTTTTTTGGAGGAGAGTGTCTTGGTTCTATTGGGAATGGCAAGACTCATGCATTTATGTACGTGTTTCTACAGTGCATTGGTGTATGATTAAGCGGTCATGCAACTATTCTCCATTTGCATGGGTGCCGTGAACTTAGCCACCTCTGTTTTTAGGAGCCAAAAGTTAGCTTTGGAAAAGTTTTTCATGGTGGCTACCTTTGCGGGGGGCGGGAGGGATGTAGATTTCTAAGGTGATTAGCTTGTGGTCGGATCTAACCAGGGAGGAGTTGACTACTGGTGTAGAGCAAAGGTCCCCCATGTTAGTAATGACCAGATCAAGGATGTTGCTACCTCTAGTGGGGGTAAGAACGAGCTGGTCCAGGGCACTGGAATTAATGAATTCCAGAAAACGTTGGGCAAGTGTAATGGTACATGAGTAGTTTTCCCAGTTAATGAAGGAGTAGTTGAAGTCGCCCAGTATGAGAGTATTCGGTTGGATCCCAATATTCTCCAGGGTGCTTAGGAAGGTGGAGTGTGAGTCTTGGGACATGGTTGGGGATCTATAACAGGCTACGACCTGAATTGCTGTCTTACCCAATGTTAGCTGCACCTGAATTATCTCTGATGGGTTATGTTGACTCTATCCAGACTATAACAGATTTAACATTTGCAGCAATAGAATAAGATGCTACATCTGGGAAGCTAATACTACCATACTCCCATAACCTTATATGATTTCTATATGCAATTCTTGGCTTTTTAGGATACCATAGGAATGAAGTTAACATTTTTCCCACTTTCTTTAGAAGTTTTTTGTCACATATTAAAGCTATTGAATACAAAATACCTATAATCTTGGGTAATATAATTATTTTAATAAATACTACCATATCCTCAAAAGTAAAATAAAAAATAATTCCATTTTTAATAAGTAACATTTCGATTTTTTTCAAAATTAATAATCTTACTCACATCTTGATAGATTTTTATTCCTAAATATTTTAGTTCTTTTTCTTCCTAATTATATTTATCTTTAAACTTACTATCTAATAAACACTAAAGTTTCAGTTTTATTATTAATACATTTCAACAGGAATAGCTCTTGAAACTTTTAAATTTCCTCATCTATTCCTTCAACTAAATAATTTAAATCTCCTATTATTAGTAAAACATCATCTGTAAATAGTATTTTAGACTGACAAGCCTTGTTAATTGAGAATCCATCAATTTTTTTCATTGCTTCCTATACTATTAGCTAAGGGTTCGATAACTAATGAAAACAGTAGAGGGGACAAGGGGCACCCTTGTTTTGTGCCTTTGTTTAAAGTGAATCTTTGAGAAATGTGAGATCTAATTTTAACATGTGCTTTGGAGTCTCTATACAGCTTTTTTTAATATTCCAATAAATTGCTCTGGAAAAACAGACATTTCCAAAGTTTTAAACAAGTAGTTCCAATCAAGAGAATCAAAATCTCTCTCACTATCTAAGCTAATTAGGGCCAATTTCTTCTTCATTTCTTTTTATATGATCACATGTTAATCTACTGACTATAAATACTGCTTGATTTTTACCAATTCATTTATCCATCGTTCCTCTCAATCTTGTAGCGAAGATGGAAGTAAACATTTTATAATCTACATTTAATAATGAAGTGGGTCTAAATGAGGAACTCAACTTATTATCCTTTCCTTTTAAGTATAGGCGAGATTACAGAAAATGTCTATGAGGGAGGAATTACTTTGTCACTCTGAATTATCCCAAAAATATCACTCAGTAATTCTAAATATTTAACGGAAACAGCCAATATAATTCCATACTTAAACACTTGAACTTTGCCATTTTTCCCTTTTTTAAAGCTTCTTTAACTTCTATTAAGGTAATAGGCTTATTCAACAGAGATAACAGTTGGTCCTTAAGTTTATTTTTTCTTGAAATACTTGTCAGTTCTGTAATCAACATGATTATTGTTTTTATCTTTATTAAGATGCTCTTGGATTTTTTTAAATATTAAGCATTTCCTCTACATTTGAAGTAAGCTTATTAGGATTTCAGATATTACTGATTTGTGTCTTTCTGCTTAATATCTTACTTTGACTAGCTAATCTATGTAGATTTTTTGAAGTCATCACATAACTGTGCAATTTAATTTTTTCTAAAGCTATCTCCACTTTATATGTTAAAAACTGTTTTGATATTTTGTCATTATTTTTAATGACTTCAGTACTAATTTCAAACCTTGCTTCATGTATTGCATCTTGTATTTCTAACAACTCTTTACCCCACTTTTTCATTTTACTACTAGCACATCTTCTTATTCTATCTTTAATATTCATTTTATGGAGTCCCATAGTATGACTTTACTATCTTGACCATTAACATTCAAAGATAACAATTCTCGATTTATTCCTTAAGATAACACTTACATTCTTTTAATTTCATCATATGTACTGGAATTCTATAAGTAATATGAAATTTCCTTATATCCATTAATACATTAATATTTAGTGCATTATATCAATCAGAGGAGCTTAGAGAGGATTGGGAAGAGAGACTGGATAAGCAATTCACAAAGAGACAATGGATGGATACATGTAAATCTCCCAAATATGCAACAAAGTCTAGAAGAGTTTGGATCTTTGCCTGGAAGTGTTTATACTCCAAGTAAACGCCAAATAATATTTCCTGAGATGGATAGCAGATGTTGGAGGTGTGATGGGCAAGAAAGAGGTAGCTGGGAACATATTTTTTGGAAGTGTGATGAGCTGGAAGACATGTGGGATTCCCTGCAGACCACTCTGTTGGAGATGCTGGGTGAGCAGATTGGACTGACTGGGAAAATGACTTTTTTGAGTTATGCTACAGAATCAGAATTGCCTAGACATAGTAAAGCCTTGGTGAGTCTAATTATGGTGGCTGCCAAAACAGCAATTACTAGAAAATAGAAATCAAAGTCTTTAGACCACCTTCACTAGAAGTAGTGAATATAGTAACAGAGATAAAGCAACTGGAATTGGAATCTTCAGAGAAGGGAAGGAGCAAACTACATACAAAATGGGAATTCTGGGAACAATATATGCAGAGCAGGAACTTAGTTTAAGAGGCAGGATTTGAATGAGCTGTATAATGCTTAACTGACAATGACTGGATGGTTTATAAGTGATGTACAATGTTTACAACTATAGGTGTTTCAATGAAGTCTGTGATGTAAACTGTAACTAAAGTGATATAATTTTGTATGTTTTTCCTTTTATAAATGTAACATTCCTTTGTTATGTGTGCAAATTTATTTATTTTATTTATTTATTTAAGTTTGATGACCATGGAAGTCCGCTGGGCCAAGAAGAGTCCGTTGTCAGTAGAGGCCTGGGGAGAAAAGCTACACAATAATTGCAAGTTACATTTCACATGTTACAAAAGGACATAGTATATACAGCTAATTAAATATTTACAGATAAGCTACATGATATTTGCAATTGGTTTGTCACAATGTTACAAAAATGAAAAGACATAATTCAATACAGAAATTTCAACATTTAAATAAAGTTAATATTTTTGTTATAAACTCAATTATTTAATAAAGATGTTTAGAAAAAAATATTTAGTGCATTACGATCAGATAAAGGACAAGGAATAGTTTTAAAATAATTCACTTTAATAAATCTGTAGCGGCATAAATCCTATCAATTCTTGTTTGTGTCCCATGTGCATAAGAATAATGAGTGAAGAACAATGACTTATCTTCTGCTTTTATTATTAAATCAACCAAACTATTATTATTAATTGGCTTCCAGTAATTTAGAAGAAAATACAAGTCAAATGTGCTCGGATATGATTAAAATAAATGAAACACCAAAGGAGTATATCAACTGAAATAACAAAATGCTGGAAAAAATAGAATAAATTTTAAACAGCTACTCAGATGAACTGATAAAACAACAAAAATCAAGAGCTGAAATGAAGAAAAGGCTGGCCAAGTATGAAGCTGCTCAAAAAGAGCTGTTTCAAAAATGGTACAGTTAGAGGACAGAGCATGCAGAGAAAATATGATATTTTCTGCTCTACCACAGAAACTGGAAGGAACAGACTGTATTAATTTTATGAAAGCACAGATAAGTAAATGGACTGGTATTTCACAAAATGATTTATCCAAAAGGGTATATCATGTGAATGTTCCAAACCTGGCCATACGAAAGCAGCCACAATATGTATCAGTAAAGAAACCAGCCTCCTGATAACACTGTGAAAGAAGAGCAAACTGTTTATAACTGGAAACACAGTGTTTGTGGAAAATAACTATTCACTGTACACCAGACAGAAATGAAGCAAAGTTATCCCAAGCAATTAGGGAATGTCAAAAGACAGGTGTGAGATTCAAGATGCTGACTACAGCTGTCTTCCAATATTTTTCCCTGGAGCATCAAAGTAATTTTTTTATGCAGAACAGCTAAGGGTAAAATACAAGTTTGTCCAACAAGGGGTGAGTCACCAAACAAAAGTGGTCTTTGATCCTCATTCTTCTGATGGTAAGACTTTGCCAGTGAAACCTTTTCCAATGTTCCAAAGAAAAATGCTTGAGATACAGAAAAAAACCCAGGAGTTGACTAGAAGAATCATGAGTATCTTGAATGTTAATTGGACTGTGGGGTTAGAATATGGAAATGAATAGGAAGAAGAACAGCAATGCTGAAATTAGTGAACTACACAGCATCAATCACATTGGTCAAATGTGTCTTTACAAGCATGCTGAGAAAGACTGAATTTTTGTTGACTTTGCTAAACTTGTTGGGGGACTGACAGGCATACACCCCACTTCATGACATTAATGTTTGCAAGTACACTAAAAAGAGAAAAAAATGGAAAAAAATACGTAAAACAACTCTTAACATTGTCTGTATAAAATATTTCATGATATAAATTGCATATTACATGGTAAAGCATTTTCAGTGATTGGTGTATGTAATAAAAGATACTAAAGTAAACTGGTAGTTTTTTTACTTTTTATTTTTCAGAAATGTAGTCATTATAATGTAAAAAGAGAATAAATGCTGGACTGAAAAACATTTAAGTCAAAAAGTTGCAATATTGGGCTGTTGGAGTGGGGGATAGAGTATAAAAGTGCACCAATTATAATATATGTAGAACTGATAATTTTTCTTTTACTTTTTGTATTAGTGAATGCCTGGATTAATGGCACTGGCTTAATCTAATGACAACTTTTTTTTGTGTGTAAGCAAGTGAGGTTTTTTTAAACGAGACCACAATATAATGAATAGTTTACTTTAAGCAAATAAATGTCCAGTGCCAGTTGACAAATCTGAAGCTGAGGGTGGCTGTACATTTTGTTCTTATTTTCAAAACAAGCTGACTAAAGGTGAAGGCAATAAATCAAGAAGTCTAATCATTGTTTACGGAGAGAAATGTAAAATTAAAAGATACAATGGCAAGCAGCTCAGTAAAAAGTAACGTTTGAAATTAGTGGAAGAGAATAAGAGATGGCAGCTTTTTTGATAACTAAGTACTTTAATCCATTTGCTAGAACAGTGTATAATTTACTTTTATTCAAATACATCCAGTGTACTTTTTCTTAAGACTTAAAGTTAATGTTTTCTGAAGCTTACAAGTTGTTTTTCACATCTGAGAAGGGGATAAAGACAGCAATTAGTGTAAATAAAAACACAAGCTGTAACATGCAGATTAGCATGGATATCCTTAATTTTAGGTTAATCAACACCTATGGGTGCAGCAGATGATTTGGGACGACTGCTCCTGTCTGGAGAGTTAAACATCATTATCTGAAGATTTACATAGTTTTTTGTGTTTGTTTTAATTTAATAGGTTACGGGGTGTTCTGGGTTTTTTTTTAGGCTTTTCATTAAAGAAAATAACACAGTATGTGAGAGATGTAACTTCACAAATTCCCTGGAGGCAAAAGTCTCACATATAAATGAGGTAGCCAAGAATATCCACACTACATCCCGCAAACACACACACACACTGTTCACGACACACATTCTGACTTGTGCTGAGGTACTTAAAAGAAACTGTCTGAAATATCAAAGACCCCCTAAAGCCATCTAATAGCAGCACTGCTCCTCAACAACCTTTAAAGTACACACCAAAAGTAACGCCAAACATCTCACATAAGCCTACACCTAATGGTCCCCCAAAGTGCAAAGCCTATAAGGCAATCATATACCTCACCTAATACTCATTAATGGGGACTCCTTTGTACAGCATACAGATGCCCCACTTAACATGTTGGACAAGGTGAAGATAACAGTTAGTTGCCTATCTACAAGCCAGTATCTGCAAAATCAAGCATGCACTGAAGTTACTTTACCCCAATATGATTCTATCATAGTCCATGTGGGTGTAAACGACCTGAGACATACCTCAATTGACTATATGAAAAGAGACAAAATGGATCTCTAGGAATATGTGTAACAGATAGATATGAGCTTTGCACTAAGCAGCATTGTACCTTCGCCAAGGATGATGACACAGTTGTTGTTCTTCTTTCGGCTTTTCCCGGTTAGGGGTCGCCACAGCGGAAGTCCAGTCCGCTAATGACTAGCAGTAGATTTTTACGGTGCCAAGGTGCCAGCTCAATGCCCAGCCTTCAACGAAGGCACTCCCATTTACGCATGTCTTTTGAATGCCACTCGTATGAACATAAAACGATTGATTTTTAATAATGGTCTTAGTTTCTGTTGTCACTCCAGGGGGATCAAATATCTGCCAGCATGGAAGAACATGGTCAAAAAAAGACAATGTTTTGCCAAGGGTGGGTTGTACCTGTCCCCCCTAGGCTTTTGGATATTGGCTAAAATTTTATCCACCTTTAGAGTCTTTTTTAGACAATGTCAAAAAGACAAAATTATCAACATAGTGAAAAGGTCTACAATCAACCTTAAGGTGTTACTGCTCAATGCTGGGAGCCTAAACAAGAAAAAACTCCATACCCTTCAAGCTCTCCACACTCTGGAGAAAGGAGACATCTATGCCATGACCAAGACTTGGTTTAAAGCAGTAGAAAGTACTCCAGAAGTGCAATGTTACAGTGCCTTCCACACATTTATACCAACAAAAGCACAGATTAGGGCCAAAGGTGGAGTGCTTTGATCTATGTTAGCAACAAACTTATTTCCAGGATGGTTAAACAGGAATGATACCACAGAGTTCATCCACTTGTAAGTCACCACAGGTAAGGTCCCTCACCATATTATGGCTAACTACAGGCACCATCTACACCTCTAGAGTCTTGTGACTCTTACCTAAACCTCCTAGAAGCGCTCATCATCCACCTTATTCGTTGGTGACTTTCACTACCCCTGTACAAATGGGGAAACACACACTGCCTCAAACTCACAGGCTAAATGCTTACTGGACTGTAATAATACAAAAACCCTGTAACATACAGTGCATGCTCCAACTAGACGATCAAACATACTAGATTTGATACTCACCAACATGGGATAGCACTACACTCCTCCCCATCCCACATCCTCACTAGTGAGGTCAAATCATAAGGGTGTCTTATTTGAAGTAAAAATCAACCCAGAAAATCCAGCTAAACAGAAACTATTCAAAGGTAAACTACATTCTATTAAGTGACAGTCTGTCAAAATTCAAGGGATCCCCCAGTCCCGAGACCACAGCTACCTATGAAGAATTATTCACAGAGTTGCTACAATAAAGTGTAAATGGCTGCATAAAGGCTGCCATACCTACCAGAAATAAATCAAAAACAAACACTAAAAATAAACATAAACCCCACTGGTGGAATCCTCACCTAAACAGGATATATAATAAAGGAAGAGAACTCATGGCCAAAATCAGGAAAAGCAACTCCCTTAAAGACAAGTGCTCCCTTATTCAACTAAAAAAAAAACTAAGAGGTCTAATGAAGTCCAGCAAAGCCAACTATGAGGCCAGGATAGACTCATACGTTAAGGGCAATCAGAAGGCTTTCTTCAGCTGTGACTGGAACCCTTAGTGATAATACATAACAGTGTGCTGAACTGGTGATAAATGGTACCACCTATACTGATCAGGTTGATATAGCAAATCAACTTGCTGACCCCCACATGCCCCACCAGCTCCATCAAGTGAAATCCACTTAAATATACTTCCCCCAGCTATCAGCAGGGACGTTGTGCATTTGCACTTGCCAAAGCCAAGAATATCACCTTCATGGGTCCTAACAACATCTGTAGCTGAAGCATGAACAGTCTAAAACATGACCTATCAGAACCACGTAAGGCACTTTTCAACTACAGCCTTGAAAATGGGCTATGTTTCAAGTGAATGGAAGACTGCAACAGTCATTCCCCTCCACAAGGGCAGAACATCAAGCGACCCAGGGAACTACAGACCTACCAGTTTAGCAAGCCTAATATTCAAAGCCATGAAATGAATCGTCATGGAAGTGATAAACAAGGGCACTGGCAATTTAGAGACACTGTGCCCAACCCCAATTTGGCTTTTTTAAGGGAAGGTCATACTTAACTTTAACCTGGTAGATGTCTTTGAGAGGGTTACCACGACAATGGACGAAAGTAAAACAGTGCATACTGCATATCTTGACATAGCTAAGGCATCTGATACAATACCCCAGTCAAACATTGTTGACAAGCTCTCCAAGCTAGGTGTAAACCCTTACATAATTAACTGGATTGATGTCTGATTCACAAACATGACCCAAGAAGTCAGCATCGGCAAGACATCCTCCACCAAGAGACTAATCACCAATTAATTACCCCAGGATTCTGAGCAGGGCCCACTCTTGTTTGGCATCTACTTCTTGGAAGTCAAGGCTAACATTCAAGGCCTTTGGTTCACCACGTTTACAGATAACTGTAAAATGGGTATTTTCTTTTCAAACTGCTTGAAACAGGTGTCTTCCCACTTCTTCAACCTTCAACAGGTATCACAGTCTTCTTTGGTGCAGAATGCTATGGGGTTCTTTTGAGGGTTTGACTTAATGGCTAAGGTCTTCAGCTCATAGACCCAAATTACAGGGTTCTATTCTGACCACATTTTATTAGCTAGGGTCCCTATTAATTTGACAAAACTTTAGCTTGTCGAACTACAAAAGATCGACAGCTAAAGACTGAAACGTCCAAACTGCGAATGATCAGCTAAGCAAATTTCTTTCCCATGGAAATAATTCACTTGGCCATTACACAAAACAAAAACCTTTCAACCTGAATTAAGTGGGGGGCTTCACCCGCCCACCCCACCCCACCCCATGTGGGGGGCTGGCCCTCACAACCCCTCTAACTAAATATACTAACTCTGAAATCGCTCCACATTGGGGAAAGGGCAAATTCCCATTAATGGCCAAGCAAATTCTTTCCATGAGAAAAAAATTTGCTTAGCTGGCCGTTTACGGTTTGGCTCTTTCGATCTTTAGTTGTCGATCTTTTGTAGTTCGACAAGCTAAAGCTTCGTCAAATTAATAGGGACCCATTAGCTAGGCTTATAATATCCTTTCAGGCCAAACAGCCTAGTATTCTTCTACGAACCTGCATCTACTGCACAATAATCTTTTCAGCTGTACAAACCAAGAAGCAGTACAGAACTAACTCAAGAAACAAGACACCCTGGTAGAATCACATCATCAATAGGCTGTATAACAGAAGGAAAAAAATCATAGCAAAAAATTAGGAGGTGCAGCAACCAGCAGGATAAAAGCACACTCATCAAACTAAACAAACAACTCAAAGGACAAATAAAGTCTAAGAAAACCAAATCTGAGGTAAATTTGGCCTCCCAAGCAAAGGACAACCCCATTGCATTCTTTAGCTATGTCCAAAACCTCAAGGCCAATACAAAGTTGGGTGCAGAGCTCACTGTAAATGGAGCCACTTATACTGAACCAGAAGACATAGCAAACCTATTGGCCAATAAATTCGGCTCCAACTTTACCGCTCTCTCTCTCTCTCTCCCAGCAGCATTCCCTTAAGAAATACTATCAAATGTAACTCCCCATGCTATAACTATGAAACAGGTCTTCCACAAGCAGGTGCCTCCTCAAATTCCCTGCCATACTGAAGGCAAAACCTCCAGAATTTTCCAGACTCCACAAGGGATTTTTAACATGGAGTCTTCACCCCAGGCACATGCACTCCCCACACCCAAAGAGAGGTGAGCATGCTGTGCCACATCATCCCTCTCCAACCAGCCAGCTCCTGCAGCACCCGGGTTGCTAACTAAGCATGGTCATGTGTCGGCTGTGATGCAGTCATGACTTCATCTCACTATGCTTTAATGCTGGCTAAAGCACTGCTATTTGAGGGAAATCAACAAAACACAGCAAACTATTTGAGGGAAATCAACAAAACACAGCAAACTATTGCATTTATTATCTGAGGAGAACTAGTGACAAGATTCTGACCTAGGAATGAACTGGTCAAAAAGAAGTTAAAAGAAAGGGGCATCCCACTGTTTTCTGTCAACATCCTTTTGTCAGTGCAGCATCCCATAATGGAGGTGAAGATTCCTTTGCTGCAGCCTGCTGACTGAGCATTCTTTGCCAGGTCAAACATTTTTCACAGAACTTCTAAGAGCCGAAGTGCATTTCTGGAACACTGTTCTTGGTAGGACCTATCCAGGTGAACAAATATGGGGTAAGGGGACAGACAAAACAATTAAAAATGCCTTGTGAATGACACATACTGTTCCTACTTGATAGAGAGACTTTTTATCCACTCAGAGGTACCAACAAGCTAAGAAGGCCTCACTGGTAGTGGTGATAAAGTGGAAGGTTGTGTATGGGAGAAATATGGAGAGACCATGGGAAACGAAGAGCTGGTAGCTTCAAGCACATGCTAGCAAGCTGCTCAGGGCTTTAATGGAAAAGTCAAAACTTCACTTAGGTTGTAATAAGTAACAGCAGGGAAGGAATGACTATCAGGGAGATTGCTGGCAGGTGAAAGGTACATTTTGAAGAATTCCTTACCCCAAAAGACATGCCCTTCAATAAGAAAGGCTGGCAGGTGAAAGGTACATTTTAAGGAATTCCTTACCCAAGAAGGCAGGTCCTTCAGTCAGAAAACTACGCCTAAAATGTCTGAAGGGTTGGATTACATCAATGGATCTAAAGTTAATGTGGTGGTCACAGGCTCCCACATTCGTGAAGTGTGGGTCACATATAACTGGAGAAGTTGAAAGCACTACAAAGACCTCAGGTAGAGTAGTCTAACATACTTCTTCAGTGTTGTAGAGAAGGATGGAACAGCACCTCTGACTAGCAAACAACAGTTGGTGGTCCGCACTTTTAAGTAAGTGAACAAGCTAACATGTTTCAACAGTTTACACTCAGCCTCCATGGAAAAGCCTACTCTAAAGTATTAGAGGAGAGAGTCTGGCCAATAATCACATCTCAGATTCAGGAGGAGTAATGCAGATTCAATCCATACCACAATAAAGGATGAACAACTCTTTAGCTTTGCATACATGGCTGAAAAGTCAAGGAAGTTTGCTAATACACTGCAAAGTTACTTTTGGAACTTGAAAAAGTTATGGTATGTTGTGTGGGAACTCCCCTGGAAGACTAAGGTATGAGGTAGCTGCTGCTACATGCTACCTGGTCGCTAAATGAATGCAGTAAGATTTACAAATGCACTCTTGGCATTAAACAGAGTTCACTTATGTTAGATGTTCGGACTCCATCAAGGATACAGCGTACTTTAGGATCTTCATGGACAGAATGAGAGGTAGTGCAGGCTGGAATTTTATTTAATCTGAGGAAATAGTGGAAGAATCTTTACTTGCAAATGATGATGCCTTCTGGCCTCATCTGACTGCAACTTCTAACAGTCAATCAAGTGGTGTGCTGCTAAGTGAGAAGTGGCTAAGATGAGAATGATCACCTTGAAATCTGAAGCAATGATTTTCTTTGAAAAAAGAGCGGAGTGACTTCTCTTTTTCATATGGGGTGTTTGCCATTAGTGGAGGAGTTTAAGTAATCCAAATTTTTTGTCCACAAATGATGGCAAGACATAACGTAAGACCGACAAGCAGACTGAAGTAGGGCCTGTTCTCTTAAGTGTTCACTAGTATGTGAAGGTGAAGTGCAAGCTGCATTCTTAGACAAAACTCTTGTTTTTTAGTAAAACTACATTGCCCATTCTCACCTTCTGTCACACACTCTGGGTAATGATAGAAAAAACACAAGTCTGAGGTTACAAGCTGAAGGAATAAGGTTTATCTGCTTGATTTTTCAGTATACTCTCAATGACACCGCAAACAGCATGGTGATCCAAACAGTAATAGAGTACAGTCCTTGTTTCACCACAAAGATATGCCAATTGATAGAATCCGAGCATCTGACAAAAATGTCCCTGACCAGTTTGTACATGAATTGTTCTGGTCACAGTCCAATGGAAAGAGATATCAAGACAGAACCTGGAAAAACAGGAATGTAATCTTCAGCTGAACTCTTAAAAGGTTCACAGGTACACATAGGCTAATAACCACAAGGGCTTTTTTAAGCTTAACCATGAATCTCAAATGTATCCCACAAGTTTGGTGCCCTACAGACTATTTTTAGAGGTATGGGTAAGCTAGGCTATGCATGGTCAAACCTTTACAGGTTGTTCCCATCCATGGGAATCCCCAATGACATTCAGGATTCTGAAAGGGAAGTTTGATCTGTTTTGCTCAGCCTGCTGTCAAAGAAACCCTTGCAAAAATAAAAAAATGGATTAGTGAAATGAAGAATTTTACTACAATACGCATGAGTTTTCAGTACATGCTCACAATTTTAAAGTACTAATATGACCAATTGCAAACATTTTATGACACTGATAAATCAAACTGAGCATCTCATCAAGCTTTAAAGTGAGCTTTTAATTGTATAAACCTACAGTTTTGTCACTATGGTTAGTCAAAGCAGCTGCTAAACTGACAGGGTCCATCTATCTTTGGCAAAGTGGCTTACCTTACAATCACTGATGCTGTTGCAGACCTGGTTAAACTCTCTGTTAAACGTATGAGTTAAAAGTTGTAGGCACTGTTAAAAAAGCAAACATAAAAATCAAAATTTACTGCAAAAACGTTTTAATTTTAATCACCACCAGGACTTAAACAGTAAGACTGAAAACAGATGAGTATTCACCATATCAGCTGATCTCTGTCAGAGCCCTGTACAGTGGGTTAAATTACAGGCAGCATGGTGACTTAGTGACAAGAATTCTGCATCATATTTCCAGGGAGTGGTCACTGTTTTTGTAGCGTCTACATGTTCATTCAGTTTGAATGGCTACACTAAAGCTAACCATACAATAATACTCTCTATCTGAATATGTAAATAAATATATGGATGCTAGGGACCCAGCTGAATAAGTGTTAGGTCAACAGCTTACTAGCCGACTGCATATGAGTGACTAGGAAGCTAGGTGATCAACACGTGTGCAAGGCTGCACAAATTCAGGGGCTGGGAAATTTGCTCTTATCCCATGTTTGTGCAATCTCAGCGTTAGTATATATAATTAGCAGGTGCGGGGGGGGGGGGATACCCTCCAACAAATAAGGTTTTATTTTATGTTTTTAAATGTGAAAGACTGAATGTGCTGAGGCTTTTTTGGTGCATGAGTACTGGGGTATCGTCAGCATGTCTGACATCAACATTTTTCCAGTCAACAATTCCTTAAATGCCAGATACATCTGTATAAGGACCTCTGTGCTAATCCACTATTTTCCATTGTATTTGTAACATTTTTGCAACTCTGATCTAATGAATGTATGTATTACATGCTCCTTTGGAGTTGGGTTATGGCACATCTAACTGGTCAACAAAGAGAAATAAACAAACAAATAAGTAATTAAATCAGGAAGTGAATGATAGCCAACAGCCACTTGTAACAGACTGTCAACTGCAACACCCTCATAAGGAAGCAAACCAGACCGCACTCCATGAACCCTCTCTGAAACACCAACCTATACATGTCAGCACATTCATCTTCTTACTCCTCTATATGGAAGGAGGAGCAATATCAATGAGCGCCTAAAACTGCCCCTACATATAGATCATGAAGGGGGAGCAGGGAGGCTACAGATTACATTTTCTTTCAAAAACCTGCACAGACTTTTTGGAGTTGGTCTTACTTTAGTAACTGAACACCATCAAGAACCTCTGTCAACTCTTTCTGCTAGGGGCCTGGTGTCCAGATTTATCCTGCTGGCTAGAATTGCCATCCTATGCTAAATGGCAAAGTGAGGTGTGCTGAAGGGAAGTCATGGAGGTGATGTCTTTTGTGCTGCTGGTTTACCTCCCTCATCTGCTGGCATCATTTGTGTGTGGGTCCTGGTGACACAGCTATCAGCTAATAGTCATTCTCTGTGACTGTTCCTTCCTTCATGTGTAGTATTACTTCCTGACTGGGGGCTGCTGGCAGGGAGGGAAGGGGAAATGGAAACTGACACTGGTTCGTGTACTACAGCTAAGGATGTGGGCATTCAGCAATGCGAGAAAAGGAACTGCAGAACTGCATTGGTGGAAGGCAAAGCAGAGCCAGACTATGTCCGCTGACATGTATGCTGTTTATATTAGACTTTTTCCCTTGAATCTTAGTTAAGCAGTAACATGCAGGCTAATGCTACCTAAGTGGGTGTTCAGTGGCACCACAAGGGAAATGTCTGCACCTACTTAATGATGCACCAATGGAGTTGTTCTCCTCGGCCGCCACTGAAAATGGGATATAATCCCAGTCAGACCTTCCTAGTAAACAAATGTCAAATTAATAAATGAACTATCTAATTTGATCACAAATATACTACAGCTACAATGCTCATACTATCTTCTGTATACCACGAGTGACTCTAACATCCAGTTAGCAGAGCACATAAAGGTCTTTTCTTTACAAGACATCTGTAACAATGACAAGTAACTCATATCTACTGTACCTATGTATGCCCCTTGTTGAAACAGACAGGGAGAAAAGAATGAGTGACTGGGATTATCCTGCTTGCCTCTTGGAGTTGGGGGGGGGGGGTTGGAGTGACATGCTGGTGGAAGGCTGACCACTTTGGTAACCCTGGTGGAGACCCAGGCTCAGAATGACAGCTGGCATGGATGGTCCAGTAGGCTTGGTGGTACGGCCCACGGCAGGGACATTTCCACCTCACTGTAAAGCAACAATTAATACGGCACCAGCAGCCAGCTCCATTGGCAGAGAGGGATTAAGACTTGACTACCACTCAGGCAACCTGACATCAACTAACAGTTTGGACATTTGCTGGAGCTGACATAGTAGAAAGAGGGATGACAACCTTTCCAGGCAGAAAGATCCAACCTTCGTTGCTCTTCTATTCCTTTTCAAAACAAATGGTTCCTAGGAGACCAGATTAAAAGAACTAAACTTTCATAAACAGCTAAACAAGACACACTGGTGTGATAGATTCACAGCCCAATGTATCCTTGCATTTGGTGCAAACTTCAACTACATATAAAGAGAAGTAACATCCTTGCCACCTTCAATGTAAATGTAGATAAAAGAATGGACAGCCTCAAATTCCACTCCCCCAACTCTATCTTGTATTGCCCTCCTTCAGGTGGGAGGGTTTCTTCAGAATACCAATTATTGGTTAGGATTTAGTGGTCTGTATACTGCCTCTGTTCTATAATAACCAAAATTAAAGCACTCACTGGATTTAAACACTTGGTGCAATTTTAATTCAACATCTCTGAACAGTAATTATTTCACTAACCCAGAAAGTCTCAGCTTGGTTTTGACAAAATGGTGTATACAGTTGGCATTTCTGAAAGAAACTAACTATTCAGTATTAAATATGAGAGTGCATTAGGATTGTCACTTCAGTTTCATTGTTGCTTGTACACTGGTAAGACTGTGTCAAGTGAGTTGGCCTGAATTCTGTGCTGAAATTTTATGCAATCATAAATAAAGGACTTTACTGCAGCCTTGCAAAGGGAGTTCAGACTGAAGAAGTGAAGGCATAGTGGATTGTATTAGATGAACGATAATGAAAACAACTGAATACTTGTGGGGGAGGCTTGAAATTAATGTTATTAGCTGTTTGTAGCTACTATGTTTCAGTGTACATACACAGAGATTTCTGAAAGAGGGAATAAACCTAGAGAGCTGAAGTGTAGAAATATAACCTGCACAATGGAAGCAATGTTAGTTGATCTGTGCATAGTTTGAAAAGTTAATTATTTGTTATAACTGGACAGCAGTCTTTTAAAATAGGAAGACTAACACACAGTTAAGTATGTCCTGTCTGTGTCAACAATTCTTTGACCAAATATCTGTGTTATAAAAAAGATACCAGGCATCCTGGTTATTAGTGGGCCTAAGAGAGAAGTAGACCTGGTTGAGCTTCACTACTGTTTTGGTGGGACTGAATGGCTAGAAAAAGATAACTTACAGGATAAATATGTTTGGTGAATATCATGAACATACTGTCCTGGAGTATCAGCACTATGACCCATCCTGTTAAAAGAAGCAGGATGTCCCAGGATATTAAGTATATCCACCCTCATAAAACTGTCCAACAGGAAACCCACCTCAACAGGGGGCAGCATTGTAAACTGTACAAATAACAGTGAGACTGGGAATGGTAATCACTTACCATGGGGACTAAGCAAAGAGGTGCATTTCTGCTTGTGACAGAGGGTGTCTATTAGCAATAAAGAAGAGTTGTGTAAAATCTTACCATAACCATAGATGTCCTTCTCTTCCCTGTTGCAGTATTCATAACCTGAGGGATTTCCCTCCTACATGACAGGAACATCTAGCCAGTATACAAAAGACTTCTGCTACTGCTTGGTACGTGCAACGGTGCACATAGCAAGGCAGTCAACGTACGCCATAAAGGTGACGTTGGCACATACCATTCCCCAGAACTCAATGCCCCAGTCAGAACACCAGTCCAAGGATATGAGATATAAAACATCATCCAAGAAACATCATGTACCAAGGGGACAGGAGGGTGGGACAGAACACTGCCACAGGGAAGAGAAGGACATCTTTGGTTATGGTAAGATTTTACACAGCTATTCTATGTCCTTCTATTCCTATGTTGCAGTATTCATTACCTGAAGGAGAGTACCAAAGCTCATGGAAGTAAAAAGGGAGGATGGAGCAGAGGAGTTTTCTAAGAATCCATGCAGGATTGCCCTATCAAATCCTGCTCTGGACCTGGAAATAGTGTCTAGTTTGTAATGTTTGGGAAAGGTATGGACAGAGGAACATGTAGTTGCTTCCAGAATAGATGCAGTGTCCAGACCTTTGAAGAAAGCCCCTCAAGAGGCTACTGTTCTAGTGGAGTGACCTTTACAGAGGTAGAGTGCGTCTTCCCACAGGAGACAAATGAATGAGATTGCCTTAGAAATCCAAGTTGGAATAGTTCACTTAGAGATGGGTGTTCCCAGTGCCCGGGGATGGAAGGGAAAAAAATGCTTTAATTTCCTAATAGGCTTTGTTTTGTCTAGATAAAATCTGAGTTGTCTGTGCATATCCAAGGAATGAAGACCCCTAGGATTTTTAGGGTTAGGAAAAAAGGTGGGCAGATAAATGGATTGGTATAGGGGACAAGTCATTAACCATCTTAAGCATGAAGGAAGGGTTAGTACAAAGAGATACCCTGTCCTTGTGGAAGATGAGAAAAGGTTGGCAAGTCATAAGGGCATGGAGTTCCAAAACTCTTCTAGCAGAAGTGATGGCTACTAAACAGGATTGTTTTCCATTTGCAAAATTTTAATGAGGCTGAAACTGCTGGCTCAGAGGGAGTCTAGGTGAGTTTTTCCAGGACAAAATTTAGATCCCAGGGAAGAGGAACAGGTTTCCTGGGAGGTCTAATGTGAATGACGCCTTTTAGAAAGAGCTTAACTTCTAACCTAGAAACTAGAGGAGGAGATAAAGGAAGACATGCTGAAATGCCTGATAGATTGGCTTTAACAGAACAGTAGGCCAACGCAGCCTTAAGTAGCTCACACAAACAGGAAAGAACCAATGGAATGTCCACTGAAAATGGATTTAGGCTTTTCTTTAGACACCAGATGGAGAACATCTCATAAAAAGGATCTCCTAGTGTTGGGTTTCCTGGCCTCCTGAAGAACTAGAAGCATGTCCTCAGAAAAAAAGTGTTGAAAAGGGAAATGAGATGTGGATGGATAAGAAATCCCCTTGTCTTGTGTGAGAAGATCCACCCTGTGGGGTAACTTGTGATGTTTGCCCTTGGCTAAATGCAGAAGAGAGAACTGGTGCTGTCTTGGCCAAAAGAGAGTCACCAGCAAGATTTTTGGTTTGTCCTGCTGCATTTTCATTAGGACTTTCTGAATGAATGGGAAGGGGGAGGGTATTCATAAAGAAACATCCCCTTCCATGAAAAGGATAGGGCGTCCACCTTCCATACCAGAGGGTCTGGACTCTGGCACAAAACTTTGGAAGCTGTCTGTTCATGGGGGAGGCAAATAGGTTTATTTGAAGAGCACCCCAATGGTGGAGAATGTCCAGAAACACATCCCTGTGAAGCATCCCTTCATGGGCTTGTGTCATGGACCTGCTGACAGAGTCTGCCATCAGACTTTGAGCGGAAGGGATATAAATTCTCTTGCTTGAGAGGCAAATTCCCAGGCTTGAAGGGCCAGCCTGCAAAGCAAGTATGACTTGGTGACCCCTGTTTGTTCACATACCATAGAAAGTACAGTTGTGTACACTTACCATAAATATAGATGTTCGAGTGTATTCACTGTTGCAGTCATCACCTGTGGGTTATCCCTGCTCTGGTAGCCCACGACCGGCCCGAATACCAGAGTCAATGTTTTTGTGCGTCAGCTGCTGCCGCCTGTAGTCTGACGCCAGGTCATCAGTGCTATAAAGCAAGGCAGCCAACATCATTACATCAGTTTTTCTTGCCCTAACCTGTCAGAAGAACAAGGAATTAAGGTAAAGTGGCCCTGGTGTCTAAAAGCCACCGTGGGAAGCTTATGTCCTCCTAGGGGAAGAGGATATAAGGGGGATGGAGGGAGGGAAACCAGCACTGCAACAGTGAATACACTCGAACATCTACATTTATGGTAAGTGTACACAACTGTACTATGCTCTTCGTGTTTCACTGCTGCAGTCATCACTTGTGGAAGGACTCCCAAAGCTGAGGAGAGGGGTAGAAGGATAGGTTAAATCACTAGGCATGGGTCAGCAAACCCTGCAGAACTGCAGAGGCAAACCCTGCCCTAGACTTAGAAAAAAAGAGGTAGGTAGTGATGCTTTGTAAAGGTATGGACAGAGGTCCTGGTGGCAGCTTCCAAGATGTCCCTGGTCGGGACTTCTCTAAGGAAGGCTGTGGAAGTGGAGGCTGCCCTAGTGGAATGGGTATGAATAGACTTGGGGGGGGGGGTTCCCATGAAGTCTGTAGCAGAAAAAGATACAGTGAGATATCTATTTAGAAATGGTTTGCTTGGAAATGGGCTTCCCCTCTGCCCCTGGGGCAAAGCTGACAAGCAGCTGGTCTGTTTTTCTGAAGGGGAGAGGAATTTAATTTTGTTGAAGCAGCAGGTTCAAAAGTAGGTAAGGTTAGTTTTTCTAAAACAAAATTCAGGTCCCAGGCTGGCGTGGGAGGCCTTCTGAGAGGTCTGATATTAGAAGCCCCTCTGAGGAATTGTTTAATCAAAGGATGAGAGAAGAGAGGTAGGTCTGAATTGTAATGGGCTGAAATGGCTGAGGCATGGATTTTAATAGAACAGAAGGAGAGGCCACTTTTGAGTAACTCGGCCAGGTAATCCAAGATAAGAGGGATGGAAGGATGTGAGGTACTGCCCCTCCTGGACTGATTACAGGAGCAGAATCTTTTCCATTTCCCTGCGTAATATTTTCTGGTGCTGGGCCTTCTGGCCTCTGAGATAATGTCTAGAACCTGTTTGCTTAACAGGGACTCCTTGTTAGCTCTTAAAGTATAAGCCACACTGAAAAACTGAGAGTCTGTAAGTCTGGGTGCAGTATCATCCCCCTCACCTGGGTCAAGAGGTCTGAAATCAGGGGAAGCTGCTTGGGAGGCTGTAAGGTCAGGCTGCGCAGTAAGGGGTACCAATGCTGTCTGGGCCAATCTGGAGCAATGAGGATGGCCTTTGGTCTCTCCTCCCTCATTTTGATCAGTACCTTGGGAATAAGAGGCAGAAGAGGGAATGCTTACACAAAGAGGGAGTTCCAGGGGAAGATCAAGGCATCCAGCTTCCATGCTAGGAGGTGATACTCCCTGGTACAGAACTTTTGCAGCTGGTGGTTGAAGTGCGAAGGAAAGAGATCCACCTCCGGAGTCCCCCCTCCTCTCCTGAGTGATTTGCAGAAAGATTCCCCTGTGGAATTGCCACTCATGGGTGTCCAGTATGTTTCTGCTTAGGCTGTCTGCCAGGGTGTTGCTGACTCCTGGTAGGTATTGGGCAATTAGGTGTAGACCCATGGAGGCGGCTGTCAGCCAGAGGTTCATGGCTAGCCTGCACAGAGGGTAAGATTGGGTCCCCTCTGTTTGTTGGTATAGCACATTACTGTGGTGGTGTCTGTTTTTATAAGGAGAACCCCTGGTATGAGATGGGGTTTGAAGGCTGTCAGAGCCTTCTGTACTGTCATCATTTATTTCTGACTGATGTGTAAGGGAAAGTGCTGGGCATCCCAAAGGCCTTAGGTACACCTGCCTGCTAGGTGTGCGCCCCAAGCAATGTCTGAGGCATCAGTGGTGATGGTCTGGCCGGTAGGGCAGAGGATGAAGAGAAGACCCTTGTTCTTGATACAGGCCTCTGCCCACCAGAGAAACTCAGCCCTTATACATGGGATCAGAGGGAGAGAGGTCTCTAGAGACTGAAGTTTTCTCATGTGAAGCCTGGCCAGAGGAATTAGAAGGATGCAAGATGCCATGTATCCCAGGGCTTGCAGGAACTTCCTCGCAGTGAGATGACTTCTGGAAGCCAGCTGGGTAAAGTAGAGAGGCAGGAAGCTCTGCTTTTCTGGGGATAGGAAAGCCATTTGGGATGCTGTGTCTTGCAGAACTCACAAGAAAATGATCTTCCTGGTGGGAGTTTGCTTTGAATTCTTCTCGTTGATGGTGAACCCCAGGGAAGTTAGGAGGGATTTGACAAAGAGAAGATCCTGGAGCAGCTTTTCTTTGCACTCTGCCTGAATGAGGCAGTCGTCCAGGTAAGGATAAATCTGTATATTTCTTTGTCTGCAAAATGCTATGGCTGGGGCTAAGCATTTGGCGAATACTCTGGGTGCAGTAGATAAGCCAAAGGGCAGCACAGAGAACTGAAAGTGTTGTGATCCTGCACTGAAGCGCATGAATTTCCTGAAGGATTCCCTTATGGGATGTGGAGGTAGGCATCTTTTAGGTCTAGTGTCACTAGCCAGGCATTTTTTGTTAGCATAGGCAGCAGCTGTTGCAAGGTTAGCATTCTGAATCTGGGGACCACCAGGGAGGTGTTCAGAATGGATAGATCCAGGATGGGGCACTAAGTGCCCTCTTTTCTGGGAACAAGGAACAGTCTGGAATAAAAGCATTTGCCTGTTTGATCTGAGGGGACAGGTTCTACTGCCCTCAGGGATATGAGAGTTTGGATCTGTTTCAATGCCTCTGCCTCTGCCCACTGATTTGGAGGTAAGTCTGGGTACCCTCTTGGAATTGGTTGTTGACTGAAAGAGAAGTTGTATCCCTGAAGAATGATCTTTAAGACCCATTGGTCCTTTGTTGCAGAAAGCCAGTTTTCTTTGAAGAGGTAGAGCCTTCCTCCTAGCTTTTGGTAAGTGAAGGGAGGGCAGAGAGGGAGGGGGGGAGTCACTGTGGGTTTTTGCCTTACAAGGGTGGCTTAGAACTCCCTGCCTTTGGGGTGGAAGTGGGTCCACTGTTTGCTTCTCTGCTGGCCCTGCAATAGAGGCCTGGATGGTCTGTCCCTGTGGGGCTTACCTTGGCCCTGTCTGCTAGGTGCAGGGAAGGGCCAGTGCTTAGAGGGAAAGTTCCTGCTAAACCTGGGAGGCTGAACCTGAAAGAAATCTTTTACTGTTTGCATAGATTTTGCTTTGTCTTCCATCTTTTTAAGTACATTTTCTGCTTTTACTCCAAACAAGCGCTCCTTATCCAGGGGTGCATCAATAAATTTAGACTTGACATGATCAGGGAGAGGTTGTTCCTTCAGCCATGCA
Source organism: Protopterus annectens (assembly GCF_019279795.1). Lineage (NCBI taxonomy): Eukaryota > Metazoa > Chordata > Ceratodontiformes > Protopteridae > Protopterus > Protopterus annectens. The sequence continues at coordinate 1,701,859,178 of NC_056729.1, read as the reverse complement.
TGTCTCCGAATGACAGATCCTGACATTGCTGCCCTGCTAGAGGCTTCTAGGGCATCAAAGCCACACTGTAAAGAGTGTTTTACCACTTGACAAGCAGAGTGCAGTAAATCTGCTAACTCTTTGAATTGGCACAGTCAGGAAAGGTAGAAATTTTTGTTTTAACAGTTCCAAAGTGTGCTGCTTATATTTTAACATATGGAACTGACAATTGAGTGCTCTGACAGCTAAGGTTGCAGAGGTGCATACTTTTTTACCCCATCTGTCCAGAGCTCTGGTGTCCTTGTCAGAAGGAATATGATTCTTGACAGAACTAGTCTTTGCTCCTTTAGGTCCCTGAGTAATGACCTCTGGGTCTGTAGCAGGACTTCTGTACAGGTATTTGTGAAAATCCGGTACTGTGTAGCACCTGTCAGGTTTACTGGGAGCAGGTGGGAGAGCGTCAGCGGCTAAGCTGGATTCATGGAAAACATCATCCACCAATTCTAAAATAGGGGGGATGGCCAATGGTATGTGCTGGGGCAGGTCCAGAAACTCTCTAAGTCTTTTCTTAGACAGGGGGAGGTTTATATTATTCATTTACTTATTACATTTGTTTACCAGGAAAGTCCACTGGGCTGACGAGAGCCCATTTTCAGTGGATGCCCAGGGAGAAAAGCTCCAGTAGATTAATACAATAAGGAAAACTACTTTACATTCCAGAGGTAACCATCATAAGGTGGTTACTATACTTACAAAAGTTACTACAAAAAATAAATGAAACCAGTAAAGAGGTACATTTTACATAGAAAAACTGATTCTTACATAGAAAATCTGCATAACAGTACAGAGGTGGCTACTGCAAGGTAGTTACAGTATTTACAGTGGTGCCTACCATGCAATAAATCAGTGAGGAGGTACAACTTACATCTATAATGCTTCTATATAACCTAGCTGCTACAAAATGTAGTAGTAAGATTAAGCAACAGGACAGAAAAGTGATTTTAGAGGCAGCAAAGATCATAAGTTAATTGTGAAGACAGCAGTACAAGGAGTGCTAATAAAGGAGAGAGGAAATAAAGGAGAGAGAAAGGAAGTCCTGAGATTCCCATTGGAAATGTTTCCTGAGGATGTGAAGGGTTTCCCCAAAGGAAAGGTCCTCTGGAGGGGAGGCAGAAGGGATGGATTCCTCTGCATCTGAATCCTCGTAAGCAGTCAGAGGTTGCTGTTCCTCTTCAAAATCTGAATAGTCAGATTCCTCAGAATCCTGTTCTGTCAATTTCTGTAGAAGAGTGCCTTTTCCTTTTAGAAGTTGTGGCCTGACTACCCTGGATAAGAGATATAACATCCTCTGCCATTTTGAGCATTTGTGCTTAGGTTGGTGGAGCAGGAGCAAGATGGTCGCTAGAAGCAGACTTTCTAGGAGTGGCCTGGCTTCTAGGCCTGAGGGAATCCGTTGTTCTGACAGAAATGGTAGTCAGATGAGAAGATGTTTTTTGTCTAGATTCGGTAGTGCAAAAGGCCTCCTCAGAAGCCGGTGCCTGCGTCATGGCTCCGGACCCAACCAAGGCACAGACAGCCAAAGGCTTGGAAGATGAAGAAGATTTCTGTGGCATACAGGACTCCAAAAGGGTCTCGGTAAAAGCCTACGTAGATATCGAACTGGGCATCAGAGGCTGTTGAAAGCACCTTACTGACTTCCAGAGAGCTGACGACCTACTTAGCGGTAGAATCATTGGAAGACTTAGTCTTGTGTGGCCTGTATCTATCTCTGCGTTAATTCAGAATGTACACAGATTGTTGGTTGATGGACGCCATATCGGAATACGAAGACAGAACACAAAGATAACTGTCTACAATAAGAGCTCTACTGCGAATGGTTCTCACATTAAAGAGGGCACAGAACCAGCAACAGGGGGCATTGTGGTCTGGGGCTAAATAAGTGATGCAGTAAGAATGGAAGTCTACATATGGCATCTGCTTTCCTTAGGCGAGACAATTGTTAACTTTTTCAGACATCGGTTAGTGCAAGAAAAAAGGGTCCCCAATGGGGTACTTAGCTTTAGACATTTTCAGCTGAAATTCAAACTCTGATAGCAACCGACCAGCACTCATGCGAACTGCTTCTGCTATGGGCTTCACGGCAAGAAAGACTGATGTAATGACGTCGGCTGCCTTGCTTTATAGCACTGATGACCTGACATTAGACTACAGGCGACTGCAGCCGACGCACAAAAACACTGACTCTGGTATTTGGGCTGGCTGAGGGCTATCACAGCAGGGATAACCTACAGGTGATGACTGCAACAGTGAAACACGAAGACCATCTGTTGTGTTGTCTGTGAATAACTTCAGGGGTCTTGGAAGTAGCGACGAATGAAAGGCTTGGAGTGCCAGGATCAAAGCTCTCATTTCCTTTACATTGATATGTTACTTCTTGATTGAGGGAGACCAAAGGCCCTGTACTTTTAAGTGACCTAGAGTAGCTCCCCACCTCAAGTCTGAGGCATCTGTGTAAAGTTCCTGAGCTGGAGTTGGCTGTATCAAGGGAAGGTCTGGGTTTAGTTGAATCTGTTGAACCCCCCCATTGTACTTCTCTCTTGATGCATGGGAGAAGCTGGAGTACAAATTCCAGAGGATGTTGGCAATATTGGTCGGTTCAGTGTATTTTGTGCCATTCTGCACTAACTCCGAGTAGATCTGAGCATTGCCACTTAGATTCTTGACATAGCTAAAGAATGCCTTGTGGTTATCTTTGGATTCCTTGGCAATTTTTCTTTCAAAGCTCGCCTTAGATGATTTTATGATGGATCGTAGTTTCTTGCTGATAGTGATCAGGGATGTCTTCCCTTCTTGGGATTTTACTCTTTTTCTGTACTAGTTTCATCCTTCTATTATATAGCTTGTTTATGGCAGGCGTCCACCAGACTGGTTTCCTTTTCCTGGAGGAGTGAGTCTTGGTTTTGCTTCGGATGGCACGATCCATGCATTCTTGTAGCTGCCCGTAGAATGCATTAGTAAAGGATTTTGCAGCTTGGACAGTGTTATCCTTCAGCATGGGGGCTTGTAAACTTTCCACCTCAGTCTTAAGTAACGTGAAGTTTGCTTTTGAAAAGTTTTTCACGGTGGTTTTCTTGTCCGGGGGTGGGGGCGGAATATGGATATCCAAAGTGATTTGTTTATGGTCAAATCTAACCAGTGAGGGGTTGACCTCTGGTGTGGAACACCAGTTGCCCATGTTGGTGATGACCAGGTCCAATATGTTGTCACCTCTGGTGTTTGAGTTTATAAATTCTAGGAAAAGTTGGGCAAGGGAGTTAGTACTTGAGTAGTTCTCCCAGTTAATATTTGGGTAATTGAAATCACCCAATATTAGGGTGTTTGGTAGGACCTTTATGTTTCCCAGTGTTTCCAGAAATGTGGAATGGGGGTCCTAGGATATGGTGGGTGATCTGTAGCAAGCTACAACTTGAATTGCAGTTTTGTCCATTTTTAGTTGTACGTGGATGATCTCTGAAGCATTGTGCTGTGCCACTAACATGGAGGTGTGGGTATCTTTGATGAATATGGATACACCCCTGCCTTTTGTATTTCGGTTTGGGTTCTGTGGCCGAAATGTATGATATGAGTTGTAGCCTGGTAGTGCTGGGGTGCTCTCTGGAGCCTTAAACCAGGTTTCTGTTACTGCACATATATCAATTTTCTCCATACTGAGGAGTGCCTCGAGTGCGTGCATTTTGAGGTTCAGACTTCTGGCATTGAGTAGCATTACCCTCAGTTTTTTGTTACTTGTACTATTTACGGCTGTGGGTTTGTCTTTTGAGCCTTGCCTAAAAAAGGCACTATAGGGGTGGCAAGAGCCTTGGCCAGTATTCAAAAGTATAAGAGTGACAGGTGCAAGCCGTCTCTAGCGAAGCAGCGTGGCTTGTCGAGCATGTCATCCCAGGTGGACAGACACTTGATCCCCTTTGAATGACACCAGAAACTTAGCCAATTGTTGAAATCAAGAATTTTTTCTTTATACCGTGGTATCATTCTTGGTGAGGGCAAGATGCTACTCAGGATCAGGGTCATACCGGCCTGGGCTACATGATCAGAGAGCTCTTCCATGTCTCTCTTCATGTAGTCCAGGTTGGTACTGCTCAGGTCATTCACACCAACATGGACAATGACAGAGTCATATTTGTACTTGTTCTGGAGTGAGGTGAGTGCTTGTGTTATGTGGCGGATCCTGGCACCCGACAGGCAGCTAACAGTAACCTTCTCCTTATTCAGCCTATTGAATGGGACGTCAGTGTGCCTGACTATAGAGTCACCTATTACTAGTACATTGGGTATGTTATTTTGCCTTAAGGGCTGTGATTGCATGGCACACTGGTTTTGTGAAATATGTGTTTCGTGGTTTGTGTTGGGTGGTGGAAGTTGCTTGGATGTTTGCTTTGGAGGTCTCTGTTGGTTTTGCAGATTTTTATTTAGAGCCTCCGAGTATGTTTTCATGTATTTATGTGTGTTTTTTGCCGGCGCTGGTTTAATGGGTCTATGTAAGACTGGTGGTGTGATGCAAGTATTTTCTTCTCCTCTTGACTGTCTGATCCAGTCTTGGGTTGAGAGAGCTTAGCCTCTAGTTTGGCTGTATAACTGCATCTCTCGCATGTATTAGTGTTTGGTGGTAGGAGGAGGGGGTTGTCTGTGTACATGAGGCAGTTGTAACATTGCCTCAAAATGCCCAGATTCACCAGTTGGACTGGAGAGTACACCTGAAACTGCCCTTTGGACATGCCTGGATAGGTACAGTGAACTGTTTTACTGGATGGCTGGTAAGGTTGAATAGAGAGCCTTGTCCTTCTGTACAGTAGAGGAGGGTCTATTGCTAGGATTTATAAGTGCTTGCTATAAGTTTTGAGCAAGTGCCGGGCTGAGAAATGAATGGCTTGAGTGCTTAAGTTGAAAGTTTGTCTAGTTCCAAGGGAAAAATTGAAGAGGAGACTTTGTGGAGCCGGGAATAGTTTTACCCTAGCTAAACGGCGCTGCACGGCATGCAAAACCGGGCAAATACGGTATTTATAGCAGGGAAAAGAGAGAGAGATAGAAATTAGCACAAAATGGCCAATAAACTACTAATTTCTGGGCTGAAACCACTCCTCCAGGGACAGATAGGCTTGCTCAAAGCTCCCCTCTCTCACAGGTGAACAGAGAAACTTCCTTCTATCCAAGTAAGGTATGGGCAAACACAGAGATTTGTAACAGCCCTGAAATCAACACTAACCTGAAAACTGGACTATACTAGCTTAGAAAGGCGGGAACAAGACATCTGCAGTAGCTGGAACGGCCACAGAAGTACCTCACTAAGAAGATTACTGGCCTCAAACAAATGCTCTACACTGACCGCCTCAAAAAACTCCAGCTTTACTCCGTAGCATATCGCCTACTCCGAGGTGATCTCTGCCTAACATATAAAGCTATGTCAAACCCAGAGCTGTTGGGCATGCTACACCTAAAGAAATCCTAATCCCTCCGAGCTACACACTCTAGGGACCTAAACCTTGTCACCACAATGAACAGGACACGCTGGAGGGATAGATTCCTGTCCCAGAGACTTCCTATACTCTGGAACAAGCTACCCATCTATGTCAAGCAAAGTTCTTCACTAGAACTCTTCAAGAAAAATCTTGATGAGTGGATGGGAAATAGGAAATACACCCCGGGGTTCACTTCTGTGTCTTTGCTGGACAGCAGCACAGGAAAATAACTTTCTTGAGTGGCGTAAGCTATGGTGGAACTTTGCTGGCTAGGCTTACGTAGGCCCTTGGACTGACAGCCTAGTACCTATCTATGAACCTATATATATATATATATATATATATATATATATATATATATATATATATATATATCCCCCCCGGAAAATAAAGCAGATACACACAAAAAAAACAGTTTAAAAGCACAGAAAAGGATACTTATTTTTATATATCGCAGATCAGAGGAGTTGTAGTCAATGCCCCCAGTAATAGGAAGAAAAGTAGTGGGACCAAATGGTGTCCCAGGCTGTGTCATACGTGAGCTCCAAAATGAATTAACCCCGCATCTGAATACCCTGTTCAGTCTCAGCCTCTCAACAGGATATGTGCCCATAGAATGGCGCACAGCAATGGTGGTTCCGCTGCACAACGGTGGGCCTACAACCGACCCTGGGAACTACCGACCAATAAGCCTGACCAGTCTGATCTGTAAGGCAATGGAGCGAATCAATATGGAACTCATAAATGGAGAGATTGGGAACCTCCAAACACTTGACCCCACACAGTTCGGCTTCATCAAGGGCAGATCATGTCTCCTGAACCTAGTGGACTTCTTTGAGGCAGTTACTCAGGCTATAGATAAGGGAAAGGAGGTACACACGGCTTACCTTGACCTTGCTAAAGCATTTGACACCATTCCCCATTCGGGTATTATTGATAAACTCACCAACCTGGGCATAAACCCTTATGTCACAAGATGGATCGCAAACTGGCTCTCATACAGATCCCACAAAGTAAGAGAAGCGGGATCTATGTCTGAATCCAGACCAGTAACGAGCGGTGTGCCTCAGGGCTCTGTCCTGGGGCCCCTCCTGTTTGGCATATACTTCTCAGAAGTACAGGCAAGCACTGATGGGCTGTGGCTGACCATGTTTGCGGACGACTGCAAACTGGGTGCTATAACAGAGTCTCCGGCTGATATGGATATCCTCCAGAAGGGCCTTAACGAGACTGATGCATGGTGTCAAAGCCATGGTCTCAAGCTAAATGCTAAAAAATGCGTAGTAATCCCCTTTGGAAAAAACAGAGTACCCACGAACTACCACATAGGAGGTAACCCCCTGAAATCTGAAGTAGTAATAAGGGACCTAGGGACCCAAGTAGATAGTCAGCTTTCCTTTGATAACCCTGTTGCCAAGGTGGCTAGAAAATCCTTCTATATGACCCATCTGATCCCAAAAGGGTTTGCATCAAGATCTAAGGATGTAGTGGTGCCCCCCTCTACTCTTCCCTCATCAGACCCATTATTGAGTACAATACACCAATAGGAATGTACCTGGCTAGGCATCTCCAGCAGCTGGAGAGACCACAGAGGAACCTCACTAAGAGGATTACTGGCCTCAAACAGTTGTCCTATGTAGCACAATTGAAAAAACTAAGCCTTTTCTCTGTTGCATACCGCCTTCTCAGAGGCGATCTCTGTCTAACATACAGAGCCATGTCCAACCCAGAACTGATGAACATGCTCCATCTTAGCAAAACCAAATCCACTCGAGCTACACGCTCTAGGGATATAAACCTCAGCACAACAATGAATAGAACATGCTGGAGGGATAGATTCCCTTCGCAAAGACTTCCCTTGCTATGGAACAAGGTCCCGATCTACATAAGACAGAGCCCCGCACTATCACTCTTCAAGAGGAACCTTGACGAGTGGATGGGTAACAGAAAGTTCACACCAGGGATCATACCAACAGCTCTACTAGATAGGGGCCAAGGGTACTAGTTGCTAGATCAAGGGCCTAGGGAACTAACCAAAGGGGCGGTGAATACCGCACAACGTGGCTGGGCTAATGTATGCCTTTGGGCAGATACCCCGGTATCTACCTATGAACCTAAGAAACACAAATACAGCAAAAGCAAATGAATAAAGTGCAATTTTATATACATATATATATATATATATATATGTATATATATATATATATATATATATATGTATATATATATATATATATATATATATATATATATATATATATATATACACATATATATATATATATATATATATATATATATACACACATATATATATATACATATACACATATATATATATATATATATATATATATATACATATACACATATATATAAATATATATATATATATATATATATATATATATATATACACATATATATATATACATATATATATACATATATATATATATATACATATATATATATATATATATATATATATATATGTATATATATATATATATATATATATAAAACAATAGAAAACAAACAAACTGACTTAAGCAAGTTACCCAATTAACCAAAAAAAGCTCAAAACTGAGCCCTGTTCCAGCAGTCTTCAATCAGACAAGTTCTAACTGCACACCCCTGCTTACTAAGGTGCAGGGGAGCATTCTCCACAAAAAAAGATGACCTGGATCAGTGCTCAAGTTATACAAACAAAGCTAGATTCAGCAGGCCTGAATCTAGTCTACGCTACAGCAACAAGGCGCAAACTAATACTTCATTGTGTGTGCATATCCTTAAACTAATACTTTGCTGAAGCACCTTTTGATTTAATTACAGCATTTAGTCTTCTTGGGTACACACCTGCCATCAATTAAAGAGATTCTGATTAACCTCAAATAAAGTTCAGCTGTCCTACTAGGATTTTTCTGACATTTGGGAGGTTGGCCTAATGGTTAAGGTGTTTGCCTTACAAACACAAGGTGCACGGTTTGAGTCTCATAAGAGATAATTGGCTAGGCTTAAAATGGCTCGCAAGGGCAGTTAGCTTAGTACTAACCTATGAACCTATGAACCTATTTATTCAGTTGCCTGCCACAGCAAAAGCCATGGTTCGCAGAGAGCTTACAAAGCATGAAAGGGATCTCATTGTTGAAAGGTATCAGTCAGGAGAAGGGTACAAAAAAATTTCCACAGTATCGGATAGACCATGGAACACAGTGAAGAAAGTCATCAAAAAGTGGAGAAAATATAGGACAACAGTCACGCTGCAAAGAACTGGACATCCCTCCATAATTGATGAAAAGACAAGACGAAAAATTGGTCAGGGAGGCTGCCAAGAGAACTACAACAACACTGAAGGAGCTGTAGGAATTTCTAGCAAGTACTGGTTGTGTACTACATGTGACAACAATCTCCCGTATTCTCCATATGTCTGAACTATGGGGTGGGGGTTGCAAGACAGAAGCCTTTTCTTACAAAGAAAAACATCTAAGCCCAGCTAAGATTTGCAAATCAATACATTAAGTCTCCCAAAAGCATGTGGGAAAACGTGTTATGGTCTGATGAGACCAAGGTTGAACTTTTTGGCCACAATTCCAAAAGGTACATTTGGCGCAAAAACAAAACTTTGCATCACCAAAAGAACACCACCCCCATGATGAAGAATGTTGGAGGCAGTATCATGCTTTGGGGTTGCTTTTCTTCAGCTGGAACTGGGGCTATAATGAAGGTGGAGGGAATTATGAACAGTTCCAAATACCAGTCACTTTTGGCCCAAAACCTTCAGGCATCTGCTAGAAAGATGACAATGAAGTGGAATTTCACCTTTCAACACGACAATGACCTCAAGCATACATCCAAATCAACAAAAGAATGGCTTCACCAGAAGAAAATTAAAGTTTTGGAATGGCCCAGCAAGAGCTCAGACCTAAATCCAACAGAAAATCTGTGGGGTGACCTGAAGAGGGCTGTGTACAAGAGATGCCCTCCAGTCTGACAGATTTGCAGCGCTTTTGCAAGGAAGAATTGGCAAATATTGCCAAGTCAAGATGTGCCATGCTGACAGACTCCTAGCCAAGAAGACTGAATGCTGTAATTAAATCAAAAGGTGCTTCAACAAAGTATTAGTTTAAGGGTGTGCACACACAACAAAGTATTTGTTTAAGGGTGTGCACACTTATGCAATGACCGCATTGTACTTTTTAAAAATTTTTTTCTCCTAACAGATTTGCTTTTCAATTGAATTTTACAGGTTATAGGTCACATTAAAGGTGGGAAAAGTTGGGAAATGATTTATTGTGATCTCATTTTTTATATATCATAAAAACCTGGCATTTTAACAGGGGTGTGTAAACTTTCTATATCGACTGTGTGTATGTATATATGTGTATGGGTCCCCTTCAGATGATCAAACTTTTAAAAAATCAACTTTTATATGGCCGAAATCATATGATCTAACTTTCAAAAGCTCGGCCGATCTGAATGGAGATCTCCATAGAGTGCGGAATGGGAAGATTTCCCATTACCGCAATGTAGTGCGATCTCGTCGTTGGTATATTTAAGTAGTGGGGAGGAGTGCAGGGAGGCTTGCCCTCCTGCTAAACAGAGTTAGTGATTTTTTTTTTTGTGTTATGGTATTTATTTTACACGGTCGATGTTTCAAATGTTTGATCATATGGTCACGGCCATATGAAAGTCGAACATTTGAGCTGTCGATCATGTAAAGTAGACCTATATATATATATACCAACTCCAAGAACACGCTACAGTAGGAAAAGGGCATACTCAAAAACACAGGAAAATACAGTGCCAAGAGCACAACTGTGCCAACAAATCCATAATAAATACCAGCACTGAAGAAGTACTAAAGGCAGACAAAAGGCTCTGGATTCCACAGCAACTGAAACTTTTATTAAAAAGTGCTGTATTTATTTTTTTAATAAAAGTTTTGGTTGCTGTGGAAAACAGAGCCTTTTGTCTGCCTTTGGTACCTCCTCAGTGCTGGTACTTATTGTAAAAGGGCATATTCCCCAACTCCCACCATAGCACAATCTCATTCCAACAAAGCCATTACACTTTGATCAGCTGTACAGGCCCTGTCACCTGTTCATAGGTAGGTACTAGGCTATCTGCCCACAGGCATTTATAAGCCTAGCCAGAGTGTGTCGGCTTTCGCCGCCCCATTGAGTAATTAACTGATCCTCTGTCAAGCAGAGCCAATGAAGTGATCCCAGGAGTGTATTTTCTGTTACCCATCAACTTGTCAAGGTTTCTCTTGAAGAGTGTTAGTGAGGGGCTATGCCTAATGTAGTTTGGAATTTTGTTCCAAAGCATGGGGAGTCTCTGTGAAAGGAATCTATCCCTCCAGCATGTTCTATTTATTGTTGTGGCGAGGTTTAGCTCACTAGAGCTAAATGAGAGAGCTTATATATATATATATATATATATATATATATATATACACATATATATATATATGTATATATATATACATATATATATATATATATATATATATATATATATATATCATATATAGAGCTGTTGATCAATAGAGTCATTGATGTAAGTCCTGCTCCTGTATAAAGAAAACCTTTGCTCAGTGCCAGCTAAAACTCTTATTTTTATGAAGTTTTCTAACCATTTTCTGTTGACTGGATAAGTGCTGAATTCTAAAAATAAGTCCACCAATTACAGAAATGTTGTGTGACTTGTTTGACTAAAACATTCCATCTATCATGCTAATTTAGAAAAAAGAAAAAATGACCAATAGCTCAATCTTCACACTTTAATAATAATAAAAAAGCAAAGCTTTCGAGTCATAGGCAGAACGTTGAGCTATTGGTCATTTTTTCTTTCTTCTGTAAAGTTTTTGACCTTCAAGCTCTTTAGCTGTTAGGAGAGAAGTTTTTGTTTTTCGTTTAATTTAGAAAAAAAAATGCCTGCAAAGAAGGAAACAGGACAAGAAATTTCCATACCTCAGAGAAAGAGTAATCACAACAGAGAAATCCATGGAGGACAAGGTGTATACCAACACAGTCTTTACTCTATCAAACTATTTAATAGCCGAGTGAAACGTTCAACATTCTTCTACTAAACAGCAAAAGAGGGAGGTCCTCATTAAAGTGCCTATTCCATGGAAGAGTCTTACAATTTAACTAGATACATTTGAAGAATCTTCCTTCTTTAGTGCAACGTGTTCAAAATTCATTCAAAACATTTTAGGTAGTTTTCATGGTTATGTTTTGATTATGAATAGTATGTGCACAGAGACCATACTAACTGCCATTTTTGACCATACTGACATTTGTAGAACAAAGGCTGCAACATCCCACGTTCAGCAGAGCAAAATGGAAAACAGTCAAAGGTGGTAACTAAAAATACAATTGAAATGATCAGTACTAAAAAGTTGAGAAGCTTCAGAAAGAATTTAAACAGCAGCAAAACAGAAATCAGTCTCAGTTTCCTCAAGTCAGTAGAAAAAAATGGAAGGGGTGGTTTCATACTTTTTATGTGATTCTCCAGATTATGTCAACAAGAATGTGGCCAATAAAAGTAAAGTGAGCACCCCAGCTTTGTGGCATGGAAAGATGGAAGACTGACTGACTTCAGATCAATCAGCAGCTCTAATACTGAATGAGTGAATGGCTTATGCCAGCTTGTACATTGGGGGGGGGGGGGCAGTCCATTCTGCAGCATTGTTGGATGATGCTGATGACAGCAGAATGACATGCAGACAGACAGACTTGGGATGCAAGTTTTAATTATTCCAATCTGCATTACAGTAGGGCTATGTTCTCTCCTGAGGAGGCCGTACATGAGAGCATGCGTGTTCCTACTGTCAAGAACAGCAATACTACAGGGCTCATCTTAACATGTGCAAGTTAACTACCAAGAAATTGTGAGCTAGGCTAGATCAGAAAATCCCTTCTGGCGTCCAGCTTCGTTGGCATAGACAGATAAGGCCTCAGCTATGAGTTAGACATCCTGAGGTTGATTAGAGACTCAGACACTTGTTGGAAGTGGTGTGGGGGAGGGGATGACATGAATGACAAAGCCTGAGCCCGCACTTTTCTCTTCAAGGGAATGGGAGAGGTGCATGCATGTTTACAGGGGAAGGCAGGGAAAATAGAACAACACACAGAAGTATGGTTTGCATCACAATAGTATACTGCACAACAACCTCTTGGATATCATTAAGAATGTGTAGGTTTTAGGGCTAACAGAAAACATGAACCAGCCTGATGTCTGCCTCAGGGATGGCCTCTCTTGGTCTATAAAAACAATGAACCTAATCTGCAGTGAAACAGCTGATGATCGCCAGGCAATGGGGATAAACTCAAGACAAAGCATGAATAAAAATAAACTGTGAATTTACCAAAGAAAAAAAGCATGGACATGGAAATCTCTGACAGCCCCCTTTCTTGAGTGGAAGAGTGCAGTGCTGAAAGTCCTTCCGAATATACTCCATGTAAGATAAGTAAATAAAAAAATGCTAGCAGCAAAGGAGACAACATAAAAATACCTAGCTATTAAAATTTAAAAAAAAAAAAAACTGGAAAAATCTACAAGGAATCTACAAATCTAAGTCAGTAACGTTTACAGTGTACCTTAGTTGCCAGTTCTTTTTCCCTGTCCACAAGGCTCTCGATATCTGCCGAGTCATAACCACTGCTCTCACTGGGAGTGACAGCACTTTCAAAGGAGGTGGTAGTAGATATCTGAGAGGAAATGCTAGTAGATGTACTTAGGGTCCCACTGCTGAGACTTGGAGAAATGGAGTCACACAGGGACTTTGGAATGGTTTCACCCAACTTTTCCCGCAAAAGAAGTAGATGTCGAGTTTTCTCCACCTAAAAGAACAGCAAGATATTATAACAAAGAACAAACAGAATATTGTGAAACAACAGAAGCAAACAGTAAAATACAATTAAATGTTCATTCAGCAGTAAATTAAAGAGAACTGCACTAAAAAACTGAAAAAAATATATATGTTTTTCAGCCAGTCTTGAGCTTTTCTGCATTGCTAATGCCTCTGTATCAATGTAAATGGTTATTGTTATGTTCTAATTTGTTACAGCCAAAAAAATAATCTGAAGGAGGCTGCCATGGCTTGCATTATTTTGTCTTACAGTCAATGCCTACACCTTTACTATAGTTTTCTCTGTCATCAGTTTACAACATTGCTGTGACTGCTTACTGTTCACTGTCTGCATCCCGTCCACATTTTTAATTACTCTGCTTCCTTTGATCTTCATTAGCGGCCATCTCTGTTACAGCATTTTAAAGAATGTTTGAATGACAGGCTTGAAAATATAGCAGAGTTAATTGTTCCTTTCAAAGTAACAACTGTAGTTCAGTGTTCAAGTGTGAGAAATCTGACCTCTGTGATTTACAGGTGTTACTTGGGCTTCAGACTCCATGCCCTTAAAAAAGACAAGTAGGACTATGACCTCCTGGCGGCCAATAGGTGAGCAAATGACCTGAGGTGCTCAACCCTCAGGCACATGCAAACAAACATGATGGAAGTTACCTATGACTGTTAGAGGCAGGAAAGACATTGGTTTTAAGTAGCATCTGGCCTTCACCAAGAATGATGCCTAAATACCAAAGACAATATAATTGGTTCTAATAACTGGCTAAGCAGTTAATGCCATTCTAAAGGGGTTCCAGAATTTATCTGAGGTATGATGCTGAAACCTGTAACTGATAAGGCACATTTAAATGTCACTGTTTTCTTAATGGCTCTGTTGTTGGGATACGTGATGTAATTTATTTACTCTACCACTCTTAGTAGCTGTTGTGATGTAACGGATGAGACAAATGCAAGAAAAAAAGGCAAATTATTAAATGACGCTTCTTCTGTATGCAAAGTGTTTAGCGTTGGATTACAGGGAAGGAAAAACACTTTTTGGAAAGAAAAACTTGACTTTTGGGTGGAATTCTCCTTTAAAAAATAGTATAATTACAGAAGGGTAAGCAGCATTAGGGCAACTGAAGAACCTTTAAAAATAGACTTTGTCTCTGCCTCAACAACAAAAGCCTAATTTGGTTTCCATGGGTTTCAATTTCTTCCTCTCACTTCTCCAAGACAAGCTTAAAAGAGCAATGGATCAGCAAGTCCCAAACCACAAGCAACTCATCAAATGCAAGAGGATGCAGAAACTAAAGCTAACACCTGATGCAACAAAACATCCAGTCCATGGCCCCGTAGTGTGGAGTGATGGAGCCCTGATGACAGCTCAGTCAGCACAGGGTCAGTTAGCAGCATGAGCATCTGATGGCCTGGGTGGGGGAGGATGAACTTAAGTGCCCGATACCAGCTCACTCATCCTTGTGGGGAGTCTGTTAGACATATAGAAAGGTGTGCACATGCACACACACAGAGACAGAGAGACAAAGAAACAGACACAAACACACACACACACACCCTCCTGCTAAGTAGGCAGCTATAACAAATCAGCAAGCAGCTTATGGGCAGGCCACACTAAGAGGCCAGGAAGCTGATGTGTGCCCTATAACCTGACTCTCACTGCTGGGGGAATGGATAGACCAACAGTGCTCCCGAAGCAGAAAACAGTAGACCACAGAGCGCTTGTATAGCCAAGGGATGACCAGCTCCCACCTCTATGAAATGAGCAGCAAATTCACTGTAGGAAGTAGAAACATTAGACAGGGTCCCTTGGAAATTGAGGGTTGTAACAAAAAAAAATTACCCAACATGCAACAACAAGGTCAGTGACTCAACAGGTAGCATTCCAATGTCAATAGCTCAACAGTGGGTTTTGAATGGCCTGCTTCTGAGCATCTGACTTGGAAAGCTCCTCTTAGTTTTACTTTTTCTGCTATACTAGTGAGCCCTCCCCTTAGACTGTTAAAACTTCAGTTATCCTCTCTTTCATATCTTCCCACTGTTTATTGCACACTGCAATATCTACAGTACTCATTCATCTTCTTTCAAAATCACAAACATCTGAGGCAAGACCACCACTCTGTGGTAGACTACAAACCATTTCTCAGGAATCAGCTTGGGATTACTGCTTCTGTTTTGCTCATGGGGAGAGACTGAGCTTAGAAACATTTTCTAGTCTCCCAAGAGACTACCAATCGCTGGAAAAGCCTGAAAATTGTTTTTTTTTTTAGACAGATTTGGATTAGTGCTACTGTTTTGCTCCTGATGAGGGAAGAAGAACAAGTACACTGATTCCAGATTCTCTTGGATTGGGCAGTATTAACAGGACTTCCCTAACTGGTCTTGTTTTGGATCACTTTGCAGCTGAGCTCTGTTGCACTGTGCTGGTGTATGTGCAATCCAGGCAATATACCAGAAGTAGTCTACCCATACAACAACTGGGAGCAGACTGCTGACCACCAAAGAGCCTGTTGCCTGCTTCTCAAGAACCAGGTTAGGATTAATGCTATTGTGTTGCTTCTGGTGAGAGAAGTAGCAGAGAGACATTTATTCCTAGCCGATTGTAGCTGTGGTGAGACCAGCAGTAATAGTTGCCAGGTAGTAACTAATAGGTGAATCATCCCTATTTACCACTTTTGCAATCCTAATTCTGTTGTTTCATTAAATACTGCTAGATTAGTCACCATCTAACCTAACTTCAGAATATCACCCTAAATAAGCCATCCATAAATCTTTGAGATGTACCACAGCAGTCTCCTCTAACCCTGAGTACTATGACAAGGCCTTGCCCTCAATTCTCTGCCAGTATGGCTCAGCAGTCTGCCCTCACCCTATACCTGGCCAGTCTGATTGCATTATGAGTTCTAAAGAAGTGTAGCAACTGCCTTATGCTTAATTGCTTACTGAGTGTTCACTGCCTCTCCCAGTGGACAGTACAGCCTGGAAGGGATGTAAATATCTAAGAAACATGGAGGCAAACTTCTCACATCAGCCTACTATTGGTAAGCATCATACATTAGTTACAACACACCACTAAGCCTATAACTTATGCTGAGGCTGAAAAGAAATGTTTCCCAAAGACTCCTAGAATACAAAGTAAATGGATCTCAGGCTTCAGTACACATACTAATGTAACTCTATATAGATCATCAGGAAGCAGGCCTGGGCTTGTAAGGCTCAGTAAGTCTGCTGCCACACAAGAAAACATCTTAGCTATGGATGGCTCTATAGTTAGGCTTACAGACTCCACACTCACCAGACTGGACAAGAACAGGGTGACTGTAAGCTGCCTGTATAGTGCCAGGATCCATAATGTCACAAGGGTCCTTAAAAAAGACAAGCAGGGCTATGACCTCTTGGTGGCCAAGAGGAGAGTGAATGACCTGAGGTGCTCAGCTCTCAGGCACATGCAAACAGACATGATGGAACTTTCCTATGAATGTGTTGGTGGCAAGAAAGACGCTGGTTTTAAGTAGTATCTTGCCTTCACCAAGAATGATGCCTAAATAACAAAGACAAGATAATTGGTTTTAATAACTGGCTAAATAGTTGATGCCATTCTAAATGGGTTCCAGAATGAGTCGACCTGGGATGAGATGGTGGCTTACACCTCTCATACCACACTGGCTAAAGCCTTTGCTCCCCCTAAAGTGCATTTTTAGGCAGAGTCTCACTACAGGAAATTTTTCCATAGCAAACAAAAACCCAAATTCAGACAACATCGAGGTGGCACTACTCAATGATACGAGTCTAAACAGAGAGATGCTAGAACTTGAGGCCCTCCTGCAAATCAAATGCATTCATATTTAGTACTCTGTAAAAGGCCAAATCAGCCGAGGCGTTGAGAGAAGTATTTCTTGCATCTGCTTTGTGGTGTGTGTACTATGGATCGGAGATTTTATTAAATTACAGAAGGAAATATACTGGCTTGTTTTCACTTTGTGGTGATCTTACATTCATATGATTAGCTACTTAAATACGGTTTCAATGCAATGACGGCACTTTCTCTGCACCAGAGTTTAGCACCTCTCATGCCTTCAGGACCTTAGGTAACTGCAGGGGAATATCTATATTTGTCATAAACAGTATCACCTCATGTGAAATTACCTATGACCCTAACTTGGAACTCCTGAAAATCCAAATCACTTTTAACAAATCCAGCTATTATTTAATTGCTAGCTATCACCATCAATGTTTACTAAAGATAATGAAAATTACTTTAATATGACTGAAGGGTTAAATATCAAACAAAATTCCTTCTTGTTAGGAAACTTTAACTATCCAAGCATTGACTGGCATATTTACACCTCTTAAAATGGATATGCTCATTGTTTCCTAGACTTTGCTAATACCAATGAACGAGAGCAAACTGCAAAACTACCCACTACAGGCTCTAATATCCTTAACCTAGTCCTTACCAAGCTAGCCTCTGTCTCTATCCCATAATGCATCACCTCATCCCTGGCTGAATATGACCACAAATCAGTTACCATCTTTATCAGGCTTAATAGTACCATCCCACCACCAAATGAAACCATCTTTAGGGGCATTTCCAGAGCAAACCTGCTTCAACTTGTAGAACACCTACACAAAATTCACAACAATCTCCTGCAAATGGACCTGACTGAGGGGGCTACCAAATTCACCTGCAATTTTTATCAACTTTCTCTTTCACTGCAAACATTAGGTCAGTTGTGCTTCATCCTAATCTGAATCCGTAGCTCTCATCTCCCATCTTGCTTTCTATTATTCTGCCTATTTATTTATCAGTCACTGTCTCTAGAGCTTTCATGCAGTGTGACAGGAATCTGATACTTATAAACTGATCATAGTTGTGAAGGTCCCCTTTGTTCTTGTACACTGTTTATCATTCATCCTTTGTTGACCAGGTTAGTCCCACTAGACTAGTGACCTCTTTGCAGGGGAGACCTGAGGTGGTATTTATACTACTGGGAAACATTTGTCCAGGCCATCACAAAAACTTTCCCTACTCATTTCAATAGGTGACACTGGATGTTTTGCACCCACCTCAGCTACTGCTAACTCAAGCAGATGGGACCTGGTTTGGCATCTCATCTGAAGGATGGCACTAGAATGCTTACTTTCCAATCACCTGTGATATGCCTTTGTCTCCATATTGCTATGAGTACCCTTCTGGAATAATTTTTCTCATAACTCACCCAAAATCTTGATCACATCTGCTGTGAATTCATCCGAGCCTGCTGCTTTCCCTAACTTCATTTTTCCTAGTGCAGCTCTTACTTCTTCTAGGGTGGGCTCCTCCTCTTCTCTCATTGTAGGCTGTTGTTTGGGGCAGTCCAGCTTCTGTGGGGTTTTCTTCACTCAGAAGCTGCTGGAAGTGCTCCTTCCATCTGCCTTTGATGCCCTGTGGACTAATGGGCAGGTTGTTGCTGGCATCTCTTATGAATGGCATATGGTAACTATCTTCTTTATCTTTCTATTTTTGCCTTGCAGCCTGATAGAATTTCTGTGTGCCATCTGCTGAGTCACTTTCCAGAAGCTGGTAGAGTGTCTACGATGCCTCGTTCTTTACTGCTGCAAATGTTCTCTTATCCTCTTTGCTAGCCATCCAGTATTACTCCCTAGTCTGGTCCATCTTTTCTATCTTCCACTTCTTCCTGTGTTCCTCTTTCTTTTGATAACTTCCTCTATTTCTGCATTTCACCACCTACTTATCCATCATACCTCTCAATCTCTAAGTGCAGGAAATCTGGACAAAGCCAAAACTATTGGAGGGACAAAGGCACAAAATCAAGGACAATTTTTTAATACTGCTCTTATGACCTTAGAACATTGAAAAAAATAACAGTACTTGTATTAGCATGCATTTTCTGAAGGATATGGTGTCTGAAACCCAAATGTAAGCCATTATTCTGTAACGTCTGTGCCGATGTGAGGTATTGCTAGCTATGCCAAGAGAAGTAGCGCAGTGGATGTGTAACATATGTCAGCATAGCTAGCTGGAGTTTTGTAAAGAATTATATGTCATTTGTATATCAAACTGGTTTGTACAGGTGAAAATGTATTTGTAAAGTTGCTTGTGTTAAAAATGTACGAACAGTGAGTGGGTCCTGCTGGACAGAAAATGAAGTATACCTGAATGTCAGACTGTATGGTAACTATTGAAATTAATACATTGTAACAGACAATACTGGAAGAGAAGAGGTTAATCTCAGTCCAGCTAACTTTGAAACCTAGTAGGCCATACAGATTGCATGTTACAGTTCTGACTGCAGCCAGAGATGAAAGGTCTGTAAAAACAAGGACTAGGAAGCTCTCTGTATTGTTCTTAGCAGTTAACTAATTGCTACCCTGGAAGAGTGGAAGTGTTGAAACGGTTTTATGGCTTCCAGATGCTATAACACATCTTAGCAAAGCTATACCGGTGTGTATGGTAACACATATATGCAAACTTCTGGTTCAGTTTCTAGAAAAGGGGGTAATATGGGAACCAGAAGTCAGACAAGATGTATGTGATGTTATTCTGTAATCCAGCTCATAAATGTTTTAATACTAGATTAGACAGAAGTCTCAGAGCAGTTTGTTTTATTGGAACCTGACATAGGAGGATCAATCACCTACTTCATCTTGCCCTGCTTTACATCAGTCAGAAAATATAGTGAGATTAGTTAAGTACTGTTTTTCTGTATCTGTGTGAATCTATTCATCTGTGTTATTTTAATATTTCCTGTGAATGCAACTCTGGTGTGCACTGTAAATAATTATTTAATATTTTCATGTTCTTTTATTATTTATTATTAAATACATTTAAACTTTTCATTGCGGCTGGTCATTTATAGAATAGTTTAACGTTTATAATACTTATATTTATTTGGTGACACTGTGGCCACTCCTGAAAGTCTTGCTGTTTGGTCAACATTCACATTTGTATTAGTATTACTTTTACTCAGTATAATTGGGAACCCTTGTAAGAGCCTTAGAATAGTTGGCTTTGGAGTGTCTGGTGGCAGCAATTACCTTATAGTCTGGACAGAGAGACATAGCTAGTAAATCTGTGCCAGCCTTTCCCAGGTGTGTGTGTGTGTGTGTGTGTGTGTGTGTGTGTGTGTGTGTGTGTGTGTGTGTGTGTGTGTGTGTGTGTGTGTGTGCGCTACATGGCACAGGGAGACAGAGCACTTGTTTCACAGAGAGAGTGGTGGAGGACTTGGCTTGGATACTTGGCAGAGGACTCAACTCTACAGCTGTGTAAGTGGGGAGTCTTACTGGGGGGCCTGGAGATAGAGATAGCAAGAGAGGGAAACCCAGTCCCCAGACTGTATGTGTTCCCCGTGTGCTCTTAAGGGAAACTGTGTTTCATGCAGAGAGCTGCATCTGGAAATACCATGTATATCTAATTTTGTTCCAAGTGAACTTCCCTCAACAGTGTCAATGGTGAGGATTCAGGCTCCTTGATTACTGGCCCAGAGTAGAGGACGTTACAACTTCAATTTTAATGACTGCCAAAAAATCACAAGTTTTATGAAGGAGATATCAAAAATAAGAGGTGAAAATCTGGACATTCCACAAAAATCTGGATATTTTAGAGGTATGCTATCCATATGTTTACTAAATATTACAAAGCTAGAAGTTCAGCATAGCAGTAGAATAAATTCTGGCATAGTTGTGACGCAGTGGATCCTTTAAATGTTTGCCTCTGAGGGGTAGCTTAAGATAGCTTGGGAGTCCATCTAAATTTTATAATTTATTACTATACTTGCCCTCCCTCAAAGTAATAAAAAGCATTTATGTGAGTAGGCCTTTGGGGAATGATAACTGGGTCTATGTTACATCACTGAATGGAAAAAGCATCAAATGGCATGTTTCATCAAACATGCTGCTCATCGAGCCATTCAAGTAAGATCTAATTAATTTGAATCCAAAAGACAAACTAGGAATACCACCTGCTGCTTGAAACCACTCATATACTGAGTCAAAAACACAAGGTTTAGTGCTTTCATTCCTCTGGTAGGAACTTCATCGAACAATGTTAAAACACAAAACAACCATTTAAATATACTACTACAACCAATGAGAATCAAATTAAAAATCACATGACTGTATAGAATCAAATTAAAAATCACATGACTGTATAAAAAGAGAATCACATGACTGTATAAAAGACTTCCACTAAACAACATAATTCTTAAATTTTAAAACTGGTGCAAGTGAGCACTCATCACTTAAACCGGGTGGAGATATGGCATCCAAATGGATTTGCCACTTTAATTCTTGTTGAGTCAGGTGCTCATCAATGATTTTCCCTTGTGCATCCTTTTTGACCTGTTGAATAACCACAAACCCAAAAGAATGTGTAGGATTAACACTAATGTGTCTGAACAAAGAAGTGGTGGTTCTCTCTTTTCTAATATCCAAATTGTGTTCATAAACACAGTTCCTTAATCCACTAAACAACATAATTCTTAAATTTTAAAACTGGTGCAAGTGAGCACTCATCACTTAAACCGGGTGGAGATATGGCATCCAAATGGATTTGCCACTTTAATTCTTGTTGAGTCAGGTGCTCATCAATGATTTTCCCTTGTGCATCCTTTTTGACCTGTTGAATAACCACAAACCCAAAAGAATGTGTAGGATTAACACTAATGTGTCTGAACAAAGAAGTGGTGGTTCTCTCTTTTCTAATATCCAAATTGTGTTCATAAACACAGTTCCTTAATCTACGGGAGGTTTTGCCTATATAAAATGAAGGGCAGTGTTGACACTGAGCTAAGTAAACCACTTGTGAACTAGTGCAGTAGTAATGTCCAATAGTTTTATAGACTTTACTCCTTATACAAAAAGTGTCAACCTCATTAATGTACCTACACTGAGGAGAATGCCCACATTTAAAAGTACCCCTCCTTTTCAAGCTAATTCCTACTGTTCTATTTTCAAGTAGTTGTTTAAAAGATCTATCTTTTCTGTAGGTAATGGTGGGTCTCGGACCAAATTTTGCTAACACAGAAGAATCAGAAATAAGAACTGGCCAATTTTGAGTTAACACTGTAGCTATTATTGAGCTGTCCAAATTATAAGTAGTAATAAATGAATGTCTCATACTTGGAGTGACACTATTATTAACTTTGGGGAAGGGGCTGGATCCTTGCTCCTCAGTCCTGACCAAAATAGGCCTGTACACTCCCAGATTTATTTTGTCAGAGTTATGAGGGGAGTTATATTTGATGACATTACCAGAGTGAAGGTTGAGGGGGAGACAGGGGTAAAGTTGGAGCTAAATTTATCAGCCAGAAGGTTTGCTACATCTTTTGGCTCAGTATGGGTGGCTCCATTTACAATAAACTCTGCACACAATTGTGTATTGCCTTTGAGGTTGTGGACATAGCTAAAGAATGCTTTGTGGTTGCCCTTGGCCTGAGAGGCCAAACTTACCTCAAATTTGGCTTTGGTAGACTTTATTTGTCATCTCAGTTGTTTAGTTTGATGGGAGTGTTTTTATCCTGCTGGGTGCTGCACCTCCTAATTTTTACCATGATTTTCTTCCTCCTGTTATGCAGCCTACTGATTTTGTGATTCCACAAGGGTGGCTTGCTTTATGAGTTAGTTCTGTATTTCTTCCTGGTGGGTACAGCTGCCTCTATGCAGCTATTAACATGCTTGTACAGGGTTTCTGTGAAAAGTTCTGCATAGGCAGCAGTGTTCTCAGGGATTATGGGTGCTTGAAATTTTGTGAGGATCTCACTTAATAGCAGGAGGTTAGCCTTAGAATAGTTCCTGAATATTCCAAGTTTAGCTGGGGGTCCAGATTTTATTTTTACTTCAAAGGAGACCATTTTGTGGTCTGACCATACTAAGGGAAGGCATTACAGTAGGAAGTGTGCAGCAGTCTCCCATATTAATGAGGACCAAATCCAGTATGGTTGCACCCCTGACTGGTGTATTGCCTATGGGGTCCAGGGAGTTTGTGTTTACAAAATCCAGGAATCTCTGTGCATGCATGTTTGGTGTCATACATGATTCCCAGTTTATAGTAGGGTAATTAAAGTCACCCATGAATATGGTATTGGGGTTGGATGGTTAGTGTTTCTAATAAGTATAAATACATGGTATGGGTTTCCTGGGACATAGAGGGGGACCTAGAGCTTGCAAGGAAGTGGCATTGGATTTCTCCTATAGTGATTTGAACATGGAGCAGTTCAAGTGCATTGTCCTGTTTGACCAGCCTTGAAGTATATTTACCTTTGATGTAAATACAAACACCTCCACCTTTAGTCCCCTGCCTTTGAAGTAGCAGGCCTAAATGTGTGGAAGGTATTATAATCCTAGCACTGTTGGTGAACTCTCCGTGGCTTTAAACCATGACTGCACAGATGTCAGCATTCTCTAGGGTAAAGATGGCTTCTAGGGAGTGGAGTTTTTTCGTTTAGACTCCTAGTATTGAGCAGTAATACCTTTAGATTTTCTTGGTTTTGATTTGCTATCTCGGAAGTACTTTCAGTTTGGCATTGCCTAAAAAGGCACTATGGAGGAAGACATGTTTTAGCTAATATTCTAAAGCCTAGAGGGGAGAGGTACAGACCTTCCCTGGCAAAGCAGCATGGTCTTTTGACCACCTCCTTCTACACTGAGAAATATTGCACCTCCTTAGAATGACACCAGAAACTAAGCCAATTATTAAAGTCAATTGTCTTTTGTTCATATTGTAGCATCATCCTTGGAGAAGGTAAAATGCTGCTCGATGCTAGGCTCATACCAGCCTGAGACATATATTCCAAGAGCTCCATGATGTCTCTCTTCATACAGTCTAGGGAGGTACACCTCAGGTCATTTACTTCCACATGGACTATGACTGAGTCATATTGGTAATCGTGGGCCAATGACCTGAGTGTCTGTGTAATGTGGCTGATCCTAACCCCTGATAAGCAACTGACTGACTTTCTCCTTACTCAGACTGGTGAGAGGGACATTAGTGTGCCTCATGATGGGACTCTCCAATGACTAGAATGTTGTATTGTGTGGTGGCTTGCCTTATGGGCTTACAGGTAGAAGCTCCATGAGATGTAGCTCTATGTGTTGATGTGGGTGTTGTTTTGAAACTGCACTTCGGGCTGCTGAGTGTATATGGTATGTGTACTTTGTCTAGGAGGTCTATGTGGTTTAGGAAGGTTACAATTAAGTGCCTCAGCATATGTGGGTCGATACGTCTCCTTTGAATTGTGCGTGATGGGTGCAGCGTGTGTACTACTGAGAACCTTACTGACATTAGAAGTACTTTAATGTGAGAGCTTTGCCTCCAGTAACAGTGTGTAAATACATCTCTCACATACCACATCAGTTTGTTTGAGAATTAACTGGTTATCAGTAAACATGAGGCAATTTCAACATTGCCTCAGGATCCCCATATCCACCAAGCCAGTAACAGAGACTGTAGGGAAGTTCATATCCATGGCAACAGAACCTTTATTACTGATTAGACAGCTGGAGTGAGAATATCAGTCACTGTCAGGAGTATCCAGTTTGCAACTATGGGGACAGTGCTTGTCATTGCAAACTATCAAATGCCTTGAAAAGGTCAAGGCAATCATGTGGACAGCTTGCCCACAGTCTACAGGCTGTGTAACCCTCTCAAAGAAGTTCACTACAGTCATCAGACAAGATCGACCCTCGACAAAGCCAAACTGCCAGGAGTAGAGTCTGGCAAGATTTTTGATATCACAGTTAATTAGATCAATTATGATACAGTCCATGTCTTTGCATATAAGACTTGTTAGACTGGCAGGTATGTAATTCCTGAGGTCAATGGTAGGGCCAACCCTTATGGAGAGCCATCCTAACAGCTGTGCACAACACTTGTGGGAAAGAACCCATTGCTAAGCTAAAGCTAACAAGCACTGTCTTTTGAGATGTTCAGTGGCTTGATTCCATCCGAGATAAGGTAGACTTAGAATAGCAAAGTTGTCTCTATGATAAAGCTGATACTAAATTTATTCACCAATATCTTGATAATATGATCAGGGTAGGTAGCAGCATTATAAATAAGCTCTCAGCAATGTCAAGCCTATTAGGACATAAGTTATTGTGTTTGAAGAATAGGATTAACAAGTAAGAAATAAATCAGACTGCGTTAAGTTTACAAATATTATCCTTTTGATGTCCAGTGTATTATCCAGGAATCATGTTTATACCTCATGTAATAGATCTAATTTCTCCAGTTCCCACTGATGTTCCACAATGAGACTGTCACCACGGGGTCGCCATCCTGCTAAGTTCTCCTCTCCCCGCACATATGCTACTGAAGTATCTAGAACTTTTCTTCGTCTCCTTTGCATTCCTGTAAGAAAAAAAAAGAACAAAAAATTAGCAAACTATATAACTATGGAAGAAAAAGGGTGATTTTTATTTAAACAAAAACAATGCTCTTCTTTTTCTATAAAGTAACTGTAACAATACAGTAAAAGAAATACCACAAGCTTACCACAAATGCTCAGGAGCATCTGCATACATTCTGTCAACATTAAAACTAATAAAAGGAAAGAAAAGAAAAGAGAAACCATGTGCACTTTGGAGCATTAGTTCTGGATAGAAAAATCAGGATAAAGGAAACTGTTTTTCTCCAAGCTGCCTGTACATGTCTGCATAGTGAGTGAAAGTATGCATTCTGGGACAGATCATCACCCTGTCCAGAATAGGTTTCAAAATCTTTCACCCTCTAGCTGCTGGGATAGGCTTTGGAATCACCGTGAACCTTTAAAAGATAAAACGGGTTATTAGAAAATGAATACATGGATGAATATAACAATCTGCCTTTGTACTACATAGACTGAAGTGTGCAGCGGTTAAGGGGATGATTCACAAAATAACTGAAGTAGTTACAACCAGAATGTGATATGGCATAATTTAAGCTACTTACTTTTGTGGATCTGGCACTATTGGGTGGCCTGCTGTACAAAAATTAACTGCAGGCTCATATTCAGAAATAGCAGAACAGTGCCTTTTCTGATCAGTAACGTGCATCCAATACCAGTGGTTGTTCTACTTCACTCAAGGAAATCTAAAAAGAAATTATGTTCTCACCATAACTTTCCATCTGTGTTGTCGATCTTCATTCATTCATGAAAGTCGGGTTTCGGTTCTGTCTTTGGAACTGACTCGGCTGTTGTAACAAGCTCATGCCAACCAGAAACCCTCGAGCTAGGGTTACCCATAGTGCATCTCTTCCCTTCCCTTCAGATTGAGTTTGCCCGTAGAAAACAAAAAGTGGAATCTTTGTCTAAGCAACTGGCTTACTAGTGAACCAGGACTAGTTCCGGACCACATGAGCCTTTGGAGGGGGTAGGAGGGTGGGATGTCAAGAATGAATGAAGATCGACAACACAGATGGAATGTTATGGTAAAAACATAACTTCTTTATCTGATGTTGTCAATCTTCATTCATTCATGACAGTTGGGACGGAGTACCTAGCTACTTTATGTTCCAGGAGGCCCTATGGAAGGATATTCCTGAGCACCATAGAGCCAAAGGATGCTCTTCCTCTGGCGACAATATCCATTTTGTAATAAGTGATAAAGGTATAAGGGGTAGCCCATGTAGCCGTTTCGCAAACGTCATCCATGGAGGCTCTAGAATGAAAGGCCACTGAAGTGGAAACTGACCTGGTAGAGTGAGCCTTAACTTTAGCTGATAAGACTCATTTTATTTTGATGATAAACAAAGGTGATACAATCTTGCAACCATTTCAACAAGGTGACTTTGGAAACTGGCCTGCCTAGTCGAGGAACTGAAAAGGACAGGAACAGTTGGTCCAATTTTCTAAAGGATTTCGTTCTGTCCAAGTAAAAACGTAATTGTCTGTGTACATCCAACAAATGCAAACAATATTCTCTTTTGTTTGAAAAAGTTGGGAAGAAAACTGGCAGGTCAATGGATTGGTTAACATTTGAGTCCGAGACAACTTTGGGTAGAAAGGAGGGGTTAGTCCCAAGTGATACTCTCTCTTTATGAAAAATGATGTATGGGCACCTTACACACAAGGCCTGCAATTCTGATATTCTCCTGGCTGAAGTGATGGCTACCAGGAATAAAGTCTTCCAAGATAAAAATTTTATGTCACAGGTGGCTACTGGCTCGAGGGCTGATGAGTCAAAGTTTGTAAGACTAGCATCAAATTCCAAGGTTCAATGCGCTCTTTAAAAGGTGACTTTAAATGCATAACTCCCTTTAGGAAGGTTTTGTAGAGGTAGCGAGATATCAGGGAAAAATTATCAAAGCCTTTATGGAAATTCGAAATAGCCACCAAATTAACTCTAATAGTAGAAGCTGAAGCTCCTGTTTGGAATAAAGTTGACAAATATTCCAACACCTTATTAATTGAGGCTGAAAAGGGGTCTAGGCCTTCACCTTGACACCAGATAACAAATCTGTTCCATTTACTAAGATAAAGTTTCCTGATGGATGGTTTATGGGAAGCCAGATGTATCTTTTGTACTGGGGAAGATATATTATTCTGCCTGGCAATTACCAGAAGTGGAGGTACCAAGCGGTCAGCTTGAGAATTGATAGGTTGGGATGGACCAGCCCCTGCAGATATGACAGGAGCCAAGGAGTTGGGTCCAGCATCTTCAGATGGTGAACTATGTGAGGCCAAAGAAAGGGGAACCAGACTTGACGGGTGCCAATACGGTGCAATGAGGATCAATTCACTTCTCAGCTTTTGCTCTTTCTTCAAGAACCGGGATATTAAGGAAATGTGAGGAAAGGCATAAAGCAGTCCCAGGGGCCAATCATGGTGGTCAGCATCTCTCGGGGACTCCCTCTGAAGGAGGATTAGGGCAAAGTAGCTGCATTTGTGGTTCGTGGGAGATGCAAACAGACTGCAGCAAGGCTGACCCTGACGACGAAAGATCTCTGCCGCTACTATTGGATCGAGAGACCATTCATGAGGCAGAAGAATGCAACTGCTCAGTTTGTCTACAATCACACTGGAACTTCAGAAAGCAGTTGGAGGCGATTGCCTATTGCCATACTCTCATGGCTTCCAGATATAATGGTTAGGATCTGTTTTTTCCCTGTTTGTTGATATACCCGATGATGGACATGTTTGTACAGCAATTATCCCCGATGGAAGGGCAGACTGGAATGCTTGTAATCCTAAAAGCACCACCCTCAGTTCTAGGATGTTGATATGCAAATTGGCCTCTAATGGGGAACAAGTGCCTTGGACTGTCTTTCCTTGAAAATGCCCCACCCCACCCCATCAGGGATGCATCCATGGTCACTATGCCCTTGGGGTGAGGGAGTGAAAAGGGGCAACTCCAAAACTCCTCTTCTGGCTTCATCCACCAAGTCAGATCCTTCTTGCACTGATTTGTTATGCGGACTGCATAAGACATGGGGTGACTTAACAGAGACCACTGTGATGCTAGGAGCCATTGAAGCAACCATGTCTGACCCAGCCCTCTTAGAAATGTTACACCTAAATAACTCCCAATCCCTCCGCACCACACGCTCCAAGGACCTCAACCTCATTACTACAATCAACAGAACATGCTGTAGGGACAGGTTCATAACCCAGAGACTGCCCATGCTCTGGAATAGACTTCCCATACATGTCGAGCAGAGCACCTCACTGGCCCTTTTCAAGAGAAGTCTTGATGAGTGGATGGGAAATAGAAAGTTGACCCCAGGGATCACTCCAGTGGCTCTACTTGATAGAGGCATTGGAAACTAATGGCAGCATGATGCCAGGGCACTTCTATGGGCTAGGCTTGTAAAGGCTCCAGGGTAGTAGGCCTAGTACACACCTATGAACCTATGTGGAATCTTGCCAGGGGAACTAGGGTGACTGCAGCTGTCATTAACCTTAGTAATTGTCATTAACCTTAGTAATTGTAAGACTAAGTGAGCTGGGACTATGTCGTGACAGAGTATCACTTGGAGGTGTTAACTTAACCTTTCTAATATGTGAAGAGGTAGAGCAACCAGACAGGACCTCGTGCTGAATGTTGCTCTGAAGATTTCTAAGTTTTGAGTGGGTTCCAGATTTGACTTTTCTTTGTTTATTAAAATGCCTAAGAGCTCTGCCAGTTCCAAAGTGTAGTATAAGGCATGAAGCAGTAGATGCCTGGTGGGGGCGGTAAGGAGCCAATCATCTAAATATGGAAACATCCAGAATACTTGCAGTCTCAGATGAGCTGCTACCACTGCCATGCATTTGGTGAACACTCTGGGGGCTGTGGTGAGAACAAAGGGCAGTGCATGAAACTGGTAATGACTGGCTCAGAGCCTGAAGTGGAAACATTTTCTGGAGCTCTTGTCCATTTTTATGTGGTAATATGCATCCTGAAGATCTACAGAGCACATCCAATCATCTTTCTCCAGAAAAGGAAGGATAGACTGAACTGTGACCATTTGGAATTTTGTCTGATTGACAAACTTGTTCAAGATACTGAGGTCTAGAATCGGCCTCCGGTCCCCTGTCTTTTTTGGCACCAAAAAGAATCTCGAGTAAAATCCGGATCCTACTTGGTCTGCTGGGACTGTTATGGATGACTCCTTTTCTGAGCAGCTTTTGAATTTTTTGAGCTACTTTATCCCTCTGACTGAGTGGAACAACAGGAATTTGACTTTGCGGCCTTGGATAAAGATCGAAGGGGATATGGTAACCACTGGTAATTATTGTCTGCACCCAAGAATCTGATGTTACTGAATGCCAGGCCAAGTGGTGCAGAAAGAACCTTCCCCCGACTGCCTCCAGAGGTAAGCAATCGGGTCACTCCTCAGGAGCGATGCTATGGTTGCCTAGAGAAAGAATCTCTGGAAGGTACAGTTGTGTACACTTACCATAAATGTAGATGTTCGAGTGTATCCACTGTTGCAGTCATTACATTTGGGTAATCTGCTGGCAAGTTGCCCTCAGTCGGCCTGAATAACAAAGTCTTGGGTCCTGCATCGGTTGCTGTCTCCTCTTCCATGACGTCAGGTCGTCAGGGGTATAAAACATGCAGCCGACGCCATTTTATTCAGTTTTTCTTGCCCCAGATGTCAGGTGCCCCCCCCCCCAAATGGGGAGCCAAAAAAATATATATATATATAAATAAACAGAAATATATGTAAATACACTTTTAGCAACATAAACTTCACCTTCATCTAAAAGCAAATATACCACAAAGGCTTTAGAATATAGTGAAGGAAAGAGAAGTTATAGAAAAGGGGGATGGCGGGTGGGTAACCCGGACTGCAACAGTGAATACACTCGAATATCTACATTTATGGTAAGTGTACACAACTGTACTATGTTCTGCCTGTTTCACTGTTGCAGTTATTACATTTGGGTAGAATCCCAAAGCTATGGATGGGAGGATGGAACTAAATAGCATTAGGAGCGGCTATAAGGCCCTGCAGAACTGCAGTGGCAAGGCCTGCCCTGGATTTGGAGAAGAGAGGCAAATGATAATGCTTTGTGAAGGTATGAACAGAGCTCCAAGTAGCAGCTTCTAGAATGTCTTGAGTTGGAACTCCTCTGAGAAAAGCTGCTGAGGCAGAGGCAGCCCTGGTGGAATGTGACCTGATCCCCTTGGGCACAGGTTTACCATGGTGCAAGTAGCAGAAACGAATGCAGTGGCTTTATCCACTTAGAAATAGTCTGCTTTGATATAGCCTTCCCCTCTGATCCTGCAGCAAATACCACCAGTAGTTGCTCAGACTTTCTTAGAGATTTGGTCCTGTTTAAGTAGAATCTTAGTTGTCTGTGTACGTCCAATGAATGCAGAATCCGCTCCCCCTTGTTCTGCGGATTTGGGTAAAATGTTGGCAGGTGAATTGTTTGGTTAAGAGCCACACTGGATACCACCTTAGGCGTAAAAGAAGGATTGGTCCTGAGGGACACCCTGTCCGGGTAAAATGTAATAAAAGCCTCCACAGCCATGAGAGCCTGTAGTTCTGAAACCCTTCTTGCTGAAGTGATTGCCAAGAGGAAAGCTGTTTTCCACGATAAAAATTTTATATCCGCAGTAGCTGCTGGTTCAAAAGGAGGCAGGGTGAGTTGTTCCAGCACAAAATTGAGGTCCTATGCAGGAGTTGGTGATCTTCTGGGAGGTCTTAAATTTTTTGCCCCTCTAAGATACTGTTTAAGCAGAGGATGAGAAAAGAGGGGAGGCTCATGTTGTAATGAGCCGAGATGGCAGAGGCATGGATTTTTATTGAAGAAAAAGATAGGCCCTTGTCAAGCATCTCAGTCAAATATTGTAAAATCTGAAGAATATTGGGCTTTGCTGTGTCCATTCCTTGTGCTTGGTTCCAAGCACAGAATCTCTTCCATTTATCAGCATAAGATTTTCTAGTACTAGGGCTTCTGGCTTCCAAAATGACATCCATCACAGATTTACTGAGAGGTGTTGTTTGAATAATTAAATGATCAGCCATGCTGCAAGGTTCAGAGTTTGGAGCTGATTGTGCAGAATTTGATTGTTCTGCTGAGACAGTAGATGAGGTATTTGAGGCAAGTACCAAGGAGGGAGTTGAGACATATTCCTTAGAACTGGGTACCAGTGCTGGCGAGGCCAATCCGGAGCAATTAGGATAATTTTTGTTTTTTCCTGTCTGACCTTTAGTAAGACCTTGGAGAGAAGAGGCAGAGGGGGAAAGGCATAGACCGATAGGTTTTTCCAACTGAAGGATAGGGCATCCACTTTCCATGCTTGTCTGTGATAAGTCCTTGTGCAGAATTTGTCCAGTTGATAATTTTGGGGAGAGGCAAATAGATCTATGTCTGGGCTCCCCCATTTCTGTGTTAACATGCTGAAGATTTGTGGATCCAGTTTCCACTCGTGCGGGTCCATAAGATTTCTGCTTAGGTCGTCTGCCAGAGTACTTTGTTTTCCTGGCAGGAATTGAGCTTGAAGATGTATTTGGTAAGTCAAAGCTGTGTTCCACAATGCCATGGCTAGTCTGCAAAGGGAGTAGGAATGTGTACCCCCCTGCTTGTTTACGTACCACATAACCGTGGTGTTGTCCGTCTGGATCAGTAGTTGTCCTGGATGAAGTAAGTCCTTGAAGGCTGCCGGAGAATTCTGAACAGCTAGCATCTCTTTCTGGTTGATATGCAGATGCATTTGTTTTGGGCTCTATTTGCCCTGAATGCATCTCCCCGCCAGGTGGGGTCCCCATGCATAGACCCATGCATCTGTAATTAGGGTTTGGGTGGCAGGGAGAACAGTGAATGACAGTCCCTTGTTTTGTTGACATGTCTCTGCCCACCAAAGAAACTCCTGTTGTAGGCAGGGAATGACAGGAATTATTGTTTCCAGACTGTGACAATGTTGGCTCCATGAACTTTTTAGGTACCACTGAAGTTTCCTCATATGCAGTCTCGCATATGGAATTAGTAGAATGCAGGATGCCATGAACCCCAAAAGCCTACAGAATTTGTCTTGCAGATAACTGGGTTTTTGTTGCCATTTGTTTGAAATATGTTGTCAGTTGCCTTTGTCTGGCGTAAGGTAAGCCATCTGGGCAGTTGTATTGAGGCTTGCACCCAAGAATGTAATTATTTGAGAGGGTACCAGTTGAGATTTCTTTTCATTTATTGTGTACACTAGGGCATGTTAGACGCCTTTTTACAAATGCCAGATGTTGAAGAAGAGTGTCCTTGTCCTCTGCTTGAATGAGACAGTCATCCAGGTAAGGATAAATTTGTATGCTTCTTTGTCTGCAGAATGCAATTACTGGTGCCAGGCACTTTGTAAAGACCCTGGGCACAGTAGATAAGCCAAAGGGCAGTGCAGAGAATTGGTAATGCAAAAAACCTGCCCTGAAGCGGAGGTATCTTCTGCACGATTCCCTTATTGGGATATGCAGGTATGCCTCTTTTAAGTCTAGAGTCACTAACCAAGCGTTCCTGCCCAGCATAGGCAGTAGCTGTTGTAAAGTCAGCATTTTGAATTTTGGAATGTCCAGGAATGTGTTCAAAATTGATAAATCCAGTATTGGACGCCAGGCATTGTCTTTTCTGGGTACCAAGAAAAGTCTTGAATAAAAATCTTGGCATTTTTCCTTTTCTGGTACTGGTTGAATAGCCCCCATATCCATGAGGGGCATAACTTGTTTCTGAGCCTCTGCCCATTGATTTTGTGGCAGATCTGGCCAACCATTTGGAATTGGCAAAGTATGAAAATGAAATCTGTACCCCTGGGATACTATGTTTAATACCCACTTGTCCTGGATAATTAACTGCCAATTTTGAGCATGAAGTGCTAATTTTCCTCCCAAGGGGGCTGCCAAAAGATAAGTGCTTGGTGATGGTAGAGGGAAGTCATTGAGACTGCTTACTGTAGGGTTGTGCTTTGTTTCCTCCAGATTTGGAGGTGGAGGCACCCCACTGCTTTGACCTGTAAGAACCCTGTGATTGGTATATAGACCCTTTTGAGCACCTGGATTTGCCTTGAGAGGCTCTGTTGGACACAGGAAAGGACCAATTTTTAGTAGGCCAGTGCCTACTGAACCTGGGTGGCTGCACTTGTAAGAAATCTTTTACAGTTTGCATAGATTTAGCTTTGTCTTCCATTTTCTTTAAAACCTCTTCTACCTTATTACCAGAGTATCATGCTGCAAGGGGGCATCCAACAATTTAGCTTTAACATGATCAGGCAGATTTTGCTCCTTGAGCCAGGCATGCCTTCTAATCACAGATCCAGTTACTGCGGCCCTGCAAGAGGCCTCCAAGGAATCAAAACCACATTGCAAAGTATGCTGAATGCAATAATTCCTGTAATTCTTTATTTTCCACACAATCGGAAATCAACATAATTTTCTGTTTCAATAAGCCCATAACATGCTGTTGATATTTAAGCATATGAAACTGGCAGTTTAAGGCCCTAAGTGCCAAGGTTTCAGACATATAAACCTTCTTTCCCCATCTATCCAGCGCCCTGGAATCTCTATCAGAGGGGGTAGGATTTTTGGCTGTAGAGGCCTTTACACCTTTGGGACCCTGTGAGATAGTCTCAGGATCAGCAGCAGGATTTTTGAATAGAAATTTGTGGGAGTCAGGAACCTGAGGTAGGGCATCAGGAGCCATGCTTGATTCCGAAAACACATCATCAACAATGTCTAATACAGGAGGTATTGCCAAAGGCCTATGCTGAGGAAGAAGAAGGAAATCCCTAAGCCTCTTTTTTGATTCAGAGAAATCCTGACTCTCCCAGTGAAAATGTTCCCTTAAAATATGCAAAGTTTCCCCGAAAGAGTAATCCTCAGGAAGAGATGCAGATGGGATGGATTCTTCTGCATCAGAATCCTCATAGGGTGGAATAGAAAATTCCTGATCAGAAGAAATGGAAACCTGATCTGAAGATTCATAATCAGTGCCTTGCCTAGGCCTCTTAGCGGGGGGGCTGGGAACCCCTGATCAAGGTAATTAAGTCCTCAGCCATTTTGACCATCTGTTTTTTAGGCATAGGACCCTGAGCACGTGGCTCATGCATCGGTTTTTTAGACACAGAAGATGTTTTTGATCTTGTATTTGAGGTTGGCGTCAGTTTTATATAAAAATGTTGAGCCTGAAAACACCCTCAGAAGCCGGTGCCTGCTCAGCGGCTCCGGACCCATCCAAGGGAGAGACATCCTCGGGTTCAATTCTCTGAGAATCCCGCAGCATACCGGACTCCGCATGGGACTCGGTAGAGGCCTGCGACTCAAAAGTAGCGGGTATCAGGGGCTGCGAAAGCACCTCACTGAATACCGGCAACTGGCTTAGGAGAAGTTTCGTCATCGGTTTTTGACCTCGATGGTCTGTCTCTTTTTCTTCGTGTTTTTTGTGAACTCTGGTAGTCGGATTGCTAACCGACGACATTTCAG
The DNA here is from genome assembly GCF_019279795.1 of Protopterus annectens. Taxonomy (NCBI): domain Eukaryota; kingdom Metazoa; phylum Chordata; order Ceratodontiformes; family Protopteridae; genus Protopterus; species Protopterus annectens. The sequence continues at coordinate 1,701,823,942 of NC_056729.1, read as the reverse complement.
GGTAATTAAATCTTGATTCAAAATATTTAGAAGCAAAAATATACAGACGCTTAATAGTGCGTTGGTTAAATCTAGCACAAAACCGACAGCAAGGCACGTTATGATCTGGGCCTAGGCAAGGAATACAGTACAAATGAAAATCCTTATGAGGTATTTGCTTCCCACAAGTAATACAATTATTAACTTTTAATGACATCGGTAAGGAGCAAGAAAAAGTTTCCCCAACAGGGTACTTAGCTTTAGTTGAAGACTTCGGTTCTGAAACTCGCATGTGAAAATTTCAGGAGTCGGCCGACCGGCACCACGCAGCAAGAAAGACTGAATAAAATGGTGTCGGCTGCATGTTTTATAGCCCTGATGACCTGACGTCATGGAAAAGGAGACAGCAACTGACGCAGGACCCAAGACTTTGTTATTCAGACCGACTGAGGGCAACTTACCAGCAGATTACCCAAATGTAATGACTGCAACAGTGAAACACAAAGAATATCCCTGGTTATAGAGGCCCCTTCTGCCACGGGGGGCATCTTCCTGATGAGTTCCCCCCCCTCTGCTCCGGGGAGAAAACTCACCACATGTGTCCTGAAAATGCCATTGGGACTTCCTGAACCACATCTTCCCACTCCTCTGATACCTGGAATAGGGTTGTTGAGGAGCAGAAAAACATACACACACAACAGAAAGCGTCTTTCCATCCTTTTTACACCTGGCTAATGTGTCTTTAACTTTTGGGCCAAACAACTATGAAACATCAACGGGAACATTGACGAAGGAAGACTTGAAAGTCACACAAGGGCATCCAGGCATGATGTCTCATGACAACACCTTCACCCGCTCCTCTGGCTGCCCCTTCGTTTGTATATGCAATCAACCGCATGGAGGAGTTGGAGATAGATTCTAAGGTTGCAAGCTCGGAGGCAACCTTGTCTCAAACTCATCAGACACTGCTCTTACTAGGGTTCCTGAGAGATCTGTGATCAGGTTCCTTTGAAGACGAGTAAAATGTGCCAGATAAGTCAATGACTGAATGGCAAAGGTCGGTGAAGCATAAACCCACTTCCCTAATCTCTCCAACATCTGAGACTTTCAGTTTGGAGGATGGACAGTGGAACTCTCCTCTGCGACTTCCTTCTTTGTGGCCGCTGCCACCACCATAGCATCTACCACTAAACCCTTGGACCAGTGGGGTTGATCCTCTGGAGGGAGAGTATTTTGTCTGGTCTCCGGGGGATTGGCTCTATGGTGTCAGGGGCCTTTCAAGCAAGCTGCACGATGAGCTTGACTAACTCATCTGCAGGCGGGGGTCACCCAGGAAGTAGAAGGTTGGGCACGGAAAGCTTGCAAGAAGAGATTCCTCAAAGGAAGAATTGGTGGGCTTCCAGTCACCTCTCTGCTTTAAGATTTCTAAGATGTCTCCAAAGGGAGACATCTTCTGGAGGCAACCATGGGGACCCTTCCCCTTCATCACAGTCTGTATCCTCGGTGAGAGATTCTTACGGAAAATCAACACGCTTCCTATTGCATGATCTTTTACAGGGTGGCTCATCGGGGGGAGGTCTGAAGAGGACTCCGAAGACAGGGTACCCTACAGTAGGGTGTTTTGCTGCCCACTACCCCAATGTAGTAGAGAGTGCCAGCTGGGAACCACAGGACACAAAGATATGACATTCCAACTTCGAGGGAGCCAACTGTGAGCCTGCTGAGGAGAGTGCTCTCTCCATAATCTGAAAGGCAAGACCGCCTAAAGAGGGAATGGGAACCCGGAACCAAAAAATATAACCTCAGAACCAGGATCACAACCCGCTACAACAAGCCCACCGCCAGAGAAGGAGCCAAGAAAGGACTTGGAACTGTCAAAGCATCCAGAACTATAGACAGTGCCATGGAAAACATTGGTGCTGTACTAGGGCTTCAAGAGTTGACAGCTAAGTCACAGTCCTGTGGGTGGGTCAGCTCCGACTGAGCCGAGGTCCACAGAGTGGATTCTGGTACTGTGGTGAGATCTACCCTACCACTGGCACCGAAGAAGTTGGCACTGGGAGGAGCGTCGGTGGCTCCAAATCTTGAGGGGAGATTGAAGGAGGAAGATAAGTTCTGAGTCTGTGAAGAAAAATACCTCAGCTCCGGGTGGGAGGGAGGTCCTAGATGGGGTTGAAATGCCTCTGGCCACCAACAGCTAATCCAACAATCTAACTACATCAAGCTCTGAAAGGCTCCTGGTGAACTGAATGGATGTCCCCAGGGAGATTCTGGGCGATCAATAAATGGACTAAGCTGCTGACCAGCAAAGGGGTCAATTGATGGGGATTATGGAGTCCTGGCTAGGGTTTCGACCTGCGACACCATGGTTGAATGACCAGAAGGTTGTGCTGGGAGGAAGTGACCAGTTTTATGGGAGAAACTATTATTGGTGCCAAGAGGGTCTGAGGTACCGTGGAAGGGGTCAGTACCGTAGTAACATTAGGTGGTTCCATAAAGCTAGACAGAACCATGGAAGGAGCCGTAGACTCTGGTGCCGAGATGGTTATCAGTGCCGATTTCGATTGTTTTGACCTCAGTTCCATGGAAACCCTGGCCTTTGGATGATTTTGGCTCCTGAGAATAAAGAGAGACTGGAACCGAATGGCTCCTCTTTTTTTTTTGCTTCTTTTCTAGGAGGTTTTGACACCTCTGCCTCAGACAAAGCCACTGAAAAAGGGATTTTTAACAACCCCTTTAGGATCAACTTATTTTGATGCTCTGCAAGGGTCCGGGCACTAAAATCCTTACAGAGGTCACACAGAGGCTGAAAAGTGGGGAGCCCCCAAGCAATAAATGCAGGAAAGATCCCCATCGGAGTTGAGCATCTTCCTGCCACATTTGTCACACTGTTTGAATCCAGTTGTACTTTTTTTGTCAGCCATTTCTAAGGCAAGTCACTAGAGTAATTAACTGCTGTTTACATGACCATGCACATGCACGCACAGCAGTTAAATAACGGAGCAAAGTAAGGAAAGATTTAGTTTTTGGTGTGTACCAACAATGGTAGCAAGAGAAATACCCAGAAGCGTAAAGGAGAAGAAGAAGAAGTAAAGAAAAAATACCAGCTATGGTATTTAAGAATTTCCTGAGTTAAGAGGGAAAGGAGGAGTCTATATCAACTATGTTAAGCAGAAAGACGAAAGGGTAAGAATTAGGGTAAAACAGCACTCACACTCTAATACAGTAATAAGGAATAAGCGACTAAGAATTATTAAAGATGGGAGCTATAAGAGAGAAAAAATACCAAGAAATATTTAGAAAATAAAGCACTTAACTTGACAGCATGGCCTGACGAGTCTTGAAACTCTACGTGGCAAATGAGATCTGAAGGGAAGGGAAGATAGGCACTACGGGTAACTTTAGCTCGAGAGTTTCTGGCTGGCACGAGCTTGTTACAATGGCCAAGTTGATTCTGAGGATGGATCAGAGACTCACCTTTCATGAATGAATGAAGATTGACAACAACAGATCGACTGTTTTATTACTCTGCTAACAAGAAATAACTCTTCTGGACTGAAAGCTATTAATATGAAGGGTCAAGGTATCTAGTTGGCCCAACAAGAGGCAAAGGTTGGCACTACTTTTCATGTGCTCTGTTGAAACTGGAAAGGTTGTTACATGGGCAAGTAACATAATTCCAGATCTCTAATAGCAAACTAGTCAGCAAAGCATCGCATGGCAACAACTTCTTCAGGCAGCTAATGGTCTTGGCACTCCCCAAACATCCACTTGACTTTGCTAATATAAGAATGACATGTGGTAGCTATGCAGCCATCTTCCTCAACAGCAAAAAAAAAAAAAAAGACAACGGCAATTAGGAACTCAACATATAAGCAGTTATCAAGGCCAATTCAGACTCTGCCCAAGTCCCCAAACGACTCAAACTAAGCTGCCCTTCAAATTCTTAAACTACCTATACATTGCTATTGCATATATTCTACTCCCTTCATTATTACAAAACTTTCAAACCCTAAACTGCTCCAGTGGCACAGAGGCATAAAACCCGGACTACTGCTCAGGAGTCCCAGGTTCAATTAATCACTGGAGTGACTGACAGAGTGGCAAGGAGGAAATGTATATGCCTGCTGTAGGTGGGAGGGCACTCAATGATGTTTCCTACATGGTCCAAACAGGAGATTTGACCTCTGATATAGCCAATGAATGTGTGGGAGCAGGGAAAGGGAAGTGTGTAGGGCATAAAGGCTCTATATCATATGTTGGAAGTTTTATAAGTTCGAACATTAAAATATCGAATTTAAATGTTCGAAGTTATAAAACTTCGAACATATGTAAAAAAAAAAAAAAAACAAAACTAACTAATCTTCCCTTTATCGCAATATAGTGCGGTCTCGGAGTTGGTATATTTAAAGAGCGGGGGGTGTGGGGGGGGGTAGAGGGGTGCTTTCCCCCTTGCCTACACTAGTCAGGTAAGGTCAGTTTGTTTTTTTTTGTTTTTTTATTATATGTTCGATGTTTGAAACTTCGAGCATTTAAATTTGATTATTTAACGTTCAAAGTTTTCAAACTTCGAACATATAATATAGACCTGGGCATAAAAATGAACCCCTACCCCCATGGAAACACAAAAGGCTGAACCCCAGAATGACTTTAGGAATCACAACAGCCCCAGCAATATTGGAAGTAAACTGCTGGGGGGGGGGGTTGGAGTGCACTTGGGGCACTGGGGAGCCAGGCCTGAAGGATGAAGTCCAAGGGGACAAAATAAAAAAAAAAAATTTAAATAAAAAATCCAAACCCTAATCCACAACATTCAATCTGCCATCCCAATCAACAAATCACCACTGATTCCGGGAACTATCGACCTATTAGCTTGATGAGCCTGGTCTGCAAGGCCATGGAACGTATCATCATGGAACTCATAAACAAAGACAATGGTAACCTCCAAATCCCACCCAGTTCGGGTTTGTGAAAGGCAGATCATGCCTCCTGAACCTGATTGACTTCTTTGAGGCAGTCACCAAAGCTGTGGATGAGGGTAAGGTGGTTCACACAGCCTATCTTGACCTCGCCAAGGCTTTCAACACCATCCCCCATTCTGGAATTATAGCTAAACTCCGTAAACTAGGTATAAATCCCTACGTCACAAGATGGGTTGCCAATTGGCTCACTGACAGAACCCACACTGTAAAAGTTGCAGACTCCAAAGCTGACCTCAAAGCAGTGACAAGTGGAGTACCATAGGGTTCCGTCCTGGGACCTCTCCTGTTTGGTATCTACTTCTCTGAAGTACAGGCTAACACAGAAGGCCTCTGGCTAACGAAGTTTGCAGATGACTGCAAACTAGGAGCCATAGTCAAGTCCCTAAATGATGTGGATATCCTACACAAGGGCCTCACTGAGACAGATACCTGGTGTCATAGCCATGGCCTCAAGCTCAATGCCAAAAAGTGCTGTGTCATCCCCTTTGGTAAAAACTCTGTACCCATGAACTACCACATAGGCAGCAATCTACTTAACACTGAATGCGTGATAAGAGACCTTGGGACCCAGGTGGACAGTAGTCTCTCCTTTGATAGTCACATCGCCACAGTAGTCAGGAAGTCCTTCTACGTGGCACACCTCATCATAAAATGGTTCTCATCCAGGAAAATAGGTCACTGTTCCCCTCTACTCGACACTCATTAGACCCATTATAGAGTACAATGCCCCTTTTGGAATGTACCTCACAAAACATCTGCAGCAGCTGGAAAAGCCACAGAAGTACCTCACAAAGAGGATTACTGCCTCAAACAAATGCCCTACTACATTGACTGCCTCAAAAAACTCCAGCTTTACTCCGTAGCATATCACCTACTCCGAGGTGATCTCTGCCCAACACATAAAGCTATGTCAAACCCAGAGCTGTTGGACATGCTGCACCTAAGGAAATACCAATCCCTCCGAGCTACACGCTCTAGGGACCTAAACCTTGTCACCACAATAAACAGGACATGCTGGAGGGATAGATTCCTGTCCCAGAGACTGCCTACACTCTGGAACAAGCTACCCATCTATGTCAAGCAAAGTTCTTCATTAGCACTCTTCAACAAAAATCTTGATGAGTGGATGGGAAATAGGAAATACACCCCGGGGATCACTTCTGTGTCTCTGCTCGACAGTGGCACAGGAAAATAACTTTCTTGGGTGGCGTAAGCTATGGAACCTTGCTGGCTAGGCTTACGTAGGCCCTTGGGCTGATAGCCTAATACCTACCTATGAACCTATGAAACATATGGTTATTTTTGGAGACTAACTTAAACATTCTTGAAAATGCCACTCAAGATATTTCCAAATTGTTAGCTGACCTTAGCTACTGAACTTGTCAAGGAACCGAGAACACTCAATAATAATGTAACAAATCAATAATCGCTATAGACCTCATAGTCACCTCCCACCCTGCTAGCATTTCTTCTATCACCCCTTGCCCTCCCACAGCTTGACCACTGCCCCAAACATTCCAAATGCAAAATATTAAGATTAAATATCTCCCTAAGATGATCTTATTCAGACCAAAAATCACCAAATAATTTCTCTAGACTTTTATCTCATCTCTCATCTGTAGACTGGACACCCACTGATAACCTTAATGATGGAAACTCCACTGCAAATCATCTCTCTCAACTTCCAAAATACCTATTCCTCCATAGTTACTAGACTCTTCTAACACAACAAAATTGAATGGCTTAAAACCTTAACTCAATTTCATAATGAGAAATGGAAAAACTGGAAAAATGAACCCCACATCAGCAAACAGAAATCACTGCACCTCCTTACATAATAATACCAAGCACGCAATTCACAGACACAAGACCAAATGCCATGAAAACAAACCTCCATTCTACACTTCCCAAAACAATTCTGACAAGACACAAGGAATCTTGCACACAGGGTACACTTAAAGAAGGCTCTATACTAAATTCCATACTATGTCAAATGGGCAATCTCTCACCATCTGACTTTCTGAAGGAATTCATCAACCCTTTCATCATCACCATCCACTCCCACTACTACCCTCCAAACAGCCTCCAACCCCCAAGAAAAAAAAAAAAAAAAATATATATATATATATATATATATATATATATATATATATATATATATATATATATATACTACCCTTCTTTTTTAGTAAGATTACTGCAAAGCAGATAACAACCTTACAAGACCAAATCTCACTTGACTATCCTACTAGGTTCGACAGTCTCTACCTATGCTTTCTGTATCACTGAACAGACTACATTTGTCACCCCTCTGCTTCACATCAAATACCCTGTCCACAACCTGGAAATTAGTACCAGTTCTAAAGGAATCAAAAGATGCCTGCACCAACCGCTTCCAACCTCTCTCTATACTCCCTATTCAAGACAAAATTCTAGAGAAACTAATGGTAAACAGCGCATCATCTAGTTCCTACTTACAAAATTGGCACTTACTCTGTAATAAACAGTACTGATTTTGTTGATGGAGGATTATTATGATTATACTGTGGACCCCCACAGATGACATAACAACCAGCATGGATAAGGCAACACAACTGATGCTCTTTTCTTTGAAATAACCCAAGCTTTTGACTGTACGATACAGAGGAAAGGGATAAGGCTTTGAGACCTTCTGCACACATTTGTGATTTTAAGCCTCTGACTTTTTTAGTAAGACAGTACTGTGGTCACTTCACTTGTAACAAGTGTTTGGACAGGTATACACAATGTGGGGCATTATAGTCAATGATCAGTCGGACAGCACAGTACAGTTCAATAATTACAACCCTGGACCTGAACGCCATATGTATAGATATATGCTATGCAATGAAAAAAGGTAGGACAGTGGACACACGGTGATCAAAGGACAGTTCATTATCAACACAGATTCCCAGACCCCTTACTACAAGATCAAATTTCAGGGGTGTGTTGTCAATGTGATAGTTACAATTGATGCCATGCCTGCCAAAAAATATAATTGTACATTTCTTGGCATTCTGTTTAAGGCCATGGTTTTGACACCAGCTACTGGTTTTGGAAAGGTCCTCTTGGATGATTCTCTTGTCCTCTGGGGAGTTTATGATGGCACTAAGTATAGAGATGTATGCATAATAAACCCTTAACATTTGTTTTGATCTCCAAGAAGTAAATCCCAAACAGGAGTGCCCCAACGACTGAACCCTGGGGTACACCACTAATGACAGGAGAGTTTATCAGTGATACTGGAGTGTGGATGGTGTTGAATGCCTTTGCAAAGTCTAGATAAGTGGTGTGTAATGACTTGCCCTCATTTAGAAAGGCTGGCCTGTTAGAATGCTGCACTCCCAAGTGTAATGCCCTCTTTCGTATGGTCAGACCACAAAGCTGTAAGCTTTGAAATAAAAAATATAACCTGTGACCCCTGCTAACCCTGGAACACATAGGAACTATTCTAAGGCAAACTTCCTACAATTAAGTGAACACAGTTGCCTATGAGGAATTGCTTAGACAGACTTTGTACAATAATGTTAATAGATGCATAGAGACAGCTGTACCTACCAGAAATAAAGACAGCAAAAACTCAAAAAACAAACCACCCTGGCAGAATCCCAACATCATACAGGTCGTTAAGCAAAAGGAGAAAAAGTAATGGCAAAAACTGGGAAGTGCAGTGTCTAGGACAAAAAAAATGTCAATCTAAAAAGCAACTCGGGGGGGAAAAATCAAGTCTACCAAAGCCACGTTTGAGACAAAAGTAGCACCCAGGCCAAGGGTAACCACAAGGCTTTATTTAGCTTTGTTCATAACCTCAAAGGTGGTACACACCAATGTGCAGACCTAATTATAAATAGAGACACTTATACTGAGACAGAAGATATAGCAAATCTGCTGGCTGACAAATTCAGCTCCAGTTTTACCCCTCTAGCCCTCCCCTCAGTAATCCTTCAGGAAATAAACTAAAACTAAGCGAAAGTGGACTCAAAGTAACCACATAACCAGAGTAGTAGTGCACCAGCTAGCTGTAAACCACAAAAGTCACTGTCCACTACATAGAAACGCTGGTATCCAAAGACGATCTTTATTCAAAATACAGATCCAAGACCAGAAATATAAAACATGAGTCACATAAACTTTGCTGAACAAAATACTTTCATCCAAAAATCATTTCATCATTAATTTTTTTGGATGACAGCATTTTGTTCAACAATTACTGAGTTCATGTGACTCACATTTTATGCTCCTGGTCTTGGATTTGTATTCTGAATAGACTGTCTTTGGAAACCAGTGTTTTTATATGGCAGACTGGAACTTACATGGTTTTCAGCTAGCTGTTGCACTACTACTCTGGTTATTTAGTTACCCCTCACGAAATACCACTGAACATACCCCCCCCCCCCCAACTATCACTAGGGAGAAGGTCCGCGACAAGCTCTCCAAGGCCAAAAAAAAAAAAAAAAAAACACATCAATGGGCCTTGATAATATTCTAGGATGCCTCAAACATGCCATGAAACACAAACTATTAGGACCACTAGAGTCACTATTTAAGTCTGGCCTCAAGACAGGCTTTGTGCCATGCAACTAGACCTATATGTTTGACTAGTCTCATGTGCAAACTCATGGAAAAATTATCATGGAAATGGTTAACAATGACATAGGAAGTCTTTGGAAACTGTATCCATGTATGTAGACATTGGCAACCTTCAAACACTGGACCCCACCCAGTTTGGGTTCGTGAAGGGCCGATCTTGTCTCCTGAACCTGACTGATGTCTTCGAATCAGACTCCAGAGACGTGGACGAGGGTAAGGCAGTCCACACAGCCTATCTGGGACCTCGCCAAGGCCTTTGACACCATCCCCCACTCTGGAATCATAGATAAACTTTCTAAGCTGGGCATTAATCCCTACATCACTCGATGGGTTGCCAACTGGCTTACTGACAGAACCCAAACTGTAAAGGTAGCTGACTCCAAATCCAGCTCCAGACAAGTGGAGTACCTCAGGGTTCAGTCCTGGGACCTCTCTTGTTTGGCATCTACTTCTCTGAAGTACAGGCCAGCACTAAGGGACTCTGGCGAACAAAGTTCACAGATGACTGCAAACTGTGAGCCATTACTGAATCCCCAAATGATGTGGACGCTCTACAAAAGAGCCTTACAGAAACAGATGTTTGGTGCCAGAGCCATGGGCTCAAGCTCAATGCCAAGAAATGTATAGTTATCCCCTTTGGGAAAAAACATGTACCCATGAATTACCACATAGGTGGCAGTACACTAAACACCAAAAGTGTGATAAGGGACTTAGGGACACAGGTGGACAGTGGTCTCACCTTCAATAACCACACTGCCACAACAGTCAGGAAATCCTTCTATGCGGCACACCTCATCACTAAGGGCTTTTCATCCAGAAAAAAGGAGGTCATTGTCCCACTGTACTCATCCCTCATTAGACCCATTATAGAATACAACGCCTCATTTTGTATGTACCTCTCAATACATCTGCAACAACTGGAAAGGCCACAGAAATACCTCACTAAAAGAATCACAGGCATAAAGCAGATGCCCTATGCTGACCGCCTTAAAAAACTCCAGCTATACTCTGTCGCATATCGTCTACTCCGAGGTGATCTCTGCTTAACATACAAGGCCATGTCAAACCCAGAGCTGTTGGACATGCTACACTTAAAGAAATCCCAATCCCTCAGAGCCACACACTCCAGGGATCTAAACCTCGTCATCACAATAAACAAAACATGCTGGAGGGATAGGTTCCTGACCCAGAGACTCCCCAGACTCTAGAATAGATTGCCCATACATGTCAAGCAGAGCGCCTCTTTGGCCCACTTCAAAAGGAACCTTGATGATTAGATGGGAGAAAGGAAATTCACCCCGAGGATCATGTCAGTTGCCCTGCTAGACAGGGGTCCAGGGAAGTAAATAGTGTGGGAAGAAATAGCCAGGGAATTGTTATGGCTAGGCTTGTATAGGCTCTATGGCCGATAGCCTAGTACCAAACTCGTCTGATTTTATCAAGGGCAGATCATGCCTGCCCAACTGGGTGGACTTCTTTGAATAGGTCACCAAAGCAATGGACGAGGGCAAAACAGTACATACTGCTAATCTTGAACTGGCCAAGGCAGTTGGTACAATACGTCTTTTGGGTATTGCAGACAAACTCATGGAATTAGATATGTTATGGGACAAGACCAGCTTATTAAAATGTATATTAATTTCAGTTTATTAATGATGTTATAATATGATTGTTAAAAAGCAAATATAATTTGTATGCAGAGCTGGGAAAAATACAGCTTCATAAGCCACAGTATTGCTGTCTTTCTTTTAGTATGTAATAAGAGAGAATAGTACGTGTTTCAGTTACTACAAAAGGAATTTGTAGCCTGACTCCTCCACGCTAGGAGTGCGTTGTTGCTAGGGCAGGTATGAAACATCCAAGGTCAGAAACAAGACCCCTTGGAAGCAGGTGGATCATGTACAGGAAGGTGTTCACGTGATGTCTGAGGCAAAAAGCACGAGAGATGAGGACATTTGCAAAGGTTTCTATAGGACACAGCCATGGTAACGTAATGAAAGTGCATGACCAGGTTTGATAAGAAAAATGTATAAAACATGTGGTTTGTCTCTGTTCAGAGAGACTACTTTGACATCTGCAATGAAGACAGTCTCCCAGCGCTGTAAGAATAAAATTTTTGTTTGCACATCCTGAAGTGTTGTTCCTGACTAAAGGCATATAAGGTAAATTCTTAATGTTATTTATTTATGACTATAACAATTTGTTACAGTTCTCTGGATCTGAACTTTTGTATTGCTGCAGGGCAATTCTGGAATAGGGCCCATCACAGATTTTCTGTGAATTCCACACTGCTTTGTATGGAATAGTCAGAGACTCAGATGTGCAGCTATTCAGGGTGTGCAAACATATTAGCCTTGGAAGGGAAATAGTTTTGTAAGGGGAAAGGGTTAGCAAAACTTAAGTGCATGACTGTGTTTGTAGTATTAGTGCATGACTGTGTTTGTAGTATTAGTGCATGACTGTGTTTGTAGTATTAGTGCATGACTGTGTTTGTAGCATAGTGCATGACTGTGTTTGTAGCATAGTGCATGACTGTGTTTGTAGCATAGTGCATGACTGTGTTTGTAGCATAGTGCATGACTGTGTTTGTAGCATAGTGCATGACTGTGTTTGTAGCATAGTGCATGACTGTGTTTGTAGCATAGTGCATGACTGTAGTATAAGTGCATGACTGTGTTTGTAGTACAAGTGCATGACTGTGTTTGTAGTACAAGTGCATGACTGTGTTTGTAGTACAAGTGCATGACTGTGTTTGTAGTACAAGTGCATGACTGTGTTTGTAGTACAAGTGCATGACTGTGTTTGTAGTACAACTGCATGACTGTGTTTGTAGTACAACTGCATGACTGTGTTTGTAGTACAACTGCATGACTGTATTTGTAGTACAACTGCATGACTGTGTTTGTAGTACAACTGCATGACTGTGTTTGTAGTACAACTGCATGACTGTGTTTGTAGTACAACTGCATGACTGTGTTTGTAGTACAACTGCATGACTGTGTTTGTAGTACAACTGCATGACTGTGTTTGCAGTATAAGTGCATGACTGTGTTTGCAGTATAAGTGCATGACTGTGTTTGCAGTATAAGTGCATGACTGTGTTTGCAGTATAAGTGCATGACTGTGTTTTTGTTTGACTGAGAGGCTGTAAGGGATACAAGTAATAATGGGAGGACCCCACAGTAAATGAGTATAGTAAATGTATGTGCACATACAGTAAAGGACAAATTAACACAAGGAGGCGCCTTGTGTTGAGGGCGGTACCCTCAGGACTGAAAAATAAGAAGTATGAGAGCTATTCTGTCAATGTATGAGAGAAAGAAAAGAAAAAGTTAAAAGCTAACAATAAAGTTAAAACAAGGTTATGAGCCCACCGCATGATTGGGACGTAGACTGTAAAGTTAAAACAAGTTCATAAGCCCACCGTATGACTGGGACGTAGACTGTAAAATTAAAACAAGTTCATGAGCCCACTGCATGATTGGGACGTAGGCTACATATTGTTAAAACAAATTCATGAGGCTACCGCATGATAGGACTTAGAGGTATGCATTGTTAAAATAATTTATGAGCCCAAAGCACGCTGGGACTTAACAGTATGACTGTGTGAAAGTACCCTCAGAGGGTCCAAAAGAGTTGTCAGTTCTGGAAACAGTACATATCCTCTCTGTTATTCCGACCGCAATGCTGGAGCTGTAACTTTTGAGCTCACGCAGGGACAAAAGCAAGGGGGTTCTGTGGGAAAAGGCTGATCGAAACCCCTCCTCTGTTGCTGCACGCTGACAGACTTCCTACCTTTCTCTCCCTGTATGGTGTGTGGATTACTACAGTTATTTTCTGTCTTTGGAACTGCCAACATCCAGGAGTTGTAATGTAAGCCTAACATTTTTATTATTACTGATTTACAAAATAAGAAAATGAGAGCAAAGATAAGCAAGCAATATCAAATCCCTGAAAAGGGAACACCTGCATATTTTATGTATTTTAATTATGGGAAGGAAAGTTGTAAATATCTGCATGACTGGTTTCAGCTTACTAAGAATTGTGCTGGTGGGGCATTTCCATTAAATGGAACTTATGATGAGACTAAATTACTGACATTGAAAGGTATTTTGGAAGAAGACAAAAGCAAAGTAAGTGGGGAACAAATGATAGCATTTTATTCTTGGTACAGTGAAGCACTTAAAAGGGAAAAGAAGTCAGCATTAAGAGGGTTGCAGGATGTCAATAAGAAATTGTTGAAACAATTAAAATAGGTTAGAAAGGCAGTACAGACCAGTAAAAAGGGATCCCTTTATCCTATCTTAGCAGGTTTGGAACAAACTGAGGATGGCCAAAAAGCAGAGACTTTTAAAGAGGATGATTATCCTGCAGTAGCTACTGCACCCACCCCATATGTACTGGTATGGGTGGCCCCTGTACAAAATTCTGCTGTTTCTCAGACCTCTGCATTTTTGAACACGAGGTCAGCATGGTACTGTTACATCTGAACTTAGCTCTCCTGTTTATATCTCATCTCTGGAAAAGGCATCTGCAGTTAAAAATGTGTTTTTCTTTCTTTTTTCTTCCTATCATTCTCAACAAGCCTTTCCAACAGGAGCACTAGTGTTTGACATTCCTGTGGCTTATCACAAGCGCTCACAAGAAAGGGTATGACAAGAGGCTATTGCCTCTGTAGAAGATTTTTTTGGCACCCTTAAAAAAATGGAGGGGGGGTCTAATGCTGATTTGTATTCTATGTCTAAATGTTTTCTAACTAAAAGAAGAGAAAAAACATCCATAAAGGTTTAAGGAGGAATTAAAAAAAATATATTACAACCCTACTTTGACACATTTAAACCAGCTGCTTTGGGAAGTTACTTCAAATGAAATAAGAACACAGTTACTTAAAAAGGCTAAAATAACATATTTCACTCACACAGGAAATGCACTAATAGATAAAGGATAGCATTGTTAAATTACAAAAGTGTGTCAGGCATGTAGCCAAAATAAAGAGAAAGCCCCTGCAGATTATTTGAGTCATATTAAAGCAGTGTTTGCTAAACATTTAGAAATACCAGATCCAAATGAACAAGCTAAACCAGCTATTGCAGCTGCCTTCGTGCAGGGCTTGCAAACCCTGTACAAAATCAAGAGTGCTTATAGACTGGCAGGAAAAAGGCTTAAAGTCCATACTAAGTGCTGCAAATCACCGTTCTGACTATGGCAGGGTAATAAAACAAAAATAAATCTTAATCCCATTGCTGCCACTAAAAAAAAAGACCCAATGTTAAAGTAAAAAATGCAAAGCCAATTCTATTCTTGGTAAAACTGGCAACACTAGGTCTGTATTAAAAGTTACTTCAGACAGTTAAATACCAGTATAAAAACAAAGTAAAGGCAGTTGGTGTAACAAATGCTACTGTTACATATCCTGTTTTAAAACCTATAATCATTTCTGTAGGTCCAATCAAAGAAAAACATTCTTTCCTTTGAGTACTACTGCACCAGTAAACCTACTAGAACAACATTTGTTATGTAAGCTGGGTTGTACCATTTACTGTACACCAGAAGGGGTGTATATAGATGTTCCAACTGAATAAAGGGGGGGGGAGTACTACAATTCTTAGCATAGGTTCATAGGTAGATACTAGGCTATCGGCCCAAGAGTCTACGTAAGCGTAGCCAACAAGGTTCCCTGGCTTACGTCACCCACGAAAGTTCATTTCCTGTGCCCCTGTTGAGCAGAGCCACAGAAGTGATCCCCGGGGTGTATTTCCTATTTCCCATCCACTCATCAAGATTTTTCTAACTTCCAATTTATTTTTCTGACGAGGAACTTTGCTCAACATAGATGGGTAGCTTGTTTCACAGTATAGGAAGTCTCTGGGACAGGAATCTATCCCTCCAGCATTTCCTGTTTATCGTGGTGACATGGTTTAGGTCCCCAGAATGTGCAGCTTGGAGGAACTGGGATTTCTTTAGGTGTAGCATGTCCAACAGCTCTGGGTTTAACATAGATTTATATGTTAGGCAGAGATCTCCTCGGAGTAGGCGATATGCTACAGAGTAAAGCTGGAGTTTTTTGAGACGGTGAGTGTAGGTCATCTGTTTGAGGCCAGTAATCCTCAATATGAGGTACTTATGTGGCCTTTCCAGCTGCTGCAGATGTCTTGTGAGGTACATTCCAAAAGGGGCGTTGTACTCTACAATGGGTCTAATGAGTGATGAGTAGAGGGGAACAATGACCTCTTTCTTCCTGGATGAGAACCCTTTTGTGATGAGGTGTGCCACATAGAAGGATTTCCTGACTACTGTGGCGATGTGATTATCAAAGGAGAGACTATTGTCCACCTGGGTCCCAAGGTCTCATCACACATTCGGCATTAAATAGACTGCCGTTTATGTGGTACTTCATGGGTACAGAGTTTTTACCAAAGGGGATGACAATGCACTTTTTGGCATTGAGCTTGAGGCCATGCCTCTGACACCAGGCATCTGTCTCAGTGAAGCCCTTCTGTGGGATGTCCACATCATTTGGGGACTCGACTATGGCTCCTGGTTTGCAGTCATCTGCGAACTTCATTAGCCAGAGGCCTTCTGTGTTAGCCTGTACTTCAGAGAAATAAATACCAAACAGGAGAGGTCCCAGGACTGAACCCTGTGGTACTCCACTTGTCACTGGTTTCAAGTCAGATTTGAAGTCTGCAACTTTTACAGTGTGGGTTCTGTCAGTGAGCCAGTTGGCAACCCATCTTGTGACGTAGGGATTTATACCTAGTTTACGGAGTTTAGTTATAATTCCAGAATGGGGGATGGTATCGAAAGCCTTGGTGAGGTCAAGATAGGCTATGTGAACCACCTTACCTTTGTCTACGGCTTTGGTGACTGCCTGAAAGAAGTTGATCAGGTTCAGAAGGCATGATCTGCCTTTCAGAAACCCGAATTGGGTGGGGTCCAGAGTTTGGAGGTTACCAATGTCTTTGCTTATGAGTTCCACAATGATACGTTCTATGGCCTTGCAGACCAGGTTTGTCAGGCTAATAAGGCAATAGTTCCCAGGATTAGTGGTGGCTCCTCCTTTGTGGAGGAACCATCCTGGCTAACTACCATGCTGATAATATACCCTTAAGAGTTGACCCAGTGGTCAGGGTTTTTGGTACGTATGTAGACAGTAGCCCTACCTTTGACCACCATATGGCCACAGTGGTGAGAAATCATTTTATGTTGCACAACCTATAAGGGCATAGCATCAAGGTCCAAAGAGGTCATTATCCCACTGTACTCCACCCTTCTCAGACCAGTCATAAAGTACAATGCTCCATTTGGACTGTACATGACCAGGCACATACAGCAACTACAGCAATCTTAAATGTTTCTTACAAAAAGAATACAAGGTACAACAAAACTGCCTTATGCAAAGTGCCTTAAAGCCCTTTCCCTCTACTCAGTCTCCTATAGATAGGGTTACCACCTGTCCCACTTTGTGAGGGACAGTCCCTCTTTGGGCAGTTGTGTCCTGACCAAAAATATTAAAAATGGCAAATGTCCTGTGATTGTAGGACATAATTCTGTCCCATATTTTATGTAATAGTTGCATAAAATAGTTATTTCTGTATCTAAAATACCTAAATGTTACAAGAAACAGAATATGCAACTAAACTTCAACAAGAATAAGCTTTTATTTAGGCAAAAAAGTAAAATTCTATCCTTTGTACTGACCGTGGGTATGTGTCGGCCTGTAAAATATGATGTGTGTCCTGAAAATGTCCCACTTTGGCCGTTTGAAAAGGTGGCAACCCTACCTATAGATTGCTGAGGGGTCATCTATGCCTGGCGTACAAGGCATCCGCAAGCCCCACACTTATGAATCTCCTACATATTCACAAGTCAAAACGTGCCAGAAATACAAGGGCTAGGGACCTGGATTTTGTCTGTGACTTAAACAGAACATGCTGGAGAGACAAATGTTTGTCCCAGAGACTGCCCCTCCTATGGAACAGACTTCCCATCTATGTGAAGCTGAGTTCATCTGTTACCCAGTTTAAGCACAACCTAGACAAGGGGATGGGGAACAGGACATTTACAACAAGTCTGGCACCCATGTCCCTTATAGATAGAGGTATCTTATAAATGTCTTGCCCTCAATGTCCTATTTGAATGCAGGACATCATTATTCTTTCAGGAAAACTTAGTTCATAGGTTGGTACTAGGCTATCGGCCCTAAGGCCTATGCAAGCCTAGCCATAACAATTCCCTGGAAATTTTTTCCCACAATATTTACTTCTCTGGGCCCCTGTCTAGCAGGGCGACTGACATGATCCCCAGGGTGAATTTCCTATCTCCCATCCAATCATCAAGGTTCCTTTTGAAGAGAGCCAATGAGGTGCTCTGCTTGACATGTATGGGCAGTCTATTCCAGAGTATGGGGAGTCTCTGGGTCAGGTACCTATCCCTCCAGCATGTTTTGTTCATTGGGATGATAAGGATTAGATCCCTGGAGCGTGTGGCTCTGAGGGATTGGGATTTCTTTAAGTGGACCATGTCCAACAGCTCAGGGTTTGACATGGCCTTGTATGTTAAGCAGAGATCGCCTCTGTGTAGACGATATGCCACAGAGTATAGCTGGAGTTTTTTTAGACGGTCAGCATATGGCATCTGCTTTAGGCCTGGGATTCTTTTAGTGAGGTATTTCTGTGGCCTTTCCAGCTGTTGCAGATGTCTTGTGAGGTACATACCAAATGGGGCATTATACTCTATAATGGGTCTAATGAGGGATGAGTACAGTGGGACAATGACCTCCTTTTTTCTGGATGAAAAGCCCTTAGTGATGAGGTGTGCCACGTAGAAGGGTTTCCTGACTGTTGTGGCGATATGGTTATCGAAAGTGAGACAACTGTCCACTTGTGTCCCTAAGTCTCTCATCACACTTTCGATGTTTAGTGTCCTGCCACCTATGTGGTAGTTCATGGGTACATGTTTTTTTCCAAAGGGGATGACTATACATTTCTTGGCATTAAGCTTGAGCCCATGGCTCTGGCACCAGGCATCTGTTTCTGTAAGACCCTTTTGTACAATATCCACATCATTTGGGGATTCAATAATGGTTCTCAGTTTGCAGTCATCTGCAAACTTTGTTAGCCAGAGTCCCTTAATGTTGGCCTGTACTTCAGAGAAGTAGATGCCAAACAAGAGTGGTCCTAGGACTGAACCCTGAGGTACTCCACTTGTAACTTGTCTGGAGCTGGATTTGGAGTCGGCTGCTTTTACAGTATGGGTTCTGTCAGTAAGCCAGTTGGCAACCCATCGAGTGACGTAGGGATTTATGCCCAGCTTAGTAAGTTTATCTATGATTCCAGAGTGGAGGATGGTGTCGAAGGCCTTGGCGAGGTCCAGACAGGCTGTGTGGACCTCCTTACCCTTGTCCACAGCTCTGGAGACCGATTCGAAGAAGTCAATCAGATTCAGGAGACAAGATCGGCCCTTCACAAACCCAAACTGGGGGGGTCCAGTGTCTGGAGGTTGCCAATTTCTTTGTTTATAAGTTCCATGATAATGCGTTCCATGCCCTTGCAGATCAGGCTTGTCAGACTGATGGGACGGTAGTTCCCGGGATCCAAGGTGGATCCTCCCTTGTGGAGCGGGATAACTGTAGCTGTGCGCCACTCAGTGGGCACGAAGCCTGAGGTGAGGCTATGATTAAACATGACACTTAAGTGGGGTGCCAGTTCATTTTGTAGTTCATGTAGTACACAGCCTGGGATGTCATCTGGTCCCATGGATGCTGTATTCTTAGCTTTGGAGAGTGCTGTTTCTACCTGTGTGGCTGTGATTATCGGAATTTGGCAATCTTTTGGTATTGAGATGGGCCCTTTAGGGGGTGAGAGGGGAGTGAAGTTGGCACTAAATCGATCTGCCAGGATACTGGCAATATCTTTGGGATAAGTATATTTAATGCCATTCTGTTGTAGTTCAGAGCAGATCTGAGCATTGCAATTTAGATTCTTGACATAACTATAGAATGCCTTTTGGTTGTCTTTGGAATCTTTGGCAATTTTATTTTCGTAACTAGCTTTTGAGGATTTTATGAGGGATCTCAGCTTCTTATTGAGGCTGGTGAGGGAGTTTTTTGCATCCTGGGATTTTCCTCTTTTCTGCAACAGTTTCTTCCTTCTGTTGTATACTTTGTTTATAGCAGGGGACCACCAGATTGGCTTCCTTTTTTTGGAGAAGAGCATCTTGGTTCTATCCGGGATGGCACGATTCATGCACAAGTGGATGTGCTCGTACAGTGCCTTAGTGTAGGATTATGCAGTCGAACTTCCAGATCCTGTCTGCGTGGGTGTTGTGAAGTTTGTCACTTCTGACTTCAGTAGCATGAAGTTGGCTTTGGAGAAGTTGTTTAAGGAGGTTTCCTTACTGGGGGGTGGGGGTGGGATGTGGATGTCAAAGGTGATTTGCTTATGGTCAGACCTGACCAATGAGGGGGTGACCACCGGTGTGGAGCTTCTATCTCCCATGTTGGTAATGACCAGGTCTAGGATATTGGAGCCCCTGGTGGGACAATGGATTAGTTGATCCAGGGCGTTGGAATTTATGAATTCCAAGAACCGTTGGGAAAAGGAGTTGGTACCGGAGTAGTTTTCCCAATTAATGGCAGGGTAGTTTAAATCACCTAGTATTAGGGTGTTTGGTTGTATCTTAATATTTTCCAGTATGTTTAGGAAGGTGTAGTGAGAATCTTGGGGTATGGTGGGGGATCTGTAGCAAGCTACAATTTGGATTGCAGTCTTACCTAGTGTTAGTTGCACCTGGAGAATTTCAGATGCATTGTGCTGGGCAACTAGCCTGGAGGTGTGAATATCCTTGGTGAATATGGACACTCCTCCACCTTTAGTGTTTCGGTCTTGGTTTTGTGCCCGAAAAGTGTGGTAAGAATTGTAGCCTGGTATTGCAGGGGTGCTCTCTGGAGCCTTGAACCAGGTCTCAGTCACTGCACAAATATCGATGTTCTCCATTTTTAGGAGTGCCTCGAGAGAGTGCATTTTGAGGTTTAGACTTCTAGCATTGAGTAGCATTACCTTCAGATTTTGCATGCTTGTATCTGTTACGGTGGTGGTTTTATCCTTTGAACCTTGCCTAAAAAAGGCACTATAGGGGTGGCAAGAGCTTTAGCCAGTAACCTGAATCCCAGGGTGACAGGTGCAGACCATCTCTGGCAAAGCATCATGGTTTGTCGATCATGTCTTCCCAGGCAGACAAATACTGGATCCCCTTTGAATGACACCAGAAGCTTAGCCAGTTGTTGAAGTCAATTATTTTGTCCTTATACTGTGGTATCATTCTGGGCGAAGGCAGGATGCTACTCAGGGCTAGGGTCATACCTGCCTGGGTCACATGATCCAAGAGCACTTCCATGTCTCTTTTCATGTAGTCCAGGGAGGTACGTCTCAAGTCATTTACTCCAGCATGGACAATGACAGAGTCGTATTTGTTCTTCTTGTGGAGTGACTTGAGTACATGCGTTATGTGGCGGATCCTGGCACCCGGCAGGCAGCTGACT
The DNA here is from genome assembly GCF_019279795.1 of Protopterus annectens. Lineage (NCBI taxonomy): Eukaryota > Metazoa > Chordata > Ceratodontiformes > Protopteridae > Protopterus > Protopterus annectens. The sequence continues at coordinate 1,701,802,831 of NC_056729.1, read as the reverse complement.
GTAATTTTCTCCTTGTTCAGCCTGGTGAGTGGGACATCAGTGTGCCTGACTATAGAGTCACCTATTAAGTGTCGGGTACATTGTCTTGCCTTAGGGGCTGCTGCTGGGTGGCACACTGGTGTTGTGAGCTATGTGTCACTTTGGTTGTGACTGGTGTTTGTTTGCGTTTTGGCTTCGGAGGTCCTTGTTGCTTGGGCAGGTTAATGTTAAGGGCCTCCGCATATGTGGGTTTAGTATTGCTGTATGTGGGAGTTGATGGTGTGGGTTTTGAAGGGCTATGAGTTGCTAGAGGTGTAATTCAAGTGTTAGCCTTCTCCTCTTGACTGTCTAGCAAAGTCTTGACCAGAGAGTGCTTTGCTTCCAGTTTGGTTATGTAAGTGCATCTCTCGCAGTTGTAGTATTGGGTGGTAGGAGGAGAGGATTGTCTGTGTACATGAGGCAGTTGCCGCATTGCCCCAGTATGCCCAGATTCACCAGTTGGACAGGAGAAACCACTGGAAGCTGACCCTTGGACATGCCTGTTTAGGTGCTTTTTTGTAAGGTTTAAGAGCTGTTTTCCCTTACCTTTGCAAGGTACTTTGCAATTGTAGGCTGTTTAGTGCCTATGATTAATTTCTCCTTATTGACAAGGAGAGCTGAGTGCTTGTATCAGGTTCAGGCTTCCTAGTGCTTTACAGCAGGTTCTAGAGCAAGTGCTAGTCACAGGGGTTCAGATTTTAGTGCTACTACTGAGAAACCAGCTAGTTTTAAGGGAAAATATGAAGAGCAGATTTTCTGGCACCTGGAATAGTTTAACTGTAGCCTCGTAGTGCTGCACGATGTGAAAAATGTGCACACACACGCATTTTTAAGCCAGAAAGTTGAAAGGGATAGAAATCAGCCCAAAAAGGCTAATAAAATTACGATTTCAGAGCTGGAAACCACTCCTCTAGCGTTAGGCAGTAGGACTTCCCTATGCCACAGCAAGGTCTGGATAGCTCTGAACACAGAAAATAAAGTCCTGAGACAAGCAAGGCCTGGGATATGGACTGGCTAGAAAAGGTGGGAAACGACCAAACAAGATAGTGTATATATATATATATATATATATATATATATATATATATATATATATATTTTTTTTTTTTTTGTTGAAACAGGCTAAACAATGTAATACAGTAAATAAACACAGAAAAATCTAACACACTTGAGTGTGTAGTCCTAAACAGTAAATGCAATTAAAACTCTACAAAATTAGCAATTTAAAACTTTTTAAATGAATCAAGGCAAGTGCACAACTGAAAAACAATTTAAGTGGCAGTAATACAGCAGAATAAGTAGCTAGTCTACACATACAGAAAAGTCTATATATACAGAAAAGCAGCTAAAACACACAAACCCTTCAGATGCAGTGCAACCTACAGTACTTGAGTTGTAGCAATATTAAGGCAATTAAAGTTATAATAAATGCTCTAAAATATACTCTATATTTCCAAAATGTTTGAGAAGCACAGTCAGAACATAAGGAAATTCAGGCAAACATTTTTTTTTTTTGAAAGGGAAAAAGGAGAAACAGAAGGCCTTATCAAATGTTCTCTTTGTATTAGGTAGAATGAGCTAATGACACTAGACTGGGAGGAGTGTCCCAGATCAGATTTACAGTAGGGGCGGGCAACTACAAAGCCACCAAGTATACACTAAAGCTATTAGCCTACAAAGCACTAGAGAAAGCCACAAAATGAAAGTTTTTAAACAGATAAAGATTTGTAAAGATACAGAATGCTTTAACTGCAAACAAATCAGTTACCCGTGCAGATTACAATAAAAGTGCTATATATAAATTGCTAGAAACAATAAACTGTATAAATAATCGAAAAAAAACAGGATACTTATATATCTCAGCTAAGAGTTGGTGTCCACACCTCTCATCCACTCTGCTCAGTGTGTATAGACAGAACCTCTGTCAAAGTTATTAAACTTTTTTTTTTTTTTAACAAAAACACAAAAGAACCAGCTCCCACTAGCCTGCAGCTATTAGCCTACAAAGCACTAGAGAAAGCCACAAAATGAAAGCTTTTAAACAGATAAAGATCTGTAAAGATACAGAATGCTTTAACTGCAAACAAATCAGTTAGGCTTAGAAAGGTCCCTTCGGTCATTAGCCTAGTAACAGTCTATGAATCTATGAAAAAAATGGGGTAAACAACATCTCCTATGCAAACTGTCTCTAAGCCCTATCCCTGTACTCGGTCTCCTACAGACTGTTGAGGGGTGGTCTATGCCGAAGGTCTAACACAGACAAATGCTTGATACTAAAAAGCCATGGCTTAAAACTCAATACAAACAAATGCATTATAGTACCTTTTGGGAAGTCAACCACCCCCGTATAACATCATCATCAATAAAACACCCCCTAAAAGTTGATTAGGTAGTCAGGGATCTGGGAACTCATGTAGACAGAAACCTAGCCTTCGGCCAACATGTGTCCAAGGTAGCAAAAAAATCCTATCTTGTTCAACTTATAAGCGAAGGCTTGGCATCTATGTCCAGGGAGGTCATCATACCATTGTACTCAGCCCTCATCAGACCCATCACAGAGTATAATGCCCCTTTGGTATGAACCTGAACAGACACTGCAGCAACTGCAGCATCCACAAAAGTTCCTTGCAAACAGAATACAGGGAGTAAAAATGTGCTGTGCTGATTGCCTCAAAGCCCTTTCTCTTTACTCAGTATCATACAAACTTCTGAGAGGTAATCTTTGCCTGGTGCACAAGGCATCCCTGGACCTTATTTTGAGAAACTGTTTGCACATCCAAAAATAAACATCAGAACTACTAGATTAAAAGACCTAAATTTTGCTTGTGACATGAATAGGACATGTTGGAGAGACAGCAATGCTTCTCAGAGAATTCCCATTCTCTGGAACAGGCACCCCATCCATGTGAAGCAGAGTTCCTCCCTAACCCTATTTAAGTGCAACTTGGACCAACGGATGGGTAATCGGAAATTCACTCCTGGTTTGATGCCTTTGTCTCTGATGAACAGAGGCAGTCAGAAAATCACCCCATATATAAATCAGATTTGTGGATCACATTTGGATTGCATGACTAGATTTGTAAAGGCTCTAGTGGTTGTTAGTCTAGTACACACCTATGAAAATATGAACAAGATATCCCTGGATACCGCTGTGATGGACCTTCTCCATGTGAAGCAGAGTTCTTCCCTAATCCAGTTGGAGCATAATGGTGACCACTGGATGGGGAACTGTAAGTTCACCCCCTGGTACGGCACCTACGATCCTAATGGACAGCAGCAGCTTGTAAATGCTTGAATATCCAAGCCTGAGCCTACATATACCCTTTACAAGAACCTTAAGATTCCCCAACTTGTCAGATACATTTGGGATGCACAGCTAGGCTTAAAAAGCCCCTGTGGTCATTTGTCTATTATACACCTATGAACCTATACTAAACACAGTTTACCATGTGTGGTACAATCTGAAATCGTGAACATAGTCGCAACATATTACAGGAGTTCTTTCTATCCACAGAAAATGGAAACCGCAAAATGGCATCACAAGAAAAATCACAATCAAAAAAAAACAGAGGCTTGTGACTCAGTATAACATTAGTTAAGAAACCAAAAATAGGAAATGATGGGAGAGGTCTAATGTATTGGTAGTGAATCAGAAAAACATTCTGGAGGGTGTGATGTTGCAGGTCTACAGGCATCTCTCCAGGCTAAGAAAGGAGATTTAAGCAATTCTGCTGGCACAGATGAATAAAGTCCTGACCAGAATCCAAGAAATGCAAGTTGGACTAATGGTTCTGGAACCTGCTGGTACAAGCAAGGTAGGGGATGAGGAACAAAGAGGCACAGTCTGCTCACATCTTCCAGGGAAGACAGTATGGGAATATGCTGAGGCACACGGGGTAAGACAGTACACTGGTGGTGACACCATTACTACTCAAAAGTCCGTTGCTACATTGTAGAGGGAAGGGGGAAGTGTGCTTCATTTCCACTTCATGTAGATAGAAGCATTCCCCACATGATGTCACTACATACCCCTTCTTATAACATCACCCAATTCCCCACATGATGTCACTACATGCACCTTCTTATAACATCACCCAACAAGATCAGTCCTAAATAAGAAAGAAATGTGAAGAAGGACTCCAGAGCCAAGACCAACATCAAAGTGGCACTGGACCCTGAAAGAAGGACAAAGCTGCTTCTCTAACACATAATGGGAAGTTGGGGGGAAGATGGGTTAATAGTTGTCACATTAATTCACTGTTAAAGTAGTTAAAAACTCTAGGTTTGTTTTAAAGGCAATCTCAGCTATCTACATAACCCTCTGTTAAGATGTATTCTAATTTGTCCACAACTCTATGCAACAACACAATTCAAGTTTTATTAATCTTCTCACCTGCTTCTATGACTCTGTAGAAAATGCATACATGTACATGTCTATTACATATAATTCCGGTACATTCTCAACAATTGTATAATTAAGCAATAACCGACAACTGGGCATGGGTAATGCTGGATTTACCCACAGCTGGTTTGATTTGATCAGGAGGGCTACGCCCTCATGATCAAACAAAGGTAACTGTGGGTAAATCCAACATTATCCACACGCAGGAGTGGGTTACTGCTATTTTACAATGACATTTAAGAAATAAATTGATTACCTTTTTTAAATAATGTCTTTGTATAATGGCGCTGTAGTGTTCCTCCACATTGCTACCCCATTCTTCTTTGTTTTCTAATATACTGTGCATGAGTATGGAACTTAAGTTCCCACGCTTGCACAGTACATCAGTACTGTTCAACAGAGAAAAAATAATCTCCTTTCTTTTTTTTAGTATAAGGCAAGAATGTGGACATTTTCCAAAAATCCAGGCAGTTAAGAGGTACAACAGCCTGCCAAAACAGCACAGAAATACAAGGAAAATCAGGTATGCTTCTGTTTCTTTAGTTTTACAGAATATATTAGATTTTTGTTGTATTTGGTCTGCCCCCGGTAACATATATCAATCGTAAAGTCTGGCTGCTCAATGGTATTTCAGTGGTCAGACTTTTTTCTACTGGTATATGCTCGATTTACAAAGGGCACGCTGGTTGGGTTGACCAATCAGCATACACAATTTTTAATACTAAAGAGAAGTCAATACATAATTATACAATCACCATTCCACTATATTCAGCTCTTATCAGCCCAATCATTGAGCATAAAACTTCCTTCGGTATGTACCTTACACTTGCAATGTGTCTCTGCAACTGTCAAACTAACGGCTTCTTGGGCTAAGATTGAAACTTGTCATTTGTGAATAGTGCTCCACCCTGGCTAATATATTTAAATAAGCAAACAAAGAAATAAAGGTGGGCATCTGTTTCTGTGTCAAAGAAAGATAAAGAATAAATTATCAGGACTGTAGATGATGTATTAAGTCTGATGTTACACTTCATTTAGGACCTCGCTGGCAAGTGAAATTACAGCAGGTCAGGATAAACCAGAAGAGGTCAAGCTTTTGATGTCATCAGGTACAGGGATTTGCTGAAGGGCTGTAGATCTATAATGGTAAGCAGTGTGACCTACATTTGGCTGGGAGGGCACCAGCTGGTTAGGTGATGGATTAAAGACCTCCTTAGTAGACATTTAAGCAAGTCAACAGGGAAAGGTACAAAAAAAGTCAAAGAAATGCAGACTTCTTTCATCAAAATATCAAGAGTAAACTCCTAATCTCCATAACCCAAATTCATACTAGGCCCTCTTTCAGCCTTCACTACCTATGACTATCATAGGTTTATAGGTTCATAGGAGGTTACTAGGCTAACGGCCCTAGGGCCTTTACAAGTCTAGCCATGTTATACTCGAGTTCCCTAACTGACCTTGGTTAGATGGTTGTTATTCACAGAGTGAGTCTATAATCAGCACCGACTACCCCTGTTCATGAGGGACATAGGTGCCACTCTGGAGTGAATTTATGGTCATCCATCCAATCGTCTAGTTTTCACTTGAATAGGGTCACTGAGGAGCTCAGCTTCATGTGAATTGCGAGTTTATTCCAGAGGAGCAGTAATCTCTGGGACATACATCTCTCTCTCCAGCATGTTCTGTTAATGTCTCAGGCTATGCTGAGATCCCTGGAGTGACAGACCCTTTGTCACATTTTATTTTGCAGATGTGCAGCATTTTCATTAGTGTAGTGTCAGAGACTGCTGTGTAGGCGAGGCACAAGTCACCTCTCAGCAGCCTGTAGGATACAGAATACAGTGTGACAGGGCTTTTAGTCTTTCCATGTAGGTCATGTTTTGGAGGCCCTGATTTTTTTTTTCTTTTTTTGAGGCCCTGAATTTTCTTGGTGAGAAACCTCTCACTGGTTGCTCCACATGTCTGGTGAGGTACATGGAAAAGAGTGTGTTGTACTCTATTAGTGGTCTGATTAGGGTAGAGTACAGAGGAGTTATAACATCCTTAGTCTTGGATGAGATGCCCTTACTTATGAGATGCTCAACATAGAAGGCTTTCCTTACCACTGTGGACACATGGTGATCGAAGTTTAGATTGCTATTAACCTGTGTTCCCAAACCTTGCTCCACTGGGTTTGAGCTTGGGGGTGCTAACAATGTTGTAATCTGCAGCTGTGCCCAAAGCATTTTTCTACTTATGTATTCCTTTTGACATTGTACAGCAATACAACATATTAGAACTATACTTAACCTATCCATGTACCATGTAAAATACTTATAGTCAATTACTTACCAGGGCTACCTGTATCGGCCATTTTGCATAAACTCAGTTCATAAACACCAGTCACCCGGTTACTGTAAAATAAAGAAAAAAAACACATTTCTATTAAAGAAAAGTAAGTTGATATAAGCCTTTCTAAATGATAAAGAAAATTATTTCACTGTTTTGTTACACCAGCATTATCAAGTTTTCTTCACTGTATGTAAGAAAATCAAAATCGGTAGAGCAGTATCTTCTATCTTCTTCAATACATCACCATGAGACTACGCCTGTCACATGGAGTCTCATGGAGAGAATTTCAGACACCAATGTGAATTCAGTTTTATTACAGCATATATTTTGATAGCATACATATTAACTGGCAGCACTAGGCAAATACTTTTGGTTGCTTAAAATTGGTCAAAAAGTGCACCGACTAATAAACATACATCTTCAAGGAATGGAAACAGAAAGGTCTTTAAAACAGCAATGACCCCACTAGTAGAGGATAGTCCTTGTGATTTCCAGGCATTCTTGACACCAGTGTCGCCTTTTTGTTGAATGATGTTACTTCTCAAAAATGTCTCCAGTAGACCATTATAAAACAGAATGTGAACCTGCCCCCTTTCTTTGTGACTGCTGCTAAAGGAATGGTCATAGAGAGGACAAGACTGTTATTACACAGCAACAACAAACAGTCCAAGGTAAGGAGAGAGGGTTCAAAACCTCCTGATTCTACTGAAGATCTGGGGTTAAAACAGATTTATAATTAAATGATCTTAAACGAATTACAGTCAGAAGGTTCTTCAGAAATGTAGGCCTACCAATAAGTGGCCATGGAAAAGACAGGTAGCAGAAACTAGAATGATGCATTAAGGACACCCTAAGCAAAACATTGTTTCTATTTGGAAGTAATGTTGAGGCAATAATACTTGATGAAAACATTGGCACCAATAAATGTAAGCTGAAATCTCCTCGACAAATGCAGTGGACACTAAAGCTGCTTGGAAGAATGAATAAGCTATACATACATATAAATATTTCAAGCACAAGCAATAATGCCCTTCTAGCTGCCAATATACCAAAACAGTTGTTCCCATAATAAGTGTCCAGGCTGTTCTTAAAAATATCTACACAAGTACATGTTTTAATGTAATTTGGTAAGTATTCCATGCATCAGCTACTCTCTCAGAGAACCAATTATTACACTTTTCATTCTGATAGAATCTTCTACATAGGTTATCAATGATTCTGTACTACTTTTAGATAACCCCAAACATTCCCAGTAGTGTAGTTATCTCTAAATGCCATATTCCAAAGACATGCATATGGAGTGTTTCTCCCTGGGCCTCCACTGAAAATAGGCTCAGTCCTAGTCAGACTTTCCATACCAACAAATATTAAATAAAATAAATATATCTGAATAAGGCCTCCTCTTAAATTTCTATATGAGGAACTGTACAAGTTCAGTTATTTTAGTCTTTTATAACTTAAATTTTCACACTCATGGAAGCCCTTGGTATATTTCTGCTTTACTCTTTCCAGTTTACTCATGCTTGTTTTTTATAAGGTTTCCATATTGTTATTCCATACTCAAGTTTGGATCTAATATAACTAACAAACACTTATTTCATCATTTCTGATTTCCAAGACTTTACAAATCTTTTTATATAACCTACAGTTCTATAACTATCACTAACCACTTGGTTGATATAATTAGAAAAACTCAAAGCTGGATCTACCCATACACCTAGGTCCTTAAATGAATCTAAAGTTTCAACCACTGTGCACTGCATTAAGTACTTACCATTTGATTTTATGCCTCCCAAATCTCATATGCTTAGTTTTTGATGTATTTATCAGCATATTATTCTCCTGTGCCCAAATGGTCAATTTAGTCAAGTTCTTTTGCACACATGCCCTATTTGTAACACATGTGATCAGTTTAACCATTTTCAAGTCATCTGTACACAGACTGTAGAACACATCAGATGAAAAAATAGTTCTGAGATACAACCAAAACAAGTATGGTCCTAGGATACAGCCCTGTGGGATACCCTGACTGTAACCTTGAATGTCATCTGTCCAACTGCTGTATGAAACTTGCCATGTCCTATCTGTAAGCCATGCAGCTATCCATGTTATCAAGAGTACATAATTTCCTAGCTGTTCTAATTTATTCATCAGTGTTTTGTGTATGACTATCAAATGCTGAAGTTAAATTCATATAAATCACAGCACAATGTTTCATTCATAGCTCTTATTATATTCTAAAAGAGCATCATGTTAGAGGTAGTAATAAAATCTATTCCCAACATTACATGCTGATATATGGTTTCAAGTCCCAACCTTCCTAATTCTGACAATAAATTATCCAATATAATTTTCTCCACTACTTTTCCACAACATGAAAGTAAACTTATTGGTCTGTATAACTGTGTGTGTGTCCTTCTCTTTCCCGTAAAGACGGGTTTAACAAGTGTATGTCTCTAATCATGAGTAATCTCTCCATGTTTATGCATCCTAGTAAATAAATATATATAATGGTACTGAAAGTTCATGCCAAAGTATTCTCAGGTCATTAATACTAGTTCCATCTTCTTACTGTGCTTTGTCTGGATGTAGTTTGCCTAGTTCGTTTTCAATATAATCTAATTTGATTTCAGTATCTGAGGTTACCTGGATGTCACTAGGACAATTTATCACCCCCTTTTGTGGAGCTAAGCTGCTTTGTATAAGATATTGTAAAAATATTTACAATCTTTTCAAGATCTTCCCAAGATCAAAATCCCCCTACACTTCTCTTTACAACCTAAAATTAAGTTTAAACATCACTTCCTACACCACTTCAAAACAACCTTACTCTACCCCTTGCAATACTTTACAGCTTTCTGGTGATATTCATCCAAATACTGGACCTCTCTGCATGCAATTCACCCTTAAATTCCCTAACATTCCAGTCAGTATCCTAACACTATAACCCTACCACAAAGTATTTATATTTCTTTTCCATTAATATCCATAGTATTCTCAGTAAAGTAAGTGAATTTCATACTTGGGTAACCCAATATTCTCCCAATATATTAGAAATCTGGTTTAAACCACAAATCTCAGCTAAAGAACTCCTTCCCCCAAGGTTATAAGATACTACGTCTCAATAGAACAACCAAAAAAGGTGGAGCTGTTGCCATAGTCTACTCCAGTAATCTCACCCTATCCCCCTTACCTGACCCTCCTCCTTCATTTTACCCTACTAAACTCCTAACTGCTAACTGTAAACTCAAAAATCATAAAACCTTAACCATTTCTGCAATATATATATATACCACCAGGAGATAATATACCCATACTTGAACAAATTCTCTCCTGGTTTACAAACAATATACCCAATGAAGCCATCCTACTAGGTGATGTAAATATCAATTGACTATCCCTAATTTCAAACTGCCCAAGCTCCAGCATAAACTTATATGGATTCACTCAGCTTATCTGAACTCCCATCCACTTTAATAAATTGACTAACTCCACATCTATCAGACTGGATTCTTGTTTCCAGTCCTAACCTCTATCATCACCCGCAATCTCTACCTGACTCTATTAGTGACCACTCTCCCATTTATGTACAAAGATTCTCCCCCACCTTCCTAGGCCACATAAACATAGACTGTCATATCCAATTTCCATCCAGACTCATTTAATAACACACGTTCATCTGTCAACCCAGAAAAACGACAAAGAAACTTGAGAAAATTAAACAAAACACAGGCTCTGATCTAACTTGAACCACTCACTGCAATTTATTGTAAAGCGCTTTTCGTCAACACTAATGGAAAACTTCTTCAGACAACAAGGTAAAACAAAGCACTCCTTTTAAAACTAAAAGGGCGGCAACATTAACAATCAACTCATTACCCTAATTACTCAAAGAATCAATCAATTAGAAAACATAAAAATCCTGTTGCAGACTTGACACAACAAAAATTCTGAATAGAATATGTTAAACCAAAATAAGAAGTTATGTACCTACCATAACGTTCCATGTTAGTTGTCTTCTTCTCGCCTTCTTTCTTGCTGGATGGGTTCGGAGCCGATCCTCGGCTCCGACTCGGCCAAAACTAAAGCTCGAGAGCTAATTCCACCGGCTCGAGGCTCCCCTATATCCCACAATGCTAGGCGGTAACTACTCAGATCTCGTTTGATAGCTATACCAAGCAATCCTAGTCTCCATAGAATGGAGTAGGGAAACCCACCTCAAAACAATCTGCGTAAAAAGTATCGCAGACCGCAAGGATAAAAGAGGTGGAAGAACGTGTGGGAATGACAACTTCCAGAGGAAGAACACAAACTGAATTCCTGTCGGTCTGTCCAGGCTTGGGGGAAGGAGGGTGGGACGCAAGAAAGAAGGCAAAAAGAAGACAACTAACATGGAATGTTATGGTAGGTACATAACTTCTTAATGTTAAGTTGTCAATCTCGCCTTCATTCTTGCTGGATGGGACCGCGTCCCTAGCACCTTATCCCGGGTGGCCTATCGGAACAGACTCTTGAGAACAGTGGAACCAAAATTGGCACGGCTTCTGGAAACTATGTCCAATTTGTAATGTGAAATGAATGTATGAGGAGAAGCCCAGGTGGCTGCTGCACAAATGGAATCTATTGGCAGCCTATCCTGAAAAGCTACGGATGTAGCTAATGCCCTAGTTGAATGAGCTCTAGGTCTTGAGGGTAGTTTTTGGTGTCTGATCTCATAGATGAAGGTAATTGTAGAGGTGAGCCATCTAGAGAGGGATACTTTAGTAACTGGAAGGCCCAATTTCCCTTCCGCATATGACAGAAACAATTGATTAGATTTCCTGAATTCTTTAGTCCTGTCTAAGTAATATCTAAGTTGGCGATGAACATCCAAAAAAATGTAGCTTTTGTTCTGACCTGTTCGAATAGTTAGGGGAAAAGACGGGAGATCAATAATTTGGTTTAGGTTTATTTGAGAGGAAACTTTAGGCAAAAAGGATGGATTAGTACGGAGGGATACCCTGTCTTTGTGAAACACTAAGTAAGGAGGAAGACTGCACAGAGCATGGAGTTCAGATACCCTTCTCGCTGAAGTTATAGCTACCAGAAAAAGTGTCTTCCAAGAAAGCAACTTCAGAGAACATGAAGCCGCCGGTTCGAAGGGGGGAAGAATTATAGATGCCAGAACCAAGTTCAAATCCCATTGAGGCGGGGGATCTTTGATTGGAGGTTTGAGAAGAAATACGCCCCTTAAAAAGGCTTTACAGAGTTTGTGAGCCATGATGCTGGACTCTGAAACACCAACATGAAAATTTGATATGGCAGCCAATTGAACTCTAATGGTAAATGCAGAAGATCCTAAATGAAAGAGTTCTGCTAGAAAGTCTAGAATAGTCTGGATAGGTGAGTAAAGGGATCTATGTTTCTTGATGTTGCCCAAAAAGAGAAGCGTTTCCATTTGCTACTATAAATCTTCTGGGTAGAAGATTTATGAGAGGCTATCAAGATATCTCAGACCGAGCGAGATATTGAGGGAAGCCTGGCTAAGGTTGGAATCGGAGAAACCACGCTGTGAGGTTTAGAGAAAGCAGAGATTGGTGCAGCTGACCCGATTGGTGGGTTATCAGATCTGATACTGGGTCCAGATGCCAAGGCTGCTCCAAAAGGTAATGATGAAGAAAGGGAAACCATATCTGTCGATGCCAGTAAGGGGCAATGAGGATCATTGTCACTCTCAAGGCAATGGCTTTCTGAATTAGTTGAGATATCAGTGGAAAGGGGGGAAAGGCATATAGAAGTCCCCGGGGCCAATCGTGGACTAGAGCATCTCTGGTGGGATGGCCTGGTAATGGGAAGAGCGTGAAGAAGTCGTGACACTTGCTGTTTTGGGGAGTAGCAAAAAGATCGCAGCAAGGCTGGCCCCATCTTAGGAATACTTCTTCTAGAACTGATTTCTTTAGAGACCACTCGTGGGGCATGAGAATTGCTCTGCTCAATTTGTCTGCAATAACGTTGGATTTCCCGGGAATGTGCGTTGCTATCAGAAAACGCTGAGAAGATATCGCCCATTGCCAAAGTCTGAGTGCCTCTCGACATAAAGGGTATGATCTGGTTCTGCCTTGTTTGTTGATGTACCACACTACGGACATGTTGTCCGTTTGAATTGCAATAGTCCCAGTGGGAAGAGAGTCATGAAGGGCTTGCAACGCTAAAAGCACTGCTCTCATCTCTAAGACGTTTATGTGCAAGTGGCACTCGAAAGGTTGCCACGTGCCCTGGACTGTCCTGCCCTGATAATGCCCCCCCCACCCGATCAGGGAGGCGTCTGTTGTCAACGTGGCGACTGGGGGGGGAAGAGTGAAGGGTCTTCCTCGGAGAAGTTGAGGTGATGTGATCCACCAAGACAGTTGATTCTTGCATGATTGAGTTATCAATATGGTATGGGACATCGGGAGCTGTTGAAAGGACCATTGAGTAAACAGCATCCATTGGAGGATCCTCATGTGAAAGCGAGCTAAGGGGAGAAGGGGAATAGCTGCTGCCATGAGTCCTAACACCTTCAAAACTAGTCTGGCTTTGACTTTATTGCATTGTAAGAGAAGGGAAACTTGGTTCCGAATGTCTGACACTCTCTGCTCTGTGAGTCTGGCTGAAAGATTGAGTGTGTCTAAGATGGCGCCTATAAAGGTAATAGATTGACAAGGCGACAAGGCAGATTTTTCGAAATTTATCGAAATGCCTAGAGCTTGGCAAGATTGGATGGTGAAGTCCCTGGATAGAAGAAGCTGATGTCTGGTGGTGGCGGTAAGGAGCCAGTCGTCTAAATATGGAAACACCTGGAATCCTTGACATCTCAAGTGAGCCGCGACCACTGCCATGCATTTGGTAAACACACGGGGGGCTGTAGTGAGACCAAAGGGCAGGGCCCTGAACTGGTAGTAACTGGCTCCCAGCCTGAAGCGGAGATATCTCCTGGAGCATCTGTTCATCTTGATGTGGTAGTACGCGTCCTGAAGATCTATCGAGCACATCCAATTGTCCTGACCCAAGAAGGGTAGAATGGACTGAAGCGTGACCATCCGGAATTTTGTTTTCCTGACATACTTGTTTAAGTAGCTGAGATCCAGTATGGGTCTCCAGTCCCCTGTTTTTGGTACCAAAAGAATTTGGAGTAGATTCGGATCCTTGCTGGTCTGCTGGGACTGATTGGATAGCTCTTTTGATAGCAGCTTTGAAATTTCTAATGCTGCTTGTTCCCTTAGACCGGGTGGAACGTCTGGAAGGGATCTTTTGGGTTGGGATGGGATGTGAACAAAGGGAATTTTGTAACCCTCGGATATTATCGATTGTACCCATTTGTCTTGAGTAAGGGAAAGCCAGGCTTTTGGGTACAGGGATAATCTTCCCCAACTGCCTCCGAAGGTGGACAGCCGGGCAGCCCTCAGGGATGCTGAAAGGGTTTGTCAGAGAACATTTCTCTGCTACCCTGGTTTTATGGACCTCCTCTGCCTCTAGGGCGGGCCTATTATTATTATTCCCCTCTGCCTCTAGAGGGAATCGCCTTGCGTCAGATGAGACTCCCTGGGATTGTTTGCGGAACCACATCTTTCCTCCCCTCTGACCTTTGGGATAGGGTCTAGAAGGGGTAGAAAAACGGACTCCAACGGCAGAGAGAGTCTTACCTTCTACCTCGCACCTGGTCAATGTATCCTTCACCTGTGGACCAAACAAGGATGATCCATCAAAGGGAGAATTGGTGAAGGACGCCTTGAAAGGGTCCGCAAAGTTACATAGCCGCATCCAGGCATGACGTCATAAGGCAACACCTGTGCCTGCGGCTCTACTCGCCCCATCTGCAGCATATGATACCCGCCGCATGGAGGAGTTAACGATGGAATTCAGGGTTGCCAACTGGGAGTTCATTGTGTCTTTGAACCCCTCAGCTGTAGGATCCTTTATCAGTTCACCCATATCCTTGAGTAAATCTCTCTGGAGACAAGTGAAGTGGCATAAGTAATTCAGCAAACGCATCGAAAAGGTCGCTGATGAGAACATCCGCTTGCCGTACCTGTCCATGGTCCTAGATTCCTTATTAGGAGGATGGACAGGAACCGAAGGATCAGCTAACTCCTTCTTAGTGGCCGCAGCCACCACCATGGCATCAACAGGGACACCTTTGGATAAAAAATCTTTATCTCTAGGGGCAGTAATAAATTTAGATGGTCTCCTCGGGGTGGGTTCCACTGAATCAGGAGCCGTCCAAGCCTTCCTTGCCACCACTTCCATAAGGGGGTCAAAGGGAGGGAACACCCAGGAGGTAGAAGGGCGAGAGCCAAACGCCTCAAGATACACTGACTCATCCTCCGAAAGGTTAAGGGCTGGCCAGTTCCCCCTCTGTTTCAGGACCTCAAGGATGTCAGCAAAGGAGACATCCTCAGAGGGGGATCGAGGGGAACCTTCGGATTCCTCTAAGTCAGTGTCAGAGGTGATAGACTCAGGGGAGTCAATGTGCTTCCTCTTGCACTGCCTCTTCCTTGGGGGATCTCCTGCCGGGTCAGGAGAGGCCTCGGAAGAGGAAGAAATTCCCAATGGGGAAACTTGAAAAGTTGTCTCTCTGCGGTCTAAGACAAGGGGGTGAGTAGAAATCACCGCAGGCACTGTAGATGGGGGGGCTGAAGGAGCCGACTGTGGGGCAGAACCTGGTTCTAGCACGTTCCGCATGACCTCGAAGGCACCCCTGTCAGACAAGGCCAGAGGCCCCCGCTCCGAAGAGACAAGGACCTCCCCAGGCACCGACAGGGACGGCTCCGAAGCCGATGTCGGAGCCGAACTCACCAACGCCGAAGCCCCGAGAGGGAGAGCGGGGTCGGACAAGGGTCCGATGCCACTCGCCTCGAGCCGACGAGGGAAGCTCGGCGCCGAGATCCCTCCAAGGAGGAGATCGGAGCAGACGACGGAGCCGAAAGGGAAGGTATCAGATCCGACGCACCGACAGCCATGGCTCCGACAAGCCCTGGCTCCGAACTCAAAGGAGTCGGAGGAGGAATGTATTGGGGAACGGAAATAGCCATTGACTGGTGAGTCGGGCTATGCAGCATTTGGGCCAGTGCCTCGGACTTGAGAAGTCTACTCACTACCCTTTGCAAATCATGGTCAGATAACCTGGAAGACCGTGAGGAATGAGTTTTATGGCTCCGTTCAGAAAGGAGAGGGGATCCTGGCACCGAATGCACGGAGCCGATAGAGGGGGATCTGGACCTCTTCCTAGACTGTGGCTCCGATAAAAGTATCGGAGCCGAAGGAGTTTTATCAGCCTCGGCTCCAGCCGGAGCCGAGGTAACAGTATGAGGCTTGGAAACATCAGCTACAGCCAGAGCCGATGTCGAAGCCGACTTAGTCTTTCCAGCAGTCGACTCTGGAACCGGAGCCGACTGTTTGGAAGTTTTGGAAGGCTTCCCCGACACAGACTGAGTCGGGGGGCCTTCAGGCTTTAATAAGCCCCGCAAGATTAGCTTGTTCTTGCGTTCCTGCAGGACTCTAGGGCTAAAACCATGACAAACAGCACAAGAGTCCTGCAGGTGCACAGGTCCCAGGCAATACACACAAGAAGTGTGACCGTCTGTCAGAGACATTTTCTGACAGCACGAGTCACACTTCTTGAAGCCTGAGACCTTGTCTTTTGACATTGTAAAAAGGAGTGCCTGACACAACACAAACACACTACAGACACACCCTTTACAGAAAAAATTATTAAATTAAATTATTAAAGGCTAAAACAAGCCACAAACACACACACACACACAAGCCCTTAACAGAAAAAAGGACAACTAATTTAGTCACTAATGGACTGGGGGAAGGGTAGGGGCCGAAGGCCTACAAGATAAGGGAAGAAAGGGAAAAAAGACTCGACAAGCAGGGGTCGATTGATCTAAATACTTAAATTAAACTAAAAGGTTATGTATGACAACAAAAAAGGGGGTTTTAGAAGTACCTAATAAGGTAAAAGTCTAACTCACCTGCCTGAGCCGGTAGAAAAGCACCTCGTCAGCTATAGCGGCAAACGAGATCTGAGTAGTTACCGCCTAGCTTTGTGGGATATAGGGGAGCCTCGAGCCGGTGGAATTAGCTCTCGAGCTTTAGTTTTGGCCGAGTCGGAGCCGAGAATCGGCTCCGAACCCATCCAGCAAGAATGAAGGCGAGATTGACAACTTAACATTTATACTTTTCTTACTAAAGCAGCAATCTTATTAAAAATACTCATATATACTACCGTATAGAACAATAATGAATAAATAAATAAATAAGTAAATAAGTAAACACTTTAAAATGGACATTTCGTTCCTGTGCAAAACAAGGCAAAAATTACAAAACAACTGTAACTGCCTAAAAGGCTAACTGTGTCAAAGAAAAGGTGAAGAGAAAGTGTCCACCTAAAACATCTTGACGAAAAAAATGTATATGTGTGTGTATGTTAAATGTACATGAAACTGTTAGTAAGTATAATAATTACGATACACATTTCAACTAACATAGATGACTAATGAGATAAACTGTATTGTTAAGAACAATTAAAACAGTGTTGTTAAAAACGATTTTCTTATAAAAAACAAGTCACCTAAGTAAACTTAACTTAAGGATGCATGCTAAAAAGGTGACTTCATTTAAGCCAGGTAAAGTATATGAATTTAACCTAAGATGCCAAACCAATTCATGTTTCTCCAATATCAATTGGTAAGGTCCACCCTTTCCATCTAAAGCTACCTGGTCTATAACTCTGACCAAAAATGAATGAGAGGGGTGCTCACAGTGTCTAGCCACAGCGTTAGTGGTGCTTTTTTTCTTAATGTGGTAAACATGTTCGTAAATCCTATCCTTTAGCTTCCTGTCCATTTTTCCTATGTAAAATGCTGAACACATCTGACAGGAAGCTAAGTACACCACAGATTTGGAATTACAATTGTACCTACCTCTGGCTTTATATTCATTCTGGTTTACTGTGAAACTAAACCCTGTAGCAATGTACCTACAATAGTTACACGCTTCACATTTATAAGTTTCTTCCGTCCTAAGAGGCTTCGGACTATTGTCTTCTATAATGTTTTTCAGGTTTCTACCCTTCTTAAAAATAATGACCAGGTAGTCACCAAATTTCTCTATTGTGTCCCTCTCAAAGGTCAATAAAAACAAATTCCTTTTGAAAATGTTCCCAATAAAGTTTGCCTCCAAACAAAAGGGTGTAATGAAACTCCTCTTAAAACTCACTATTTCCTTAACCGTGGAACAGTTCTCTGGTGGAGTAACGCTAGTCTTAGTTAGGGCCAAAACATCAGACCTTTCTACCACATTCAAATCTGTTACCTCATTAATACACTCCCTCTTAGTGAGAATTGGACTGAAAGAACCTGCCAACCTTTTGAAGCGGACTTCACTTACTAGCTCATCAATCATCTTCCCTTGGTAACATCGACTCATGAACATATATTTCAACAAGGTACATTCATCTTCAAAGGAAGTATCCTCAGTTGTCATCCTGCCAGCTCTTACCAGCTGTCCTTTGAGGACAGATCTTTTCTGATGGAACAGGTGACAACTGGAATAGTGCAACAATGTGTTTGAGTACGTAGGCTTTCTGTATATTTTAGCCAAGTACCCTTCACCTACAGGATCCCTCTTTAACTCCCTACATCCAAATAGTTAATGATGTTCTCTCCATAGGTGAAGGTGAATTTCGAAAAAGGTGTACTATTGTTCAAAGTTTCCACAAATAGTCGTGCGTCATCCGCACTCCCCTCAAACATAATAAAAATATCATCCAGAAACCTGTTGTAAAGTTTTACCTTCTCGTAAATGTTCTTCTTGAAAATAAACTCACTTTCCCATTGAGCTAGGAACAGGTTGGTGTAGCTCGCCCCACATGGCGAACCCATAGCTACACCTGCCACTTGTTTGTATATGTTGTCATTAAAACTAACAAAGTTGTT
Organism: Protopterus annectens; assembly: GCF_019279795.1. Lineage (NCBI taxonomy): Eukaryota > Metazoa > Chordata > Ceratodontiformes > Protopteridae > Protopterus > Protopterus annectens. The sequence goes on along the minus strand of NC_056729.1, from coordinate 1,701,784,120 downwards.
GTTTAAGATAATATCTAGTAACTCGTGGATTAACCTTATCTCCTTACTCTCAGCCTCATAAAATAACAATTTCTTGGTAATGTATTCAATTCCTACCTCATGAGGGATAGAAAAGTAACGATCAACAACATCTATTGTTAAGAAAAAAAATGTTCTTATAATAAACAAAATTCTCTAAACTTTTCAAAAAGGCCCAGGAGTCTTTGCAAATTTGTTCTTCTCTGGCTACATACTTTTTAACAAGTGGTCTACATATTTAGAACGTGCATAAGTAATGGACGACCTTGCATTCACTAAAGCTCTCATCGGGGGATCATTGGCATTTTTATGGGGCTTAGGTAATCCAAACAGGTTTGGTATTCTTGGTTTCAAAATCACTAAATAATTGTACACCTCAACACGGATCAAACCTTCAATCAGTAAGTCTCTAAAAAAGGAAAAAACTCTGTTGTGTGCAGTGTTCATTTCATTGAAACTAGATTTTACATAAATCTCGCTGTCCAACACTCCCAACATTCTAGTCTCATAGTCATCATTTTTCATAATCACCAGTCCACCGCCTTTGTCTGGTTTCAAAATTCGGACTGGTAAAGATTTAACGGAGCTGAGGGCTTCAGCCTCGTTTTTGGTAATGTTTCCCATGTCATGTTTCTTAACACCCTTGTGTAAGTTTCTTAAATCAAACTCGCACATATGTTCAAACAAAGATAAGGAAGGACAAATAGGTGGGTTGTAAGTACTAGCCATCCTTAAAGGACCAACATCGACAACTTTGTCACCAAATATTAGAGCTAAGTTCAGCTTCCGAATGTAAAGTTTTAAGTCTATCAGAACCCCCTTTTTTATGTTTTCTAATCGATTGATTCTTTGAGTAATTAGGGTAATGAGTTGATTGTTAATGTTGCCGCCCTTCTAGTTTTAAAAGGTGTGCTTTGTTTTACTTTGTTGTCTGAAGTTTTCCATTAGTATTGATGAAAAGCACTTTACAATAAACTGCAGTGAGTGGTTCAAGTTAGATCTTTGTGTTTTGTTTCATTTTCTCACACTTTCATCTGTCAACTGGTCCTTCCTTTTTAACCTACCTCTTGATGAAGCTGTTCAACAATTTAATGCCATTTTTCTTAATATACTCAACTCCCTTGCTCCCCTTAGAACTAAAGAGTCAAATCTCGATGTTCACCCTGGCTTAACCAGTCTACACACTCTCTAATACAAAAGACTGATAATGCCTGAAAGCTCTGGGCTACGACTAAATTGCCCACTCACTACCAGACACATAGATAGACAGCTAGATCGATCATAAACCCCAAACTACACACAATAAAAATCCACCCAAATTTTGGAACACTATCAACCAAATCTTATACCCAGGAAACCCCTTTACTCCCAACCCCTAATAACATCCCACAAGAAACTGCTTCCATTTTTAACTCTTACTTCATAAATACAATTAGCAAACTTAAGCAGACCTCAAACCCAACTGAACCCTCCAATTCTTTAATCCCTCCCAAACTCAATACTCCCTTCACACTAAAACCAACTACATCAAAAATTGTCTCCTTAAACTAAAACCTTACTCCACATCAGCAGATAACCTACCTTCACACTTCCTTAAGTTCCATAGCCTATCCCATTTCCATCCTCATAAATCGTTCATTAAGTGAATCTATAGTTTTCTCTCTGTGGAAACAATTCTGCACAATACCCCTCCACAAAGGTGGAAACTGTACTGAACATTCCAACTATTGACCTATAGCTATACTATCTCCTCCCTCAAGGATTCATGAAAAATGCATTCATAAACAACTCAAGACTATCTCATCCAAGAAATCCTACTCTCACCCACACAACATGGCTTCCATCCTCACCACAGTACCACAACAGTCCTTATTTCCCTCACACACACTATCGCTCTATGTACAGGCAATAACAAGTTGGTCTCCTGTCTCTTTCTAGACCTCTCCAAAGCTTTCTACACTGCCACTTACCCTATTCTCTTTTTCAAACTCTCTCACCTTAGTCTTTCAACTACTACTATCTCCTGGTTCCAAAGCTATCTATCCAACAGACAACAAGCTGTTAAATGGCTCTCTTCTCAATCACCCTTCCTCCCCACTAAGTTGGGAGTCCCTCAAGGATCAATACTTGGTCCCTTATTTTTCAACATCTTTATTAACCACCTATACACCTCCTGTCCACAATCATCCCTTATACAGGATGCCGATGACTCCACAGTTATCACCACTTCTGATACCCTCTCTGACTTACATATCCTTACACAAAAATCATTCAAACTTATTGAAATATGGCTCTCCAATAATCAACTCACACTGAACTCAAAAAGACTAAACTTCTACTTTTCCTCCCCAAATCACTATTCCACCACAAATCCACATTCACCACTACATCCCTCAACAACGCAATCATTAAGGTCGAAACTCGTACTAAACTTCTTGGTGCCATCATAGATGATGACCATCTTAAATGGGTCTATATCAGAACATCGAAAGCTATACATAGCGACCGACCTAAAGGTCGAAAACACCAGACCGTGAACTCGCTATTGTGGTGGGCTGTGCCCCCCACACCCCCTGCTAAATATATATACCAACTCCGAGATCACACTACAGTGAGGAAAGGGCAAATATTCCAATCAAACTGGCCAACTAAATCTCATCACTGTCTTGCTCTCAAGACACTGAGCTGGTTAGAATTCTATCATCATCTTTTACTCTCTCAACTTAATATCATCCATTCTGTCCTATTACAACCCTCTACCTGTCTTGCCATCCCCTGCCTAGTCTCCCTCTATGCCCCACTTAGAACTCTTAGGAACTCTGGTCAAGTTCACCTAGAAATCTACAAACTCAATAGATCTTCTGGACAAAAACTTTCTAGCTACTTACCAGCCCTGTCATGGAACAAGCTTCCCTTGTCCCTAAGAAAAATAAACCAGACACATGAATTCAAGAAAGCCCTAAAAGACTACCTAAATACTACCTGGACATGTCATTGTATAAATCGCCCCTGAACTCTCTACCCTGTCTTACTATCGGTTATTTTCTCATTCTCCTTTTCATACATTCCCTCAACTCCTACCTTATCTCCCATTTAGCTCATCTTATACCTTATTCTTCTCCTCTTTTCTCTAAACCCAACCTCCTTTTCCCTTCCCATCTTGACCACTCACTAATTACCTAATTGTTCTATGATCCTATTTCCCTACCTTAGTTCTCCATAGATCTTTTCATATTTCTCACTATACATTCCTTACCAATAGCTGTCCTTATTTTTCTTAATCACGTTTATCAACAGGATCTTCTTCTTGCACATTACTGTATCTATGTTTCTTACTGTTTATAAAATTACCTTTATTTAAATATGACACAAGGCTACATTTTACTGCTCTGTACATCTGCCTAAATGAAAAATCTCTGTAAAATGGATGTGTCATATAATATGTTATATATGTAATGTCGGAATATAATACTATTGTATTTACCAACTTGTAATTTTTTGTGGGTTCTCCCCAGGGATCCACTGAAAAAAGGCTTTAACTCAGTTGGACTAACCCCATCAACAAATGTCAAATGAAATAAAATTTGTTGTGTCTGAGAAAAAATTTTAGAATCTATACACAGTTTATGAATTTGTATTTCTTTACTCCTACCATATCTTATTTAGCTATAAAATGGTTTCCTATTACACTCCATATCTTCATATAAATTTTCTTCAATTTTTTTCTTGATCTTATATCACACTGTGTTTGTCTAGCTCGTTTATTTCAGTTTTCAAAGTCATGGGTTGACCTCTCTTCCATTTCTTATATTTTTTGTCCCTCACCTTAATCAAGTATCTTGTTATGCTAGTATATCCTCTTGAAGTTGTGTGCCTCGATCCTGATGTTAAAAATCTTTTTAATTTTTTTGCATTCAAACAATTTCTCTTTCAAAACCTTCTACATTCCTTCTTCAGTTTTTCCACTGAATGCAACACTCCAATTAGTTTTACATAGTGCTATGAATCTTCTGAGCATTGGTTTAGACCTCAGTTTGACAGAAATATATAGCAATAAATTAACCTTTTTAACCAAATAACCACTGCACATCAATGGCGGTACAACTTGACATGATGTAACAGCAATTTCTTAAGGAACACAACATCTAGTATATTCCATTTGCTGGTAGGCTTTTTTACAGTACAGCAAATATCTTTCGGCTTCTCCCAGTCAGGGGTCACGACAGCAGATCACTGGTCTGCAGAATGACTGGCAGTGGTTTTTAGTTGCCAGCCCAGCGTCCAACATTCACAGGAGGCACACACACACATGCACCTACCTGCATGTCTTTTAAAGCTCACTCATGCAGACTCCACACAGAAGAAACTCCAGCAGAGAATCGAACCGAAGAACGTCTTGCTGGGAGGCGACAACACTAAGCACTGCACCACCATGGCCATAGGCTTTTTTTTACAATCTGAAGCAATTACTCCTGAACATACACTATAAATAATGTCCTTAGTAATGTTGCTGAATCAATGTTATTCTAGTCCCGCCTGTGTTTCATGCAAGAAATATATGAATTCCTCTTGGTCATCAGCACTTGAGTTTGGTGGTCTATACACTCCAAAGAATAGGTGTGTAAAATCTTACCATAACCATAGATGTCTTTCTCTTCCATGTTGTAGTATTCTTACTGTTGGATCCTCCGCCTCAGGTGACCCGAACGTCGGCTCCTATACAAAAGCTTAAGCCTGGTTGCTGCTAGTGCGTGAGATGTCACACGTAGGGCCATAAACCAGGGGGCCTTAAATGTGACGTTTGCACGTACAGACCTCAGAACTGATTGCCCAGTTGGACAGTAGTCTAAGGTAGTTCTAAATGATGTCTTCTATACAGGTGAAATGCAACTGACTGCCCAGTGTGAACATAGTCTAGGTAGTGCCCCATGATGCCCCATAGACAGGTGAAAGGTAATGTAGGGGGAAAGGTGAGAGGGAAGAATTACTGCAACATGGAAGAGAAGGACATCTATGACTATGCTAAGATTTTACACAACTATTCTATGTCCTTCTATTCTCATGTTGCAGTATTCTTACTGTGGGAGAGTGCCACAGCTTAAGAATGAGGAAGGGTGGAGGAATAGGTAGCAGATTCCAGAAATCCCTGCAGGATTGCCCTTGTGAATCCTGCTCTAGCTCTGGAGATATGATCCAGTTTGTGATGTTTGGTAAAGGTATGTACTGAGGACCAGGTGGATGCCTCAAGGATGGCAGTTGTGTCCAGGCCTTTGAAGAAGGCCCCAGAAGAGTTTACTGCTCTAGTAGAGTGTGCCCTGACCCCTTGATGCAAGTGCTTTCCATGGTAGGAATAGCAGAAACAGATAGTTTGTTTGGATACTGCCTTGCCAGGGCCCTGGGATGGAAGAAGACAAACAGAACCTTAGCTGCCTGTGGACATCAAGGGAGTGCAGTAGTCTCTCACTTTCACTTTTAGGAGAGGGAAAGAAGGTGGGTAAGTGAATAGACTGATTTAGTGACAGTTCATTGACCACTTTGGGCATGAAGGAGGTGTTGGTGCACAGGGTCACTTTATCATTGTGGAAGATAGTGTAGGGAGGGGATGCCATGAGCTCCTATAACTCTGAGACCCTTCTGGCTGGGATAAGGGCTACCAATAGGACTGTCTTCCATGTGCACATCTGCAGGGATGCAAAGTTGGATGGCTCGAAAGGGGCAATTGTAAGCTTTACCAGGACATAATTAAGGTCCCAAGAGGGTGGGACAAGTTTCCTTGGCGGCCTAATGTGCAAGACCCCTTTTAAGAATAGTTTAACATCCAACGTGGAGAGTAGAAGAGGGTCCAAGGGTAAGCAGGCAGAGATGGCAGATAAGTGAACTTTCACTGAGGAGTATGAATTGTCTAATTTTATGAGCTCACACACACAGGTTAAGACTAAAGGAACATCCACTTGAAAAGGGTCCCTATGTCTTTGGAGACACCATTTGGAAAACCTTTCCCATTTGAAAATGTAGGATCTCCTTGTATTGGGTTTCCTGGCCTCCTGCAGGACAGACATCACATCCTCAGTGTAGCAGTGTCTGAAGGGGACTAAAGGTTTATCACCCAGAGGGTCAAGCAAAGCATCTCCAGGTGTGGATGAATAAGAGTTCCCTTCTGTTGTGTGAGCAGATCTGGACGGATGAGACTGTCATCCAGGTAGGGATAGATTTAAATGCCCTTGGTCCTGCAGTAGGTTATGGCTGGAGCTAGGAACTTGGTGAAGACCCTTGGTGCAGTGGATTAACCACAGGGCACGGTAGTAAACTGAAAGTCTGAACAGGGTCCAGAAAAACATAGATACTTCCTGTGGTTATGACGTATGGGAATGTGAAGGTAAGCCTCCTTCAAGTCAAAACTTGCCATGAAAGCCTTGGGTGGCAATAGTGAAAGCAGGTTTTGAAGGGACAACATTCTGAAGGAAGGGACTTTCAGAAAGAGGTTTAAGACGGATAAATCCAGGATTGGCCTCCAAGGGCCGTCCTTTTTTGGTACCAGGAATAACATGGAATAGAAACCTTTTCCTTCTTGGCCTGGTGGAACAGGTTCTATGGTTCCCAGGGCAAGAAGGTCCTGGATAATGTGAGGGATTAGGTGAAGTTGGTTCTTGGGTGGAAAGGGAATGCCATGTGGTGTGGGTTTTTCCTGCCAAGACAGGAAATATCCTTCTTCCTCTACTGCAAAGACCCAGCGGTCTGAGGTGACTTCTTTCCAGAGTGGTAGACAGTGAGGAAGTTGGAATGAGAGGGGAAGGTGGTTGAGACAGTCACGTATTATTATTATTATTTCTGTCCTGAAAGGGTGGCCTGTTGGTTGGTTGAGAAGGTGCTGTTCTGAAGGAGGATTGTCTCCTGGTCCCTTTCTTATGTCTGGAAGGGGAAGAGGTGGGCTGGGGCAGGGGCTCTTCTGATGAAGGTGGTCTTTGCAGGATAATTTCTGTAAAATGTTGGTACTGGGGAGACCAGTAAGTGTTTTATATCTTGGAGTTCTTTACTCTTCTCCTGTAGATTCTTAAACAGGTCTGCAGACTATTTCCCAAACAGGAGTTTATTATCCAGAGGTGCATCCAAAATTTTAGATTTAAAGTCTTCAGGCAGTGGCTGGAGCCTAAGCCATGAATATCTTCTGCACAGGACAGATGCAGATGCAGCAGATCCAGCAGAGGCCTCTGCTGCATCATAACTGCATTTTATAGAATGACTAGCAACCTGAGATGCCAGAGACAGTTTAGATGCCATTTCTGTCTTGTTAGGGGAGTCAGGCAAAAAGGACAGTAGGGATTAAGCCTATGATACCAAATCTAGGGCATGTTTCACCATATGGGTCTGGTAGATAATTGCCCTAAATGCTAGAGTGGAAGAGGTATATATCTTCTTGCCCAGCCTGTCAATTATCTTGCTATCCTTGTCTGAAGGCAGGAGTGAGGAGGATGGAATACATCTTGACTGCTTGTCTGGGGCCAGTGCTATCACAGTGGGGGTGCCAAAGGGGGCTTTACCAGAAATTTGTGGTCATCAGGGATCTTGTAGAAATGATCAGGTTTCTTGGGAGCAGGTGGTTGAGAGTCAGGGTTTTTTGAGGCTGATGCGAATGCATCTAGGTATGCTGGAATCACCGGAGGGATGGCTGATGGGGAGGATGACTCAACCTGGAGCAGCTCAAAATACCTTTCTGAATTTCTGTCATCTGGGTTGTAACCCACTTAAAGTACTCCCTCAATTTTGTGATAGTCTCCCCAAATGAAATGTCCTCAGGAGAAGAGTCTCCCTCAACAGAATCCTGATCTGGGATGCAGTATTCCAAGGGGAAGCTATTTAGGATGAATACGTAACCGACTCATCTGAGGAGGAGGAGGCTTCTTCCTCCTGTGGGAGGGAAGGAAAGACAGAGGCAGGTCTTGAGCTCAGTACAGGCAAGGTGGGTGCTGAGGAGGTTGAAGGCCTAAGGGTCATGAAGGCCTGCAGCAAAGACTGAAAAGGACTGCTAGTCTAGTTGTTCCTCCAAAGGAGCAGACAAATACTTGGCCTTTTGTCTCCTTTTTAAAGGAGTTGATTTATTAGAAGATGTGGACCTAGTTTCAGGGATCTGGCCTAGGGGAGGAATCAGAATCCTAAATTGCAGAAGGTCGTCCGGTGGAGTCTGGTTCCCCCTCGACTTCCGCAATAGCAGATGTCGGGATAACCTCCATGGATGTGCCTAGCGGTACTTCGGAAGCGGCTTCCTCAAGGGTAGTCAGTGAAGTAGGCAGTCCTAGTGGATGTCCCTCAACCTCTATATCGGCAGTTGGCGGGCCGTCTGGTGATGGAGGGGCAGAAGTGGTAGGCCTTAAAATTTTGGCCTTCTTTCTTGGCGGCTCTGCCTGGGTGGCCGACTCCGGATCTATTCTTAATGCTAACTTCTTTAGCCACTGGTTCTGAAGATGTAAACTGAGGGCAGACAGATGGCTTCTGAGAGTTTTGGGAACAAATGACTGGCAGATGGTACAGGAAGTATGATCATGTTCCCAGCCTAAACAGAACAACCAAAAGATCATGGGAGTCCTTGTGTGGAATTTGATGTCCGCATCTACATTTTCCCTTCCTAGCAGACATCGGCTAAGAACAGGTAAAAACCTACGTTCAAGCAAAAATAATAACAAGAATTCCCCAATGGGGTACTTAACTTTAGACATCTGGAAGAACAGGAGTGAAACGATTGATCTGATATTGGACTGTGGCAGAAAAGTTCTGAGGTCTGTGCGTGCAGATGTCACATTCAAGGCCCCTAGTTTATGACCCTGCATGTGACATCCCACGCACTAGCAGCAACCAGGCTTAAGCTTTTGTATAGAAGCCGACATTCTGGTCATCTGAGGCGGAGAATCCCACAGTAACAATACTTCAACATGAGACTAGGACATCAATTGTTATAAGTTCCAGGATTGTGTTTATTGCCGCAGTTACACAATCTCCAGTATTGATGTTATTACTGAATAAGTAATAATCACTGGTCTCAGAGCAATCTTTAATCCCTATCATAACAGCTCCACCTGAGTTTTTGTTAGACTGTCTGTTACAGTAAAATCATTTATCAACATCAATCTTATTGGAAAGTAGGACGTTACAATATAAAAAAAACGTTATTATTAATGCTCCTAGCATTAACAACCATCAGAGACGCATTAAAAGTTGCTATTTGTGAAGTGTTAAATTTTCAACCTGGCAAAAATCCTGCCTTGTGTTTGTCAAATACTGCAAAATTTCTACAGCAAAAGTTCTCTTCCCTGATTTTGACAAGTGCATGCCATCTTGTCTAAACATGTGTCCCCAAGACGTGAAAGCAGTTTAGTAATAAGTGTCTAGCAACCCAGAAAACTTCGTAGTCTCTAACAAAGGAGACAGAAAAAGTGGTCTGGAAGTCCATTAAGAAGCTTTGCAGTTCTCATAAGTCACACCTTGTGTGATATCTAACCCGTGGAACAATATTTCTGAAGTGCTAAACTGGGCAATGAAATAAGCTGGTAAGCGAATAGCCTGATTAAGTGTAAATTCTGAAATGACACTGAGGAGGAAGATGCAATACTATGTAAACTCCTGTCCATATGAAAAAGCAAGTACAAGTACAGTATCTCATGTCATCAGGCTAATATTGCAAGATGATGCACCATGCAGAAATGATGACCATCAACAAGATTATTTTCTGAGACATAAAAGGTAAGCAAACATTCACATGGTCTCAGCATCAAGCACGCTAAAAAATATTATAATCTCTTTAAGGAGGTGGATTCAAATTAGGGGGTATGGATGTGTAGAAGGCTGAAAAGAAAACCTTTTTTTCCAAAAACTAAGTTTGTTTCTTTTGGCTTTTCCTGGTTAGGGGTCGCCACAGCGGAACTCCAGTCCGCTAATGACTGGCAGTAGATTTTGACGTGCTGGCCGGGCCTAACGCACAACCTTCAATGAAGGAATGCCCATTCACGCATGTCGCCACACAGGAGATGCTCTGAGAATCGAACGGGCAACGTCTAACTGTGAGGCGACAATGCTACCGCAGCACCATAAGCATAATATAAATAACATAACTTCAATCAGTAAAGGAAGAATACAATAATACCATACTCCACAACCTAGGGTCTAAACATAAAAATATGATACATTACAATAATCTTAGATATTGAACAGATTAAAACATAAATTGTATATATAAAGACATAAATATGATATATGCACCCATATCAGTATTCATATCATACTAACCTATTACAGGATAAGAATGGTCACCAAACTTATCATGGACTTTACTCCATATTACTGAAATAAACCACTCCATGAAGAGAAAGACTTTGATGAAAGACATTACAGTTAAGGCCTTTTCTCAATATGAATATAAAGGCTGAAATAACACAAAGGTTTTTTCACTACAGAATATGACAGACCTGTTCCAGATAGATTCAGACAGCAAACTGCAGGTATTGGACACTCAGAATGGCCAAAGATTTTCTAGGATGCCCACATGGAAAACAGTTCCATTTGCGGAGTAAGTGGTCATAACAATATACTTCCAGGTCACAAGAAAAAAAAAATACAATACAATTCTTATACAAAAAAAATTTAAATCTGTAAACACTACAGCATCTGGAGCTAAGCATTAATCGGGTTGTAAGGGCCTAAGTAGTGTTCTTAAACAACACCCTAGTCAAATGTGGGAGTGCAGAGCAAGAGAAAACTGCTACCTAACTGACGGGGAAAACTAGTTTTACCAGGTTTCCATGGATCACCTTAATGCCAACAAACCTCTGAAGAAAAAGAAGCTATAGAAAGGCACACACTTCCCATAACATTAGAGAGATGTGGGGTTTAAGCAAAAGTCTGCAGAACCAGGCCTTAGATAAGCACTACAGAAGCCACTTTGCCTTGCCTACCAAAGTGCCAAAGTGTAAAGGCCTATATACATGATCCCAAAAAGTAACATTAGAAATGACCATCTCAGTATGTAGAATCCAAATGCAAAATAAGACATTAGGGTCTGGGAAACAATTAGAAATGCTGTACATATTTATAGGTTCATGCTGTACATATTTATAGGTTCATAGGTTCATACTAGGCTATCTGCCCTAGGGCATTTATAAGCCTAGCCAGAGTGTGTTTGGCTTTCGCCACCCATTTTAAATTAATTTTGCTATGCCCTTTTTCGAGGTTAGTATACTGTGCCTCTGTCTAACAGTGACACAGAAGTGATACCCGGGATAAACCTACGATGTCCCATCCACTCATCAAGATTCCTCTTGAAGAGAGTCAATGAGGGACTCTGCCTAACCTGGACTGGGATTTTATTCCAGAGTGAAGGGAGCCTCTGGGTTATGAATCTGTCCCTCCAGCATGTCCTATTTATTTCAGTGCTGAGGTTCAAGTCTCTCGAGCGTAGCTCGATGGGATTTCGATTTTCTGAGGTGCAGCATGTCCATTAATTCCGGGTTGGACATGGCTTTATACGTCAGGCACAGATCGCCTCTGAGCAGGCGGTATGCCACTGAGTAGAGCTGGAGTTTCTTTAACCGGGCAGCATATGGCATCTGTTTGAGCCCTTTGATCCTCTTGGTGAGGTACTTTTGGGGTCTTTCCAGTTGCTGCAGGTGTCTGGTAAGGTACATCCCAAAGGGGCATTGTACTCAATTATGGGCCTGATGAGGGATGAGTAAAGAGGCACGATGACCTCCCCTGATCTAGATGTGAATCCCTTCATGATTAGGTGGGCTATATAAAATGTTTTCTAACCACTTTGGCCACGTGGTTGTCAAATGGGAGATTGCTATCAACTTGGGTCCCCAGGTCCCTAATTACTTCTTCTGTACTTAATGGATTACCACCTATGTGGTAATTTGTGGGCACTTTGTTTTTGCCAAAGGGGATGACTATACACTTTTTGGCGTTTAGCTTGAGGCCATGGCTCTGGCACCAGTTGTCTGTTTCTATGAGGCCCTTTTGGAGGATGCTTGTGTCGGCTGGAGAGTCGATTACGGCGCCCAGTTTGCAATCATCTGCGAACTTGGTCAGCCACAGTCCTTCCGTGTTTGCCTGTACCTCGAAGAAATATATACTGAACAAGAGAGGTCCCAGGACTGAGCCTTGTGGGATGCCACTTGTAACTGGTTTGGAGTCTGACATGGCTCCAGCAATTCTAACCATGTGGGTTCTGTCCTTGAGCCAGTTTGCAACCCATCTAGTGACATAGGGGTTTATATTTAAGCTGGTGAGCTTATCTATAATGCCCGAGTGGGGTACTGTATCGAAGGCTTTTGCGAGGTCCAGATAGGCTGTGTGGACCACCTTCCCCTCGTCAATTGCCTTGGTGACTGTTTCAAAGAAATCAACCAGGTTTAAGAGGCAGGATCTTCCCTTAACAAAGCCGAACTGGGTAGGATCCAGTGTCTGTAGGTCCCCAATATCTTTATTTATGAGGTCCATGATGATCCTTTCCATAGCTTTGCAGACCACGCTAGTCAGGCTTATGGGGCGATAGTTTCCAGGATCCGTTGAGGCACCACCATTGTGGAGAGGGACCACTGTTGCCGTACACCACACTTTGGGTACATATCCTGTAGTAAGGCTGAGATTGAACAGTAGTTTTATGTTTGGGTTTAGCTCTTCTTGGAGTTCATGTAGGACGCAGCACAGGACACTGTCTGGTCCCATTGATGCTGTGTTTTTTGCTTTGGAGAGGGCGGCTCTTACCTGAGCATCTGAGATGTCAGGGGGGCAGCACTCTGCTGGGATAGATATTCGCCCTTTTGGTGGGGAGTGGGGGGAGAAGTTTGCGCTGAACCGGTCAGCTAGGATGTTGGCAATGTCTGTGGGTTTGGTGTATTTTTTGTCATTTTGGACTAATTCTGAGCATATCTGGGAATTCCCACCCAGGTTCCTAACATAACTAAAGAAAGCCTTGTGATTATCCTTAGTGTCCTGTGCAATTTTTCTCTCGAAGCTGGCCTTAGACGATTTTATGAGTGCCCGTAGTTTTTTGCTAATACTGATCAGAGATGCCTTCCCTTTTTGGGATTTTGCTCTATCATGTAGTAGCTTCCTCCTTCTATTGTATAGTTTGTTTATGGCTGGGGTCCACCAGACAGGACGTCTGCCTTTGGAGGATTGGGTCTTGGTTTTATTTGGGATTGCATGATCCATGCATTCCTGAAGGTGTTCATAGAATGCGTTTATAAAGGATTCTGCGGTCTGGGCCGTATTTTCCACAGGCCCGGGGGCTTTGATGGATTCCACCTTGGTTTTGAGGAGTGTGAAATTTGCTTAGAGAAGTTTTTCACTGTGGTTTTCTGGGCAGGGGGTGGGGTCGGGATGTGAATATCCAGTGAGATTAGTTTATGGTCTGATCTTACCAGTGAGGGATACACTTCTGGTCTGGAGCATAGAGTCCCCATGTTGGTGATGATCAGGTCCAGTATGTTTTCCCCTCTTGTGGGAGTGGTAACAAGTTGTTCCATAGCATTTGAGTTTATAAATTCTAGGAACCTTTGGGCTAGGGTGTTGGAGCTAGAGTAATGCTCCCAGTCTATGTTTGGGTAGCTGAAGTCGCCCAATATAATGGTGTTTGGAGAGACCTTCATATTTTCCAGTGTTCTCAGGAAGGCCGGGTGGGGTTCCTGGGTTTGGGAGGGTGGTCTGTAGCAGGCTATAAACTGGAAGGCAGTTTTACCCACTGTTAGTTGCACATGGATGGTCTCTGATGCTTCGTGCTGTGCCACCAACCTGGAGGTGTGGGTATCTATGACGAATATTGATACTCCCCCTCCTTTTGTGGTTCGGTCCAAGTTTTGGGGCCGAAAAGCATGGTATGAGGTATAACCTGGTAGTGCTGGGGTGCTCTTGGGAGCCTTGAACCAGGTTTCTGTTACTGCACAGATATCGATGTTCTCTATGCTAAGGAGAGTTTTGAGTGCGTGCATCTTGAGGTTTAGACTTCTGGCGTTGAGTAGCATTACTCAGTTTCTTATCCCTTGTGATACCTATGGAGGTGGGTTTGTCTTTTGAGCCTTGTCTAAAAAAGGCACTATGGGGGTAGCAAGAGCCTTTGCCAATATCCGAAAGCCCAGGGGTGACAGGTGCAAGCCGTCCCTAGCGAAGCATTGTGGCTTGTCGAGCATGTCATCCCAGGTTGACAGACATTGGATCCCCTTTGAATGACACCAATACTTAAGCCAATTGTTGAAATTGATCATCTTGTCTTCATATTGTGGCATTATTCTTGGTGAGGGTAAGATGCTACTCAAGGTCAGGGTCATACCAGCCTGGGCTACATGCTCAGAGAGCTCCTCTATGTCTCTTTTCATGTAGTCCAGGGAGGTACGTCTCAGGTCATTCACACCAGCATGGACAATGACTGAGTCATATTTGTACTTGCCTTGGAGTAACCTGAGTGCGTGTGTTATGTGGCGGATCCTAGCGCCCGACAGGCAGTTCACCGTGACCTTCTCCTTGTTCAGCCTGGTGAGCGGGAACGTCAGTGTGCCTGATGATAGAGTCACCTATTACAAGTGTATCAGGTGTGTTGTTTGGCCTTAAGGGCTGTGACTGTTCGGCACACTGGCTTTGTGAGCTATGTGTTGCAAGTGTTTTGTTTTGGGGTAGCAGTTGCTTGGGTGTCTGCTTTGGAGGTCTCTGCTGCTTAGGCAGATTTTTATTTAGAGCCTCAGTATGTTTTGTGTGTTTATGTGTTTGGTTTGCTGTCGTGGTAGGTCTATGTGAGACTGGAATTGTAGTGAGTGTGGTTTCCTTCTCCTCCTGACTGGTTAAGCCAGTACTGAGTTGAGAGAGCTTAGCCTCCAGTTTGGCTATATGGTTGCATCTCTCACATGTGTTGGAATTTGTTGGGAGGAGGAGAGGGTTGTCTGTGTACATGAGGCAGTTGTAACATTGCCTCAAGATTCCCAGATTCACCAGCTGGACCGGAGAGGAGATTGACAACTGACCTCTGGACATGCTAGAATAGTATTGGGAATTCCTTTATAATTGAAAAAAAGGGCCAATGGGGAACAAGGTACTCAAGAGGAGTTTGTGAGGGTGTAGTGCTTTTAATTTTTTAGTGCTGATTTAATGAGCAAGTGCCAGGTAACTTAAATGCAATGTGTTACAGTAACAAATGCAAAAACGACAAACAGTAACTTTCTTTCAAGTGAAACAAGGAAATAAGTACAGTAAGCAATGCAGATATCACTAGGGATCCACAGAAGCGCTGAAAAGCCGCATTTTAGGTGGAATTAGCATTTCAGGGAAATAACAAGCAAACAAACAACAAGCATACAAACAAAGCAAGATTCAGCAGGCCTGGATCTAGTCTATGCTACAGCAAACACGGTGTACCAATTTCAGTAAGAAACAGTTCAAATATGCAGCACTATAAGCCTTTAACCAGAAATTCCCAGCTCAGAAGGGCAGAGTCCAGCCTCTCCTCCCACAAGAGTGCAGACCACGAACCTTCTTAATGTAAAATAACTGGCCTGAAGCCCAAGTGCTTAAACCAGAACTAATACACTTTTAGAAAAACAGACACTGAGCCCTCAATCAGCAGTTTCCAACTTAGAAGGATGTAAGCTACCTGTCCTGCCACCACAGTGCAGGCCACAAACCTTCCTAATGTAAAACAACTGGTCTGAAGCCCAAGTGCTTAATCCAAAAGACTTAAAAAGACAGCTACACTTTAATCAAGTTACTACCAAGCAGTAATAAATACAACTGAATACTTTAAAGAATGCCTGGATTAGTGCTCAAGTTATACAAACAAAGCTAGATTCAGCAGGCCTGGATCTAGTCTATGCTACAGCAAACAAGGTACCAATTTCAGTAAGAAGCAGTTCATATATGCAGGCACTATAAGCCTTTAATCAAAAATTCCCAGCTCAGAAGGGCAGAGTCCAGCCTCTCCTCCCACAAGAGTGTAGACCACGAACCCTCTTAATGTAAAATAACTGGCCTGAAGCCAAAGTGCTTAAACCTGAATTAATACACTTTTAGAATAACAGACACTGAGCCCTCAATCAGCAGTTCCCAACTTAGAAGGATGTACGCTACCTGTTCTGCCACTACAGTGCAGACCACAAACCTTCTTAATGTAAAACAACTGGTCTGAAGCCCAAGTGCTTAAACTAAAAGGCTTAGAATGAGTTACACCAAGCAGTAATAAATACAATTGAGTACTTTTAAGATGACGCAAAAGCAAAATAAAGTAGGAAGAAACACAAATACAGTAAAAGCAGATAAAAAAAAATTTAAGTGGAAAGAGAAAGGAAAGAGAGAAAGGAGTAGCAGAAACTAAGCTGACTGGCCTTCTCAAATGTTCTCCCTGTACTGGGTAGAATGAGGTAATGACACTAGACTGGGAGGAGGGTCCCAGATCAAATTTACACTAGGGGTGGGCAACTGCAAAGCCACCAACTATAAATGTTTCTCACAGCTGAAAAGCAGCAGTGAGCCTTTAAATGAAAGTTTTAAACAGCTAAAGGAGCCTCTAGAAAAAAAAGAGTTTAACTACAACAAGTTATCAGAAACAAACAACCCAACAGATGCTTAATAAAAGTGGACAGTTTCCAGTTAATACCTCACACACAGCGAAACTAGCTAGAAAAATACACAGTACACAAAGTGCTATAAATAACAAAGAAATAAAGAACAAAATAAACAAAAAACGGAATACTTAATGTTATATATTATAGCACCGAGTTTCCTCAGTGTCCTTCCTTCGATAAGCTCAGTGTGAAATGCATATATATATATATATATATATATATATATATATATATATATATGTATATATATATATATATATATATATATACATATAGACATATACACACACACACACACATATATATATATATATATATATATATGTATGTATATATATACACACACATTTTTATATATATATATATATATATATATATATATATATATATATATATATATATACATATACACACACACACACACACACACACACACACATATATATATATATATATATATATATATATATATATACAAAGATACAAGTCTAAACATACACATTATTTTAGATGGTCTGATTCTATAACTAGAGGGTGAGGTGTGACATACTTTGTTAAAGACTTACTTCCTCACCTTTTCAAAAATCCTTTTTTTTCCTTTTCCCTGCCCTGTGCCTTCTGACCATCTAGTCTTAGCACTTTTACCATGCTCATTCATTCCTCATCACCATGACATGGCCAGCATCTACGCAGCTATAAGGGATTTTATGGCCCTATCAAATCCCTGGTGGCTGGCATGCATGCTCACAGATGAAAAGAAGGCCTGCTATTCCCCTTTGTGTATGCATACCCCGCATATGCACAAGGAAGCCTAGCATGTGAAAGAACCAAGATGATGTCCCTCACTAACTCACTGCACGCTACAGACTTCTGTCTCCAGTATCAAATGATGACAGCATTGTAATGGATTGGACTGCCTTTCTCTCCCCCAATAAGGCAAACTGGTACCAGCTCACTCTCACAGTTGCAAAGCACAGTTGTGTACCTACCATAAATGTAGATGTTCGAGTGTATTCACTGTTGCAGTTATTACAATTGGGCTATCCTGCTGGCAGGCTACCCGCAGTCGGCCCGAGTTCCAAAGTCTAGGTCCGGCGTCGGTTGCTGTCGCCTCCTCCCTGACGTCGGTGCGCCAGGGGTATAAAAGATGTAGCCGATGCCATTTTCTTCAGTTTTTCTTGCCCCAGATGTCAGGTGCCCCTAAAATGGTTGAGGTCCCATGCAGGTATTGGTGCTCTCCTTGGAGGTCTTATGTTTTTGGCCCCTCTGAGTTACTGCCTTAGTAATGGATGAGAAAAAATAGGTGGTGCTGTATTGTAATGAGCTGAAATGGCAGAGGCATGCATTTTAATTGATGAAAAGGAAAGGCCTTTATCAAGCATCTCAGTTAAGTATTGCAAAATCTGAGGAATATTTGGAACAAGCATGTCAATACCTTGTGCCTGGTTCCAATCACAGAATCTCTTCCATTTTTCTGCATAAGATTTTCTGGTGATAGGCCTCCTGGCCTCCAAATAACATCCATCACTGCTTTAGAGAGATGTGTGTCTTGAATGGCTACGTTATCCGCCATGCTGCCAGGTTTAAGGTCCTGAGTTGGCTGTGCAATATCTGACTGCTTTGTTGGGTTAATAAGTGAGGAATTTGAGGTAATGTCCAAGCTGGGCATTGAGACGAGCTCTTTAGGATTTGGTACCAGTGCTGGCAGGGCCAGTCTGGGGCAAGCAGTATCATTTTTGGTTTCTCCTGTATGACCTTGAGGTGTACCTTGGGAAGGAGAGGCAGAGGAGGAAAGGCATATACTGTTAGGTTTTTCCAGCTGAAAGATAGAGCACCCACTTTCCATGCTTGCTTGTGATAAGTCCTTGTGCAGAATCTCTGTAGCTGGCAGTTGTGAGGGGAGGCAAATAGGTCTATGTCCGGGCATCCCCAGTTCCTTGTTATCATGCTGAAGACTTGTGGATCCAATTTCCACTCGTGGGGATCCGTTAGGTTTCTGCTTAGTTCGTCTGCCAGAGCATTTGTCCTTCCTGGCAGGAATTGTGCTTGCAGATGTACTTGGTAAGACAATGCTGTGTCCCACAAGTTCATGGCTAGCCTGCAGAGGGGGTAGGAATGTGTGCCTCCCTGCTTGTTTATGTACCACATGACTGCAGTATTGTCCGTCTTTATCAGTAGTTGTCCTGGATGAAGTAGATCCTTGAAGGCTGTCAGGGCATTCTGAACAGCTAGCATCTCTTTTTGATTGATATGTAGATGCATTTGATTTGCGGACCATGTGCCCTGAATACATCTTCCTGCCATATGGGCCCCCCAGGCATAGTCTGATGCATCTGTTGTCAATGTCTGCCTGGCTGTGGGTAAGGTGAATGGCTGTCCCTTGTTGTGGTGACAGGTTTTTGCCCACCATCGAAACTCCTGTTGCAGGCAGGGAACGAGGGTAATTATTGTTTCCAGGCTGTGGCAATGTTGAGTCCAAACACTTTTTAGATACCATTGAAGTTTCCTCATATGCAGTCTTGCATATGGAATTAGCAGAATGCAGGACGCCATGAAGCCCAAAGCCTGCAGAATTTTTCTTGCAGATAACTGGGTCTTTGTTGTCAACATTTTGAAATAAGTAGTCAGTTGTCTGTGTTTGTCTGGCGTGAGATAAGCCGTCTGGGCAGTTGTATTTAAGCTTGCACCCAGGAATATTACCTCTTGAGAGGGTACGAGTTTTGATTTCTTTTTGTTTACTGTGTACCCTAGACCTGTTAGTAATCTTTTTACAAACGTCAGATGCTGTAGTAGAACGTCCTTGTTCTCTGCTTGAATAAGGCAGTCGTCCAAGTAAGGATATATTTGTATTCCTCTGTCTGCAAAATGCAATTACTGGTGCCAGGCATTTTGTGAAGACCCTGGGCGCAGTAGATAAGCCAAAGGGCAGTGCAGAGAATTGGTAGTTCATTGAGCCAGCTATAAATCTGAGGTATCTTCTGCATGATTGTCTGATTGGGACATGCAGGTATGCCTCTTTTAGGTCTAAAGTCACAAGCCAAGCCTTCTTGCCCAGCATGGGCAGAAGCTGCTGCAGAATTAATATTTTGAATTTTGGAATATCCAGGAATGTGTTTAGGATAGACAGATCCAGTATTGGTCTCCAGGCTTTGTCCTTTCTGGGCACCAAGAACAGCCTTCAGTAGAATCCTAGTCCCTGCTCTTGCTGTGGTACTAGCTGAATGGCTCTCATGTCCATGAGGGATGAAACTTGTTTTTGTGCCTCTGCCCATTGACTGCGTGGCAGGTCTGGCATTCCGTTTGGCCTTGGCAGGGTGTGAAAGTGGAACCTGTAGCCTTGTGATACGATATTTAAGATCTATTTGTCCTGGGTGATCATGTGCCAATTTTGTGAAAAAAAGTGCTAGTTTTCCCCCCAAAGGGGCTGCCAGAAGATAAGTATTTGGTGCTGGCAGGAGAAAGTCATTGAGACTGTTTCCTGTATGGCCGTGATTTTTCCTCTCCGCTTTTGGAGGTAGAAACACCCCACTGTTTAGGCCTGTATGAGCCTTGGGGCTGTGATCTGCCTCTGGGGCATCTGCCTCTTTGTGGCCTGTCTGACACTGGAAAGGACCAATTCTTTGTAGGCCAGTTCCAGCTAAATCTGGGTGGCTGTACCTGCAAGAAATCCTTGACTGTTTGCATAGATTTAGCTTTGTCCTCCATTTTCTTCAACACCTCTTCTGCTTTAACACCAAACAAGGTATCATGCTGTAATGCAGCATCTAATAGTTTTGCTTTAACATGATCAAGCAGATTCTGTTCTTTTAACCAATCATGCCTCCTAATGACAGAACCTGTAACAGCGGCCCTGCAGGAGGCCTCTAGAGACTCAAAACCACATTGCAAAGTATGCTTTCCCACTTGTTCAGCTGCATGCAATAAATCCTGCATTTCTTTGTTTTCTGCACATTCTGAATTTGTCAACATTTTCTGTTTAAGCAGTGACATAAGATATTGCTGATATTTAAGCATATGAAACTGGCAATTTAAAGTTCTTACAGCCAAGGTAGCAGAAGTATAAATCTTTTTCCCCCCATCTGTCCAGGGCCCTTGAATCCCTATCAGAGGGGATAGGGTTTTTTGCAGTGGAAGCCTTGACCCCTTTGGGACCCTGAGACATAGGTTCTGGGTCAGCAGCAGGGTTTTTATAAAGAAATTTATGTGAATCAGGAACCCTGTAGTATCTGTCTGGCTTAACAGGACCTGATGGTAAAGAGTCAGGAGACAGACCAGACTCTGAAAATACATCATCTACAATGTCTAAAACAGGAAGGATAGCAAGGGGGCTGTGCTGAGGTAATAAAAGGAAGTCCCTGAGCCTTTTCTTGGATTCGGAGTAATCTTGGCTCTCCCAGTGAAAATGCTCCCTCATAGTATGCAGTGTCTCCCCAAAAGAATAATCCTCAGGAGGAGAGGCTGAAAGGATAGATTCTTAAGCATCAGAATCCTCATAGGGAGGAAGAGAATATTCCTGTTCAGAAGAGGAATCAGAGGAAATGGAAGCCTGATCTAAAGATTCATATTCTATCTCTTGCCTAGGCCTCTTATCAGGAGGGGGATGGGAACCCCTGATCAAAGTAATTAGGTCTTCGGCCATTTTAAGCATCTGTTTTTTAGGCATGGTGGCCTGTCCAGGAGAATGCTGTACTTGTTTCTTTGCCTTTAGAGTTGCTTTAGTCTTTGCCTTTGAAGCTGAAGTTGGTTTCACATATAACTGTGTAGGCCTAAAAACACCCTCAGAAGCCAATGCCTGCTCAGTGTCTCTGGACCCATCTGAAGGAATAGTCTCCGAGTGTCCAATACCTTGAGTTTCCAGTGCCCTAGTCAGCCCCACGTGGGAGTCAGAAGCGGCCTGTGGCTCTGAGGTAGCGGGCGTCAGGGGCTGCAAAAGCACCTCACTGAGAACCGGCGACAGGCCTAGCGGAAGCCTTGTCGTCAGTTTTGGACCTCGGATGCCTGTCCTTTTCTTTTTCTTTGCGCTTTTTATAAACTCCGGTAGTCGGCTGTTCTGACGGCATCATATAATTAAATCTTCTGCCAAAGTAATGAAATGCAAAATCGTACTGACGCTTAATAGTGCACTGGTTAAATCTAGCACAAAACCGACAACTAGCAACATCGTGGTCAGGGCCTAGGCAAGGAATAAAGTAAGAATGAAAATCCTTATGAGGTATTTGCTTCCCACAAGAAATACAATTATTAACTTTTTCTGACATTGGTCTGGAGCAAGAAAAAAGTTTCCCCAAGGGGGTACTTAGCTTTAATTTAGACTTCGGATCTGAAATTCGAATTTGAAAAACTCAGGAGTCGGCCGACCGGCACTTGCGAACTGCTTTTGCTTCGGGCACCGCGTGGCAAGAAAGACTTTAGAAAATGGCGTCAGCTGCATCTTTTATACCTCTGGCACACTGACATCAGGGAGGAGGCAACAGCAACCAACGCCGGACCTAGACACTGGAACTCGGGCCGACTGCAAGTAGCCTGCCAGCAGGATAACCCAATTGTAATGACTGCAACAGTGAAACACAATGAACATCTCATTTAATGTCCAAGCCCGAGAAGATCTTGGGTTACAGTGGTCACAGTCAAGACGTTATCCTTCTAAACCACAGACTCATTTGTTCACCTTTACTTGCAGATATAGGGTATTACAGTAGAGTTGCCCATCCTGATCCAAACTTCCTGACTCTAAATCAAGAGTATTACGCATTTCCATCTTATCTAGATGGCTACAGTGAAGACCCTAAGCCTACCCAAGCCCTTAACTCCTACCCTGCATAAAAGGGCACTAATGTTTTCAAGTTAATAGTCTTTTTTCTAAATAGTTTACTGATTTGTGGAAGTAGGGTTTTGATGAAAGGTAAGTTCCACTGTTGTGCCATGTCAATCTGTGTCCACAGCCAATTCCAATATACTCACTGGATAGAGCATCTGTCATGCTATCTGGTGGTGTTAATGAGGTAGTACAGGTTTTAGGTCTCTAGGATGGGTGCTTGCTTTACCACTAGTTGTATTTTAGTGAAGGAATTTAAAGAGTGCTGGGTCAAAGCATAGATGACCCCTCAGGCTGTGTATGAAACTGAGTAGAGGAAGTGGGATTTTAGTCTATTAGACTAGCTAATAGTACTGAGAATAGAGACATTTTCATAAGAACACTTGGAGAGCTATCAAGACAGTTTACATGCTTAGCAAAGTACATGCCAAAAATGCATTACACTCAATAGGTCTAATAAGTGATGAATAAGGTGGGATTATAGTTTTGTGGACCTTGTGGAGATACCATGAAGAATAAGCTGTGCAAGGTAGATGGATTTTCCGACCATCACAAAGATGCGTTAGTCAAAGGAGTGTCTATTATAAACAGTTCTACTCAAGTCCTTCATGAGAACTGGTTAGCAGCAGTGAAGCTGGATTTTCCAAAGAAAACTATGCTGCATTTCTTGGTGTTGAGGGTAAACAAATGACTAAAACCCCAAAATCCACCCCTTGCTAGAAAATATGAGCATCAGAACTGATTATGATAACAGATCCCAGTTTGCAATCACAAACTTAAATTAGTAATTCTTCTTCTTTCGGCTGCTCCTGTTGGGGGTCACCACAGCAGATCATCTGTTTCCATTTCTTCCTGTCCTCTGCATCTTGCTTTGTCACACCAACCACCTGCATGTCCTCTCTCACCACATCCATAAACCTCATCTTAGGCCTTCTTCTTTTCCTGTTATCTGGCTGCTTCATCCTTAGCATCTTTTTCCCAATATACTCTGCATCCCTCCTCAGCACATGTCCAAACCAACCTAATCTTGCCTCTCTGGCTTTGTCTCCAAACCTTCCAACCTGGGCTGACCCTCTAATATACTTATTCCTAATCCTGTCCACCCTCGTCCCACCCAGTGCAAATCTTAACATCTTTAACTCTGCCAAGCCCAGCTCTGACTCCTGCCTTTTTGTCAATGCCACTGTCTCCAACCCATATAACATAGCTGGTCTCACTACCCTCTTGTAGACCTTCCCTTTTACTCTAAGTACTCGTCTGTCACAAATCACTCCTGGCACTCTTCTCCACCCACTCCATCCTGCCTGTACTCTCTTCTTCACCTCTCTTCCACACTCACCATTACTCTGAACTGTTGATCCCAAGTATTTAAACTCATCCACCTTCGCCACCTCTACTCCCTGCATCTTCACCATTCCTCTATCCTCCCTCTCATTCACACACATATATTCTCTGTCTTAGTCCTGCTGACCTTCATTCCTCTTCCCTCTAGAGCATATCTCCAGCTCTTCAGGGTCTTCTCCACCTGTTCCCTACTCTCACTACAAATCACAATGTCATCTGGAAACATCATAGTCCACAGGGACGCCTGCCTGATCTCATCTGTCAACCTGTCCATCACCACTGCAAATAAGAAAGGGCTCTGAGCTGATGCTTGATGTAATCCCACCTCTACCTTAAACGCTCACTCCCACCACAGACCTCACCGCTGTCACACTATCCTCGTACATAACCTGTACCACTCTTACATACTTCTCTGACACTCCCGACTTCCTCATACAATACCACAACTCCTCTCTAGGCACCCTGTCATATGCTTTCTCTAGGTCCACAAAGACACAATGCAACTCCTTCTGACCTTCTCTGTACTTCTCCATCAACACTCTCAGAGCAAACATCGCATCTGTAGTGCTCTTTCCTGGCATGAAACCATACTGCTGGTCACTAATCATCACCTCCCTTCTTAACCTAGCTTCCACTACTCTTTCCCATAACTTCATGATGTGACTGATCAATTTAATCCCTCTGTAGTTACTACAGCTCTGCACATCACCCTTATTCTTAAAAATCGGTACCAAAACACTTTTTCTCCATTCCTCAGGCATCCTCTCACTTTCCAAGATTTCATTAAACAATCTAGTTAAAACTCAACTGCCATTTCACCTAAACACCTCCATGCTTCCATAGGTATGTCATCTGGACCAACAGCCTTTCCATTCTTCATCCTTTTCATAACTATCCTTACTTTCTCCTTGCTAATCTACTGCACTTCATGATTCACTATCCACACATCATCCAACCTTCTCTCCCTCTCATTCTCTTCATTCATCAGCCCCTCAAAACACCCTTTTCATCTGCTCAACACACTCTCCACGCTTGTGAATATGTTTCCCTCATTATCCTTTATCACACTTACCTGCTGCACATCTTTACTAGCTCGGTCCCTCTGTCTAGCCAATTGGTACAGGTCCTTTTCTCCCTCCTTAGTGTCCAACCTTTCATATAACTCTTCATATGCCTTATACTTAGCCTTTGCCACCTCTCTCTTTGCCATGCACCTCATCTCCTTATACTCCTGTCTACTTTCTTCATCTCTCTGACAATCCCACTTCTTCTTAACCAACCTCTTTCTCTGTATACTCTCCTGTACTTCCTAATTCCACCACCAGGTCTCCTTGTCCTCCTTCCTCTTTCCAGATGTCACACCAAGCACCTTTCTAGCTGTCTCCCTTACTAGCTCTGCTGTAGTTACCCAACTATTCGGTAACAATTCACTGCCACCCAGTGCCTATCTTAACTCTTCCCTGAACTCCACCTCACAATTACCCTTTTTCAATTTCCACCATTTGATCCTTGGTGCTGCTCCTCCTCTTCTTGATCACCAATGTCATCCTACAAACCACCATCCTATGCTGCCTAACTACACTTTACCCTGTCACCACTTTACAGTCTCCAATCTCCTTCAAACTGGTCCTCCTGCATAGGATATAATCCACCTGGGTGCATCTTCCTCCACTCTTGTAAGTCACCCTATGCTCCTCCCTCTTGTTAAAATACATATTCACCACAGCCATGTCCATCCTTTTCACAAAATCCACTACCATTACATTAGTAATAATACCTTGATATTGGTTTTAGTGTCAGAGACAGCCAGGTACCTACCTAACAAAACTGCACGTGGGCTAATGCAGAGTTGGAAAATGTTGTCAATAATACCAGTAGGACA
The DNA here is from genome assembly GCF_019279795.1 of Protopterus annectens. Classification (NCBI taxonomy): domain Eukaryota; kingdom Metazoa; phylum Chordata; order Ceratodontiformes; family Protopteridae; genus Protopterus; species Protopterus annectens. The sequence continues at coordinate 1,701,758,469 of NC_056729.1, read as the reverse complement.
GTATCAAAATCCTTGGCAAGATCCAATTAATCTGTGGGAAATGTATATCCCTTGTCAATGGTCTCAGCAAGCATTTCAAAGGACTCAACAAGGTTGAATAGGCATGATCTGCTTTTCACAAAGTTGAACTGCTGTGTATCCAAGGAGCTAAGGTCACTTACCATATACAAAATTAGCGATGTAGACTCTTGACAAACAGTGGTTGCCCAAACCAAGTTTTTTGGAGCCTTTATCAGATATTAAGCCCAATTATATGCAAAGACATTTTTAATCTCAGAATTAGACCAAAGACCACATCTTTATTGAGAAGATTTAATGCTTCTCTCTTTGACTACAGATCAATTTCAGGAGTTGATAGCTGAAATTACTCTAAAGGCACTCCAGGTCATCATCAGAGAATAAAGACTTGTGAAACTCTGGGGCCAGATGGTCATCTTAGGTGAATACATCTTAAAATGGGGGAGTGTTTCAAACTAAATTTTCATAAAATAGTTAACTATGTTTTGACATATGGAGATGCTCCAAACACAAGCTGCTAAAATAATGATTAAAAAAAGTGGGGTGACACCCAACTGATGCAAGCTCATGTTACCCATTTTGCTTTTAAATCATAATTACAAATTTCACACTAACAATAGCCAAACATATGTCACAGGGACTACCATCATTAATATGCTTAGAATAGGCATACTTTCTGTCAGCTCACACTTCATTTGATAAACTAGTGAGAATAGCACCCATAACTGATGATGCTAATAGTCATACCCTGTCTTTTGTTGCAGTTAGTTTTGATGCAGAAAAAAACTTTGACTGTCTGTAATGGGGTTATTCATTTAAGGTCTTGGACAAACCGCCTGTACCCATGCATTGGATAAAGCATTTGGGAGCTGCCTCTGTCCATTAACAGCACAGGTAGCAGTCCTGGGGTAAATTTTCTGTTTCCCATCCACAGATCCAAGTTGCACTTGAAAATGGACAGGAATGAACTTTGTTTTACATAGATGGGGAGTCCGTTCCAGAGCAGTGGGATCCTCTGCATAATACACGTCTTTCCAAACCTTTCTGTTGATGTTGCAGAAGAGGTTTAGATCCCTAGACCTAGTATTTCTAACGCCATTTAACTTGGTAATGTGCAGTAAACCCATCAGTTTTGGGTTAGAGGATGCCTTGTAAGCCAGGAATAAGTCACCTATTAAGCAGTCTGTATGATACAGAGTATAGTGACATGGTTTGAGTCAGCTCATGCCCTTTGGTATTGGCTTTTACTTCAGAAAAGTAGATGTCAAACAGGAGAGGTCCCAATACAGAACCCGGGGGGGGGGGTCCAATTGTGATGGATCTCTTTGTGGAGGTAACTTCCCATATTGTGATTTCCTGCATTCTATTTTTGAGCCAGTTGGCAATTCAGCTGGTAATGTAGAGGTTTATTACCAGTTTATTTAGCGTTTCTACTATGTTTGAGTGGGGAATTGTGTCAAAAGATTTGGCCAGGTCAAGGTTTGCAGAGTGTACTGTTTTGCCTCCATCCATTACTTTGGTGACCTTTCTAAAAAGTCCACCAGGTTGACTAAACATGACCTGCCCTTGTCGAATCCAAACTGAGATGACTCCAGTGTTTGGAGGGTTCCTATGTCTTGAATAATTAGTTCCCATGACAAGTCTAGTTGTTCTCCATTCACTTAGTACAAAAACCATATGGAGGGTGAGATTGAACAGTTATGTTAGGGGTATGGCTAAATCATGCTTCATGCTATTTTAGATACATCAATTAATATTGTCAGGACCCACTGGTGCAGTATTTTTAGCTTTTGATAGCACTTTTAGGACTTGGTCTTGCATGATAGCTGGAGGCAATTTATTTAAACTTTACTATCTGCTAATAAATGTTTAAGTTCCTTTACGACTGTATTTGAGGTACAATTTGCTCTGTGAAGAAAGAGGAGTTTAAAGAGGTCTGGCACATCTCTGCAGAGACATCTGTAACAGACTCAGTACAAAGAGAGAGAGAGAGAGAGAGAGAGAGATGCCAGTCTGTCCTGATTCTGAGGCCACTGATCTTTTCAGTTATGAATCTCTGAAGTCTCTCAACCTGTGTGATATGTTTAGACAAGTACATGCCAAAAGCTGTGTTATTTTCAATAATGGGTCAGATGAGATACCAATAAGGGAGAATTAAGACTTCTTTGGATCTAGTGGAGGTGCCTTTAGAATGTAAATGAGCTAGATACAAAGTCTTCTGAATTACTGCACAGACAATAGTCAAATGATAAGGAATTATTAACAAGAGTGCCTAGGTCCCTTACAACACTGTTTGACTGAAGGGTTGTGTCACCTATATGGTATGGCATGTGATGTCTTGCTTACCAAAATAACCAATGCTACATTTTCACATTTAATTTGAAACTAATATCTTTGCTCCAATTGTTAATTAGGTCTAACCCATATTGGAGCTACTGTAAGTTAGTGGAAAATCCAATAACAGTGTGCCATTTGCAGTCGTTTGCAAACGCAGATGAGTACCAGCCAGGAGTATCAGCATAAATGTCTTGAGAAGTAAATGCTGGATAGGAGAGGGCCCAACACTGCGTCCCGGGGTATACCACTGGCAACTTTTTTTTTTGCTTTCAGAAATGGCACCTGTGATTCTTTTCCAGATGGGTTCTGCCAGACAACCAGCGAGCAATTTGCCAAACAACATAAGGATTTACATTCAGATTACAAATCTGTCAATAACGCCTGCACTGGGGAATAGTGTCAAAGGCCTTGGCAAGGTCCAGATAGACTGTTCATACTGCATAACCTCTAACTACTGCTTTGGTCACTTTTTCAAAGAAATTAATGGGGTTAATGAGGCAGGACCTTCCTTTGACAAAGCCAAATGACTAAGGGTCCGGGGATAAGAGACGCTAATATCCAGATTAATAAGATCTGAGATAATATGGTCCATAGCTTTACATATGAGGCTAGTGAAACCAATGGGTCTTTATCAAAGTCTGTAGTTGGACCACTCTTCTGTAATGGCATTACAATGGCTTTTTTCCAGGCTTCAGGAATGTAACCAGTGGAGGGGCATGGGTTAAAGAGGTTAAGTACACGCGCAGATAGGCCATTTGTGGCACTGATCACCAGGCAACTTGGTATATTACCTGGCATCACTGATAAGGTGTTCTTAGCTTTTGAGAGGGATAAGATAACTTGTTCCATAGTAATTAAAGGGTGTGGCTGGTATTGTGGAATCTGTGGAGTAGCTATAACTGTGGATGAAGTAAAGTGTGCACTAAATTTGTCAGCTAAGCTATTAGCTATTTTCTCTGGGTCACAGTATGCAATATCACTGCGGACTATCTCTGAACATTGTTGGGTGTTCATTCTTAACTACCTGACATAGTTAAAGAAAGATTTATAGTTAGTTTTGGTATTAGTCGCTATTTCCCTTAAGCTCTACACTAGCTTGCTTTCAAGTGTGCTCTTAAAGTAGGTTGCATGAGACATTTTATACACATTTTATCTTGTCATATGATTTATTTACATGTATAGTGGAACAGAGGTTTTTTATCAAATTTCCCATTATATGTGGTACAGATAGGGAGCGCCTTATAAATATAACTATTTAAGTGAGAAAAGAAGGCAGAGCTTTAGTAATGGTCATCAGTCAAGTTTTGTACAACAGCTTTGAACAAGTGTATGATAAAATGAAATGGTCAAAAGACAGGATAAACTGCACAGGACAGAATGGGTGATAAAGTCAGGGGCGATATGCCGCAGCAGAAAGGAATTATTGGGCAATTTATCACATTATACTAGTGAAATATTCACAAGTAATAAAAGAAATGTACAAGGTCTTCAGTGACGAAACTTCAGACTAAGATTTTGCCTGAAGTCTGGCATAAAATCTTGTTAGCTCCAAGGTCAATGTACATTTCCAGTTCAAATGGTTTTAAGCAACACCTATTCCGTTATATTTATGTCTCCTCAAAACTAAGCAGAATATCTCCATTTGGAGCTCCAAACTGTTGGAGATGGCAATTCCAGAAATTATTTAGTCTTGGGATATTTTTGGAGCCGACTAGGTTTAAAAGAATTTCAATGTAGATGTGATGAGATTTGTACAGAGTAAATGTGAGCTCCCAGTTACTTTAACTTCTTTAAATGGAGATAACATTTCAAGTCTCTTGGAAAGGTCTGCAGCTTGGTATTTTACCTGTAGCCTCCAAACAGGCCATAAGCAGAAAATGGAAAAGTAATGATCAGTCTTCAACAACAGAACTGAGAGATATTATGTAAGGAATATATAACTTAGAAACGTGAGCAGATAATGAAAAACTTATAGAGATAAAACTAGAAAAAAATGAGCATCCTGGGTTTTGTTTTTGTACATTACCCTGTAGGTTAAAAGATGACATTCAAGAAAAAATGTGCACCAAGTATTTACTAGCTCATCAGAAAGTGTGCATAAAATAATTATTTTTTCTCATTTTCCACTCTACATTACTATTATTGAGAGTTACACATTGCAAACTGAAATATTTTCTATATCTGGGCAACTTCCTAGAAATGACTTTCTGTGCTGACATAGTTTTCATTACTGCATCATAAATTCTGGCAACTTTGTATTACGATACCATGAAAAAGCATTCCAAACATAGCACTTCTTTATAACCCCTGTGTGACACTAATGACACTGATGAGTAACCCCCAGTGGAACACTTCTGGCACTGCTATGTAACCCCTAGTGCAACACTACTGGCACTGCTATGTAATCCCCAGTCGGACAATTGGCACTGCAGTGTAATCCCCAGTGGGACAACTGACACTGCAGTGTAATCCCCAGTGGGACAATTGACACTACAGTGCAATCCCCAGTGGGGCACTTGACACTGCAGTGTAATCCCCAGTGGGACACTTGACACTGCAGTGTAACCCCAGTGGGACACTTGACACTGCAGTGTAACCCCAGTGGGACACTTGACACTGCAGTGTAACCCCAGTGGAACACTGACACTGCAGTGTAACCCCAGTGGAACATTGACACTGCAGTGTAACCCCAGTGGGACACTACTGACACTGCTGTGTAATCCCCAGTGGGACATAACTGACAGTGCTGTGTAACCCCCATGGAATACTACTGACAGTGTTGTATAACCAAGGTGGGACACTACTGATACTGTGTAACCCCTGCTGGAACACTACTCACACTGCTGTGCAACCCCCAGTGCAACACTACTGACACTGCTGTGTAACCCCTGCTGGAACACTACTGACATTGCAGTGTAATCCCCAGTGGGACAACTGACTCTGCAGTGTAATCCCCAGTGGGACATAACCGACAGTGCAGTGTAATCCCCCTGTGGGACATTATCGCCAGTGCTGTGTAATCCCAAGAGATACATAACTGACAGTGCTGTGTAACCCCCATGGGATACTACTAACAGTGCTGTATAACCAAGGTGGGACACCACTGACACTGCTGTGTAACCCCTGCTGGAACACTACTGACACTGCTGTGTAACCCCCAGTGCGACACTACTGACACTGCTGTGTAACTCCTGATGGAACGCTACTGACACTGCTGTGTAATCCCAGTGTGTCAATTGACACTACAGTGTAACCCCAGTGGGACACTACTGACACTGCTGTGTAATCCCCAGTGGGACACTACTGACACTGCTGTGTAATTCCCAGTGGGACAATTGACACTGCAGTGTAATCCCCAGTGGGACACAACCGACAGTCCCGTGCAAGTCCCATGTAATCCCCAGTGGGACACAACCGACAGTGCCATGTAATCCCCAGTGGGACACAATCAACAGTACCATGTAATCCCCAGTGGGACACAACTGACAGTGCCATGTAATCCTCAGTGGGACACAACCGACAGTGCTGTGTAACCACAGTGGGACACATCCGACAGTGCCGTCTAACCACAGTGGGACACGTCCAACAGTGCCATGTAACCATGGTAGGACACGTCTGACAGTGTTGTGTAACCACAGTGGGACACGTCCGACAGTGCTGTGTAACCACGGTGGGACACGTCCGACAGTGCTGTGTAACCATGGTGGGACACATCCGACAGTGCTGCACCAGTCCTGTTGGATGCTACCAACAATATTGAACAACCCCCTGTGAGACACTACAGACAGTGCTGTGTAACCCCCTCTGTGGGAAACTACCAACAGTGCTAAGTAAACCTTGAGGGACACTACCGACAGTGTTGCATAACCCCAGGTGGGACTCTACTGACAGTTCTGTGTAACCCCTGTGAGACATGACTGACAGCGCTGTGTAACCCCATCTGGGATATGACTGACACTGCTGTGTAACCATATTACTGACAGTGCTGTATGACCCATGTAGGACACTACTGACAGTGCTGTACAACTCCTGCGGGACACTACTTACAGTCCTGTATAACCCTTGTGGGATACAACTGTCATTGCTGTTTAATTCTGCTAGCTTGTATCACAACCATTTTTGTGGCCACGACTGAGACATTCTATCATCCAAACCAATAACATGCTTCTCAGTCTGCTGTCTAATTAGTAAAACTACTGAAAGGTATTAATATCAAAGTAAAATTATTTTAGTGTAAACCCTTTGACAGTTGTCATTCATTTAGCGAGGTTTTCTTTTTGTTTCTTTTATTTAGCCTAGTAAACCCGTTAGGCATTAAGTGCTTCTTTCAGGGGTAAGTTGACACCTCTTTCTCATTAGCTAACTTTGCCAGAGATGCACAACAGAAAAATGGATGTAAAGCAAATGAAACCCAGGACTATATGCTGAATTTCCTTAGCAACTAGCAGCCTTAACCCTCCATACTTAACTGTTCAAGACAATTTTTGCATTATTTCCACAAATCTAAAGTACTTCTCATCTGACAGTCAGTATACTTGAATCAACAAAACCAATTCCTCATTCACTGTGGTAACCATTAGCCTGTCCACTACCCGTGCCAAAAGAAGGACCCACAGTAGTTATTTCTAGACCATTTATCTGCAGCACTACTCCATGTGCCTTTCTGCACTTCAGTTATCACTTTTTTTTCCAAACTCTTCAATTTATTTATTTATCACATTTTCAAAAGCTTTGCAGTCCACATTCATGGTACATTCTTCTATTTCTCTTGATGGCCAGAGGTCCTAATCAAGTAAAATATGCATTTTTAACTACACATCACCACTTGACTCAGAATAAACAGTTACAAATATATCATAAAACTTAATTTCCCAATTTAATTGCAATTAAAAATAAAATATGAAGAGAATTGTAAAGCATACTAGTATAAGTGGATGCTAGTATAAAGTACAGTTACATAAGAATGTGCCATAACTGTAAATGTCCTACCGATCACTGTTGCAGTATTTGTAACTGATTTGTTGTAGTTCTCCTACGTACAAAGCTTTACCTTCCTAGGATGTACTTCTGGATAACCTCAGCTCATCAGCATAGGGGTATAAAATCAGATGTACGTGCGAGATCCTCAGACTACCTTCAAGCCAGCAGTGGCCTGAAAAAAAACTGAGAAAGGGGAGCGGTCAACTCATTTGAAAGGGTAAGTAAGTTCCTCCCAGAAGAGCTGTAATACCCTCAGGTAATGTGTGTATGTCTCTGTGTGCAAGGCATAGTATTTGTGCATATAGGGAGAGAAAAGAAAAGAGAGGGGATAAGGTGGGAGGGAAGGAATACTGCAACACTGATAAGTAGGACATCTACTGTTATGGTAAGTTCTTACACAACTGTATTATGTCCAGAGTCACTGTTCCAGTATTCATAACATAAGGAAGATTACCAGATCTTTAGAGAGAGAAAGGTGGCAGGCTTAGAGTGAAGATAAGCAGTCCAGCAGGCTAAACCGAACAGTTCTGGCAAACACTTTCCTGGACCTGGAAAAGGTGTCTAGCTTAGATATAGAGTTTTGTGAAGGTGTGGACTAATAACCAGGTAGCTGCTTCTAAAATGGACCTGGTATCCACCTCCTTTAAGAAGGCACCTGATGAAGCCACTGCTTGAGAGGAGTGTGCTTTTGGCAAGAGGGTAAAAGTCTTTCCATGGTGACAGCAGCAAAAGGAAATAGCCTTTGAGATCCAGGAAGCAATAGTTTGAAAACCGTTTTTCCTAGCCTGGAATCTATAAAGGAAATGAACAGCTGATCTGTTTTACTTTACTTATTTTACATTTGTTGACTGGGTTTGTCTGACTGAACTAATAGCTCTTTTTCAGCAGAGGCCTGGGGAGAAAAGCTCCACTAATTATACAACAACAGTTTACAGAAGCAATAAACAGAAAAAAACTTCAACATTTTTCAAAAAAGATTAAATGGAAGCAATAAAATAATATCAGAAAACAATTTTGACAACAGAGGAAAAAAAATCATAGTATCAGTTGCAGCTAACATACGTCAAAGATTGAGGAGAGAAATGAGAGAATATTTGTCTAAGGAGTTTACTGTTTGTGGTTTAAAATGCCAGGTAATAGACTAGTTAAGAAGGTTAGGAGCTAACAGATGAAAAGAGAATTAGAGGTAAAAAAAAGTAGTGGGCAGGTAGTGGACTGTCTTTGGGATTGTAAGCATGTTTATGAAGGGTGAGTACAGTAGCAAGACCAGTTACTTTTTAAGTATTATTTGGTAGCTGCTTTGAATTGTTTAAGTTGTTCGAGGGACCTGATTTCTAATGGGAGCCTGTTCCACGAAATGGTGGGATGGTAGCTATAGAGGTTGTCCGATTTTGGCCTTGGGTTTACGTATCAGTAGTAGGTCTTGGTCAGAGCTACGGAGAGATCTAGTGGGAGAATAATGAGAGATGAGTGAATAATCTGGAGCAGAGAGAGGAGAAGCTGGTGAGATAATTCTAGCCAGTTTAAGTGTTTTAGCGAGAGCCAAAGATGGGATTTGTAAGTCTGTGTGCTACCTTTTTGCAAGGTTGATTCTAATTTAGCTAGGAGTGAGGAGTTGAGATTTGTGAGAATTTGAGAGCTATACAGTAGAATATGTAGGAGCTAAGCATGACAGAGGGTTACTTTTGCCTGTATAGGAGGCCCACGTTTTGATAAGTCTTCTTGATACAATTTACATGCAAGTCGAACTTAAGTTGATTGTCTATAATGACACCTAATACTTTTGTGCTCGATTCCACTACGATTGAAGTGTTATTGAGACACAGTATAGTGAAAGTGCATTTAACTTGGTTAACATTTTTGGGAAGAAAGAGTAAGAGTTTTGTTTTTGGGGGGTTCAGACTAAGCAGGTTATTGGAGAACCAGGTTTCAACTGAATTAAAGGATGCCAGAGGAGTTGAAATGAGTTCTGAGGGAGAGTCAGCGATAGTGATGACTGCAGAGTCCTCTACATACTTTACAAGGGATGACTGAGGGCAGGAAGTATACAATAGATTAGTAAAGATATTGAACAGTAATGGGCCAAGAATAGATCCTTGGGGAACACACATTTTAACTGGGAGAGGACGGGACAGAGCAGACTGCCATCTCACTGATTGCAGTTGATCAGTGAGACAGCTGGAAAAACAGGCAACTGTAGTAGTGGAGAAGGTAAGGTTAGTCAGTTTGTTCAGTAGAAGACATTCTATTTTTCTGACATCTTTAGTTTTGTCCAAGTAAAAAAAGAAGTTATGTACTCACCATAACGTTCCATCTGAGTAGGTAACTTCATTTGTCAGCAACCTGTGGGTATCTGTCCGACCCCGGATCCGAGCTGGCAGCTTTCCAAGCTAAAGATCCGAGCTCTCAGCTCCTCCCCCTTACCCATAATACCCTGCTACCTCCCCTCAGTCCTCAGATCGAGTTTGCCAAATTATCCACCAAAAACAGTCAAACATACTCGAAAGAGAAACGCTAACCTGATGCGTGACAGAAGGAAACATTCCGTCATGAATATGACCGTGAAACAGGCTAGGAGGAAGGAGGGGGGATCGGTTGCTGACAAATGAAGTTACCTACTCAGATGGAACGTTATGGTGAGTACATAACTTCTTTATCTGAAGTAGTTAACTTCATTTGATCAGCAACCTGTGGGACAGAGTCCCCAGCTACCAAAAACCTGGGAGGTCTTCAAGGAAGGATATTCCGGAGCACTGCGCAGCCAAAGGCTGCCCTACCTCTGGATATCAAATCCAGCTTACAATGAGAAATGACGGTATGAGAAGAGGCCCAAGTAGCCGCTGAACAGATGTCATCTAAGGGAACTCTTGACCAAAATGTTGCAGAGGTAGCCATAGAATGGGTAGAGTGAGCATGAACCCCCAAGGGTTCTGGCCAACCGGAAGCTGTATATGCGTGTAAGATGCAGTGGGATATCCATCTAGCTAAGGTAACTTTTGTAATAGGCTTGCCTAAGGATGGCTTAGCGAAAGACACGAAAAGCTGCTCCGATTTGCGAGAAGCAGCTGTCCTGTGCAAGTAAAATCGCAATTGTCTATGCACATCCAACAAGTGCAGTCTGTATTCCCCTTTGTTCTGAAAGTTGGGGAAGAAAACAGGAGAATTGATGGTTTGATTGATATTGGTCACGGAGGCTACCTTAGGCAAGAATGAAGGATTAGTGCTGAGAGATACTCTGTCCTTATGGAAGACCAGGTACGGGGGTTTTGTACAAAGGGCTTGAAGTTCAGATACCCTTCTAGCTGAAGTAATTGCAATCAGGAAGGCAGTTTTCCAAGATAAGAATTTTAAATCAACGGAAGCTGCAGGTTCAAAGGGTGGACCAGTAAGTGCCTGAAGAACTAAGGTCACGTCCCATGGGGGAACCACATTCTTGACCGGAGGTCTTAACAGAAAGGTGCCTTTCAAAAAGGTTTTGCATATCTTAGCGGAAGCTAAGGGACCAAGGTTGTCCCCGATGTGGAAATGAGAAATAGCGGCCATCTGAAACTTGACAGTAGAAGCATTGGCCCCTTGGTGGAAAATGTGGGACAGAAATTCAAGAACTGTTGGAATGGGAGCCGTAAAAGGGTCCAAATCCCTATGTTTGGCCCAGATGAAAAAATGCTTCCATTTACTCTTGTAGATCTTCCTGGTAGAAGGTTGATGTGCCGCTACCAGAATAGATTTTACGGAAGACGAGATACCGGGAGTCCTAGCCACAAGTGGAACAGGATCAACCAAGCCGTGAGCTTGAGGTCATCCAGGTTCAGAGTTTGCAATCCCGAAGGATGAGAGATCAGATCCGGAATGGGATCTAAGACCCAAGGAGGAGCTATGATGCGAGACCGCAGGTACGGGAACCAGATCTGGCAAGGCCAGAATGGGGCTATGAGGATTATTTTGCTCCCCAACCGATGAGCTTTCTGCAGAAATTTTGTCATTAGCAGAAGAGGAGGATAAGCATAAAGAAAACCGGGCGGCCAAGCATGAACCAGAGCGTCTTTGGGACTCTCCCCCGGTGGGGGAATTAGAGCGAAAATTTTACTGCATTTTGCGTTTGAAGGAGATGCGAAGAGATTGCAGCAAGGCTGACCCCATTTGAGAAAGATCTGTTTCGCTACTAAGGGGTTTAGAGACCACTCGTAAGGTGTGAGGATAGAACGACTCAGCTTGTCCACTTGAATGCTGAACCGACCCGGAATGTGCATTGCTATCAGAAAGCGGTTGGTGGAAATTGCCCATTCCCAAACTCTCATAACCTCTCGACAACGAGGGTAAGACCTGGTTCCTCCCTGTTTGTTGATGCACCAGACTACTGCCATGTTGTCTGTCTGAATTGCAATAGTCCCCGGAGGAAGGTCTTGAAGGGTTTGCAACGCTAAAAGCACCGCCCACATCTCCAGAACATTGATATGCAGAACGGTCTCTACAGGGATCCACGTGCTTTGACGGTTCTGCCTATGCAATGCCGCCCCCACCCAAGGCAAGAAGCGTCCGTGGTCAGCGTGGTTTGGGGTTGAGGCATCACGAACGGTCTCCCTTCCCGAAGCTCTTGGGAATGGAGCCACCAAAGAAGGGAGTTCCTGCAAACCCTGCTTAGGGGAATCGGTGAATCCAATGGGTGAAGGAGGAGGGACCATTGGACCTGAAGGGTCCATTGATGGACTCTCATGTGCAACCGAGTAAGAGGTGAAAGGCTGATGGCTGCCACCATGGATCCTAGGGCTCTCAGGACTAATTCTGCGGGTGGGGCTGGGGACTGTAGAAGCACTATTACATGGAGTGACAAGGTGAGTAACCTGTCTGCTGTCAGAAAGGCCTTGGACTGAAGCATGTTTATCCTGGCCCCTATGAAATCCAGAACTTGAACACGATGAAGAGACGACTTCCTGAAATTTATGGTAATGCCTGGATGATGGGCCAAGAGTAAAGAATAATCCCTGGCAGAACAGAGTAGATGCCTGGTGGAGGCAGTGAGGAGCCAGTCGTCTAGGTACGGAAAGAGCTGAATTCCCTGAAGTCTCAGGTGGGCTGCCACATCTGCCATGACCTTGGTGAACACCCTGGGGGCTGTGGTGAGGCCGAACGGAAGAACCCTGAACTGATAATGACTGGCCCCTAGCCGAAAGCAAAGAAACCTCCTGGATCGTCTGTCCATGAGAATGTGGTAGTACTCATCCTTGAGGTCTATGGAGCACATCCAGTCGTTCTCCTGCAGAAGGGGGAGAATAGATTGTAGAATGACCATCCGGAATTTCTCTTTGGCAATGAACAGGTTCAAAGTTGACAGGTCGAGAACTGGCCTTAAGTCCCCTGTCTTTTTTGGCACCAAAAAAAACCTGGAGTAATTGCCCAACCCAGACTGCTCTGGGGGGATGTGTTGGATGGCCCTTTTTTCTAGTAACTTCTTTATTTCTGAAGCCGCTGCCTCCCTCTGATTGGGTGGGTCATCGGGGAGGCGTTTCGCTAGAGGGGGAAGATTCAGGAAGGGGATAGAGTAACCTCTGGATATTATTCGGAGCACCCAGCGATCTGTAGTAATGGACTCCCAACTTGCTAGATGCTCTGAAAAACGCCTCCCGACTGCCTCCAGAGAGGGACAGTCGGGCAACCCCTCAGGGCTGCTGCGCAGGTCGGTCGGAGAAGGGTTCCCTCGATCTGAAATTCTTCGGCCCCCCTCTGCCTCTGGGCCGGCATCCATCTTGTCCTCCTCTGCCTCTGAAGGACCAAGGGTCCGGAGCGGGACAGGACTGCTGTGACTTCCGGAACCACATCTTCTTTTGTCCTTTCTGGTTCCTTGAGAAGGACCTTTGAGGAGCAGAGAAGCGGATTCTGATGGCAGACAGGGTCTTCCCGTCTTTCTCGCTCTGGAGTAGCATGTCGCAGATGGTTTTGTCGAATAGCGTAGAACCGTCAAAGGGAGCGTTCGCGAAGGACACCTTGAAGGATTCCGCAAAGTCACAAAGATGGAGCCAGGCATGACGCTGCAAGGCGACCCCTGCTCCGCTGGTTCTAGCCGCCCCCTCCTTGGCATGGGAGAGAAGCCGCATAGAAGTGTTAGATATTGACTTTAGAGTGGCCATGTGAGTCGAGAAGATCCATTTATCCTCGGCCGCCACGGACTCTGGGGGAGACCCAGCGTACTCTTTTATCAGATCCCGCTGAAGCCTAATGACATGTGCCAGATAATTCAGCACCCTTATAGAAAAGGTGGCTGAAGCAAACATCTGCTTTCCAATACGGTCCATCGTCCGAGACTCCTTATCAGGAGGATGGACCGAGGAACTTTCTTGTGCCAGTTCCTTCTTGGTGGCAGCCGCCACCACCATGGCATCTACCGGGGAACCTTTATTCCATGCCGGCTTGTCAGAAGGGGGACTAAGAATTTTATCCGGTCTCCTAGGGATTGGCTCCACAGTGTCCGGCTCCTTCCAAGCCCTGGTAGTAATAAAGTCTACCAGGGGTTCGGCCGGGGGGGTACACCCAAGAGGTAGACGGGCCTGCGAACGCCTCCAGAAACACAGACTCATCCAAGGAAGGTTTCTGGGCTGACCACCCCCCTCTCATGCGCATCTCCATAATGTCTCCAAAGGAGACGTCCTCTGGGGGTGACCTGGGGGAACCTTCCCCTTCCTCTAAGTCCATGTCCTCCTTGAGTGACTCGGGGAAGTCCAAGTGCCTCCTCTTACACTTTCATTTGTGAGGGACCTCCTCGGTGGGGCTGTCCGAGGAGGGCTCACCAACGGGGGGTGTTCCTCTATGGGAACTAACTGGGGTGCAGACGCAGGCTGTCCCTGGGGCCGGATGATGGAAGATAGGCCCATATGCGAGGGAGTGAAGGGTGGATCCGTAGCACGGACCGGGGACTTCGAACTCCTCGACAGCACCCTCTCCACCACGTCGAAGGCCGAAGGTGAACCACTCTCTCCTGGCTCCAAGAGTAGTCCCCTCGGCTCCAACGTGAGGACCGGTGTCTGAGCAGACGCGATCGGATCCGAAAGGGAAGTGTGCTCCGGCAGCAACGGAGCCGAAGACACACTCACCCCTGCGGATCCGAAGCTCGGCTCTCAGCCCCGAGAGCTCGGATCTGAAAGATGACCCAATAAACTCGAGGGTAAGGCCGGTGTCAAAGTAGCCACTACTATCAGCGCCAACTCCCCGGCTCTGAGACGACTCAGATCCAACGGCTCAGAAACCCGATAGTGGATCGGAGAAGGAGCAATGGGTGCAAAGAAAGGAGCCGAGCTCCTTCCCGGGGCGGGGGGGGGGGAGGCAGGAGCACTCCCATCTGTATCTGGGCCTGCAGGAATCGACGCATCATCCGGTCCATATCCGCGTCAGACAGACTCCTGGTAGACCTGGAAGAAGTCATCGAGGCAGGCCGGGAAGGCTGCCTAGATGACCTCAAAGGTGACCAGGACTCCTCCTCCGGCTCCGGAGAGAAGCATGGAAAATGGAGCCGAGAGGGGGAAGATCTGGAAACCCTCACGGGGGAACAAGTCAATTTAGTCGGTGGAGCCGAAGGAACTGATTCGGCCCACCGCTTATGACTCTTGTGCCTATCCCTCTCCTTCTCTCTATGTCTCTTCTCTTTAGTAGAAGAGTCCCCCTCTCCCTGGGAAGCAGCGGGAGGTTGAGTCCCAGCCAACGGAGGGGGAACTGAAGGCTGGACAGTCGCAGCCACAACTGGCGCCACTGAGGGAGAGGAGGAAAAAGAATCCGGGGGCAAGAGTCCCACCAGCATTAGTTTGTTTCTCCTGTCCCTCAGAGCCCGGGGGTTAAAGGCTGCACAAATCTGGCTACCCCCAGGCAAAGAACGCACTGAGTGTGGCCATCTGCTTGGGACAGCTTATGACCACACTCAGCACATTTTGAAAAAATGGCCTTAGGGCCCTTGGCCATCGCACGCAAGCACACGCCCTAACACACACAGTAAGGGGAAGGGAAAAAAAACTAATTTACTACTAAATATAACTAAAAAACGGTTTAACTAAACTACGGGTTTACTATACACACACACACACACACACACACACACCGAAAACGCTATTTTTCTAAGAAAAATACTCCTAAATTCCTCTCAACTAAAACGCTAAGAGCTCGTCCCTTATGCTTCAGAAGCTGAGGCAAACGAGATCTGAGGACTGGAGGGAGGTAGCAGGGTACTATGGGTAAGGGGGAGGAGCTGAGAGCTCGGATCTTTAGCTTGGAAAGCTGCCAGCTCGGATCCGGGGTCGGATCCGATACCCACAGGTTGCTGATCAAATGAAGTTAACTACTTCAGATCCTGAATTGTCTGTGAATGTCTAAGGAGTATAAGATTCTATCAGCCCTATTTTGGGGGTTGGGGAAGAAGGTAGGCAGACTGATTACCTGGTTGAGGGCTAGCTCACTAACCATTTTTGGCATGAAAGAAGGATTAGCTCAAAAACCTACCCTGTCTTTGTGGAAGATGTGGAAGGGTAGAATAACCATGACGGCAATGATTTCTGACACTGCGGGCTAAAGTCAGGGCCAGAAGGAGCACTCTTTTCCAGGTGCAGAATTAGAGAATAGGTGAAGCAGCCAGTTCAAATGGGGGAGGGGGGGTGAAGTGAGTTTTTCCAAAACAAAATTAAGGTCTAAAGATGAGCAAAAGGCTTCTTTGACAGTTTAAGGTGTAAAACCCTTTTCAAAAAAGCTTAACCTCTGTCCTGGACATAAGAGGGGGCTCTCCAAAGGTAAACTAGCATTAATGGCAGTTAGAGAATGGGCTTACTGTACATCAGTACCCTTATTGGAGAATGAATGTTCTCTAGCAGGGTATTAATGTACAAGTAATGCCTGGTGAAAAACGAGTCCGCCGCTTCATGGCAGCTTATCAAGCCACCATGGAGCTCTGACTGAGAAAAACAAAACGTCCGCCATTATTTTCTTCTGCTGTTTAACGAGTGCAAAATGTCAAAAACGGAAGACAAAACAAAAAAAAGATGTGTATGCATGTCAGTGAAAGTGAGAGAGCGCCATTATTTAACACTCGGTATGCAGCGCCTTTGCTGTTTAGTGAGTGTAAAATAAAAAAATAAAATAAAGCATGTGTGACAGACTGTGTGTATGAGAGTAAGAAAGACAGCACTCGATCGAGTGTGTGTTTCTGTCTGTATGTGTGAGTGAATGCGTGCATGAAAGCAGAGAGACTGTGTGTGTGTGTGTGTGTGTGTGTGTGTGTGTGTGTGTGTGTGTGTGTGTGTGTGTGTGTGTGTGTGTGTGTGTGAGAGAGCGCAAGAGTGATGTGTGAGTGAATGCATGTATGTAAGCAGAGGAGACTGTGTCTGAGAGAGATCGAGAGACAGTGACACTGAATGTGTGTATGAAAGCAGCTGGAGACTGTGAGAGACTGAGAAAGAAGGCCAGACCGATCTTGTGTGAGTGAATATGTACATGAAAGCAGAGAGACTGTGTGTGTGTGTGTGTGTGTGTGTGTGTGTGTGTGTGTGTGTGTGTGTGTGTGTGTGTGAGAGAGAGAGAGAGAGTGAGTGAATGACTGAAGTGTGAAAGTGAACCAATGATCCCCCTGGGTAGCATGTGTGAGAGAGAGTGAAGACAGAATGATCTCTGCCAACCCTTAGAGAATGGGCTCTCTGTAAAATTGTTGTGTTTACTTACTTATGTATTTTTAAGCAAGGTTTTATTTTTTTTTTTATATATTTCGGATGTAAAATGCTTTTTCCAACACAATTAACATATACTACAGCAAGTATGAAACATTAGGCGGAGGAACTATTTTAATCAAAAATATGTTTAAAAAAATAAAATAGAACTTAAAAAAAACATAAGTAAAACACAACAATTTTACAGAGAGCCATTCTCTAAGCGCAATAATGCCCTCCAGGGTGTGTGTTAATGTGTAATTAATATCCTTCCACACCTGGGCAGCCATTACTTATACATTAACACACACTCTGTCGGGCATTATTGCTTGCATAAATAAGCCTTAATGGAGGAGTAAGCCAACCCTGAATGTAGTAAGTCATGCAAGTCTTGGAGCACTGTGGGGAAGTCTGAAAGAAGGGGTTGGAGTTTGCGCTTAAGGCACCAGACTACGAATCTCTTCCACTTGGCTGTGTAAGATTTCCAAATGACAGGTTCCCTGGCTTTTTGTGGGACTAAAGCAACCTCTTCATAGGTGTATCTTGCAGGGATAAAAATCCTGTCATCCAGAGTTTTAGACTTACTGAGGTCAGACTGGGATGAATGAGCTGCCCTTTCTGTGATTATTTCTAGTTGTGGAGGGATTCTTCATTAATTTCCCTTTGACAGGTGAAACACGAGCGGGAAAGTACAGATGTGTACACTTAACATAAATGTAAATGTTCGAGTGTATTCACTGTTGCAGTCATCACACTTGGGTTAACTGCCTGCAGGTAGCCCTCAGTCGGCCTGAATACCAGAGTCTTTGGATTTCTGTGTCGGATGCTGTCGACTCTTCCATGACGTCAGGGGTATAAAACATGCAGCCAACGCCATTACATCAGTTTTTCTTGCCCCAAATGTCAGGAGCCCTCAAAATAGGAAGCAATTACATGGTGTGGAACACCTCCAGTGAAAAGTAAATACCACTGCCGTAAAATATGGCCAAAAAGAGGATAGGTAGAAAGTATAGAAAATTCACGGGGCTGGAGGGAGGGTAATCAGAACTGCAACAGTGAATACACTCGGACATCTACATTTATGGTAAGTGTACACAGCAGTACTACGTTCTTCGTGTTTCACTGTTGCAGTCATCACACTTGGGTTGATTCCCAAAGCTGAGGAAGGGAGGAGGCAGTCAAGAAGTGTTAGGGCTGGCTAGCAGGCCTTGTAAGACGGCTGTAGCAAATCCAGCTCTGGATTTAGAAAAAGATAGGTAAGTGGTCATGCTTGGTGAAGGTGCGTACTGAACTCCAAGTTGTAGCTTCCAGGATGTCCCTGGTAGGGACTCCCCTGACAAATGCTGTAGAGGTAGCCCTACTGGAATGGGCTCTGATCCCCTGTGGGGAAGGTTTTCCATGGTGTTTGTAGCAGAAATGGATGCAGTTTGCTATCCATTTGAAGACGGTTTGCTTTGAAATGGCCTTGCCCTCTGCCCCTATAGCAAAGCTGACTAGCAGCTGGTCAGATTTTTTGAAAGGTTTAGTCCTGTCAAGGTAGAACCTAAGCTGTCTGTGCACGTCCAAGGAGTGCAGGATCCTTTCCCATTTATTCTCAGGATTAGGAAAAAAAGGTTGGTAAATGGATGGACTGGTTTAAAGTCACAGTGGATACCACCTTGGGCATAAATGATGGGTTAGTCCTGAGGGAAACCCTGTCCGCATGGAAAATAATGAAAGATTCCACAGCCATAAGGGTCTGTAACTCAGACACTCTTCTTGCTGAGGTGATGGCTAGAAGTAAGGCTGTTTTCCAAGAGAGAAATTGTAACTCTGCTATAGCAGCAGACTCAAAAGGGGGAAGCGTGAGCTTCTCTAGTGCAAAGTTAAGGTCACAGGCAGGAGTGGGAGCTCTCCTTGGGGGTCTTAAATTGTTAGCTCCTCTCAGGAACTGTTTGATCAGAGGGTGAGAGATGAGGGGTGGCTCAGTATTGTAATGAGCTGAGATGGCAGAGGCATGAATCTTAACTGATGAGAAGGATATGCCTTTGTGGAGCAGCTCTGCTAGATAATCTAGGATTTGAGGTAAGGTGGGCATGGCTGTGTCCTTTCCATGAGACTGGCTCCAAGAACAGTATCTTTTTCACTTTTCTGAATAGGATTTCCTAGTGCTAGGCCTCCTGGCCTCAAGGATGACATCCAGTACCTGTTTGCTGAGGGTTGCTGGTGATGTATTTAGGGAATAAGCCAGGCTGCTAGGTTCAGGGTTCTCAGATGAGGATGCAAAATCTGGCCCTCCTGCTGGGACAGCAGAGAGGGGGTCAGATGCAGGTGCCAGGATGGCACTGTTGTCAGACTGCGTAAAAGTGGGTACCAGTGCTGGCATGGCCAGTCTGGTGCAATAAGGATTGTCCTTGGCCTGTCCTTTTTTATCTTGAGTAGCACCTTCGAGAGGAGGGGCAGAGGGGGAAAGGCATAGATTGAGAGGTTTTCCCATGTAAAGGATAGGGCATCCACTTTCCATACCTGGCTGTGGGGAGTTCTGGTGCAAAATTTTCTCAATTGATGGTTTTGGGGGGAAGCAAAGAGGTCCACCTCTGGTGTCCCCCCACCTGTGGATTAGAAACTTGAATGAGTTGGGTTCCAGATTCCACTTGTGTGGGTCCATTAGATTTCTGCTTAAGTCGTCTGCCAGTGAATTTTGTTTGCCTGGCAGGAACTGAGCTTGCAGGAGCACTTGGGTTGCTCAAGGCTGTGTTCCACAGAGCCATGGCTAACCTGCAGAGTGTTTAGGAATGAGTTCTCCCTGCTTGCTTATGTACCACTTAACTGTGGTGTTGTATGTCTTTATCAAGAGTTGTCCTGGAAGGATAAGGTATTTGAAGGCTGTCAGTGCATTCTGTACAGCTAACATTTCTTTTTGATTGATATGCAAGCGCATTTGACCTGGGCTCCATTTGCCTTGAATGCATTTGCCTGCCATGTGAACCCCCATGAATAGTCTGATGCGTCTGTTGTCAGGGTTTGGGTGGCAAGGGGTTGAGTGAAAGGGAGTTCCTTGTTGTAGTTGCAGGCCTCTGCCCACCCAAAGGAACTCTGTCCTTAGGCAAGGAATAATAGGAATCACTGTTTCCAGGTCCTGAGAATGTTGACACCAGAGACTTTTTAAGTACCATTGAAGTTTCCTCATATGCAGTCTTGCATATGGAATTAGGAGAATGTATGAGACCACGAACCCTAGGGCTTGCAGTATTTTTCTTGCAGATGGCTGGGTTTGGGTGGCCAGCAGTTTGAAGTAATTTGTCAGATAAACCTGCTTTTCTGGAGTGAGGAATGCCATCTGGGAAGTTGTGTTCAAGCTTGCTCCCAGGAATACAATTTTTTGGCTGGATACCAGATATGATTTCTTTTCATTGATGGTATACCCCAGGGAAGTTAGGAGTCTCTTTACAAATGTCAGGTGCTGAGGTAGCAATTCCTGATTGTCCACCTGAATCAGGCAATCATCCAAATATAGGCACATCTGAATGTTCCTCTGCCTGCAGTATGCAATGGCTGGAGCCAGGCACTTTGTGAATACCCTGGGCGCAGTAGACAAGCCAAAGGGAAGTGCAGAGAACTGAGAGTGCATAGATCCTGCCCTGAAACGCAGATATTTCTTGCAAGATTCCCTTATGGGGATGTGCAGATCAGCTTCTTTTAAGTCTAGGGTAACCAGCCAGGAGTCCTTGGCTAGCATAGGAAGCAGCTGTTGGAGAGTAAGCATTTTGAACTTTGGTACCACCAGGAAGGTGTTGAGAATTGACAAACAGGACTTGGCTGTGTGAGATTGGAGTGAATGGAAGACCTGGTTTGTGATTCATCTGGTTGTTCGACCAACAGAGTTCTTTTCTGATGCAAGGAAGAAGAGGAATGCGGGTCTCAACATGGTGAGAGTGCTGGGACCACACTGATTTCAGATACCATTATTTTCCTTATGCATAGGAACTGGATGACACAGTGGTGCAGCAGTTTGTGTTGTCGCCTCACAAGAGGTTCTCCGGTTCAGGTCTCGGCTGGGGAGCCTTCTGTGCAGAGGACTGCATGTCCTCCCTGGGTTTGTGTGGGTTTCCTCCCACATTATAAAGAAATGTGTCGGGAATGTTTCTGTCTGGGCCTCTGTTGAAAATTGGCACGTTCCAAGTTGAAATTTCCTGGTAAACAAATGTTAAATAAATAAATAAATAATCACAGCCACAAGTCCCAGAGCAGCAAGGGCTTGTCTGGCAAGTGTGTGTGTTGGGGGGTACAGGTGGAATATAGTCACAGGGGTCTGAGGCATCCCAGGAGTATCATTCCTCAGAGTTTTCTCTGGGAATCTTGGAAATTGTTTCTTAGTAATTTTCCTCTGCCTAAGAAGCTTTCTAGGATCTCTTTTGGCAAAGAAGTAGATTTTGCTAGATAATTTCTATGTCACCTGAGAACTGAAGAAAGCAGAATCTGATGGTAATCATTTGTTGATTTGCCTTGTTCCTGGAAAGCCTAGAAAAGACTGATAGCTTGTGAGTTAAACAGAGGGTTGTTACCCAAGGAGGAATCTAGAATTTTTGACTTGAAATCTTCTAGAATAGGGTGGCCACAAATCCAGGCATACTGCCTAACCATTGAACCAGTAGCAGCCACCCTGGAAGAGGCATCCACAGCTGCACTGTATACTGTACCTGGCTATTTGTTAAGCCTGGGTCACTACAGACTGCATATGCTGTTTTGATTCAGGTGATCACTCTATGATGGTCTTACTTAGGGACTGCAGCACAGACAGCAAGTATTTGGTCATTTGAATTTAGTAATTAATGGCTCTGAAAGACAAACAGGAGGAAGTACACACTTTCTTTTCCCACCTGTCCACTGCTTGACTGCTCTTGTCATTGAGGAGAGCATTAGTGCCAGGAAGCAGCTTGGAAGGTTTGTCCAAGGCTAGAGATACTGCAGCTGAGTCTGTCACACATTTTTTGAGTTCATCAGGAACTTTGCGGAACCTATCTAGCCTTTTTGGAGCAGGAGGTTGGGAATCAGGCTCAGAAGAGTTAGCTTGAATTGCATCTAGGTAATCCTCTAGCACTGGGGGATCTGGAGGAGGAGCAGGACTGCCCATCTCTAATAAGCTGTAGTATCTCTTTTGCACCTCAGACACCTGTCTGTATTGCCATTCAAGATGCTTCATCATGCTTTGCAATGTTTCTCCAAAGGAGGCCTCTTGGAAGTGACTCTCCCTCATCTGAGGATATCTGTTCAGGGAAGAGTAATTGGAAAGAACAGTCAAGAAAGTGGTAAGAATCCTCATCTGGTTCCTCCTCAGAAAAATCCATCTATTCTTTCTCCCTGGATGCAGACAGGGACATCAAGTGCTTATGTTTTTGCCTCTTCTTAGGCTTGACATCTGCCTGTAGCAGCTTAGGGGGTTCTGAGCCTTAGAACATTTCTATCAGAGTACCAGGAATCTCTTCACGCACAAGGATCTGAGGGACTATGCGAGAGCCCTCCAAGATGATGAGGCATTGTTAATCAGAGGATTCAGTCACCTGCAAGGCCTCAGGAGCTATACTGGCCTTTGGCGGGGTTGTGGTAGAGGACTTGTGAGAAGAAGACTGGCATATCACAGGTCTGACCACCTAAGCGGTTATGTCCAATTCTGAGACAATGGAAGGTGAATCCTCTCTAGGTCTTTTAAGTTTTTTATTGGTCAGGAGGCTGAAGTCTGGGCCTTCGACATGGTGGAGTTGGACAAGTATTTTAAACGTTGGGTCCCGAAGAAAGTATTAAGTGCAGCTAGTCTAGACTACAGGGTTTTAGGAATAAACGACTGACAAATGGAGCAGGTTTTATAGTCATGTTTGGTGCCTACACAGAACAGGCACTTATTGTGCAAATCTTTGTATGGAATTTGCCTACCGCACTTGCACTTAGCCCTCCCAACTGACATTTAATAACTGTTAACAAAACAGACAAAGGTTTAGAAAGGAAGGATCCCCAATGAGGCACTTATCTGAGTCCAACAAGCGAAGCTACTATACCAAGTGACCAAATGATCACACTCTGTCAGATGCAATGACAAGCTTTTAGGCAGGCAGTGAGATAGAGGCTCTTGCACATACATCAAATTTTATATCCCTATGCCAATGAGCTGAGATCATCATCCGGACATACGTCCTAGGAAGGTAAAGCTTTGGTACCCTGGCCAGACGTCAGTGAGCTACAACACATCTGTTAAAAATACTGCAACAGTGACTCAGTCAGGACATGTTTGCTGCCACCACCCCATTGTGGCTTTTTCTTCCAAAGCGGTTAAAATACTGAGTAATGAGCTCTCCTTCAGTGGTTTTGCCGACTTCGTGAACACTGTAGGGGTATGCCATCTTCGTTTGCATACTTAATGTACCTTAGCATTATAAAACCACTAGACAAAAAACATATTAACTCTTTCTTGTACAACACCATGGTCATCCTTTCTTGTAGTTATGAACCAGTTTTCTATCCAGAATTCTGGTCTGTTTTTCTACTCTTAACAATACAAAGTATTAATTCAATTACTCTTCTGTGCTTTATAATCACCAGTGTCTGCTTACTTCATCCCACTTGGCAATTTAATAATATTCTCTCTCTGTTACCTAACTACACCAAACACAAGAAAAATCATCCCATTGCCTTTTTTGACCATGGTAACTTTCAGTTCCTTAAGCCAGCAGCAGTGATGCAGTGGTTAGCGTTGTCGCTTCACAACAAGAGGTCTTCCGGTTCAATTCTCGGCTGGAGCACCTTCTGTGCATATTCTGCATGTCCTGCCTACGGTAGAGTGAGTTTTAAAAATACATGCAGGTAGGGGTAGGGGTGTGTGTGTGTGTGTGTGTGTGCGCACATGTGCCTTCTGTGAAGATCGGGCACCAGGCTGGCAACCTGACAGTAAAAACTCCACTGCCAATCAACCTGTGGACCGGTTTGAAGTCTGAAACTTACATGTATGTCATTATTTAGTAGTTTCAGTCCTCAGATCATCCCAGTGATTTGCCAGAAAACCACACATTTTATAAGGAACAGACCAAAAATAAGAGTAAAAAATGTGGACATTCTGCAAATATCTGGGCACTTGGTATGTGTGGAGCTCTTCACAGTTCATTTACAATTTTATCCTCCCAACTACAGTGCCCTCTTCAATACTGAACATGTAACATAAATTCATTGTTAAGCCCAGCCAATGCTTTGCAGAACAGCAACCAAAGAACAAATACTGCAAGACTGATGACTTTTCTGCTTTAAAGAATATGGGTGCTCTTTATGTCCAGGAAAGAAAAGGCGAAAATGGATCTGAAAAACATTTTGCATTCCTACATTTCAGCAACAGCTATGTATTTATAACGGAATGTTTTTCACCTGACATGGACTGATTTGGTCACTGCCTCTTCTAATTCTTTCTTGTAAGTAGAATCAGTGCACATGGAAAACTGAAGACATAACCCATGGCATAGTTTATCATCTGTCTAGGGATTTGAAATTAATGATGATAAACCTAAACCCTAAGCTCAAGTAGGTGACATACTGCCACCTCCACATGCTCTCCAGATTAATGATTTGCATAATTCAGCCCACCCCAAAGTAGTCAAAGGCTCTCTTTGAACCCAATCTGCCAGCAAAGAGAACAGAAATTATACAAGTGCACCACACAGCTAGTCAAAGTTAGTTTTTGACTATAAATGCTATGCTATGCCTAAAAACACATCAGTAACATTTTGACTGCAAGTAATCAGTCAAGCAGGAGTTAACTGCCTTCACAAAAAAGTTAGTGAAACAACAAATATGATATATACCAGTCAGGTGATTTTGAGTAGCCACTACCAAATAGGCTGCGCAAGGAACGTGGGGGCGTGATCTTTGCATCTCTGGAGTAGAACACCATGCAGACATCTTTAGTAATCACAGCAGGCTGGATACAGTGGTCAAGCTGCAGGAATGTAACAAACAACATTCAGTACTCTGCTCATTGCCACTCATTTCATAACTGTTCAGCAAATCTCATTTCTTTGTTGTGTACAAGATCTCATACAAACACCTGCAGGAATGTAACAACATTCAGTACTCCGCTCACTCTCACTCATTTCATAACTGTTCAGCAAGTCTCAATTCTTTGTGTATACAAGATCTCATACAAACACCTGCAGGAATGTAACAAACAACATTCAGTACTCCGCTCACTCTCACTCATTTCATAACTGTTCAGCAAATCTCATTTCCTTGTGTACAAGATCTCATACAAACACCTGAAAGACTTTGATATTGCAGGTTTTACTGAAAATCTATTTGCATACTGTAACAATCCAAGAAGTTCATCTACAGAACTTATCAGGTTTTCTTCACAGATAAACATCAAGAAAATGTACAAATTAAACATGTGTAAGACTTCAAAAGTGGCATGTAAGCAGAGATGGACACTAAAGATGAAAGGATGAATTTGCCCTTAGTGGTGGAAAATAAAAAGGCTGTCAGCTTTCCTCTGACAATGGATGTTTTAATTAATTTTCCATTACTGTCAGCAGTGCAGCATAAGGAGGGTGGTCACACTCCTGAGTATGCCATGCTTCAGATGTGATATTAATACAAAGTCCCATCTGCTCGAGTTACTGAAAGCTCAGGTGAATATAAACAATCTCATGGCATGTACTGAAAAAGAGTAGGTGAGTTGCCTAATACTCCAGGCAAATTTTCCTTAGTCAATATGACCACCATCTTGTGTGTCCACTGATAATCAGCCAAAGGCCTAGGTGGACTAACCCAATCAATAAAAAAGGTTCTTCAGAGCAGCGCTATGAGTTGCCCTCGAGGGAAATTGTGCTTCTGCATGTTGAATTCCCTTCAGATTAACATGCAACTTGCACATGGTAGTGCAGGCTTGCTAAGCTTGTGCTCCACAGAGTGGAACACCAAGTTCTCCACTAGATGTCACCCATGTGGCAAGCCACAGCACCCCCCCCCCCCACGGTTATTTAGGTGGCAACACTCCCTCACTCCCATCTATTCCTGCCAACTCCACTAGGTGTCTGAGCTGCTAAATGAAAATGGGTTGACTGTGCCATAGCTAATGGTTTGTCTTTGAATGCCATGGAGCTGACCCGGGGGATGGGAGGGTGGCCTAATGGTTAAGGTGTTTGCCTTGCAAACACAAGGTGCAGGGTTTGAGTCTCACAACGGATAATTGGCTAGGCTTAAAATAGCTTGCAAGGGCAGTTAGCCTAGTACTAATCTATGAACCTATGAACATGTGAACTAATCTCTATGAACCTGCTCATCATTCTGAGTGACTTTGGACTTTGTACCACTCATGGCAATGGAAGGGTAGCCTTTGCTTCATTGCTTTCAGACAGGAACAGTCAAGGAGCACTTTGTTGCCTTCTGTAGGGCTTGCAATGGCATCTTGAGAGGCAGCAGATACCTCTTCCTCTGCATTGGTGGTTACTGTGGAAGAAGCCTCTGTACCAAGTGCAATTTGCACTGCTTTGGGAACTCTGGTGTGCTCTACATCAAAAATCCATTCAGTACTGGTTCTACTGTGCACTGCTGAAGAAAAGTACTGCTGTGTAAAATCCTACCTCTTACCATAACAGTAGATGTCATTTTCTTCACTGTTGCAGTATTTTTTACAACAGGGATCCCCTGCCTAGGGAAACCCGATGACCGGTCAGTATACCAAAGCCTTTAGGTTGTAACGGGTACATTGTATGTCACACGTATGCTCCCCACTCACACTGTAGGACATAAAGATGACATACGGACATACCATCCTCAGAATTGAAAAGCCCCAGAAGGAATGACAGCCAAAGGACATTATCAACTAACAAGCACATCTAGAAGGAAAAAGGACCAAGGGAGGAGGGAGAGAGCAAATACTGCAACAGTGAAGAGAATGACATTTACTGTTATGGTAAGATTTTAAACAACACAACTGTACTATGTCCTTCCATATCACTTTTGCAGCATTCCTTACAACAAGGAGAGTACAAAAGCTTAAGACAACGACTGCATGGAGGAAGGGCCTGAACAGCCCTTTGAGAAGCCATGGAGAATGGCCCTGGCAAAACAAGCTCTGGGCCTAGAAATAACATCCAGCTTATAGTGCTTAGTAAAGGTATGCACAGAAGTCCAGGTTGCTGCCTCAAGTATAGAATAACTATACAAACCCTTGACAAATGTACCAGAAGAAGTCACAGTCCTAGTAGACTGAGCCTTAGCATAAGAAGGCAGTCTCTTCCCATGAAAAGAATAGCAAAAATAAATGTTTTTAGATATCCAAGAAGAAATAATTTGCTTGATAACAGCCAAACCCTAAGACGTAGGCTGAAGAGAAACAAAAAGCTGGTCAGATTTATGAAAAGCTTTAGTCTTAACCAAATAATGTCCAAGTTGTCTATGCAAATACAGGTCGTGCAAAACCTTATAACTAGCAGTTGCGGAGAAGGGAAAAAAGTGGGTAAATGAATAGACTAACTCATTAACCAGCTTGGGCATAAAAGGATTAGTACAAAGGGACAACATGTCCTTCTGAAAAACTAAAAAAAGAGGAACAGCTATAAGGGCTTGCAGCTCAAACACCCAGTTGGCAGAGGTAAGAGCCAGAAAAGGAACAGTCTTCCAAGAGCAATGCTGCAAGAAAAATGAAGCAGCAGGCGCAAAAGGAGCCTGAGTCAATTTTTCTAAAACAAAGTTAAGATCCCAGAAAGGAGGGACAGGCTTTCTAGGACACCTAATGTGAAGGATGCCTTTAAGAAACTGTTTGGCCTCAAATCTAGAAGCCAAGGGCCAATCAAAGGCAGACAAGCAGAAATTGCTGACAGGTGGGTCTAACAGAAAAATATGCCTAGCCAGCATTGAGCAATTCACAGAAATAAAAGAGAACCAAAGGAACATACACATTACGTGGCTCCAGGTTATGAAAAAAAACAAGACAGAAAATTGCTTTGACTTGGACAAATAAAATTTTCTGGTAGAGGGTTTCTTGGCCTCCTGCAGGTCCCAAAGCACATCCTCAGAAAAAAAGGTTTTCTGAAGGGGATCAAAACCCTATCACCTACAATGTCAGCTGAAAAGCGGACAGGTGGACATGGATGAGAGATCCCTTGTCTTGTGTGAGTAGGTCCACCCTGTGAGGTAACGTGATGGTTACCCTTGGCTAAATGCAGAAGAAGAGGAAAAAGTACAGTTGTGTACACTTATAAATGTAGATGATTGAATGTATTCACTGTTGCAGTCATTACATTTGGGTTATCTGCTTTGCAGTAGCCCTCAGTCGGCCTGATTAACAAAGTCTTGGGTCCTGCGTCGGTTGCTGTCCCTTCTTCCATGACGTCAGGTCGTCAGGGGTATAAAAAAATGTAGCTGATGCCATTACATCAGTTTTTCTTGCCCCAGATGTCAGGTGCCCCCCTAATGGGAAGCAATTAAATCCATAAATACAAGGACATACCTCCAACAGAAAAGCAAATACACCAAAAAGCTTTTAGAACATAGTAAGTGAGAGTAGAGGTATAGCCAATGGAAGAAAAAGGGGGCTGGAGGAAGGGTAACCAGGACTGCAACAGTGAATACACTAGAACATCTACATTTATGGTAAGTGTACACAACTGTACTATGTTCTTCATGTTTCACTGTTGTAGTCATTACATTTGGGTAGATTCCCAAAGCTAAGGTTGGGAGGAGGAATTTAAATGGAATTAGGACCAGTTATAAGGCCCTGCAAGACTGCAGTGGCAAAACCAGCCCTGGATTTAGAGAAAACTGGCAAATGGTAATGCTTGGTGAAAGTATGTACAGAACTCTAGGTAGCAGCTTCTAAGATGTCCCTAGTAGGGACTCCCCTGAGAAAGGCTGTAGAGGTAGATGCAGCCCTGGTTGAATGGAGTCTGATGCCCTGTGGGAAAGGTTTTCCATGGTGCTTATAGCAGAAATTAATGCAGTGGCCTATCCATTTTTAAATGGTTTGTTTTGAAATAGCTTTCCCCTCTATACTTGCAGCAAATGCCACCAGTAGTTGTTCAGAATTCCTTTGAGGTTTAGTCCTGTCCAAGTAGAATCTAAGCTGTCTGTGCACATCTAAAGAGTGCAGTATCCGTTCCCCTTTGTTCTGTGGGTTTGGATAAAAAGGTAGGCAAATGAATGGACTGATTAAGAGCCACACTGGATACCACCTTGGGCATGAAGGAGGGATTGGTTCTGAGGGACACCCTGTCCACATGAAAGACGATGAAAGGTTACACTGCCATAAGGGTCTGTAATTCAGATACCCTTCTTGCAGAACTGATTGCCAAAAGGAAAGCTGTTTTCCAGGAAAGACATTTTAAATCTGCAGTAGCAGCTGGCTCGAAGGGAGGAAGAGTGAGTTTCTCCAAGACAAAGTTAAGATCCCAGGCTGGAGTTTGGGCTCTCCTGGGTGGCCTTACATTTTTGGCCCCTCTGAGGAACTGCTTGACCAGTGGGTGAGAGGAGAGGGGTGGTACTGTGTTGTAATGAGCTGAAATGGCTGAGGCATGAATTTTGATTGAGGAAAACAACAAGCCCTTATGAAGCATCTCAGTTAAGTATTGTAGAATCTGAGGTAAGTTGGGCACTGCTGTGCTCATTCCTTGAGATTGGTTCCAGGCACAGAATCTTTTCCATTTTGCAGCATAAGATTTTCTAGTACTAGGCCTCCTAGCCTCTAACATGATATCCATCACTGGTTTACTGAGGGATGGTAAAGGAGAAATTAGGTAATTAGCCAGGCTGCTAGGTTCAATGTTTGAAGCTGAGGCTGCAGAATATGGTTCTCGTGCTGAGACAGCAGGGTAGGAGTCTGAGGCAGGTGCCTAGAGGAAGCATCAGCTGTATCATAGTTGCATTTAATGGAATGGTGACAAACCTGGGAAGACATCCCTATCAAGGAAAGAGCAGAGGCCTTCCCCTCAGAATCAGGAAGCTCTGAAATAGCCTGACAGACCTGATAAAAAAAGAGTTAACACATATCTGGTCATGTGTGTTTGCTAGTTCACAGCTCTAAAGACCAGGGTAGCAGAAGTATACATTTTCTTACCTAGCCTGTCTATGGTTCTACAGTCCTTGTCAGAGGAAAGCAACTTTGTAGAGGGCAACAATTTGTAAGGTTTGTCAGAGACAACTGATACCACAGAAGGGTCAGCCAAGGGGCACTTATAACAAAACTTGCACTCATCAGGCACTTTATAAAACCCATCAGTTTTTTTTGGGGGGGAACAAGGGCCTGGGACTCAGGAGCCTGAGAAACAGTAGAAAATGCATCCAGCAAGGCAGCAAGAATGGGAGGAACAGCAGAGGGCCTAGCAGACTCCATCTGCAGAAGCTCATAGTACCTCTTCTAAACATCAGACACCTGAGCACAGTCCCAGTTGAAAAACTCCATCATTCTGGAAATAGTGTCACCAAAGGAAATCTCATCAAAAGGTGAATCAGGACTAATAGACTCTTCTTCCTCAGAACCATAATCTAAGACAGAAGAAATCTGAGAAGAATAAGTCAGGGATTCTTCATCAGAATCTCATCATCACCAGAAGAATCCTGCTGCCTAGGCCTCTTAAGAGGGGTAGAAGACCAAGGAGGAGGAGCAGGAACAGAAACCCCCTGTGGAGGCTTTAGAGCCATAAGGGCATTAAACAAGCATTGAGTGAAGTATTTACTCTGAGGATATTTAGGAGTAGGAGAAATGTGCTTAGTTTTCTGCTTCTTTTTTGAGAGGGACGTCAGCCTTAAACACCTTAGGAGGCTCTGACCCCTGACGACATTCTATAATTGTAGCTGGAATTTCTTCCTTTATTAATATCTGAGGAACAACCCTAGGCCCTTTGGTAATTATCAGCCTCTGTTCCCCCAGTACATCCAATGCAGATGTCTGCAAGGCTTCCATGGACATGTGTAAAGTTGAATCCATGCTGGCCTCCAAAGTGGTCATGGCAGAGGAATCAGACAAGGCAACAGGGCAATCCTTCGGGCTTTCACTAGCCTCAAGAGAGATGTCCGGCAGAGGTGGTACAGCCGAAGAATCCGACCAAGCTTTTTTCATCTTTTTCTTCGCAGACAGCTGACCCTCAGGCCAGGAAGATCTTTGTCTTTAGCCAACAGTTGTTGTTGGTTTTCTAAATAAATAGCTAGGGAGAAAGCCAGCTATGCAACGTCTTAGGGATAAAAGCTTGGCAAATCGCACAGGCCACGGGAAACACCTAAGCAAAACAAACACTGCTCATGATGATCTTTATGGGGAATCTGTCTCCTGCAATGGTATTTCCCCTTTCTGGATGACATGAACCCAACAACTAGAACAAGGCAAAAACAACAATAAGAAGATCAAAAAAATTCAATGGGGCAATTACATGAAAATGGTTTGGTAACCAGCAAATGAACAAGTGTTCAGACCGATAATCAAAGATGGCATTCAGACTAGTTGCAAAGAAGTTCTGAAGATGGTACGTCTGGACATCACCTTTACACCCTATGCCATGCACAGGAAGCATACGTGTGACGTATGGCATACCCATTACAACCAAAAGGCTTTGTTATACTGGCTGGACGTCAGGCCGCCCTAAGCAGGGGATCCCTACTGTAATGAATACTGCAACGATGACATGGAAGGACATCCACTTGCTGCAGATCCTGAAATCTGACATCCAGAGCTGTCTGGGTCTAACCCTACTCCTCCCTGTCTTTGAGGTGCCTGCTAGCATTGTAACCAAACAGGAGAGGTCCTAAAAGAGAGAATCTACAGAGGTCAACTTGGTATCTGGTGTCTTCGACAAGATCAGTAAGCTGGAGCACTCATATCAATGTACTACAATGTTGGCTGCCACAGCTCTGGTAGACCCTTTAACTATGATGTATATGACACAAAGCATACCAGTCATTAAAAGGACGTTCACCCTATCTTTCTGTGGCCCATAAAGTAACTCTTCAGCCATATGGGCCATCACATCCATGACCTTCCTGCTGGAAGTACATAATGACGTTAAATAGTCAGCCGCTTGAGTGTGCATGGTCTAGTCATCCTCGGCATGTGCACTAAATGCTAAGCACATCTGCTGCACTGCCTGTGCTGACAGGGCTTGATCCACGCATGCTGGCATTAGGTGCATCAACAGCAGGTGAAGTATCATTTATAATGCTAGTGTCATTTCTGGCAATGCCTGCTGGGGCAGAGACAATGTTAGATGCTGTTGGGTAAAATTATATTTATTTTATTTATTTCGTATTTGTTAAATGGGGTACAGCACTGATTTGTACGGACCTTTTCAGACTTAGTCAAGGAGCACTATCAAGTTAAGTGACTTTCTCAGAGTCTCACAGTTATGCAAATTAAGTTTGAAGGAATCAAACCCTGAACCACAAGAAGTAGCTCAAAGCCTTAATCTTCTATGTCAACTTCCAGAGAGGAATCTATATTACATACTGTAGGAATACTGACATTTACTTATTTAAAGTAGTGAAATGCTTAAACACTATACAATTAAAATAATTTTAATGAAAGTTAAACCATTTAAGTAGCACAGCAAACAAAAGTTTAAATTAAACTCCCATTAGAATTCTACAGCTCTAAACCCGAAGAGGGTACCCCTGACAGGCATATAGTAAACCCACCTAAAAAGATGGTATCTTGGGAAGGTTTTGAAGGAGGACTCCACCACATATCTTATGCTGGAATCAAGGAAGACAGTTAATTCCAAAGGACAGGAACAAGCTACGTAAACAAAATCCTTCCAGATGTCTCAATATGAGCCCTAGAAACAGCAAGCAGCCTCTTATCTGATGATCTGAGCTAACTTGTAGGAACATAAGGCCACACCAGCTCTTTCAAAAAGCAGGACCCACCATATGCACACACCAGAGAACGAAGGGTAAAAAGGATAAGAATTTTAAATATACATGAAGTTTACACACACTGCAGGTGGGCTAGATAACCATCCAAAAGCCCAAAGTATAGAGTTATGCAGTAATCAAGTTGGGATAAAATACAGGGTTCAGTGATGAAATGCAGCATCTGATATCGGCTATATTCTTCAGAGGTCAATAAGATGTCTTGACAACGGCTCACAGCTGGCCTTTCAATGTCAACCTCCTACTGATAATGTCCAGATCATGGACATAAGACACATATTTCAGCTGATTACATCCACAGGTAATCAATGTTGAGAATAGATCATTCGATGGATGTAAAGAGGCATTACACCTGAGTTGCATTTGAATCAATTACGAACAATGCACTCTTGGATAGAATCCAGCCCACTACAGATGAGGTACTGCTGCACATCAACTGCATATGACTGATAGTAAACATCTCTCCCAACAAGGACTTCTAAAGTGAATCACAAGGGAGCCAAAAGCAAGCCCCGAAGTAAACCACAATACATCATGTAGGTGCCTGATGAATTCATATTAGATATCACATGCTGAGTACATCCTGAGAGATAAGAAGCAAACCTGCTAACCTGCAATTTACTTTCAAATGCTTAATGAGGGTCCCATGATCCACATATCATAAGGCAGTAGCTGATCAAGGAGGACCAAGACTGAATACTGATACTGATTTAAACAGGTAAGGAGGGCTGTCCCAAAACCACATTTAAACATGTGACAACAAGATGCAAAAACATCTACACACAGACCACCTTCACTATAATTCAACTTCTACTACACTGAATATTTGAGAAAGGATGATAAATTCTTCAACAAGTCTGTATCCAAAGATTATTTCCTGACAACAGAGGTGATCAAAGCCCCTTTTAATAAGGATGAAAAAATGTCAGTCACTGATACGAGCAGGAAACTACTCAAAGAATAAAGTACAGTTCTGTACACTTACCATAAATGTAGATGTTCGAGTGTATTCACTGTTGCAGTCATTACATTTGGGTTATCTGCTTGCAGGTAGCCCTCAGTCGGCCTGATTAACAAAGTCTTGGGTCCTGCGTCAGTTGCTGTCTCTTCTTCCATGACGTCAGGTCGTCAGGGGTATAAAACATGGAGCCGACGTCATTACATCAGTTTTTCTTGCACCTGATGTCAGGTGCCCCCCTAATGGGAAGCAATTAAATCTATAAAAATATAAGGTTATACCTCAAACAAAAAAGCAAATACACCAAAAACTTTTAAGCATTGAAAAGGAGAGAAGAGGTATAGCCAAAGTCAGGGGGCTGGAGGGAGGGTAACCAGGACTGCAACAGTGAATACACTCGAACATCTACACTTATGGGAAGTGTACACAACTGTACTATGTTCTTCGTGTTTCACTGTTGCAGTCATTACATTTGGGTAGATTCCCAAAGATAAGGATGGGAGGAGGAATTTAGATAGCATTAGGACCAGCTATAAGGCCCTGCAAAACTGCAGTGGCAAAGCCAGCTCTGGATTTAGAGAAAATTGGCAAATAGTAATGCTTGGTGAAAGTATGTACAGAACTCCAGGTAGCAGCTTCTAGGATGTCTCTGGTAGGCACGCCTCTGAGAAAGGCTGTAGAGGTAGATGCAGCCCTGGTTGAGTGGGATCTGATCCCCTGTGTGATAGCTTTACCATGGTGCTTATTGCAGAAGTGAATGCAATGGCCTATCTATTTGGAGATAGTTCACTTTGAAATAGTCTTCCCCTCTGTCCCTGCAGCAAATGCCACCAGCAGTTGTTCAGATTTCCTTTGAGATTTAGACCTATCCATGTAGAATCTAAGTTGTCTGCGAACATCTATAGAGTGCAGTATCCGTTTCCCTTTGTTCTGTGGATTAGGAAAGAAGGTAGGCAAATGAATGGACTGATTAAAAGCCACACTGGATGCCACACCTTTGGCATGAAAGAGGGATTGGTCCTGAGGGACATCCTGTCCGCATGAAAGATGATGAAAGGCTCCACTGCCATAAGGGCCTGTAATTCAGATATCCTTCTTGCTGAAGTGATGGCTAAAAGGGAAGCTGTTTTCCAAGAAAGGAATTTTAAATCTGCAGTAGCAGCTGGCTCAAAAGGAGGAAGGGTGAATTTTCTCCAATACAAAGTTAAGGTCCCAGGCTGGAGTTGGAGCACTCCTTGGTGATCTTAAATTTTTGGCCCCTCTGAGGAACTGCTTGAGCAGTGGAAGAGAGAAGAGGGGAGGTTCTGTGTTATAATGAGCTGAAATGGCTGAGGAGTGAATTTTTACTGAGGAAAAAGACAGGCCCTTGTGAAGCATCTCAATCAAGTATTGTAAAATCTGAGGTAAATTGGACACTGCTGTGCTCATCCCTTGAGACTGGTTCCAGACACAGAATCTTTTCCATTTTTCAGCATAAGTGTTTCTAGTACTAGGCCTCCTTGCCTCTAAAATAACATCCATCACTGGTTTACTGAGGGATGGTAAAGGAGAGCTTAGGTAATTAGCCAGGCTGCTAGGTTCAATGTTTGAAGCTGAGGCTGCAGAATATGGTTCTCGTGCTGAGACAGCAGGGTAGGAGTCTGAGGCAGGTGCCATGGGGCCAACAGTGACACACTGCGCAGGAGGGGGTACCAGTGTTGGCGTGGCCAGGCTGGTGCAATCAAAATCATCCCTGGTTTGTCTTGTTTGATCTTTAGCAGTACTTTGGAGAGCAGAGGAGGAAAGGCATAAACTGACAGGTTTTTCCAGATGAAGGACAGAGCATCCACTTTCCAAGCTTGTCTGTGGGGAGTCCTTGCACAAACTTTTTCCAATTGATAGTTCTGGGGGGAGGTACACAGGTATATCTCTCGGCTCCCCCATTTGCTTGTCAACATGTTCAAAATCCTTGGTTCCAGTTTCCACTCGTGTGGGTCCATGAGGGTTCTGTTTAGTCCATCTACCAGTGTATTTAATTTTCCTGGCAGGAATTGAGCTTGTAGATGTACTTGGTAGCTCAAGGCTGTGTTCCACAATGCCATGGCTAGTCTGCAGAGGGGGTAAGAATTTGTACCTCCCTGCTTGTTTATGTACCACATAACAGTGGTGTTGTCCGTCTTTACCATTAATTGTCCTGCAAGAATGTGGTCCTTGAAGGCTGTCAGAGCATTCTGTACAGCTAACATTTCTTTATGATTGATGTGAAGGTGCATTTGAATTGGGTTCCATTTACCCTGAATGCACTTCCCTGCCAGGTGCCCGCCCCCCATGCATAGTCTGATGCGTCTGTTGTTAGGGTTTGGGCGGTAGGGGGTAGTGTGAATGGTAGTCCCTTGTTTTGGTGGCAGGCCTCTGCCCACCAAAGGAACTCTAGACGTTGACAAGGAATGATAGGAATCATTGCTTCTAGATCCTGAGAATGTTGACACCATAGGCTTTTTAGATACCATTGTAGTTTCCTCATATGCAGTCTTGCATATGGAATTAGAAGAATGCAGGAGGCCATGAACCCCAAGGCTTGTAGTATTTGCCTTGCAGATAGCAGGGTTTTTGTGAATTTGTTTCTCTGGTGTGAGGAAAGCCATCTGAGAAGTTGTATTCAAGCTTGCTCCCAGGAATATAATTTGTTGACAGGGTACCAGGTGTGATTTCTTTTCGTTTAAGGTGTACCCCAGACAAGTTAGCATCCTCTGTACAAAAGCCAGATGATTCAAAAGTATGTCCTGGTTTTCTGCCTGAATTAGACAATCATCCAGGTACTGGTATATTTGAATATTTCTTTGCCTGCAAAATGCAATGACTGGAGTTAGGCACTTTGTGACTACCCTGGGTGCAGTAGATAAGCCAAAGGGCAGTGCACAGAATTGATAGTGCGTGTAGCCTGCTTTGAAGCGTAGGTAACTTCTGCAAGATTCAACAAGTGGGATGTGCAGGTATGCTTCCTTTAAATTCAGTGTTGCCAACCAGGCATCTTTGCTTAGCATAGGAAGCAACTGGTGAAGAGTCAGCATCTTGAAATCACCAAAAAGGTGTTTAGAGTAGGCAGGTCCAGGATAGAACAACATGAATTGCCTTTTCTGGGTACCAGGAAAAATCTCAAGTAGAAACCTTGTCCCTTTTTCTCTTTTGGTACCAACTGCATAGCCCCTATGCTTAAAAGAGAGAGTACTTGCTTTTGGGCCTCTGCCCACTGCTTTGGAGGTAGTTCCGGCCAACTGCTTGGAGTTGGTGACGTGTGGAAGTGAAATCTGTATCCTTGGGACACTATATTTAAAACCCATTTGTCCTGGGTAATGAATCCTCAGTTCTTTGCATGAAGTGCAATCTTTCCCCCAAAGGGGCAGTCAGTTGAGAAGTTTCTTGGGAGTTTTAAAAATATGTCATTGAGACAGTTTACCATAGGGGGGAATTTTATTACTCCCAAATTTGGAAGTGGAGGCCCCTCACTGCTTAGTCCTGTGTGTCCCCTGGGACTGAAGCCTTTGTGCTCTGCTGGATCTGGGTTTGGACTCCGCAACCAAGTAAAAAAACTAATAATCAGAGACAAAAAAAACTACTACAACAAACTTCAGTCTTCTAATCTTAACAACCCCAAACATTTCTGGAAATCTGTAAACTCTCTTCTCCATCCTGGGTCACAAAATAACCCCTGCCCTGACCCTAGTTTAAATGACAATGAACTAAGCTCTCTCTTCAACACTTTCTTTACTGACTCTATAGCCAAACTAACCAAAACATTCCCTGATAACAACCACTCCAACCTCCTAAACTCTCCAAAGGACTGTCACCCTATGTTTCAATTCAAACCAGTTTCCACAACTTTTATAAAAAAGCTCTTAACCAAACTAAAACCTTGTTCCAACGCCCGACAACATCCCCTCCTTCCTCAAACACGCAGCCGAAGGAATAGCTCTTCCAATTAGCATCCTGATTAACAGATCCTTAAAAGAGTCATACATTCCCAAACTCTGGCATTCTGCCTACATTCTACCACTTCATAAAGGAGGTAAAAACAATTCTACTTCTAACTTCCTATAGCCCTACTCTCCCCTATATCCAAAATCCTAGAGAAATGTGTCCACCGCCAACTCTTACCCTACTTAACAGAGAATCAGCTTCTTACACCCACCCAACACGGTTTCCGTCCAGGACACAGCACTATAACTGCCCTACTTTCCTTCTTAGAAACAGTTAATCAAGCCAGAGATTCGGACTTCTAGTATCCACTGTTCTGCTGGACCTCTCCAAAGCCTTTGATACCATCTCCCATTCACATCTACTCTGCCACCTCTCCAACCTTAACCTTTCCACTAATACTCTTGCCTGGTTCTCCAGCTACCTCTCTGACAGATCCCAGGCTGTCAGATGGAAGAACTCTACCTCCTCCTTCTTACCAACTCCTACTGGCGTCCCTCAGGGATCCATTCTCGGTCCCTTACTTTTCAACATCTTCATAAATAACCTTCACACTGCTCTCCCTGACACTTCAGTCATCCAATACGCTGATGACTCTACCTTAGTCTGCGCTGCCCCCAGCTTTACTGAACTTCTCTCTAAAACTCAAACAGCTTTTTCCATTACAGAAAACTGGATGCACCAAAACCACCTCTCCCTCAACTCCAATAAATCCAAAATACTAATTTTCCTCCCTTCCAAGACTTCTTCCTTGGACAAAAGCTCTTTCAACATCCTCAGCCAAGCTAACACTCCAATTGAAGTGGTCCCCTATGCTAAACTACTTGGCATAACCATAGACGAACATCTTAAATTTGACCTCCACATTCAACAAAATATAAAAAAGACCCACCAAAAACTTGGCATGCTCTACAGGAATAATATATTTATTTCCAAATCCTCCAGGCAAACCTTAGCTACCTGCTTCCTCCTACCCTCTCTACTTTATGGAGCCCCTCTCCTTACTAATCTGTCTGCCTCCTCACCTCCAAACTTGAAGCTTGCTATAATAAAATCTCTAAATTGCCACCAAATCCAAAAACTCAACCCACCACTGCCTCTCCTTCAATCTTTAAACTGGCTAGAACTCCCAAACCACCTCGACTATCTCCAACTTACAACCACTCATAGATTAATATTCTACCCAGAAAAATGCCCTGCTCTATCCAACATCCTCCCCCCTTACATTCCCAACCGATCTCTAAGATCTGAACACCAAAATCTAATCTCCATCCCCAGACCAAAACATCCCGCTGGTCAACATCTTCTATCCTTCTCTCTAGGTAGGAAATGGAACTCTCTCCCCCCTTCTCTTAGAACCATACCAAACTCAGACAACTTCAAAACCCAACTCTTCTCACACCTATCTTCAAAATGGAAATGTTCTTGCTTTCACCCTACTTAATCCCAAGATTCCCCTAGACTAAGCCCCCATACTCCTGCACCTTTATACTCTCAAACTCTAGCTTTGTTTTTAGCAGGCTCTAACTTCACTGTATGATGACAATATTGAATGGTTAGCACAAAAAAAAAAAAAAAAAAAAAAAAAAAAAGTTTTTGCAGTGTATTGCAAATTTGCATCTTCAATGTTCTTACTGTGTCTACTTTCTATTGTAAATATACATTTTAAAATATTCTTACTGTGTGTACTGTCTATTGTAATTGGAATTTGCAGTGTATTACTTTGTTTTCTTGCTGTTGCATTATGTTTTGTATTTCTTAAACATTGCATTGGTTGTACTGCCTTTGGAGCTTTTCTCCCCGGGCCTCCACTGAAAATGGGTTCTTCTTGACCCAGTGGACTTCCCCGGTAATCAAACTGAAATAAATAAATAAATAAGTCTGGAAGAGGCAGGAAAGGACCAATTCTTAGAAGGCCAATGCCTACTAAATCTTGGAGGTTGTACTTATAAAAAGTCTTTAATAGTTTGCACAGATTTAGCTTTTTCCCCCATCTTTTTAAAAACGTCTTCTGCCTTGTTGCCAAACAGGTGACCCTGATTTAAGGGAGCATCCAGTAATTTTGTTTTAACATGATCTAGCAAGGATTGCTCCTTAAGCCAAGCATGCCTTCTAAGTACAGACCCAGTTACCGCAGCCCTGCAAGATGCCTCTAGTGAATCAAAACCACACTGCAATGTATGTTTACCAACTTGTTCAGCAGAATGCATAAAATCCTGTAAATCCTTATTTTCAGCACAATAAGGAGTCAACATAATTTTCTGTTTAAGCAATCCAATAATATGCAGCTGATACTTACCATATGAAACTGGCAATTCAAGGCCCTAATGGCCAAAGTTGCAGAAGCGTATACCTTCTTACCCCATCTATTCAGCGCCCTGGAGTCTCTATCAGAGGGGGTAGGATTTTTGGCAGTAGTAGCTTTAATGCCCTTGGGTTCCTGTGAAATGGTTTCAGGATCCGCAGTAGGATTTTTGAAATATCTATCAGGTTTTCTAGAAGCAGGAGGTAAAGAGTCAGGGGCCATGCTAGATTCTGAAAAGGCATCATCAACAATATCCAGTACAGGAGGTATAGCTAAAGGCCTGTGCTGGGGCAGGAGTAAGAAATCCCTAAGCCTCTTTTTACAATCAGAGAAATCCTGACTTTCCCAATGAAAAAGCTCCCTGAGAGTATGCAAGGTTTCACCAAAAGAGAAATCCTCTGGGGGGGGGGGCAGAGGGAATAGTGTCCTCAGCATCAGAATCCTCATAGGTAGATAAGGGTAAATCCTGGTCATCAGAGGAAACAGAAATTTCAGGATCCTGGTCATAAGCAAACTCAGTCCTAAGTCTCTTAGAGGGGGAAGGTTGGCTTCCCCTGATTAAAGTAATAAGGTCTTCAGTCATTCTTATCATTTGTTCTTTAGGCATAGAGGCCTGACCATGCGGTCTGGGCATCAGTTTTCTAGGCATGGTTTGAGTTTTAGGCCTTGAAGAAGAAGATGGTGCCGGTTTAATATGCAAGTCAGTAGGCCTGAATACACCCTTAGAAGCCGGTGCCTGCCCAGTGGCTCCGGACCCATCCAAGGTAGAAACATCCGCAGG
The DNA here is from genome assembly GCF_019279795.1 of Protopterus annectens. Lineage (NCBI taxonomy): Eukaryota > Metazoa > Chordata > Ceratodontiformes > Protopteridae > Protopterus > Protopterus annectens. Next base: position 1,701,717,592 of record NC_056729.1, on the reverse strand, counting down.
TTCCAATGTTGAAGCATCTCGCGGCATACCGGACTCCGAATGGGTCTCAGTAGAGGCCTGCGAATCTGAAGTAGCGGGTATCAGGGGCTGCGAAAGCACCTCACTGAGTACATGCGAACTGGATGGCCTGTCTCTGTCTTTATCTTTGCGTTTCTTTGGAATCTCAGTAGTCGGATGGCTTACCAAAGACATATCAGGATAATTGAACCGAGCACCAAAAAATTTAGAAGCGCAAATATACCGACGACAGATAGTTCATGGTTTAAATAAGGCACAAAACCGACAGCGAGGTACGTCGTGGTCAGGGCCTAGGCAAGGAATACAGTACGAATGAAAATCTTTATGAGGTATTTGCTTTCCACAAGAAATGCAATTATTTACTTTTACTGACATTGGTTTAGAGCAAGAAAAAGTTTCCCCAACGGGGTACTTAGCTTTAGTTGAAGACTTCGGTTCTGAAACTCGAAAACAAAAATTTCAGGAGTCGGCCGACCGGCACTTGCGAACTGCTTCTGCTTGGGGCAATGTACGGCAAGAAAGACTGATGTAATGACGTCGGCTGCATGTTTTATATCCCTGACGACCTGACGTCACAGAAGAAGAGACAGCAACCGACGCAGGACCCAAGACTTTGTTAATCTGGCCAACTGAGGGCTACCTGCAAGCAGATAACCCAAATGTAATGACTGCAACAGTGAAACATGAAGAACATCTGCATCTAAGGATTCAAAACAAGCTCCTACTTACATCATAGGCCTAGAATTCAAAGTGCAGATGGTCAGAATCATTGCTAAAATAATATCCATAATTTTGCCATAATAATCATAATCAAACTGTTAAAAATGAAAAACACCAGCAAGCCAACAAGACAAACAGTAAAAACAAAAACTTGCTCGATGCACTGAACATGAATGGTCAGAATCTCCAAGACGCACTTTTTTTTTTCCTCCAAACATCTTTATTAAATTTTCACATATCTCTAAGACACTTTCTTGAAAAAAATGTTGAGTGCTTTCCTTCCTCTTAAAGGAACTTCATCAGAACAAAGAATATTAAAAGAAAAACTCACATTTAAAAAAATACTAAAAATTCTATCACATGATCAAATCCTACCAACGATAAAAACATACTCATACAAAGTTTAATGTTTTAATTTAAAGTCAGGATTAACAGTACATGCACCATTAAGTGCAGGAAAACTAGTAGTATCTAACTGTAGCTGCCAGTCAAGTTCATATTTTCCCAAATGTTCCTCCATAACTAACCCCTGTAAATCTCTCTTAACCTGCTCAATAACAAGAAAACCAAACCTATGTAAACTTTCCTTTTCAATATGCTAGTATAGTGCACTAGTTGACCTTTGTTTACGAATATCAGTCAAATGTTCATAGATGCATCTTTTAGTTTTCTGGACGTCATTCTTATATAAAGTGCTAGACAATCCCTGCACTGAGCTAAACAGGCCACCACCCCGGAATTATATTAGCATTTTCCCCATAAATAAGATGTCCTATCTCTAATCTGAAAACTATCTTTCAGCAAATGAAGGTACACTGGGAACAGCATCAACACGTAACCATACCCCTGTTCACACCTAAACCATTGTAACAACTTCCTGGAATAGTTATTTTTAAAATATTTTGCTCTCCTCTATCTTCTATCTTACTAAACAAGTCTCTATCATAAAAGAACAAAGTTCAGTTTTTCTAAAGGCTGTTCGAAATGGTCCAACTGTCCAACGTATATGTAGTGACAAAAGATCTATTACTGCCACTATGATTCAACCCACTACTGATAACTGACTGGTCTCTTGCACCCCCTATATTCATATGCTGCAAATCAGCATTCTCATGGGCTTCAAAGAGTGGCACATAAAAAATGCTCCTTCTGTTAGCCAAAGCTTCATTTTTCAACTCTATTACAAATTCCACAGGGTAACCCCTTTTGAAAAAACATTTCTGCTAAACTTTCACACTCTTCAATCAACAGATCAAAATCAGAAACCATTCTTGCCAGTCTTACTAAATGGCCCTTTACTACTGCCTTTTTCTGATGTTTGGGGTGCATACTCCTAAAATGCAACAAAGTGTTAGAGTAGGCTAGCTTCTGATAAATACCATACCAGTACTTCCTATTCGAATAGTCCTTCCTTAAATCAACATCCAAATTCACGATTGTGTCTTTGTCACTACTGTGTGTAAATTTCAAAAATCAGTAGTATATCATCCAAGAATATTATGTAAAGTGAAAAGGACTCCTTAAATTAACTATTCATGACAAAATTACATTCCCAAAAGTTCATAACAAAATTAGCAAAAATAGGGGCACGCACTGCCCCCATTGCCACTCCAGTCTTCTGTTTGAACATTTGACCCTCAAACAACACACAATTATTTTTTAAAAACATTTTCATCAAACTAATAATTCTATTGATCTTTCTGCTTTCAACTTAGTGCAACTACAAACACTTTCCTCAAACCAATATAAATCAGTGTCACGTGGAATTACAGAGTATAAAATTTGCACATAAATTGTATGAAAAGGTGTTTTAGCCTCAAAGGAGGCTTCACCTACCTTTTTCAAAAAATGCCATGAGTCCTTGCATGTACATTTTAAAATATTCAACCCCTCTTTTAAGATATTGTCCAGATATTTTGCCACAAAAAATGTTTTAGACCTAGATGCATCAATTATAGGTCTAAGAGGGGGGAGTCATTGAGGTCTTTGTGTATTTGTAGGATACCAAAGATCCCTGCAATCACTGGTTTGTCATTTAACATGAACTTGTAATCACTTTTTGTAATGTGACCTTGTCGTAATAGGTCCTGCAATTCTAAATCAATTTTAGAAAATGCAATATTTATTGTACTTCTTCACACTTCCTCGTATGTATCTTCCAATAATAAAATAGTAATTCATCAAGCATAGTCCTGTCTGTTCATGACTAAACGTCCCCCTTTATCTGGTTTAAGTCTGATCTGATGGTCATCACATACTTTTTTAAACATTTTGCATCAACTACTGACATATTTCACAATTTATTAACATTTGATGTCTTCAAAGCATGCCTTAAATCTATCTCATACATCTTTTCAAAAACATGCAATACCTGGTGCAGGGGAGGGTTAAATATACTAGGTCTATGCAAAGATGTACCATTATGACTCACATTGTTAGAAGCAAACCACAAAGATAAATTAAGCTTTCTCACAAACACCTTCAAATCAATAAGAACATTTACAATATGTGAACATCTAGTCGGAATAAGTTAACATAAAATCATGAGTCTCATTAAAAATCATCTTTACCACATGTCCGTCACTCAAATTAGATTCAGTGAATAGCAATTCTACTAACTCTTGTATTGCTTATTTTTAGGTCTGACTCTGCTTCCAATAAACATAGTAATTCTTTAAGTATTCCTGATTCCACGCTGCAGAGGGATAACACTTCTTCCACAAACATTCAGACCTCCTCACCCCCATTTCACCTAAAGAGACGGACCCATCACTACTTCCTATTTGAAAAATCTCTGATGTTATTTTCACACTTGACTCCACTGGCTGAACTCCTTCACCCCATAGATCACCATGGTAACCAGGAGCAGCCAGGTAAACGCTACCACAACTATATTCCTCAGAATCTCTCCTTAATTTTTCTATCTTACATTGTCAAATGCTGTCACAGGTCTTGTCCACATTAGAAAATATATTCCGATAATTAGAAGACATCTGATCGAACAAGTCTTTGCAGACAGCCCTATCCAGCTGATCTAGTTCATATGACAGCAAATCAATGGTACTGTTATATTTAACCATCAGTTTCATTTTTTTTTAATATTCTTTGTTCTGATGAAGTTCCTTTAAGAGGAACAAAAGAGCTCAACAGCTTTTTCAAGTGTGTCTTGGAGATTCTGACCGTTCATGTTACGTGCATCAAGCAAGTTTTTGTTTTTTCATAATCAAACTGTATCAGTAAAGTTTGAAACACCCATTTTTAACAAACAGCCATGCTCAATTGGCAAAGACTGTGGAAATGAATCTTTTTGCATGCTAATTTTGTCTACACAAGAATCATGCAGCTTCCCCTAGTAATTAGGGGAAACAGGCCGAGAGTAAGTGTATTTGCCTTTTTTAGGCTTTATAGGTGTTTACTAGGGTAATGACCACAAGGGCCTTTTTAAGCCTAGCCATGCATCCCAAATCTTTGACAAGTTCTGGTACGCTTGACAAATGTAAGCAGGGGCTAAGGAGATGAAACATTTACAAGCAGGACCCTGGGAGATGAACCATCTACAGTCTGCCTGTGTCCATTAGAGTCAAAGATGCCAAACCAGGGATGAATTTCCTGTTCCCCATCCAACTATCCAAGTAAAACTTGAACTGGGTTAGCAAGGAACTCTGCTTCACATTGATGCCTGTTCCACGGAAGGGGTAGTCTCTGGGATACACACCTGTCTCTCCAGAAGGTCCTATTTACATCACAGGCAAGATTTAAGTCTTTAGAACATGTAATTCTGGTGCTGCTTATTTTGTGGATATGCAGGAGGTCCATCAGAGTGGGGTCTGACAATGCCTTGTATGCCTGGCATACAAGGCATTGTATGCCAGGCACAGATCTCCCCTCAACAGCCTGTAGGAGACAGAATACAGGGAGAGGGCCTTGAGGCGGTCTGCATAGGGCATGTTACTTACGCCCTGAATTATTTTAGTGAGGAACCTCTGTGAACGTTCCAACTGTTGGATATGCCTGGTTAGGTATATATCAAAGGGGGTACTGTACTCAATGATAGGTCTGATGAATGCCGAATACAGTGGAATAATGACTTCCTTGGACCTGGTTGCCATACTTTTGTTTACAAGTTGCACAACATAGATGATTTCCTCACTACTGTACATATGTGCTGTTCAAAGGCTAGATTACTGTCTGTGTGTGTCCCCAAGTCCCTGACTCCTGGGTCAACTCTTAGGAATGATATTGTCAATATGACAGTTAACCAGGGGTTGGTGACTTCCTAAGGAATACTATTATGCATTTCTTGGCATTTAGTTTTAGTCCATGGTTCTGGCACCAGTTTTGTTTGTTTGTGTCAGCCCTTCCTGGAGAACATTTGTATTGGTGGGGGATTCAATGACAGCTCATAATTTGCAATCATCTGCATATTTAGTCTGCCACATGCCACAGACACTGGCTGAGTTTTTGTGACCTCACAGTTAGCATATGTATAGATATGTAGACACTGGTGGGAGTGGAGAGTCTCTCTACATTTTGTAAGAGCAGGGATGCACAACTCCCCACCACCAAAAAAATAGGTTTTAAAATTAAATAAATCAAAATTTAACACAAAGGGGTTATTTGGGGTGTAGCAACACATGGACATTGTTTTGGTCACTGGTTACTTTAAAGTAGACCAAAAATTACATCAGAAATGATAGATATGAGTCGATGTGGCTTTGTGGAGGGGAAGCAAGCATATGACAACATTAATAGAATGATGATGATCCAGATGGAACCACAAAGTAAGAACATGAAGCTACTGTGGGTAGGTCTTGATGCAGAGAAAGCAACTGATAGTCAGCTGTGATGAGTGGAGTAGCTGACGCTACAACAGAAGCGACTTTTAAAAAAGGACTAATTAGTGGGGCATATAAAATATTGCATAACTATAACAATCAATCACAGAAGGTTAGAAAAGATTGGGAAGAGAGACTGGAAAGGCAATTTACAAGGAACAATGGAAAGACATCTATATGGTTCCCAAGTATGCAACAAAGTCCAGAAGGTTTCAGATGTTTGTTTGTAAGTGTCTGCATAGCTACTTTTTGCACCTCAAACAGACTTCAGAGAGTTTCCTCAGGTAGACAGCAAACACTGGAGGTGTGATGGGAAAGACAGAGGTAACTGGGAACATGCTTTTTGGGAGTGTAATGAGTTGGAAAACTTTAAAAACTCACTTTAACATACAGCATTAGAAATGTTTGGGGAGAAAATAGTTTTTAGCAAAAGAAATGATTTATTTATTTGCTTTTTTTTGACCAGAAAATCCACTGGGCTGAAATGAGCCCATTTTCAGTGGAGGCCCAGGGAGAAAAGCTCCATAACAGAATACAAGATAATAGGAATATATTAAACAAGAGTATCTAAAACATAGCCAAGTTACAAAACAGTGTATAAACAGGAGAGTAACTTGGAACATTGTACAATTTGATGGCTATTAGTTAAGCTGAAATTACTATTATGAGCTGGGACACAGAATCTGAATTGCATAGACATAGTAAGACCTTACTAAGTTTAATGGTACTGGCTGCCAAAAAAAACATTTCATGAAAATGGAAATCAAAATCTAAACCTGCTCAACTCCAAATGCAAATTGTAAAGGAGCTAAAAAATTGAGGTGGAATCCTTAGGAAAGGGAAGAAACACGTTACAAAGAAATAAAATGGCATTTGTGGGAAAGATACATGCAGAATAGTATTCAGAAGGAGTGAGATTTTGAGGATGGTAGGATTTGAGCAACTTATATAATGTTGACTAATGATAATGAAAAAGAAAACATACACAAATACCAGATAAAAATTATAAACATCAATCTGGTTAGTTTTCTTTTCTAATAATGTATGTGTACTATATTGTTTCAATTATAATTTAATAAAGATGTTAAAATAAATACACAAATAACGCCAAAATCCAATAACTGTTAACAGCACATTAAAATTGGTCTTGGGAATGTTTCATCTGCTGTCACTGGTTGCGAGGGTGCAATCCTCTGAGGTGAAAGTTTACAGGAAAAATGCCTTCTTATAAAAGCTTCACCATCCCCTGCTTTAGCCATTCTGATGCTCTCAGCTCACTCTGACAGTTTTTGCCCTCCTCCTTGGAGTGACAGACAGACCCATTCATTTCCTAGGTAGGGCTGGCAGCCCTACAGCTCATCTGTTCTTTGACTAAGGTGACAACCTAATTAGCAATATTATTTCTTCTGGGGACAAGAGTTGTTACAGAGTGAGTCAGTCTTATCAAATCAGATTATTATTTCTACAACTGCCTGCTGAGTCAGTCTTATCAAATCAGATTATTATTTCTACAACTGCCTGCTAACAGGAGTGAGGCACGAGTGCTTTTTTTCATACCCAGCTCACATCTGGTGTTGTTACCACTAATGTAGACATAGTCATTTTATTCTGAAAGAGAAACAAGAGTGACCCTATCCACTGCTAGATAGGTACACCTGTCCTCCACATGCTAACTACTGCAGTTATGCAAGCTGCTACTCAAACCTGAATCACCTGAGTTGTAGCCGGGGCTTTATACTTCTATGTCACCAAAGCTGGCCATTTTCAAAAAAGTTCTTTTTAAACTTTTGATGAAAGTAGGCACAATCTGTAAAAGGCAAACTGCATTTTCCTGAGTTTTTGAACTACACTATCTTTTTGTGTTTGGAGAAATATCTGATAAAGGCCTTAGCATACAGTCATAATTATAAGAATCAATCAGAGGAGGTTAGAAAGGATTGGGAAGAAAGACTGGATAAGCAGTTCACAAAGAAACCATGTGGGAGGGGGTATATGCATGTCTCCCCAAATAAGCAACTAAGTCTGGCAGATTTAGGATCTTTGCTTGGAAGTGTTTACATATGTATTTTTATACCCCTATTAGGCTGCAAAGAATTTTCCTCGGCTAGAAAGCAAATGTTGGAGGTGTGATGGGGAAGAAAGAGGTAATTAGGAACATACTTTCTGGGAGTGTAATGAGTTGGCAGACTTCAATTCCCTGCAGACTGTTCTGTCTGAGATACTGGGTGAGTAAACTGGTGCAACTAAGGAATGACTTTTTTAGGCTATGATACAGAACTGCATTCTGGCTTCATTTTTCTCATTGTTTTGCTGATCTGTAGGGGTTGAGATAGGCTTTTGGACTTTGCATTTCAAAGTCCACTGAAACCTCCTTAAATTACACAGTTGTTCAAAACGTCAAGTACAATTTTTTACTTTTATCACCATTAGTCAGGTGAAGGTGATACTGGACTAACTCTCCTACTAAAACTGAATCCTAGAGCATCAAAACCAATAACTTCATTTACTAGCACAGAGACCTTTTAAACTGCATTGTTCCTTTTACTTATCTCTCAGCAGATATGTGTTTGTTCATGTTAAGTCACTGATTGTTTTCTCTGTCTACTAACAAGTTTTCAATCTACTTCATTTACCCTCGCTAATGCTCGAGCTCACTCTGCTCCACTTCCCTACCCCCAAATTCCACCCACCTCCTCTTACATTTATACTTGCATAGTACCACCCACATATTCCTCTAAACAATATCATCCGTTCTCTCCAGTAGGAAAACAATACAATTACTCCCAATAGTAACAGCAACTGTAGTTTACTACCCAAGACTCTCTCAAAAATGGTCATAATCCTTGCCTCCTACAACTATCAAATTATATCTCTACAACCAACCCACTACCCTTCTAACATTTTTATCTGAATTTACAACAAAGATAAACACCCAAGTTAAATAAGATGCCCCTAAGTCAGATTATTTTATTATTTCTTCCCTCTCTAATAGCCTTTATCAACAGTTATCAAATCTACCTTCCTTGCAGACACCAATAAACATTTTTATACTGGATTGGTCGAGGCCAGGGTTAACGCCACCAGTACTGTTAGCCTACAGGGTGCTGTCGGAAATTGGGCTACTGTTGGCCCAAGGAGGAGAAGAGGCGGAAGACATGGCCGAAGACTGGAAGAGAGGAGAAAGGCTAGGACTGTGGTAGTGAGGGTCGGAACTTTGAATGTTGGCAGTATGACTGGTATAGGGAGAGAGCTAGCTGATATGATGGACAGAAGGAAGGTTGATATATTGTGTGTGCAAGAGACCAGATGGAAGGGGAGTAAGGCTAGGTGTATCGGAGGTGGGTTCAAATTGATTTCTCATGGTGTGGATGGGAGGAGAAATGGCGTAGGAGTTATTCTGAAGGAACAGTATGCTAAGAGTGTTTTGGAGGTGAAAAGAGTGTCGGATAGAGTGATGTTTATGAAGCTGGAAATTGATGGTGTAATGATGAATGTTGTTAGTGCATATGCTCCACAAGTTGGGTGTGCAATGGATGAGAAAGAAAAATTTTGGAGTGAATTGGATGAAGTGGTGATGACTGTACCCAAGGGTGAGAGAGTGGTGATTGGAGCAGATTTCAATGGGCATGTTGGTGAAGGGAACAGAGGGGATGAGGAAGTGATGGGTGGGTATGGTGTTAAACAAAGGAATGCAGAAGGTCAGATGGTAGTGGATTTTGCAAAAAGGATGGACACTGCTGTGGTGAATACGTATTTTAACAAGAGGGAGGAGCATAGGGTGACATACAAGAGTGGAGGAAGATGCACACAGGTGGATTATATCTTATGTAGGAGGGCCAGTTTGAAGGAGATTGGAGACTGTAAAGTGGTGACCGGAGAAAGTGTAGTTAGGCAGCATAGGATGGTGGTTTGTAGGATGACATTGGTGATCAAGAAGAGGAGGAGGAGTGTGAGGGGCAGCACCAAGGATCAAATGGTGGAAATTGAAAAAGGGTAACTGTGAGGTAGAGTTCAGGGATGAGTTAAGGCAGGCACTGGGTGGCAGTGAAGAGTTACCAAACAGCTGAGTAACTACAGCAGAGCTAGTAAGGGAGACGGCTAGAAAGGTGCTTGGTATCATATTTGGACAGAGGAAGGACGACAAGGAGACATGGTGGTGGAATGAGGAAGTACAGGAAAGTATACAGAGAAAGAGGTTGGCAAAGAAGAAGTGGGATTGTCAGAGAGATGAAGAAAGTAGACAGGAGTATAAGGAGATGAGGTGCATGGCAAAGAGAGAGGTGGCGAAGGCTAAGGATAAGGCATATGAAGAGTTGTATGAAAGGTTGGACACTAAGGAGGGAGAAAAGGACCTGTACCAATTGGCTAGACAGAGGGACCGAGCTAGGAAAGATGTGCAGCAGGTAAAGGTGATAAAGGATAATGACGGAAACATACTCACAAATGAGGAGAGTGTGTTGAGGAGATGGAAAGAGTACTTTGAGGGGTTGATGAATGAAGAGAATGAGAGGGAGAGAAGGTTGGATGATGTAGGGATAGTGAATCATGAAGTACAATGGATTAGCAAGGAGGAAGTAAGGGTAGCTATGAAGAATGGAAAGGCTGTTGGCCCAGATGACATACCTGTGGAAGCATGGAGGTGTTTAGGTGAAATGGCAGTGGAGTTTTTAACCAGATTGTTTAATGAAATCTTGGAAAGTGAGAGGATGCCTGAGGAATGGAGAAAAAGTGTTTTGGTACCGATTTTTAAGAATAAGGGTGATGTGTAGAGCTGTAGTAACAACAGAGGGATTAAATTGATCAGTCACATCATGAAGTTATGGGAAAGAGTAGTGGAAGCAAGGTTAAGAAGGGACGTGATGATTAGTGATCAGCAGTATGGTTTCATGCCGGGAAAGAGCACTACAGATGCGATGTTTGCTCTGAGAGTGTCGATGGAGAAGTACAGAGAATGTCAGAAGGAGTTGCATTGTGTTTTTGTAGCCTTAGAGAAAGCATATGACAGGGTGCCTAGAGAGGAGTTGTGGTATTGTATGAGGAAGTCAGGAGTGTCAGAAAAGTATGTAAAAGTGGTACAAGATATGTACAAGGGTAGTGTGACAGCGGTAAGGTCTGCTGTGGGAGTGACGGACGCGTTTAAGGTGGAGGTGGGGTTACATCAAGGATCTGCTCTGAGCCCTTTCTTATTTGCAATGGTGATGGACAGGTTGACAGACTAGATCAGACAGGAGTCCCTGTAGACTATGATATTTGTAGATGACATTGTGATCTGTAGTGAAAGTAGGGAACAGGTGGAGGAGACCCTGGAGAGATGGAGATATGCTCTAGAGAAAAGAGGAATGAAGGTCAGCAGGACTAAGACAGAATATATGTGTGTGAGTGAGAGGGAGGATAGAGGAATGGTGAGGATGCAAGGAGTAGAGGTGGTGAAGGTGGAAAGGTTTAAATACTTGGGGTCAACAGTTCAGAGTAACGATGAGTGTGGAAGAGAGGTTGAGAAGAGAGTACAGGCAGGATGGAGTGGGTGGAGAAGAGTGTCAGGAGTGATTTGTGACAGACTAGTACCTGTAAGAGTGAAAGGGAAGGTTTACAAGAGGATAGTGAGACCAGCTATGTTATATGGGTTGGAGACAGTGGCATTGACAGAAAGGCAGGAGTTTGATCTGGATGTGGCAGAATTAAAGATGTTAAGATTTGCACTGGGTGTGACGAGGGTGGACAGGATTAGGAGTAAGTATATTAGAGGGTCAGCCCAGGTTAGAAGGTTTGGACACAAAGCCAGAGAGGCACGATTACATTGGTTTGGACATGTGCTGAGGAGGGATGCTGAGTATATTGGGAAAAAGATGCTAAGGATGAAGCTACTAGGTAACAGGAAAAGAGGAAGGCCTAAGATAAGGTATATGGCTGTGGTGAGAGAGGACATGCAGGTGTGGTTGGTGTGACAGAGCAAGATGCAGAGGACATGAATAAATGGAAACAGGTGATCTGCTGTGGCAACCCCTAACGGAAACAGCCGAAAGAAGATGATGATCAAATCTACCTTTCTCAAATACTTAGGACTTCAACCAATCCTCACAAAAAATATCAACATCTACTCAGCTTGTCTTTCTCCATAACAAACTATATATATCTATATAAACAAACCACATCTAATTTATTTGTTTATAAATATCTTAAAACTAAGCTTCCAAATTTATGATCAAATATCAAACCAAGATAAAAAATATAACTGGCTACACTCTTACCTCTGTAAGATATCAATTCAAAAAATTAACTGAGATATTCACCCCAACCATGGTCCCACTGTTCATAAAACCATCACTTCCAACCCCAAAAATAAACCAGTCACCTAATATATCTCAGCAAAACACAGAATCCAAACTCACCTTACTAAATATGAACCTAAGAAGTATGTGCACTAAAATCCATGACAAACATGTTTATCTTGCCACATACACTCCTGATGTAGTCACAGCTACTGATACCTGGTTAAAAAAAGAAATAAAGGATAATGAGACCCCCCAGATACAATAAAGGATAATGAGACCCCCCCACCCCCCCAGATACAATAAAGGATAATGAGACCCCCCCCAGGATGCAATATACTCAGGCATGACAGACAAAACAAGCAAAACAAGCGTGCGGGTGGTGTAGCAATCATGTATACAAATTCCCAAACCATTACCTTACTTCCACAGGAAATACCCAAATTTAACAATGCTGAACTACTAATAGCACTGCTAAAAATCAACAATAGGAAAACTATATGTTTAACAGCAATTTATATACCACCAGGAAATAATGCTGATACTGCTGAAAGCAGTCTGTACTGGATATTCCTACAAATTAACCATGAAACTATAATACTTGGAGATTTAAATTTAGACTGGCAACTCAAACTCCACTACCCCCACTGAATCCATAAACTTGTACAACTTCAGACAATTAATAACCACACCTACTAAAATCAACAAAACTTCAACGAGACACTCAACATTACACTGGAGTCTTACAAACAAACCAGACAAACTGACAAAAGCAGGCCGCCTCCCAGATATCTAAGTCACCACATACCAACATATGCTATTAGAACTTACCATAACCTAGATACACATATTATCTATAATCAAATATGAAATACAACCAATTTCAGCAAAGATATTTTCAATAAAATATCAAAAAATGTAATTGGAATGTACTTAGGACACTGCCACTAGATACTGCTGTAGAACACTTTAATAATGTATTCTTACAGCCCTTAAGTAATCTAGCACCAGTACGTAATAAAAGAGTAAAGTCCAACCTCGCACTATGGCTGACAAAGGAAACAAAAAAAATCATGACAAAAAGGGACAAACCCTGGAAAACTGGCACAAAAATAGAACTCAAAATGCCCTCAAGCAAATTAGACATATTTGAAACCTTGCAAAACTCCATGTCAAACAGGATAAACAAACATACTATACCAACCTACAAGACAAACATATAAACAATCCAAAACTTTTTTGGTCATCACTGAATAAACTATTCCACAGTAGCAAGAACACTAGTCCCTCTCCAAAAACAGACAATATGATAGACTCTATCCCCACACAGTTTAATTCCTACTTTATACAATCAATATTGTCTCTCTTGAACACTACCACATCTGCCCCCTCACTCTACCCCTGTCCAATCAAAACCACCCACAGCACTTCAATTTTAGTCTAGTACCTACCTCACACATAAAGAAGTTCCTCCTTAAACTAAAAACTACTTCTATAGCTGTAGACCCACCATTAGACTACCTAAAAATGGCTGCAGAAGTCATAGCCTTCCCTGTGTCTATACTAATTAATAGGTCCATAGCAGAAAGACACGTCTCATCACGGTGGAAAAAATCCTTCACCATACTACTGCAAAAAGGTGGCACATCTATAGAGTTTAATAACTATAGACCAATAGCGACCCCTTCCCACTCCAAAATATTTGAGAAATGCAGCTGATGCAATACCTAGCCTCAAATAACTTGCTCTCAAAAACACAACATGGCTTTAGGCCCCAGCACAGCACCACTACTGCTCTACTACATTTTACCAATATAATAATCCAACATAAAAACGGTGGTCTGCTTGTGTCCACCATATTCTTAGACTTGTCAAAGGCATTTGATACTGTCTCGTACCAGCAACTGCTTTTTCGACTATTTTCAGTAGGACTTTCACAATACCATTTGTTGTGGTTCCTTACGTTACCTATCTGGAGGGCAGAAAGCTATTAAATGGAAACAAACCTACTCATCCTTTCAACCAATTACTACAGGTGACCATCAGGGCTCTATCCTGGGTCCTCTACTATTTAATATATTTATTAATGACCTCCACACTGCCACTCACCATGCGAGTTTAGTTCAGTATGCAGATGACTCAACATTAATGTGTGACCTCAACAATAAATAAGCTCCAAGACATTACCCAAAAATCTTTCTCCTCTGTAGAAACATGGCTCAAACAATCAAACTTCCTACTTAACCCCAAGAAAACTAAGAATGTTTTTCACCTCAAATGTCTCCAAAAGCAATCTTTTACCATAAAGTCAGCAAACAATACTGTAATTGAAAGTGTAACTCACAGTAAACCTTTAGGCATTACAATATATGACAATTTCAAATATAACCACCATATACTGCACAGCATAAAATCTACACACCAGAAACTAAGCTCCCTTTTATAGAATCAATGGATTCCTTACAGATACTGCAAGGAAAACTCAAACCACCAGCTTCTTACTGCCAAATTCTTTTATACGCCACGCCTATCCTAACAAACAAACAATACACAAAGAAAGAAACTTGCCTCCTGCTACAATAAAACAGCTACATTTGCCACCAGTCTCCCTCACAGGACCCACCATTGTCTTAGCTTAAATCAATTGAACTGGCCTGAACTGCACAACTGTCTAACATATTCACAACTAACTACTGTGCCCAAACTCATTCATTATCCAGAAAAATGCCCTGCACTACAAAACCTATTACTACCCCACCATCCAAGCAAGGGACCTCTGTTCTAGTAACAAATTCTTAAGATAAAAGAATAAAAATACCCCAAGCAGCTAAAGGGCACTTGATTCAATGGTAAAACGATAAGATAAACAAAATCAAGTATCCACCACGGCTACTGCATAAGATGTTTATTGCAATTCAACAGGATAACACAACGTAAGGGTGGAGGAGTTCATCCAAGCAAGGGACCTCTGTTCTAGTAACAAATTCTTAAGATAAAAGAATAAAAATACCCCAAGCAGTTAAAGGGCACTTGATTCAACGGTAAAACGATAAGATAAACAAAATCAAGTGTCCACCACGGCTACTGCATAAGAAGTTTATTGAAATTCAACAGGATAACACAACGTAAGGGTGGAGGAGTAGCACTTCTGTTTAAAAATGGACTAAAAATCACTGCACAACCTTCCAACCCACTAAAAGATGTTAAAGCTGAGATCCTTACCTCTAAACTACAACTAAACCCTAATAAATCTATCTATATCATCTGTATCTACCTACCCACTGGCAATAACTACACTACAATTGAGAATATCTTAAGTTGGATATCTTCTTCCTACCCACAAGAAACAATCATTTTAGGAGACTTTAACTGTGATTGGTCCTCTATCAATACAAATAATCCTTCATCTCATATTAATCTTCATGGCTTTACTCAGCTAATCAATAGTCCCACAAGAATCAATAAACCCAATAACAAAGAAAGTATTTTAGATTGGATTCTTATTAACAAACAGCAACAAACATATACAATAGGAACTTTGCCTGATGATGTAAGTGATCATTCCTTAACTTATATCATAAGACAAAAGAGTGACATTAATTACACCCCTACCTACAGGGTTTCACGTAGCAAGAAACACTTCAACCCATTATTATTCCAAGATGAACTAAAAGCCTCTAAATGGAATCTTCTAAAAACCCTAACCCTTGAAGATGCTATCGCATATTTCAATACCAAATTCCTATCAATCCTTGACCAACATGCTCCAAAACGATCTATCAGAGTTAAATCTAAACCTGCCCCCTGGCTGTCCAAAGAGACAAGACAAAAAATACTACTTAGGAATAAATCTTGGGCTAAATGGAGAAATACAAAAACTACTTCAGACCAACAAGCCTTTAGACAGTTAAGAAATAGCACTAAAAAAGCTGTTTTTATAGATAAAAAGAACTATTACTGTAAACTACAGCAAACTCATCATAACAACCCCAAAAGGTTTTGGTCAACCTTAAATTCGCTCCTACACCCAGGCCACTCTAGTACACCTTCACCTTCAGGGCCCGAAAAGAATACGTCACATCAAACTGCCAATGCCTTTAACTCCTTTTTCACAGATACCATTAATTCACTAGCAAGTCATCTCACAATAGACAAATCTAACCTTCCCACTGGTACATCTACTAATCTCCCTATATTCCAACTACAACCCATCTCTACTTCCTACATCCTAAAACTCATCCAAAAACTCAGACCTTGTACCCCATCTGCAGATCAGTTACCATCTGAATACCTTCAAAAAGCAGCTGAAGCAGTTGCTTATCCCATATCCCTCCTTATAAATAGAACCATTAATGAAGGAACCATCCCTGCTATCTGGAAAATTTCCCACATAATCCCTTTACATAAAGGAGGTAGCTCAAATGACTATTCTAACTACAGGCCTATAGCACTCTTATCACCCTTAGCAAAAATTATGGAGAAATGTATTCATCATCAGCTAATGCACCACTTAACTCAATATAACTTACTAGCCAACTGCCAACATGGCTTTAGGCCATTTCATAGCACTACAACAGCTCTCCTATCTTTTACCGAGTGTATCAATAGAAACCACAATAATAGTATTCTGTCATCAGCACTCTTTATAGACCTGTCAAAAGCCTTTGACATGGTAAACCACAATATGCTCATAAAAACCCTTGAATCTCTCTCTCTAGATACCAAAGCTATTCAATGGTTCACTTCCTACCTTAATAACAAGCAACAGGCAGTTCTCTGGGATAATATACTTTCATCCCTTCTGCCAGTCTCTCTTGGAGTCCCACAGGGGTCCATCCTAGGACCTCTCCTCTTCTCTTTATTCATAAATGACTTACATGCAGCAATACCTCAAGCTACATGTATTCAATATGCAGACGACTCAACACTCATATGCTCTGCTAACACCTCCTCTGAACTACAAACCCTAACACAGAATGTATTTAGCACAGTTGAGGCATGGTTCTTGAAACGCTGCCTCCTTTTGAATGCCAATAAAACCAAACTCCTGTTCTTCCGGCCTAATATTAAGTCTCCCCTCATAGACTTCTCTATTACTTCCAACAATGACACACATATAGCCCCTGACTCTACCACTAAGCTATTAGGTATTATAATTGACAATAACCTCACTTTTGATAATCACATTAATAACACTATTAAAACTGTAAATAGAAAACTCGGCTCCTTATATAGAATTAAAACCTTTTTAACTCCACAGGCCAAAATCACACTTGCTCACTCTCATCTTATTTCTACTCTTCTTTATGCTTCATCCATATACACTAACCTAAAGAAAAATAACCTCACTAAACTAGCAAATGCATACTATAGCATTGCTAGATTTGCCACCGGAAACCCATTTAGAACTCACCACTGTCAGAATCTACAACAACTAGACTGGCTAGAACTAAAAAATACACTATTACTCTCCCAACTTACCTTTGTTCATAGGATATTTTACCAACCAAAAATACCCCTATACTTTCTGACCTTATTTCTCCCTATTCTAACCTAAATTCTTTACGCTCCTCTAATAAACTTCTTGTGAAGTTAAGTAAGTCCAATAACATAGCAGGTGACTCACTTTTCTCCAACACCATAGGTAAACACTGGAATCTTCTACCTACCACTCTAACTTCTACCTCGTCACCCTTCCTCTTTAAACAAAAGCTCAAACAACATCTAAAAACACTCTGGCTATGCCCATGCATCAATCCTGACTAATCTTATGATTCTACTAGTTACTCTTCTCTTAATCACCCTCTCTTACCTCTCTCTACTCACTCTCCTTGAGTAGACATTCTCTAAATCTCCCTTGTTAATTAGCCTCTGTTATGAATTTATATAGAACTCTCTATGCGTTATACTTACTTAATCAATTATACTCTTCATGAATGTTTTACTAAAGTATAACTCCCCTATCTTCTACTGTAAAGAAAATTAGAGTAAGTGTCCTTCCAAATATATATTTTCAACTAGTATAATCTAGATTAAACCTTATTTCTGTTTGTATTTTACTAACTACTTATTTTATGTAAATGACTTGTTTGTATTAACTTCAGTGTGGAGCTTTTCTCCCCGGGCCTCTGCTGAAAATGGAAATGTATCCAGTTGGACTAGCCCGGTAAACAAATGTAAAATAAAATAAATAAATAAATAAGCGCTTTCACACCAAATAGTGCTTCTTCAGATCCATAAAAACAACTACAAACTAAACACGTTATATAACAATATAAGGCAATTAAACAATTAAAATCATTGATGCAACCTGCGCTTTTTTAATAGAGGTTTTAAAGGGACTACAGCATTTAAACCAGGTAACTTGGGCGCATAAGTTACCTGGTTTAAATGCTGTAGTCCCTTTAACTGTTGCCTGTACAATCCACTAAATTGCATGTGTGCTTTTCCTTTAGTACCTTCCACCTCTGTAAAATCTTAGAATGTATACATATAAATGTAACTACTGTTTGTGTATAAATGTAAACAGAAGTGTAACCACTGCTTGTGTATAAATGTAAATAGAAATATAACTACTCTGTTTTTGACTGGAACTTAGTATAATGCAATGTAAGCCAATGGAGGTTTTATCTCCAGGCCTTCACTGAAATTGGGTATTACCCAATCGGACTTTCCTGGTAAACAAAGACAAATAAGTAAATAAATAAATAAATAAATGGAATTACCTAGACATAGTAAGGCCTTGCTGAGTCTAATTACGGTGGCTGCCAAAAATGCAATTACTTGAAAATGGAAATCAAAGTCTAAACCTATAGTAACAGAGATAAAACAACTGAAATTGGGATATTTAGAAAAGCGTTAAAGCAAATTACGTAGAAAAAAAATGGGAATTCTGGGAACAATACAAACAGAGGAGGAATGAGGTTTTAAAAAAAGGCAGGATTTGATTGAGTTATGTAATGCTTGACAATGACTGGATACATTATAAGTGACATATGTTTGCAGCTACAGTTGTGTCGGCATGCTTGGTTCATAGGTAGGTACTAGGCTATCGGCCCTAGGGCCCATACAAGCCTAGCCAAAAAATATACCCTGGCTTTCGCCACCCAAGAAAATTATTTTCTTGTGCCCCTGTCGAGCAGAGCCACAGAAGTGATCCCCGGGGTGAATTTCCCATTTCCCATCCAATCATCAAGATTTTTCTTGAAGAGTGCTAATGAGGAGCTCTGTTTAACATAGATAGGTAGTCTGTTCCAGAGTATGGGAAGTCTCTGGGACAGGAATCCATCCCTTCAGCATGTTCTGTTTATTGTGGTGACAAGGTTTAGGTCCCTAGAGCGTGTAGCTCGGAGGGATTGGGATTTCTTTAAGTGGAGCATGTCCAACAGCTCTGGGTTTGACATAACTTTGTATGTTAGGCAGAGATCGCCCCTGAGTAGGCGATATGCGATGGAGTAAAGCTGTAGTTTTTTTGAGATGGTCTGCATAAGGAATCTGTTTGAGGCCAGTAATCCTCTTTGTGAAGTATTTCTGTGGTCTTTCCAGTTGTTGTAGATGTCTTGTGAGGTACATACCAAAAGGGGCGTTGTACTCTATAATGGGTCTAATGAGTGATGAGTAGAGGGGAACAATGACCTCTTTTTTTCTGGATGAGAATCCTTTTGTGAAGAGATGAGCCATGTAGAAGGATTTCCTGACCACCGTGGTGATGTGATTATCAAAGGAGAGACTACTGTCCACCTGTGTCTCAAGGTCTCATCACATTTTTGGCATTAAGTAGACTACCAGCTACGTGGTAGTTCATGGGTACAGAGTTTTTACCAAAGGGGATGACAATACACTTTTTGGCATTGAGCTTCAGGCCATGGCTTTGACACCAGGTATCTGTCTCAGTGAGGCCCTTTTGTAGTTTGTCCACATCATTAGGAGTTTCGATTATGGCTCCTAGTTTGCAGTCATCTGCAAACTTTATTAGCCAAAGACCTTCTGTGTTGGGCTGCACTTCAGAGAAGTAGATACCAAACAGGAGAGGACCCAGGACTGAACCCTGTGGTACTCCACTTGTCACTGGTCTGATGTCGGATTTGGAATCCGCTATTTTCACAGTGTGGGTTCTGTCCGTGAGCCAGTTGGCAACCCATCTTGTGACATAGGGATTTATACCTAGTTTAGTGAGCTTATCTATAATTCCAGAGTGGGGGATGGTGTTGAAAGCCTTGGCGAGATCTAGATAAGCTGTGTGAACCATTTTACCCTCATCTATGGCTTTGGTGACTGCTTCAAAGAAGTCAATCAGGTTTAGGAGACATGATCTGCCTTTTACAAATCCAAACTGGGTAGGGTCCAGAGTTTGGAAATTACCAATGTCTTTGTTTATGAGTTCCACAATGATACGTTCCATGGCCTTGCAGACCAGGCTTGTCAGGCTAATGGGGCGGTAGTTCCCGGGGTCTGTCGTGGCTCCCTCTTTGTGGAGTGGGATAACTGTCGCGGTGCGCCATTCAGTGGGTACAAAGCCTGAGGTGAGGCTATGATTGAACATGGTACTTAGGTAGGGTGTCAGTTCATTCTGTAGTTCGTGTAGAACGCAGCCTGGGATATTGTCAGGTCCCATGGATGCTGTGTTCTTGGCTTTGGAGAGTGTGTTTTTTGTACCTGTGCAGCTGTGATTATAAGAACTTTGCATTCTTCCAGTATAGAGATGGGCCCTCTAGGGGGTGAGAGGGGGGTAAAGTTAGCACTGAACCTATCTGCTAGGATGTTGGCAATATCAGTTGGTTCTGTATATTTAGTGCCATTGTGCTGTAACTCAGAGCAGATCTGAGTGTTCCCATTTAGATTCTTGACATAGCTATAGAATGCTTTGTGGTTGTCTTTAGAGTCAGTGGCAATTTTGTTTTCGTAACTAGCTTTGGAGGATTTTATGAGGGATCTCAGCTTCTTACTGAGGTTGACTAGGGAGTTCCTCCAGTCATGGGATTTTACTCTTTTTTGCAACAGTTTCTTTCTTCTGTTGTAGAGTTTGTTTATGGCAGAGAACCACCAGATTGGCTTCCTTTTTTTGGAGGATAACATCTTGGTTCTATTGGGGATAGCATGATCCATGCACTCGTTTAAGTGCTTATAAAGTGCATTTGTGTAGGATTCGGCGGTCATACCTCTATTGTCCGTCTGCATGGGTAATGTATAAGGCTTGCAACTAAAATTATGTCAGTATGGTTTGTTTTAATTTATATAAATGTATGACTGCCCGTGTCATATATGATAATTTAATAAAGATGTTTTTTGTTTAAAAAACATAGTAACAATAAAATATTGAGAAATCAATAAGACTGCTTTAGTAATGCTACTATTTCATTTTTCACTACGTACATTATTTCATCTGATATTTCAGTTTCATGGTTACATTATGGCTGATAAGCATAAGGTACTGCCTCTCAGAAGATGATGTACAATTTTTTGAAAGTCACCTTAGCTATGAAGCTTTAAAGATCACATGACAATGATATATAGTGCATCATAAATAACTTCTCTCTTTCTCCAGGACCTTGTATGATTGGTCTACCACCAGCACCCAATCGGCCCATTCGTTCAAAGGTAAGGAAGCTGAGCATTTTGCAGGCAGGGTGAGAGTCCTAAGACCTACTTATTCCTACCAGGGAATCATGATCAGCTCTCCAATTCCTTACGAGAGTCTGATAGCAGGTTGCGAGTCAGCTTGCTGGTCCTGGTGGGCCATCCACCCTCTCCCCCGAGATGCACTAGCTCCATCGCTGCTATGTCCTAAGGGGAAGCATACCTCCTTATGTCTCATTCCAGCATGTACTCAAACTCCACCAAGTAACATCTAGTGCTCCTATTAGGTGCCACCCTCATGGCAGACCAGAAATACTTTCCTCCCCACCAGGATAGGTGAGCCAGCAGCATCTACTTACACTCATATTTGTCAGCTGCCTCATACTTGCAACCCAGAGCGATTATTCAAAATTGGGTCACCTGTAGCATAGTCAGTGCTTTATCTCTCTAAACTCCAGAGCTGATTGGGTCATACATAGCCTTATCAAGAAAATGAACATTAAAAAAAAATGCATCTGGTATACACAAAGTATACATGGCAACTGTGTACTCTGCTACTTGGTGCCACTTGTCTTTGTGGATTAAGTGGTTTTGAAATATTAATGAATAAAACACATTTGTGTATTTTCATAAACAGATATAACAATGCAAGCTACGATATGTATCATATTTGTTTAAGTAAGATGCAGTAATTTGCATAATATGGAAGTTAATGAAAAGGCTATACAAACCAGTTGAGTTTTAAAGACTCTAAGATTTTTTCTATTGAATGTTCAAGCTACACGTGCAACACCCCAGAGAGACAAGCAGACACGCATATATGCATGCACACTGATCAATACAAACTGATGTAAAAGTAGTCACTGCCATAAACATTAACACTAGTGAAGAACGGCCATAAAGTTGATGCTTTAATAAAACTCTTCCACAAAACAGATATTGCTGTAGAACTCCCAAGCAATGGAAGTAACTGCAAACTTAAAAATTAGTATGCGATATAGCATACTTTGGTATTGTAGCTAAGCTTCTAGATAGTTCATGGGTCATAAGCTTAGCACCTAGTTATGCACCTACAAACTTGTGTAAATAAAATGCTATGCTTTACTTTTATTTAGCTCAAAGACCTGTAAAACTATGGAGGCAAATGGCTTCTGCAAAACAAACAGGAAGTCTAGACAGTAAAACAGAGTAGCTGGCTGATGCCAAATAGAGCTACTAAAAGTAAAGCCAAGACATTTTAACAAAAAAAAAAAAAAAAAAAAAATCACAGCCGCACCTCTAAATATGCTGATAGAGTCATGTAGATTTTTTCACCATATGGAGTCACTCTGTTCAGGAGGAGAGAATTGTGTAAAGAGCTATCCCAGACAGCTTCAAACCGGTAGAACGTCCTGCAGAATGAAGCAAAAAAGCATTAATGATCAATGAAACAGCTGTGGAAATACACATTCAGTAATGCCAGATTCCATCAATATATTTATTATACATTAGTTCTGGAACTGATAAGCTACTGTACAGCATTGTGCCGTAAAAGTTAGCTTGTTTACTAAGGCTATGTGCATGTCTTGCTATGGTACTGTGGCTTCCTTTAGTGTCTAAAGCCCATGCAGCTATGTAATGGAAATACATCCTTTCGGTAACCATTTGAAATTTCAGGAACCACTACAGTGAGTCCTGAAATATGGAAACTGAATCATTACAGGAAATCTACATTTCCTCTAGAAAAAAAAAAGGAGCGTTTCCAAAAATTAGCTAAACTACACACACATCTTCAACAATGCAGTTAGCAGAATTAGATAAAACTAGAATGTACTACAAATGGGCATATTTTCAGGTTATTCTCTCCTGCTTGTTATATCTTAAGTTGAAAATAACGTATGCTCTAAAACATAATGGCAGAAGAAACCTCCAGTTTTATTAACCTGAGAGATGGGTGGCATCTAAAGACTGAAACAAAAAAATAAATGTTCCTGAGCAGATGAAGTGGGAACCCCATCATCAGAAAGACATGAAAATACAGAAGTGTGTATATAAAGGTATTTATTTGATGCTCATTATCAGTGCATTACGGGAGATAAGTTAGTTTACCACAAAAAGAGCAATGTTTTCTAATACTATTCAAGAATATACAAGGAGACTTCTGATAAGATGTTTACACAATACAGCTATACAGTTTTACAGGTCCTTCCGACTGGAAGTAACGCTGTTCAAAGGTTCATAGGTGTATAACAGGCTGACTACCACTGGGGTCTCTATAACCCTAGCTGTTAATACCAGTCAGGTTGTCTCAGTAATGAAAGTGCACTGACTGAAGTATACGTGCAAAGATACCCCTTGAAGCTATGTCTAAATCACACAGAAAGCACGTGGGAAACAAAACACTTCCCACCACATGCAACCAGACCATCAGCGCATTCTGGTGCACTTCTTCTTCATCTTTTTATCTACCCCCTCCTTATCTCCCCCAGACCTACTCTGAGAGAGTTGGGGCTCATGACGATCCTTAGGGCATCCAAGACTGTGTTTTATCTTGCTGCCATGGAGGTTTTTTTTGGCCTATCGTCTTTCCCTCTCCCTTATGACTGTTAGTGCATCTGAGAGGCTACTTCCTCTTTTGGACAACATACCCCAAATCATTCCAGCCTCCAGTAGGAAGCAAATGAAGGGAGCACTTGTGCGACTGCCCTCCCTCCTCTCTGGGATGGGCTCACTCATCCTCCCTGTCTGTTAAGTATATTCTGAAATGGTTCAGCAGCCCTTTTACACAACTGAAGTGTACCATGTTTTCCTGGTGTGCATACTCTTCCACTGATAACACAATATCATCATCATTTGCCTGCTGTGCATTTTTCACCAAGTCTTCTTTTCCCACTAGAGGGATAAAGTCCATACTACTGTTCAAGCAACCAGAGTTTGATTAGTGGCTTGGGGCAATTAACAGAAAATAACCACCCACCTGCTTGTACAGCAGCTAACTGCACTTTAGTTTAACAGTTTGAGCAGAATTAAAATCCTCTCTATAACAATGGACTGTTCACTTGCTATTGATACGTGACACAATGATTATTTAGCTGTTTGGAACTGGACCTGGCTAATGACTTGTAATTGTGTAGCTGATGACCACAAACCAGCAGGAACTAGTGAGTAGAATGATAACTCTGTTACATGCATTTTACTTTTATGCATAAATCTGTTTACCATATTATTACAGTACTATTATGTAATATCATCAGTGCAAGTTACACTGTAGACAGTTACAGGGGGTACCTGTGCTAAAACACAGCCAACTCCTAGCTGTACCACCCCTGGATACAGGTATGAGGCAGATCAATAGGCTCATTCTATGCAGAACCCACATGTGCCACAGTCATACAAAAAATGTGGTGGTGACAGCATGCAGAATAACTGTACACAGATCCTTGACCTGCTATGTCTGCATATAAGAGCAAGGCAGGAGAGTATGTTATACACACCGTGCAGCTTTTGTATGTGACACAGCCACATGAGCAGGTGAATGCATGCCCTGGCACATTCTGTACAGATCCCAAATACAACATGACAATCAGTAAGGGTAGAGAAGACCAATGTGTACTGTGGCACCATATATATGCAGATACGACCACCATGACTTTCATATGTTCATGAATTATTTAGACTTAAGGAAAACAAAGACTCAACTCAGATGAAAGTATGCTTTACTATTTTCAGTTACACCCTGTACATCCCGATGACAGGCCCTCAGCTGTCTTAGTCTGCTCCCAGATCTGGAATAACACACCATTATAACATCTGATGTGTTCAAACCTAACCTGTAAGCCACCTCATCAAGTATGTATCACTTTTTAACAACAAAATAAAAAAATAAAATAAAGCAAATGCATCTCCTCATCAGCAGGTTCTGTGGTTTGTAAAAAAATCATACCACGTGATTCAAAATAAAGGGCAGTTTTAGAGATTTGACCGGAACAAAAGTGACTTCTCCACGGAACAGAAATACTGTTTTTGACAAGGAGTTCTGCTGGATACGTGAAACATTCAAGGTGATAGGTCATGGAAATGTTAACCTAGCCCTATGGTTGATGAAAATCAAAATACATTATAATATTTTTAAAATCTGCCTTTTAAATACAAAAAAATGGTTAAAGCAAAGAGCAAGACTGGTTATAGTATAGGAGGTACAAATCTGTGCATTCTGAACATTCGATAAAATTTTAAGGCAAATGGACAACTAAACAAGTAAAAACACTAAAACTAACAATGAAAAACACACAAACAAATTGCATAAAGTATACCCAAGTAGGAATCTTTATGCAATCAGAAGCAAATATACCTAGGCACATCCTTATCAAGAAATAGCCTGAAAAAAAAAAACATAAGAAGGAAACGTTAGTGAAGATAAACAAAAAGAAGTCAGTTGGAATGAAAACAGAAGCAAACAAACTTGAAAGACAAATCAACTACAGAATCCTTTGGTGTAAGAAAATAAAAGGACAAATAATAAGACAATAATGAACAAATACAAAAAGCAAATCATGATTCAAATGGCAAAAGCTGTTAGCAACAAGGCACCATACTTCCATACTATTCCAGTTGTATATGTTCAAATACACAAAAACTGTGTAGCTTGTGTGTCACTGGCTGAAGCAAATTAAATTTTTATTTTATTTACCTCTAACTTGATAACAACACATTCCAGAATTCCCTGAAGCTGACTTCAGAGAAAGTCTGTAATACTGTAAGAATATTATATTTTTGGATTCTTTGTTTTTAACACCTTTATTAATTTCACATATACTTAATGACATGGATACACATGCATTAATAGAAAAGAAAACAAACTACATTTTTCATTTTTATGCTTTATGCATACGTTTCTTCTTCTTTTTTTTTTTTTAAACGATCATTCTCTCCAACATCACATAAATTACTCAGGTCCTTCCTCCGCTGAAATTTCACTCCTCATACTGAATACTACTCTGTATGTATTGTTTTCACAAACTCCATTTACTTCTATGCAGGATATTAAAGATCTCACCTCCAATCCTTTCCTTTACAAAATTCAATAATTCAGTTATGTTGGTTTAGATTCTGATCTCAATTTTCTAGTCATACTTGTTTAGCAGCCAATAACATTAAACTTAGTACAGCCTTATTATGTCTAGGTAATTTAATTTCTATATCTCAGATTAAAAGAATAATTTCCTTAGTTACAACAATTTGTTCTCCCATACCTCTCAAACTCTTAGCACAAAAATCTGGACAAACCCATAAATATTGCTCTTATAAACTTAGAAAGTTGTGGTAATAAAAGTATTTGTGTTATCATGCATTTGAAGTCTGAAACCCAAAAGTCTGTTATCAATAAATGAATTCAGTCCTTGCTGATTTGCTAGAAAAAGACATTTTATGAGGAACAGACCAAAATACAAGGCAAAAATCTGGATATTCTGTGAAAATCTGAACAGCTGAGAGGTATGTCTCCCAATATTTCTGACAAAGTACAGAATTTTTATATTCTGCCAACTTGTTCACTCTCAAAAAAAAAATATGCCCAATTACCTCTTTCTTCCCCACATCACCAGTTATGTGCTAGCCACTTGAGGAAAAATGTTCCATAGTCTGACTGGGGTATAAAAAATACATATGCAACATTCCCATGCAAAAATCCTAAACTTTCTAGCCCTTGCTGCATACTTGTCTTCTCACTTTTTAAAGAAGAGCGATGTTCAATATTCACTATTCTCCTGTAGTGTTAGTCTTCTGCTTTTTTGGTACTAGGCTTCAGGACTGCCAACATTTCAATACGGAGGCAAGATAGTTAAATGATACCCCTTTGAAATTAACCGTTTCAGCATTCAGGACTGCCAGGAATAGAATCCTCTTTTATGTTTATATAAACCATCTCGTGTAATTTCAGTACAAATATAAAGATTGTACTCAATGGCCATTCACATTCATGTCATGGCATCTCCCAGGTTTCTTCCATTTGAACATCCATCCACTTCTCCTCCACAGTAAATAAGGTTCCCTGATATCAACTAACTTCATCACAAAGGCTGCAGTCTTTTTCTAATTAATATGAAGGGAGGTCTCCATAAGCCACAGTTCATCTATTTCAGCTGTCTGCATGTCAAGAAAAATCCTCATGTATCTCTTTTCCAACCCTTCAGTATCTTCTAAACCACACTGTGCATTTGCATTGCATAAGCAGAAATGGATAAATACTATCCTAAGGATCCTCTGATCTATAAAGCTATCCGTTCTCCTCAAACATTTTTTACCATATATCCTTTCATCATGCTGCTTAATATTTCCATAACATCAACTTGCTAAGCAATATATTCCACACTCCATTGAACCGCCATCATAACTCTCAACCTCTTAGCCCAATAAAGCTGGACAAATTCTGACATAATGGGGACAGATTTTAATTACTGCTCTTATAAACTTAGAAAGTTGCTAGAATAACAGGGTATGTATTAAAATGCATTTTCTAAAAGAAATGAAGTCTGAAACTCAAATGTATGACCTTATTTACTATTTTGAGTTCTCAGATCATCCCAGTGATTGGTCAGAAAACCAAACATTTTATGAGATACAGACCGAAATTTTGAGGCAAAAATCTGAACATTCTGTGAAAATCTGGACAGCTGAGAGTTATGACTGCCATCAAATAAAAATGTTTAATGTCAAAATTTGGAGTTTGAATGGTTGCTCCTTCACAGGCTCATCTGTTGCAACACTTGAGTCATTTCTGATGTACTAGCAAAGCACTCTTTGCACACACCTCTCAAGCCAAGAACATTAACATAACAGAACCTGCACTCAATATCTAATGCAGAGTCTGCATTTTTACATGCTGCCAGGTATATATACTCACCACCCCATACAGTTAGCAAGAACATAAACATGCAGGGAAATATTTCAGTGTCTTAACTTATATGTACATCAATAGACACAATAAGAACATCAATAAATCCACACACAGCAATGATTAATCTTAGAGCAAAACTTACTACGCTATGCATACCTCTCAACCTCTTAGAGCAAGAAATCTGGGCAAAGCCGTAAGTAAATATGGGACAAAGGACCAAACATAGGGACAATTTTTAAATATTGCTCTTACAAACTTAGAAAGTTAATAGAATAGAAGTAAAAATCCAATACTGCACCAAAGTCCTAACACACGAACCAGCCAACGAAATAGAATAAAAATGGTGTAGGACACTGCTAGTCTGTATCACTTTTATTGCATAAAAACACAAGATAAAACACAAGATGAGCTCTTTCGGGATATTCCCTTCATCAGATACTATTCTCATAAAACAAACACTTTTTAAAATGATGAATAGCCAATAACAGTCAATGAAAAACCCGCCTATTTTGGAGGGTGGGTTTCACAGGAATCACATCATTAAGCCCTGGTTTCCTACTAGCCAGCAGCTCAATTATCCACCTGGATTCAGTTAACTCTGTTAAGTGCTTCAGATTGCCTCCTCCATTATTCACCTTAACATTTACAATGGCCCTAAAAGTAAAACTATGGGTAGGATAATCCATCACATGTCTACTTAAGGCATTATTTATATCATTATTCCTTATACAGGATAAATGTTGCAAAATCCTTTGCTTAAACATTTGATTGGTCTTACCCACATAAAAACTGGGGCATTGGACACATTCTGCCAGATAAACAATATCTGTAGTACGACATGTTGCTCTGCCTGGAAAAATAAACTTCCTATGTGTAACTGGGTGTTCAAAATCAGATGATCTCTTTATATATGAACAGGCTTTACAACCTCCACAAGGGGCTGTTCCTGTCGATGTAACTGTTGTTTTGTAGACAATGGCAGACTTTTCACTTAGAAGCCTGCATTGATTATGGCATTGTTCCCAGGGGAATGAGAATCCTGTGCATGCCAGCACAGGGGGACCGTTACCCGGACTTGCTAGCCAAATGGCAGTCCATTAATATTTGTACTAGTTTCAAGTACATGGAACTGTTAAATGACTATTTTTCACCAAATATTGAACAGCTTAAGAAAGAAGTTGCTGACATACAAATGAAGCTGGAGAATGAATATGTTGATCCAAAGAGTATTGAGCGACTGGGGCAACTATTTGGAACTTTTGCAGCTAGCGACGAACGTTTGAAGAAAATAGAAGTTATGTTCTTACCATAACGTTCCATGTTAGTTGTCTTCTTCTCGCCTTCTTCTTGCTGGATGGGTTCGGAGCCGACCTCGGCTCCGACTCGGCCACTGTAAAAGCTCGAGAGTTGGTTCCACCGGCTCGAGGCTCCCCTTATATCCCACAATGCTAGGCGAGAGTTACCTCAGATCTCGTTTGTAAGCTAACCCCAGCTTATAATAGTAACAGAATAACTCTAAACAGAGTCCACCTCTAACAACAGGAAGAAAGAAGGGTGACCTACATCCTGAACCAGGAAATATGCATAACAGCATATGCCTAAGAAAGAGGTGGTAGAAAGAGAGGTCACAATCACAACTCCTCTAGGTCTGTCCAGGCCAGAGGGAAGGAGGGTGGGGCGAAGAAGAAGGCGAGAAGAAGACAACTAACATGGAACGTTATGGTAAGAACATAACTTCTATATGTTAAGTTGTCTATCTCGCCTTCATTCTTGCTGGATGGGACCGCGTCCCTAGCACCTTGTCCCGGGTGGCCTAACGGAACAGACTCCTGAGGACAGTGGAACCAAAGTTAGCTCTATGCCTAGAAGCTAAGTCCAACTTATAATGAGAAATGAAAGTGTGAGGAGTAGCCCAAGTAGCCGCTGCACAAATGGTGTCAATAGGCAGTCTGTCTTGGAAGGCTAAAGAAGTAGCCAAAGCTCTGGTGGAATGGGCCTTAGGTTTATTAGGCAGATTTTGGTGTCTAATTTCATATACAAGGGAAATCAAAGATGTTAGCCATCTGGATAATGATACCTTTGAAACTGAAAGTCCCTTTCTGCTTTCCGCATAGGAGACAAACAGCTGATCAGATTTTCTGAATTGTTTTGTTCTATCCAAGTAGTACCTCAGTTGACGATGAACATCCAGGCAGTGTAATTTTGTTCAGACCTATTGGAATATTCTGGAAAAAAGACAGGGAGGTCAATGCTTTGATTTAGATTTGACGTCGAGACCACCTTAGGCAAAAAGGACGGGTTAGTTCGTAAGGATACTCTGTCCTTATGAAACAATAGATAAGGAGGTCGACAGCTGAGTGCTTGGAGCTCTGAAACTCTTCTAGCTGAAGTAATAGCTACCAGAAAAGAGTCTTCCATGATAGCAATTTTAAAGAACAGGAGACTGCAGGTTCGAAAGGGGGAAGAATCAAAGAAGCAAGAACTAAATTTAGGTCCCAAGGAGAAGGAGGATTTCTTATAGGAGGTCTGAGAAGAAAAACTCCTTTCAAAAAGGCTTTGCAAAGCTTGTGGGACATTAAGGCAGATTCAGAAATACCCACATGAAAGTTAGAAATAGCTGCCAATTGAACTTTAAGAGTAGAGGAGATGAACCTGCATGGAAGAGTTCAGCTAGAAAATCAAGGACTAATTGGATGGAAGCAGTGAAAGGATCTATGTCCTTTCCTTGAGCCCAATATGTGAAGCGTTTCCACTTACTCAAATAAATCTTCCGAGTGGAAGATTTATGGGAAGCTATCAAAATATCTCGAACAGAGTGAGATAATTGAGGAAGCCTGGCTAAGGTTGGAACTGGAGGAACCAAGCAGTGAGGTTCAGAGAGGGAGGGAGCGATGAAACTGACCCGACTGATGGATCAAAAGATCTGGAACTAGGTCCAGATTCCACGGTCGCTCAAAAGAAATCGATGTAGAAAGGGGAACCACACCTGTCGAGGCCAGTAAGGAGCAATGAGGATCAATGAGGCCTTCTGAGCGATAGCTTTCTGTATCACTTGAGAGATTAGTGGGAAGGCAGGAAATGCATACAGAAGTCCCCTGGGCCAAACTTGGACTAGAGCGCCTCTGCTGGGTTGGCCTGGTAAAGGGAATAGAGTGAAATATTCTCTGCACTTGCTGTTTTGGGGAGTAGCAAAAAGATCGCAGCAAGGCTGACCCCACTTGAGGAAAATTTCTCTCACAACAGAGTCTTTCAGAGACCACTCGTGAGGCATGAGGATAGCTCTGCTCAACTTGTCCGCAATTTGATTGGACTTCCGGGATGTGCGTTGCTATCAGAAACCGCTGAGAAGAAATCGCCCATTGCCACAGTCTGAGTGCTTCTCGACACAGGGGGTAAGACCTGGTTCCGCCTTGTTTGTTGATGTACCACACTACAGACATATTGTCTGTCTGGATTGCAATCGCTCCCAAGGGAAGAGAGTCTTGAAGGGCTTGCAACGCTAAAAGCACTGCTCTCATCTCCAGAACATTTATGTGCAAGTGGCATTCGTTTGGTTGCCATGTGCCCTGGACCGTCCTGCCCTGATAATGCCCCCCCCACCCGATCAGGGAGGCATCCGTTGTCAGAGTAGCAACCGGAGGGGGTGGAACAAAGGGTCTTCCCAACAAGAGCTGAGGGGAAGACATCCACCACATGAGATGATTTTTGCACGCTTGCGTGATCATAATGGTGTGAGACATTGGAAGTTCCTGGTATGACCATTGAGTAAAGAGCATCCATTGAAGGATCCGCATGTGGAATCTGGCTAATGGAAACAGAGGTATGGCCGCCATAATTCCCAACACTTTCAGAACTAACCTGGCTTTGATTCTGTTGTTGTTGAAAAGGAGTGAGACCAGTTTGTGAATGTCTGTTATTCTCTGATGTGTTAGTCTCGCAGACATGTCTACTGTGTCTAGATTTGCGCCTATGAAAGTAATAGCACGACAAGGCGACAAAACAGACTTTTCGCAATTTATTGAAATGCCTAACTTTTGACAAATGCGAAAAGTGTAATCCCTGGCCATCAGAAGGAGATGCTTGGTGGGAGCTGTGAGGAGCCAGTCGTCCAAATATGGAAACACCTGGAATCCTTGTCGTCTCAGGTGAGAAGCTACCACCGCCATGCATTTGGTAAACACCCGGGCAGTGGTGAGACCAAAGGGCAGGGCCCTGAACTGAAAATGACTGGTTCCCAGCCTGAAGCGGAGGAATCTTCTGGAGCGTCTGTTCATTTTTATGTGATAGTACGCATCCTGAAGGTCTATAGAGCACATCCAGTTTCCTTTGCCCAAGAGGGGAAGAATGGATTGCAGCGTGACCATCCGAAATCTTGTTTTCTTGACTGATCTGTTCAAGATACTGAGATCCAAAATTGGTCTCCAGTCCCCTGTTTTCTTTGGAACTAAAAAGAACCTTGAGTAGATTCCGGATCCTTGCTGGTCTGCTGGAACTGGCTGAATTGCTCTTTTGCAAGCAGTTTTGAAATTTCCAAAACCGCTAGATCCCTTTGAGCGGGTGGAACATCTGGAAGGGATTTTTGATTGTTTTGGAATGCAAGAAAGGGGATAGAATAGCCTTCGAAATGACGGACTGTACCCATTTGTCTTGAGTCAGGGATAGCCAGGCTTCTGGGTACAGTGACAATCTTCCCCGACTGCCTCCGAAGGTGGGCAGTCGGGCAACACCTCAGGGATGCTGAAAGGGCTTGTCAGAGAAGGCTTCCCGATTGCCCTGGTTCTGCGGACCCCCTGCCCCTAGGGCTTACGTCTACCATTGTTATTCCCGCCTCTGCCTCTGGCGGAAACGACTCTGTGCCAGGCGAAGTCCCTTGAGATTGTTTACGGAACCACATCTTTCCACCTTTCTGGCCTTTGGGGTAAGGCCTAGAAGGAGTAGAAAACGGACTCCGACGGCAGAAAGGGTCTTGCCATCAGTTCGCACCTAGTCAAGGTTTCTTTCACTTGAGGACCAAAGAGAGATGATCCATCAAACGGGAGTTAGTGAAAGACGCCTTGAAGGGGTCCAAAATTGCATAGCCGCATCCAGGCATGCCTACGTAAGGCCACACCTGTCCCTGCGGCTCTACTCGCTCCATCAGCCGTAAGAAAGAAGACGCATGGAGGAGTTGGTTATGGAGTTAAGGGTAGCCAGCTGCGTGTTCATCTTATCTTGAAAACCCGCAGCTGTAGGGTCCTTTAACATTTCACTCGCTTCCTTGATCAAGTCCCTTTGAAGACGAGTAAAATGGCATAGGTAGTTCAGCTTAACGCATGGTAAATGTCGCTGAGGAGAACATCCGCTTCCGCACCTGTCCATGGACCTAGATTCCTTGTTAGGTGGTTGGACAGGTACTGAAGGATCAGCTAGCTCCTTCTTAGTGGCAGCAGCTACCACCATAGCATCCACAGAAACTCCTTTTGTTAAGAACTGTTTGTCTGCTGGTGCCGTTATGAACTTGGAGGGTCTCCTGGGAGTGGGGTCCACTGAATCAGGAGCCATCCATGCCTTCTTAGCAACCACCTGCATGAGGGGGTCAAAGGGGGGGGACACCCAGGAGGTGGAAGGGCGAGAGCCAAATGCCTCAAGATACACAGATTCATCCTCCGAAGGGTTGAGGGCTGGCCAATTTCCCCTCTGCTTCAGGATCTCTAGAATGTCTGCAAATGAGACATCTTCAGAAGGGGAACGGGGGGAACCCTCAGAATCATCTAAATCTGTGTCCGACGTGATGGACTCAGGTGAGTCAATGTTGTTTCCTCTTACACTTCCTCTTCCGAGGGGGCTCTTCTGCCAAATCAGGAGAGGCCTCGGAAGAGGATGAAATCCCCACATGGGGTTCCTGAGGAGCTGGCTCTCTGCGGTCCGGGATGAGGGAGTGAGTCGACTTGACCTGAGGCACCATAGAGGGAGGGGCGGACGGAGCCGACTGTGGAGTAGAGCCAGGCTCTAACACACTCCGCATGACCTCGAATGCACCCCTGTCAGGCAAAGCTAGAGGTCCCCGCTCCGAGAAGCTAAGAACCTCCCTCGGCACCGACAGTGATGGCTCCGAGGCCGATGTCGGAGCCGAACTTACCAGCGCTGAAGCACCGAGAGGGAGAGGGGGGTCGGACAAGGGTCCGATGCCACTCACCCCCTCGGAGCCGACGAGGGAAGTCCGGCGCCGAGATTCTTCCAAGGAAGAAATCGGAGCCGACGACGGAGCCAAGACAACTGTATCGGCTCCGACGCTATCACAGTCTCGGTTCCGACGCGACCCGGCTCCGAGCTCAAGAGAGTCGAAGGAGGAATATATTGATGGACCGGGGCAGGCATCGACTGATGAGTTGGGCTCTGAAGCATCTGGGCCAGTGCCTCGGACTTAAGAAGTCGACTCACTACTCTCTGAAGGTCATGATCCGACAGCCTCGATGACCTAGAGGAGTGAGATCTTTGGCTCCGTTCAGACAGCAGGGGAGATCCTGGAGCCGAATGAACGGAGCCAAGGGATGGTGACCTGGACCTCTTCCTAGTTGTCGGCTCCGAAGGTCTGGTCGGAGCCGACACGGGAATTTCTAATACCTCGGCTCCAGCCGGAGCCGAGGGAACCACAGAAACTGTGGACTGAGAGTCATCGGCTCCAGCCGGAGCCGATGTAGACATAGGTTTAGAAACCTTAGGTCTCGGCTCAGTTGTCGGAGCCGAAGACCTAGATGCCTTAGAGGGCTTCCCTGTAGATACAGAAAGGAAATCCTCTGGCTTGAGTAAGCCCCTTAAAATTAATTTATTTTTTCTTTCCTGCAGGACCCTGGGGCTGAAGCCATGGCACACAGCACAGGAGTCCTGCAGGTGCAAAGGTCCCAGACAGTAGACACAAGAAGTGTGAGCGTCTGTCAGAGACATTTTCTGACAGCACGCATCACACTTCTTGAATCCGGAGACCTTTGCTTCTTTAGACATATCTAAAGGTGTAATCACACACACAGTCACAAACACACTAATTACACCCTGTCTAGTTTAAATTATAATAAATCACTAACTAGGTTTTTAAAAAAGAAAATAACACACACACTCCACTAGGGAAAGAAAAAAGGCCTGTAGGCCCAAGGGAAGAACTTAAAGTTCTTGAGGGAAAAAAACGGGAATTTTTTAGAAGGGGATAAAAATTTCTCTAAACTAAGGGAAATAAGTAAAAATATTAAAATTAAAGGGGTTTTAATAGACTAACTTCACAAGAAAAGTCACTTACCAAGAACCGGTAGAAAACCAACACCTCGATAGCTGTAGCGGCAAACGAGATCTGAGGTAACTCTCGCCTAGCATTGTGGGATATAAGGGGAGCCTCGAGCCGGTGGAACCAACTCTCGAGCTTTTACAGTGGCCGAGTCGGAGCCGAGGTCGGCTCCGAACCCATCCAGCAAGAATGAAGGCGAGATAGACAACTTAACATCAAAAGTTAGGCAAATTACAAAGAGACTTTGAAGATTTTACACATGGTAACATCTTCGTTTGGCCTAGACTGAACGGCACTCAGTCCCAAGGCATCCAGGTTCCAAATAATACACGCAGATGGGAACGCTCACATATGCCAGTTAGCGTGAGTCGGAAACCTAGTGAGGCGGAGCCGATTCAGCTTGAGGAGGATGCACAAGATAGTGTGAGTCGTACACTCAGCGAGGTAGATTGTTTCCAGCGAGAGAAGCCTTTAACACGACCATCTGAAGCTCAACGTACAGTTGCCTCGTTCTCCACTGTCAACAGGACTTTTTCTGGACCTCTGTCGAGTCAGACTGACAGGGACATGCCAACAGAGTCCAACAATGGATCTAATCCCACAGTGACCACAGGGGCTGTTACCAGAACTGAGATTTCACCAGTAGTCATCTCAGAGGTCTTGGAACATGGCGATACCAACACAGGGGCACGTCCCAAAGAACAACGAGGGAAGCAACATTTTTTGGAAATGCTGCCTGCCCCTGTGAAGAAGAAAGGGGCATGGAAGAGGTCATCGAGCGAAGATCGGATTGTGGACAAGAGGAGGAAGGTGTTGGACTGACTCATAGCCATATGGACACTGGTATTGTGTATAATTTGTCTACGTATGTTTTAAGTGAAGATGAGCTGGTGGTTTTAAACAAGGGATTAACTTTTGTCCCTAGCAATAGCAGTATATACAATGAAGTAGTGATGGATATAATGTTATTTACCCGCAATGTGGCTTTGCAAGTTATGTTTGGAGGGAATGGACTGCATGATAAAGTACTAAGGAAACCAAGTAGTTATGTTCCACCTTTGACTCCAGCCTTAGGTTTATTTATTAACAGTTGTGAGCAAGATTTGATTAGGTATTTTATGCAGGACAATAAAAGTAAGTATTATAACTTAACACCATCACAAAGGGCAGCCCTACAAGGTTTAATGAAGAATAGAGAAATAACAATAAAATCAGCTGATAAAGGAGGGGCTATTGTTGTGCTAGATACATCATGGTACATTGAAAAGTTAAGGAAAGTATTGTCTGATGAGATGACATATGTCAGTATTAATATTTTGGGTGTAAAGCATGCTACAGATAGGGTACATCAAGTTCTGCATAGGTTATTAACAGAGTTAAAGATCAATGAGACAACTTTTGAATTTCTGTGGGTGGAAAAACCTGTAACGCCTATTTTTAAGGCACTTCCTAAAATTCACAAGTCTTTGATTAACCCACCCCTTAGACCCATAGTTTCGGGGAGGGGATGGGTTACAGAGAACATATCGTTATGGCTTGAACATTATCTGAGACCCTTTGTAGATGGGCTGGACAATGTATTAAAAGATACAGGTGATTTTCTGATGAAACTGGGCAAAGTGAAATGTACAACTAAATTATTAATGGTCACTATGGATGTAAACAACTTATTCACTGTGATAAATAACAACTATGGTGTCAATATGATAAGTACATTTTTAAGAGAGTCAAAGGCAACAGAAGATAAGATTAA
Source organism: Protopterus annectens (assembly GCF_019279795.1). Taxonomy (NCBI): domain Eukaryota; kingdom Metazoa; phylum Chordata; order Ceratodontiformes; family Protopteridae; genus Protopterus; species Protopterus annectens. The sequence continues at coordinate 1,701,680,292 of NC_056729.1, read as the reverse complement.
TCTAGTCAAGGAGTTGTTAATGTTGGTCCTTGAAAATAATATTTTTCTAGGAGCTGACTCTGTTTACAAGCAGGCACAGGGGGTAGCTATGGGCACCCCCTGTGCCAATACATATGCTAATCTTGTTTTATCGCAATGGGAACAGATACATGTACTGGGTAATGAGATATGGAAGGTGTACATCAAGATGTATGTACGCTTTGTGGATGACGTCTTCATTCTGTGGGAAGGGGATGTGGATCTATTACATCAGTTTGTAGAATTTCTGCATACGACAACCACCTTTTTCAAATTTCAGGTGGAATCTTCCTTCCACTCTATAGATTTTTTAGATGTCCATATAGAACAGAATGACGGGGGTTTTGCATCAAGACTTTTTAGAAAAGATTGTTGGAGAAACACGTTAATAGCTTATGATAGTATGCACCCACGTTACACGTATACCAACATAATACAAGGGCAAGCCAGCAGGGTTTCAAGATTATGCCTGGATGATGAAGTATACGAATCAGAATTGTCTAAGTTAAAGGGAAGTTTATTACAGAGGGGTTACCAGGGTAAGGTGGTGGATAGGGTTATACATCATAGCAGAAGTTTTCGTAATACCAAGTATAAACCTTGGATAGAACGTGATATACCGAACACTGCCACCCCTACAGGTGATTCGAAGAAGCAATATGGTCCTGAATTAATGCTCACTTACAGTGGGAATGTTGGTGATGTCTGTGAGATTGTTCGTAAAAATTGGAACATTTTAATGGGTGATGAACGTATAAGTAGAGTAGTAGGCACATATCCTAGATTTAGGTACAAGAGGAATAAAACCTCAAGGACCTACTTTGTAGAGAGAAAATAAATGAAAATAAAACAACAGTTACATCGACAGGAACAGCCCCTTGTGGAGGTTGTAAAGCCTGTTCATATATAAAGAGATCATCTGATTTTGAACACCCAGTTACACATAGGAAGTTTATTTTTCCAGGCAGAGCAACATGTCGTACTACAGATATTGTTTATCTGGCAGAATGTGTCCAATGCCCCAGTTTTTATGTGGGTAAGACCAATCAAATGTTTAAGCAAAGGATTTTGCAACATTTATCCTGTATAAGGAATAATGATATAAATAATGCCTTAAGTAGACATGTGATGGATTATCCTACCCATAGTTTTACTTTTAGGGCCATTGTAAATGTTAAGGTGAATAATAGAGGAGGCAATCTGAAGCACTTAACAGAGTTAACTGAATCCAGGTGGATAATTGAGCTGCTGGCTAGTAGGAAACCAGGGCTTAATGATGTGATTCCTGTGAAACCCACCCTCCAAAATAGGCGGGTTTTTCATTGACTGTTATTGGCTATTCATCATTTTAAAAAGTGTTTGTTTTATGAGAATAGTATCTGATGAAGGGAATATCCCGAAAGCGCTCATCTTGTGTTTTATCTTGTGTTTTTATGCAATAAAAGTGATACAGACTAGCAGTGTCCTACACCGTTTTTATTCTATTAAAGTTAATAGAATAATAGGTTTTACATTAGCATGAATTTTCTGAAGGGTATGAAGTCTGAAACTCAAATGTCTATCTTTACTTCCTGACTTCAATCTTTAATGAGTTGCCACTAATTTGCCAGAAAACCACAATTTTAAGAAAAATGGACCAAAATTATGAGGCAGAAATCTGGACATTCTGAGAAAGACTGTACAGTTGAGAGGTATGACTATGCCTTCATCATCCTGGTTGAAATGCCTCTCCTGTTAAATATCGTTTACTCGACTATCTTTAGTTGTCTTTATCCAGTACTGAGTCCTTGTAAATAAAAAAAAAAATCAAAGGTCTGTAGTCAAAGATAAGGTAAAAAAGAGTAAGACAGCTTCATGGAATGGAATAGAAGTCGCTCTGTCATTTTGCAAACAAATATGCATCTGGTATAAAAGTCAACAGGAAGAAGTGTAGTGAGTGATGTTTATAAATTATCTCCAACATGGTTGTTTTCAGCACATTCTGAACCATTACAAACATAATACTCCAAAAGGTCAAATCTCAGTATGAGATAAGGACTTGCAATATGTCATTATTGGTGCAAATGAAGATACACAAATGTCATCCTTTCAAGGTGTTGACGGTAACTGTCTGGCCACTAGAACAATCAGCAGCTTCCAGAAAAACACTATTTGTATCACATGGCCAGTAAAGACATCACTACACCTGTCCAGTGATCATTCAGAAAGTAACTTCACCACCTCACTGAGACTAGGACACAATCAAGCACATGCACTCTAATGAGCGTAGAAAACATTTACAGCATGTAATGGCATGCAAGCTGTGAACTAAGTTGGTAAGCAGCATTTTTCAAATCATGCTGAAGTGCTGCTGAAGTGTGTAAAGGCAGTAGGCAGAAAGCTAAACTCTCATGTTCAAACTGTTTTAAAGCTACAAGTACGTTAGATCAAATGCACCAACTTGATGTCTTCTCAAAGTGCCAAAGTATTTTCGCTTAATAATTTCTTTCTATGAACATCACTGTTACTTTCCTTTCGGTCAAGATACCTCTAACTATTAGGTAATAAAATAATGGGAGGTGGGAGTAAGTGCTCAAAGTAGACTCAGGGAAAGCACTTTTCTTAAATCAATGTCAGAACCCTGACTGTTGTGAATAATGCTGGATTAGTTCAGTACTTAAGAATAGGTAGGTAGGTGGAATTCAAATTGTGATTACAATTTACACATTATCACTACAAAAAATCAAATACTTTGCAACATAAAACATTAACAAATAAAAAGCAAAACAATGAAGGTATGTCTGCTTCCACTTTGGTAGAACAAGGCATACCAGATTTATCACCATACCCTGGGTTTAAAGCAGCTGTTTAAAAACATGAATCATAACTGATGTCCTGAGAAGGTACTGTGTTGTCAACCTCCAGGCTATCACTTAGCACAAACAATGTGAGTTCTAATGGTGCGTGTCATGTATCTGTTAAATCATGAACAAAGACCTCCTTGTACGCTTCTGCTACAGTTACAGCATCAGACAGATTTGCCAGTCTTGCTACACACCTTAACAAACAGTAATTTGTCATTATGGAAGTTTAATGCATATTTACACACCAAAATGAAAATGGCCCTCTAGACTCTGAAAATCTGTAACATACTTTCAGTCTGTTTATGCTTCATACTAGGAATAACCTACTGAGAACCAGTTCATTTTGTTAAGGAACTACTATGAGATTATGGATTTTGGGAAAAATTATTCCATACAATTTGAATTGTTTCCCTTCTCTATGCTTGGGCAATCAAAGAGTGAGTATATTTTAGTAGCAGGAGATGTGGGTAGTTATGACCAATTCCTGCAAAACTACTCATTTGGTTTTACTGTTTTGGGGGGAGTTTTTTGTGTGTGGTCAAATTTGTTGTTTTCCATGAAACACTCTTGATGAGTGTGGTCTGTCAATCAGCTCACAGTTGTCAAGTTGCCTTTTGTTAATATGATTATCCCATTTAGATCCCATTGCAAGATTTCATTCCATTAACTTCAAAAATTCTGTTGCTTCACAAATGAGTATAAAGGCCAACAGTTCAGTGTTAAACACAATACAATACAAACATCTCCCCTCAGTTTATTTACTTCTGGAGATGAGCAGCTAGTTGTTGAGTTACAAGGGCAACTCAAACGAGATGGCAGTAGATTGGGAGTACACCTTCAGCACTGCGTGTACTAATTCTAACTCTTATGAATGTGACATATCTGCCTAAGATGCAAACCGAAACTATCCCTTTCATTGATGGATGCTGCCACACCCAGCAGATTAGACTCACATCTCCTTTAAGGTGTAGGACTATCAAATGATTTTATATTTTATTCTGCCCTTCATAGCAATCGAGGCAGTTTATATCATAGGTGTACAGTTTGAGCATTTTTTATCTGTTGCTGCCATCTAGTGGCCTTTTATTTATAACAGTTAGGTTAACTCCTTTTACAGCATTATAGTAAACCTCAGGAAGTGATGCAACTCAGTCAGGAAGCAGCTTTCTTTCTAGCCCTCATGAAGTGCAGTCATGATCTTCTTTTCCCAGACCCTGGCATTCACATCTCTAGTAAGTAATTTCTATGTTGCAATTCTTTGTATTTAGAAGTGCTGTATGTTGTATATATTCTGATATGTTGCTATTTGTATTCTGTTGCAGTTTTACAAAAAAGAAAAAAGTATTAAAGTTAAGAAATCTCAGTAAAGCTACAAGAAACCCTGATTCTTTCACTTATTGGATTTTCTTAAAAGTGTTAAGCTGTCCGTTTAGCTGTACTACGCCTCGCACAGTGTGAGAATGGAACAGTAAAAAGGAGATCCTTGCAGTCCTGAATACAAGAGGTCCCTACACTGCAAATATGAGTCTGAGATCAGGGAAGAAGTATAAATCTGAGGATATGTCCCCCATAACACAGCATGGCAGGGAGAACAGCTCTTATGTCCCGAAAGATGATACATGGTCACATGGCTCCAAATCATCAAGATCCAATAAGATGTCCTCAGCATGTTCCTTAGCAATCAGAGCTCGTGCCAAAGCAGATGCGGCACGTGCCCAACTGGCTTTTGCTGAAAAAGAAGCCATTATGATGCGACAAAAGGCAGAATTGGAAGCTAACCTACATATTCTTCCGCGCCAGAGCGCAGCTGCGGTGGCAGCAGCAGAGGCCTCTGCTTACCTGGAAGCAGATTCATCAGTAAGCGAGATAATTCACTTAGAACCAAAAGTCCCAGAGAAACCTCTCTCCTCTGCTGAATGTACAAGTGAATACATTCAGAAACTTACTAGTATGCATGCAAGCTGGCAGTCACCTAAGATTATGCAAGGAGAATCCAGCCCAAAGCCAGCAGATGTCCCGAGTATGCCCCATCAGTCTTGTGATGTCAGCAGTGTCAAACCAACAAAAGAACAACCTCCAGAGCTCCTTAGAAATGGAAATCCAGGATGCCCACTACCACAGCCTAAAGATTACATGCCTGAACACCAAAACATACAAGATGTCACAAAGTACCTTATCCGCAAATAAATGGTTAACTCAGGTTTCATCAAGTTTGACGACTGTTCAGAAAACTATTGGGCATGGAAGTCCTCCTTTCTGAGTGCAACTAGAGACTTAAATTTGGCAACTGCAGAAATGCTGGACTTAATGATAAAATGGTTGGGCAAAGAGTCAGCAGAGCACTCAAAAAGCATGCATAGAGTACACTTATTTAACCCTTTGGCAGGACTTAACATGGCATGGCAGAGGCTAGAAGAAAGGTATGGTTCACCTGAAGCAATTGAAGGTGCTCTACTGAAAAAGCTTGAAACCTTCCCCAAGTTGAGCAATAAAGACAACACAAAATTACAACTGGGCGATCCTCTTCTAGAAATAGAGTGTGCTAAAGAGGAGGGTTATTTGACAGGCCTTTCATATTTAGACACTGCTCGTGGTACTAATCCAATAGTGGATAAACTACCATATACCTTGCAACAAAAGTGGGCACCTGTTGGAGCTAAATACAAAGAGGAAAATGGAGTAGCTTCCCCCCCCCTTCTTTGTATTTTCTAGGTTCGTTCAGCAGCAAGAAAAGATTAGGAGCAACCCCAGCTTTGCCTTCATTAGCAGCAGTAATTTGCCATCCAGACCAGAAAAGCCTTCCAGACCTCACGGTAATACTTCTGTGTTCACACACAAAACAGTTGTACCTTCAAGGGCCAAAAACTGTCAAGACAGCAGCAAGGTGAACCCTTCAGAAAGTCCTGATAGTCAGTGCCCAATTCACCGGAAGCCTCACCCTCTGAAAAGGTGCAAAGGGTTTAGAGGTAAGCCTATTGAGGAGAGAATGTCCTTTCTTAAACAAAATGGCATCTGTTTCAAGTGCTGTGAATATACTAAGCATATAGCTAAAGACTGTAAAATATCAGTTGAGTGCACAGAATGTGGCAGTGGGAAACACATAGTGGCCTTACACCCTGATCCACCTCCACAACCAGCAAGGATGGTAGAAGCCAGGAAAGATCAGGGCAGGGAGCAAAAAGAGTATTCCCCTTCTTCAGTGATGTCTAAGTGCACTGAAATCTATGGCCAAGGAAAAAATCCACAGTCATGTTCTAAAATCCATTTAGTCACTGTGTATCCCACTGGGAAAAGAGACAAAGCAGTAAAGATTTATGCAGTTCTTGATGAGCAGAGCAACAGATTACTTGCAAGGTCAGACTTTTTCGATATCTTTAACATTAAAACAACTGCAGCTTCCTATACTCTAAAGACATGAGCAGGCATTATGGAAACTGCAGGCAGAAGAGCCATAGACTTTGTTATTGAATCTTTTGATAAGAAAAAGCGATTCCTATTACCTACACTAATAGGAGTGTGACATGATACCTGATGACAAGACAGAAATTCCTTCTCCAGAGGTGGCTTATAATCACCCTCACCCCCGCCCAATTGCTTACCTCATTCCAGCTGTTAATTCTGGTGCTTCTATCCTTTTGCTTCTTGGAAGCGACATTTTAGAAGTACACAAAGTGCATGAGCAAGTTAATGGACCGGTCAATGCCCGTTATGCTCAGAGACTTGACTTGGGGTGGGTCATTGTAGGAGAAGTTTGCCTGGGATCAGCTCACCAGCCAAACAGCATCAGTTCCTTCAAGACGTCTGTGTTAACAAATGGCCGCACATACTTTTTCAGTCCATGCCAGAACAAATTTACTGTTAAAGAAAGTTTTGATAATTTAACCTGGTTTTGGGACTCTTCCTTCACACAGCAAAGAAGATACCAGCTTTAACATAGAAAACGACAATCTGGGGGTTTCAGTGTTCCACAAATCAAAGGACGATAATAAACAAGCCCTGTCCATAGAAGATCAAGCCTTTCTCTGGATCATAGACGGAGAGACTTACCAGGATGATAATAACAGTTGGGTGGGCCCCTCTGCCATTTTGCACACCCAGGTATCATTTACCTTGTAATAGAGAACAAGCCATGACACGTCTGAACTCTCTTCATAGAACCTTACAAAAAAAGCCAAAGGTAGAGAGAGATTTCACAGAATTCATCAAAAGGTTACTAGATAATGATCATGCTAAAATTGCAGGACCACTGGATCAAAGTAAAGAACAGTGGTATCTGCCAATGTTTGGTGTTTACCACCCACACAAACCTGGTCAAATAAGAGTTGTGTTTGATTCCAGTGCAGAATGTGAAGGTATTTCTTTAAATAAGGTACTGTTAAGTGGTCCTGATCTAAACAATACTCTACTAGGGGTCCTCATGCACTTTAGAAGAGAGCCCATAGCCTTCACAGCTGATGTGCAGCAGATGTTTTACTGTTTTCTGGTGAGAGAGGACCACCGAGATTATTTACATTTCCTCTGGTACAAAGATCATGACATAGACAAAGAAGTAGTGGAGAACAGAATGAGAGTATGTGTCTTCGGCAACAGTCCCTCTCCTGCTGTGGCTATATACTGTATGTGTAAAGCTGCCCTAAAAGGAGCTGAACATTATGGACAAGATGCCAAACACTTTGTGTTGAGACATTTCTATGTAGATGATGGACTCGCATCTGCTAGCACTCCTGAGACAGCAACTGGCATTCTCAACAAAACAAAGCAGATGCTGGCAGAATCAAATCTGCGGCTTCATAAGGTTGCTTCTAACAGCAAACAGGTCATGGAAGCCTTTCCTGCAGAAGATGGAGCTAAAGACCTTTGTCTGGGTACAGACTCCCTTCCTCTTCAGAAAAGTTTAGGACTAGGCTGGGATCTAGAAACAGACATCTTTGTTTTTCAGGTCTCTTCAGAGGAAAAGCCCTTCACCAGAAGAGGAATCTTAGCTACCGTGAACAGCCTTTATGATCCCCTTGGGTTTGTTGCACCAGCGACTATAAAAGGTAAAGCCTTAGTCCGTGAACTGTCATCTGGGAAATGGGAATGGGGTGCATTACTCCTGCAAGACAGACTGCATGAGTGAATTCCGTGGAAGGAGGCTTTGCAGGCTTTGAAAGGCTTAAAGATACCCAGATGTTATAAGCCTGTTTCACTAACAGTAGCCTGTAAAAAGGAACTGTATATTTTTTCAGATGCATCCATCACAGCTATAGGTGCAGTAGCCTACCTGAAAACAACTGATGCAGTAAGTGTATGTCATGTTGGGTTCGTTATGGGAAAGTTATGCCCTAGACCAGAGCATACAATCCCACGTTTGGAACTATGTGCAGCTGTATTAGCGGTAGAACTGTATGAGCTAATCAGAGATGAAATAGACCTGGAACTGGATGTTGTGAAATTCTTTACAGACAGTAAAACCGTCCTGGAGTACATCTGCAATACCTCTAGAAGATTCTTTCTGTAGGTCTCCAACCGAGTAAATAGAATCAGACAAGTAACTCATCCTGATCAGTGGTTCTATGTACCCACAGAGCAAAACCCTGCTGATTATGCTACAAGGCCCACACAGAGAGCCTGCCTTCAAACACTATATGGTTCTTAGGCCCTTTGTTTCTTTACTAGCCAGTTAAAGACATTTCAAATGACAAGGCTACTGGTTATCCTCTCATACAACCTGAAGCTGATCCTGAAATTAAACCAGCAGTTGCAAGCTTCAGCACTAGAGCCTCTGACTCCACTATTCACTCACATTGTTTTGAAAGATTTTCAAACTGGAAGACACTAGTTGAAACTATAGACAGACTTATTCATATTGCCAGAAGTTTTGAGAGAAAACCAGATAGCTCTCCACGTAGAGGCTGGAAAAGTTTTCATCAGCAAGTTAGCTTAGAGGAACTTTCACAAGCAAAGAATGTGATCATCTCTTCTGTTCATCACAAACACTTCAAAAAGGAATATGACTGCGGAAAAGAGCAAAAGGCATTGCCAAAACAAAGTCGTCTCAAGAAGTTTAGTGCTGTTACAGATCAAGATGGACTGCTGAGAGTTGGCGGACGCTTGTCCTTTGCAACACTGACCAAACAAGAAAAGCAACCAATTATCATCCCCCGCAATCATCACATTGCTACACTGATTGTGAGATATTACCATAACCAAGTGGCTCATCAAGGACGTCACATAACAGAAGCTGCAATCAGAGCTGCAGGTTTCTGGATCCTTGGTGGTAAACACCTGACCTTTGCAGTTATTCACAAATGTGTTACCTGTCATAAACTGAGAAGGGGATTAGAAAGTCAAAAGATGGCAGATTTACTAGAAGACAGAGTGACTCCTGAACCACCATTCACTAGCGTGGGTAATGATGTTTTTGGCCTGTGGACAGTGGTAACCCGCAGCGCTAGAGGAGGTAGTGCTGACAACAAACGCTGGGCAGTACTTTTTACATGTCTGTCTACACGACCTGTACATATAGAACTGATTGAATCTATGTCAGCTTCCAGTTTTATTAATGCCTTGAGAAGATTCTTTTCAATCCATGGCCAGCAAAGTTACTTAACTCTGATAGAGGGACTAACTTTGTGGGAGCTTGTAAGGAACTGAATATTTGTGCAGGTGATACAGCAGTATGAGATTATCTACAAGACAAAGGATGCACGTGGGTCTTCAATCCTCCGCACTCATCTCATATGGGTGGTGCTTGGGAAAGACTAATAGTTGTAGCTAGATGCATCTTGGATGCAATGTTGCCCCAAGACAAGCCCACTCATCTGACCCATGAGAGTTTAAGTACCTTTGTGGCGGAAGTTATGGCTATTATGAATGCAAGACCTTTAGTACTAGTGTCAAATTTTCCAGATAATCCTGAGGTTCTTACACCAGCCATGCTTTTGACTCAAAAGGCAAACTCTTTGTTGGCTCCTTCTGGTAACTTTGAAACAGCAGGCCTTCACGTAAAACAATGGAAGCAAGTTCAGAGTCTTGCTGACACCTTCTGGAAAAAATGGAAAAGGGAATACTTGTCCACCTTACAAAGTCGCAGAAAGTGGACTCGAGACTATCCAAATGTTAAAGTAGGTGATGTGTTAATGGACAGTCAAAAATGCAGGAATGAATGGCCTGTGGGACTTATCAATGATACGTTGCCAAGCAAAGATGGTAAAGTGAGACAGGTGGAAGTAAGAGCTGTCAAACAAGGAACTGCTAAAGTTTATTTGAGGCCAGTCTCGGACACTGTAGTTCTTGTTTCTGAAAATGGTTAAAATGTGTTATTGTGTATAGTAATATTAATTAGTGTAGTGGCATCCCGTAATATGCCAGGCAGTGTGTATTTTGCCCTTCATAGCAATTCAGGCAGTTTATATGATAGTTGTACAGTTTGAGCATTTCTATCTTTTGCTGCCATCTAGTGGCCTTTTATTTATAACAGTTAGATTAACTTGTTTTACAGCATTACAGCAAGTCTCAGGAAGTGATGTAACTCAGTCAGGAAGCAGCTTTCTTTCTAGCCCTCATGAAGTGCAGTCATGATCTTTTCCCAGGCCCTGGAATTCACATCTCCTGTAAGTAATTTGTATGTTGTAATTCTTTCTATTTAGAAGTGCTGTATATTGTATAAATTATGATATGTTGCTATTTGTATTGTGTTGCAGTTTTACAAAAAAGAAAAAAGTATTAAAGTTAAGAAATCTCAGTAAAGCTACAAGAAACTCTGATTCTTTCGCTTATTGGATTTTCTTAAAGTGTTAAGCTGTCCGTTTAGCTGTACTACGCCTCGCACAGTGCTGTGAGAATGGAACATATTTTGAAGTGCTAAAATTCTGCTCAGTCACAGAACCTTTGTATCAGTGGACTAAAACAAGTGGAAGGGAAGAATTACTTGAAACCTGTCAATGCCCAATGGTAAATCATATTGCTCAGGGAGAGAAGGCAGTGACCAGAGCCTGTATCGTTTTAGGTCAGTGATGCTTATAAGGCAGAAAATTAGAAAGTAGATGCTACTTCTGTGTGGACAAGTAATGCAGTTCTCATCATTCCTATTTCTGATTTGTTTTTTATGTGATTGCAGTTTGCAACTGTATCTATTTCTGCTTTAGCCAGTATGAATGTTGACTGTGCATAGTGAATGCTGTATACGTAATGTTCTAACTACAACCACAGAGCTCAGCAAGCTTATTTCCTCAGTACTCAGCAAACACTGGTTACTTGTCTGTGCTTCAAGAAGTGTTTCTACTGAATCCAGTGCCATCCAACTAAAGATAAGTTCCCAAACTCTATTATTGTACTTGTTTACTGTTTAAGTTACCGCTGCTTGTATTTTGCAATTTTCTGTACTTTTAAAGTATGTTTTTGCTACAACTCATCTTTTCTCCTTTACTGTTTCATACTTGACCTGTTTTGTCATGTGATCCCCTTGTAGAGGGGTGATTTAGCTAGGAAATAAGTTGCTTCTTGTCTTGTTGCATTGCACTTGATGGGGTCCTTTTTTTTGCTGTACTTTTACATTAAGACAACTAAGATCATACATCTTATTTGCCTGGTCTATCCAAGTTGGGAGGCACTGGTCAGAAGGCTCACAAAAAAATTTCACTTTCATTTCTGCTTCGATAAAACAGGCCCATTTGCCTGGAGCTGCTCACCATGCAGAGGTGGGGTGGCAGTGTCCTGTACAGATGCAAGCACTTGGACAGTTAAGTTTACCTATAAAACTAGAAGTGTAACCTGTGATTTAGTTAAGCATTGCATGGAGTTAAGTTCAGAGCAGCTAGCTTGTGCATCAGATAGTGCTTACACCGTATCAGAGCACTATCTAATACCATAACAGAGTACTACTCAACTCTTGCCCTTAACCCTAGAGACAACCCTAGGAGACCTCTCTCTACAAAACCTAATTCTCAAACCTTAATAGCCTATCCCAATAAAGGTCTGTATAACATGGATATGCAACTTCCACATAACTCCATAGCCAGTTTGCAGGATATGGGCATCCTAAGACAATGTAGCAATTATCTTATGTTCAGTCAACCTTTTAATCCTTAAACAAACTAACACAGAATGCGAGAGACATGCATACACAACTTCTTTAGACGCAAAAATCTCACTTACAAATAAGGTTGTCAAGAACATACACACTTCATCCACCATGCAGTGTCCACCACGCAGTGTCAACCACACACACAGATTGTCTTATGCAAAGGCACTAAAAAGGAATCTCCACAAACCACAAAGTCCTTGTAAGCCTGCAAATGGCACCACCTATCCTCAGCAATCAGTAAAGTACACATCAAAAGCAATACCCAACGCCACACATAAGCCTATGCTGAATGGACCTCCGAAAACAAAGCCCAAAGGGCAAGAAAACAATTTACCCAGGACTCTTATAATAGCAGACTCCATTGTAAAACGCACAGACAGATGCCACACTCACCAGTCTGGACAAGACGATTATGGCCAGTTGCTTATCTGGAGCCAGGATAGGCCAAGTTACACACATACACCCACACGCGCGTGCACACACACACACACACACACACACACACACACACACACACACACACACACACACACACACACACACACACACACACACACACTCAAGTCTTTGCACCACAGGTACCAGTATGATTTTATCATAGTCCATGTGGGCATAAATGACCTGATAAATACCTCTCCGGACTACATGAAAATAGACATATTAAGGACCTTTCTGAATATGTGTCTCAGACTGGTCTGTGCCTTGCATTCAGCAGCATTCTGCCTTTACCAAGGATGATGCCACAGTATGAACAAAAAAAAAGACTGACTTTAACAACTGGCTTAGTTTGTGGTGTCAATCCAGGGGGGTACAATATTTGTCAGCCTGGGAGGACATGATGAACAGGTCCCATTGTTTTGCCAAAGATGGCTTGCACCTGTCATCCCTGGGCTTCTGGATTTTGGCTAAAAGTTTATCCAACTCCCTTAGAGGCTTTCTCAGACAATGCCAACATAACAAACCTAGTGATACAATAAATAAAACTCAAAGGAACCTAAATGTGTTACTGCTTAATGCTAGGAGCCTTAACAAGAAATTCTACACCCTACAAGCTCCCCTCACTCTGGAGAATATAGACATCTGTGCCACTACCGAGACATAGTTTAAAGCCACAGAAGGTAATCCAGCAGTGCAAGGCTATAGTGCCTTCCACATAGACAGGAACTAAATGTGGAGGTGTTTCAATCTACATTAACAGCAAGTGTATCTCATGGCTGGTTAAACAGAAATCTAGAGTTCATCCACGTACAAATCAACCTCAATAGAGTCCTTTACCACATCTCAGCAAAATATAGGGCACCATCTGTCACAAAAATCCCACAACCCTTACCTAGACCTACTGGTGGCATTCTCTAACCAACCAATCACGCTATTCAAGGCAAGCTTTAATTACCCCTCTATAGCCTGGTAAATATGCACTGCTTTTAACTTTAAGGCAAAATATTTCCTGGACTTCAACACAAATGACTTTCATCAATTAGTGCACACGCCAACCAGTGGTTCCAACATACTGGACCTAGTTCCTCACCAATATTAGGGAGTACTGCACCCCACTCCACCCCTGTCACGTCCTCATTGGTGAGATTGGATCACAAAGCTTGGAGAACTCAGAAAAACCTGTTACAGTTAGGAACTATTCTAAAGCAAACTACATCCTATTAAGCAATAGTTTCTCAAATTTCAATGCCCAACCTAACTCCAAGTTCACAACAGAATTGTTCACAGAAACACTGTATAAACATGTAAATGGTTGCATAGAGACTGTTATACCCACCACAAGTAAGCCCCAAAACAAACCACAATGGTGGCAACTAATCTTAACAGAGTATATAACAAAATGAAAAAAAAGTCATGGCCAAAATCAGAAAGATAAACTCTCTTAATGACAAGAACTCACTAATTAAACTAAACAGGAAACCAAGAGAAGTAATTAAATTCAACAAGGCCAATTATAAGGTCAAGACAGTTTCTCAGGCTAAAGACAAGATCTTCTACAGCTATGAACATATGTCCGAAACCTCAAAGGTAACATGCAACAATGTGCAGAACTGGTAGTAAATGGCACCACCTTCAGTGAGCAGCAGGACATAGCAAACCTGCTGGCCAACAAATTCATCTCAAACTTCAGCTCCCACTTTCCACCTGCCACTCCCATGAAATCCCTACCAGCATACAGTGAGCAGGACACAGCAGCACTCACTAAGGCTAAAAGCACATCTTCAATAGGACCCAGCAATATCCCAGGTTGCCCCCTAAACAGCCTGAATCATGACCTATCAGGTTAATTTGAATCACTTTTCAATTACAGCCTCAAAAAGGCTATGAACAAAGCAAATGGAGGAACGCAACTGTCATCCCTCTTCACAAAGGTGATCCAACAACTGACCCCAGAAACTACAGACCCATTAGTTTGACTAATCTACTATGCAATGCAATGCCATGGAATGTATTATCATGGAAAGGATCAGTAAAGAAACTGGCAACCTACAGACACTGGACTCATCCCAGTTTGGTTTTGTCAAGGGAAAGTTATGCGTACTTAACCTGGCATACTTCTTTGAGAAGGCAACAAAGGCAATGGATGATGGAAAAATGGTGCCTACCACCTACCTAGATATGGCTAAAGCAGTACAATACCCCAATCAGGTTTTATAGCCAAACTCACCGAACTAAGCAAATATCCATACATAACTTGAACCTATGAACTTGCTGGCTCACAGACAGGACCTAATAAGTCAGGCTCAGTGAGACCACCTCCACCAAGAATCACCAGCAGAGTATGACAGGTCTCCATGCTGGGCCTACTACTGTTCAGCATCTACCTCTCAGAGGTCAAGGCTAATGTCAAGGGCCTCTGGTTTACCAAGTTACTGGGAGCAATCATAAATTACCCTCATGCCACCCAACATCCTGCAAGAGGGTCTAATGCAGACAAATGACTGGTGTCAAAGCCACGGATTAAAACGCAATGCAAAGAAAGTACAGTTATGTACACTTACCATAAATGTAGATGTTCAAGTGTATTCACTGTTGCAGTCATCACATTTGGGTTATCCCTGCCAGGGTAGCTCTCACTCAGCCCGAATACCAGAGGCTTAGTATTTCTGCGTCGGTTGCTGTTGCTTCAGGACTAACGTCAGGTCGCCAGTAGTATAAAGTAAGGCAGCCAACACCATTACATTAGTTTTTCTTGCCCTGTCAGGAGCCCCCAAGTGGAAGGCAGGCTATGGTGGAATAATCTCACCAGTAGAAAGTAAATACCAAAAAGTTCCTTGTAAGGGAGAGAGAGAGAGAGAGAGAAAAAAGAGGGGGGATGGAGGGAGGGAAACCAGGACTGCAACAGTGAATACACTCGAACATCTACATTTAGGGTAAGTGTACACAACTGTACTATGTTCTTCGTATTTCATTGTTGCAGTCATCACATTTGGGTTGATTCCCAAAGCTAAGGAAAAGGGTGGAGGCAGTCAAGAAGACTAGGGGCTGACTAGGATGCCCTGCAAGACTGCAGTGGCAAAGCCTGCCCTGGATTTGGAGAAGATAGGCAGGTGGTAATGCTTGGTGAAGGTATGAAGAGATGTTCATGTTGCAGCCTCCAGGATGTCCCTGGTGGTGACTCCTCTGAGGAAAGCTGAAGAAGTGAAGGCTGCTCTGGTAGAGTGAGTCCTGACCCCCTTAGGGGGAGGTTTCCTATGTTGCTTGTAGCAGAAATGGATGCAGTACGCCATCCATTTTGAAATGGCTTGTTTGGATATGGCTTTGCCCTCTACTCCTGCAGCAAATCTGACTAACAGTTGATCAGTCTTTCTGAATGATTTAGTCCTGTCTAAATAGAATCTGAGCTGTCTGCACATCTAGAGAGTGCAGTATCCTTTCCCTCTTGTTTTGTGGGTTAGGGAAAATGGTGGGCAAATGAATGGATTGGTTGAGAGCCACACTGGACAACACTTTGGCATGAAGGGTGGGTTAGTCCTGAGGGAGACTCTGTCAGCATGGAAAATGATGAACGGCTCTACAGCCATTAGTGCTTGTAGCTCGATACTCTTCTGGCTGAACTGAGGGCCAGAAGCAAGCCTGTCTTCCATGAGAGAAACTTTTAACTCTGCTGAAGCTGCTAGTTCAAAGGGGGACAGGTTGAGCTTTTCCAACACAAAGTTTAAGTCCCAAGTTGGGGTAGGTGCTCTTCTGGGTGGCCTCAAGTTGCTATCCCCTCTTAGGAACTGTTTGATCAGAGAGTGTGAGAAAAGAGGGTGCTCAGTGTTGAAATGTGCAGAGATAGCAGAGGCACGAATTTTAATAGAGGAAAAGGAGAGACCACTGTGTAGTAGGTTAGCTAGGTAATCTAGGATGAGAGGTAGGGAGGGCTGTGCCATATCTGCTCCCTTAGCCTGGATCCAGGTGCAGAATCTTTTCCATTTGTCAGCGTAAGACTTTCTAGTGCTAGGGTGTCTGGCCTCACGTACAACATCTAGAACCGGTTTACTGAGATTGGCAGCTTGTTCAGTGGTCAGAGAATAAGCCAGGCTACCAAAATGAGGGTCTACAATTGGGGATGCATGAATTCTCCTTCCCTCTGGGTCAGGAGTGTTGAGATATGAGGGAAATGCAATGGTGGCAGAGGGGACAGGCTGCACAGCAGTGGGTACCAGTGCTGGCATGGCCAGTCTGGGGCAATCAGAATGGTCCTCAGTTTTTCCTCCCTTAGTTTGAGCAGTACCCTGGTAATGAGAGGTAGTGGGGGAAATGCATAGACCAAGAGGTTGACCCACTTGAAGGATAGACCATCCACTTTCCAGGCCCTGCAGTGAGGCTCCCTGGTGCAGAACTTGCTGAGCTGATGGTTGGAGTGGGAAGCAAAGAGATCGACCTTCGGGGTGCCCCATTTCTGAGTTATAAGGGTGAAGGTTATTTGGTCTGGCTGCCACTCGTGTGGGTCCAGAAGATTTCTGCTTAAGTTGTCTGCCAGAGAGTTTAGAGAGTCTGGCAGGAATTGTGCTAACAGGTGTAGTTGCATGGCTGAGGCTGTGTGCCAAAGGGTCATGGCAAGCCTGCATAGAGGGTAGGAGTGAGTCCTTCCCTGCTTATTGATATACCACATCACAATGGTGTTGTCTGTTTTGATCAGTACAGCCCCTGGGGAGAGAAGGGATCTGAAAGCTGTCAATGTGTGCTGGACAGCTAACATCTCTTTTTGATTGATGTGCAGATGTATTTGATGAGGGCTCCATCGGCCCTGTATGCATCTGCCGTCCAGGTGTGTACCTCAGGCATAGTCTGATGCATCTGTGGTGAGGGTCTGGATGGTGTGGGGTGGTGACAAGGGTAGTCCCTTGTTGTGGTAGCATGCTGCTGCCTACCAAAGAAAATCTTTCCTTAGGCAAGGTACCATCGGTATAAGAGTTTCCAGGTGTTGACACCAAAGGCTTTTTAGGTACCACTGAAGTTTCCTTATATGCAGTCTGACATATGGAATGAGTAGAATGCAAGATGCCATGAACCCCAGAGCTTGCAGGATTTTACTTGCGGATAACTGGGGTCTGGTGGCTAGTTGAGAGAAATAGGCTGTCAGGTAAGTTTGCTTTTCTGGTGTAAGGAATGCCATCTGGGATGCTGTGTCCAGGCTTGCTCCCAGGAATATAATTTTTTGGATGGGTACTAGTTTGGATTTATTTTCGTTGATAATGTACCCTAGGGAGGTCAGTAGGTCCTTTACAAAGGCCAGGTGCTTGAGAAGCTTTTCCTGACTGTCTGCCTGAATTAGGCAGTCGTCTAAGTATGGGTAAATTTGAATATTTCTTTGCCTGCAAAAAGCAATGGGGGGAGTCAGATATTTTGTGAAAACTCTGGGAGCAGTAGATAAGCCAAAGGGAAGCGCAGAGAATTGAAAGTGCAGAGATCCTACCCTGAAACATAGATATTTCCTGCATGATTCCCTGACTGGGATGTGGAGGTAGGTCTCTTTTAGGTCTAGGATGGCTAGCCAAGCATTCTTGGAGAGCATAGGTAGTAGTTGCTGGAGGGTGAACATTTTGAATTTTGGTATCACCAGGAAGGTGTTTAAAATGGATAGATCAAGAATGGGGTGCCAGATGCCCTCTTTCCTGGGTATACGGAAGAGCCTGGAGTAGAAACCCTGGCCTATCTGTTCTGCAGGAATGTGCTCTATTGCCCTCATAGAGAGCAGGGAAAGGACTTGCTTTTTGGCCACTGGCCACTGGTTTGGAGGAAGATCTGGGAACCCTTATGGGGTTGGTAGAGTGTGGAAAGAAAATCTGTATCCCTGGGACACTATGTTGAGGACCAAGTGGTCGTTGGTAATGGTGGCCCCAGTGCTTGCGTGGAAGGAGAGTTTTCCTCCAAGGGGTAAGTGCAGGTGGGCAGAGGGAGGGGGTGGAAGTGGAGAGCCATTGTGAGTTCTTACCATGAGGGTGTGGCTTTGCACTCCCTGGTTTTGAAGTGGAGGAACTCCATTGCTTTGATCTCTGCATTCCCTGTGGCTGTTGTCTGGGGGGTGTCTGCTTCCCCGGGGTCTGGGCTGAACTGACCTGGAGGGGGCAGGAAAGGACCAGTGCTTGGAGGGGCAATGCCTACTGAACCTGGGTGGCTGGACCTGCAGGAAATCCTAAACTGTCTGCATAGACTTAGCTTTTTCTTCCATCTTTTTTAAGACATCCTCTGCCTTGGTGCCAAATAAGTTGTCTCTGCTCAATGGTGCATCCAATAATTTAGATTTGACATGGTCTGGCAAGGGCTGTTCCTTATGCCAAGCATGCCTTCTAAGGACAGAACTGGTGACTGCTGCCCTGCAATATGCTTCTAGGGCATCAAAACCACAGTGTAAGATGTGCTTAGGTACTTGACTTGCAGAATGCATTAACCCTTGTAACTCTATTTTCTGCACAAGCAGGAAAAGATGACTTTTTTTTGTTTGTGGAGTTCCATGGTATGTTGCTGAAATTTTAGCATATGGAACTGACAGTTTAGTGCACTAATAGCAAGAATAGCAGAGGTGTATACTTTTTTACCTCATCTGTCTAATGCTCGGGAATCCCTATCTGAAGGGGTGGGATTCTTAGCAGAAGTTGCCTTAATTCATTTAGGCACTTGGGAAATAACCTCAGAGTCAGCAGTAGGATTTTTGAAAAGAAATTTGAGACAGTCAGGGACTCTGTAACACCTGTCAGGTTTCCTGGGAGCAGGAGGGAGGGAGTTAGAAGTCAAACTAGATTCCATGAAAACATCATCCACAACATCCAGGACAGGAGAAATGGCCAAGGGTCTGTGCTGCGGAAGATCTAAGAATTCCAAGTCTCTTTTTAGACTGAGGATCATCCTGACATTCCCATTGGAAATGCTCCCTTAAAGTATGAAGGGTTTCCCCATAGGAAAAGTCCTCGGGAGGAGAGGCTGAAGGAATGGATTCCTCTGCATCAGAATCCTCATAGCAGAACGGGGTTGCATGTTTTCATATTCAGATGCATCAGAGTCATCGGACTCCTGTTCTGATAAAACTACTGAGGACAAATCTCTCTTTCTTTTGGAAGGGGTAGCTTGGCTTCCCCTGATCAGCATTATAACGTCTTCCGCCACTTTAAGCATTTGAGACTGAGGCAAGGAAACAGGTGCCTGAGATTGGGTCGTCGGTTTCTTGGGTGTGGTTCGTACGTGGGCCTTAGAAACTCAGTCGTTTTTGAAAGAGCAGTAGATGTGAAAGTAGTCAGTTTGAGTTAAGAATTGGTAGTACGAAGTGCTTACTCGGAAGCCAGTGCCTGCTCAGTAGCTCTGGACTCATCCAAGGCTGAGACAACCGCAGGATCCTTAGTCAATGAAGAATTTTGCGGCATACCAGACACTGAAAGGGTCTCGGTAACGGCCTGCGAATCCACAGAAACGGGCATCAGGGGCTGCAAAAGTGCCTCACTGAGAACCGGAGAACTGACAACTAGCTTAACGGAAGCGCCGTCGGTAGGTTTGGACCTGTGCGATCTGTCTCTATCTTTATCCTTATTTTTTTTGGAAGATCTGCTGTCGGATGGCTTAACGAAGCCATATTGGAATTAGAGGACTGAGTGCGAAAATATCTAGCTACAATAAGGGCCCGATGACGTATAGTTCTGGCGTTGAACAAAGCACAAAAGCGGCAGCGAGGGACGTCGTGGTCTGGGCCTAAGCAAGTGACGCAGTAAGAATAAAAGTCTCGGTGTGGTATTTGCTTTCCACAGACGAGGCAATTGTTAACTTTTTCTGACATCAGTTAGAGCAAGAAAAAAAGATCCCCAACGGGGTACTTAACTTTAGAAGACTTCAACTTCAATTCGGAAAACGAAAACTCAGGTCTTGGCCAACTGGCACTCGTGCAAACTGCTTCTGCTTCCGGCTCCTTGGCAAGAAAGACTGATGTAATGGCTTCGGCTGCCTTACTTTATATTACTGACGACTTGATGTCAGTCCTGAAGCGACAGCAACCGACACAGAAATACTAAGCCTCTGGTATTTGGGCCGACTGAGGGCTACCCTGGTGATGACTGCAATAGTGAAACATGAAGAACATGTGCATTATAGTGCCTTTTGGTAAGATGTCCACCCAGGCCAATTACTTCGCATACCTAAGCGTTAACCCGATAGTTAGAAATCTGGTAACACATGTAGACAGTAGTCTGGCCTTTCAACAACATGTATTCAAGGTAGTAAGACAATCATTCTATGTCACCCAGCTTATAAGGGTAAGGGATCCAGGTCCAAGGAAGCTATAGTGCCTCTCTACCTGTCCCTTATCAAACCCATTGAGTATAATGCCCCCTTCAGCATGTACCTGACTAGGCATATGCAACAGCAGGAATGCCTATAGAGGTTCCTCTGCAAAGATCACCTTAGAACCCTGCTCTATACACTCTGTCTCCTACAGGTTTGTGAGAAGCGATCTGTGCCCAGATGGAGTTTTTGCACACCTGCAAAATGAACAGCACCAGGCACACCAGATCCATAGGTTCATAGGTTCATACTAGGCTATCTGCCCTAGGGCATTTATAAGCCTAGCCAGAGTGTGTATGGCTTTCGCCACCCATTTTAAATTAATTTTGCTATGCCCTTTTTCGAGGTTAGTATACTGCGCTTCTGTCTAACAGTGACACAGAAGTGATACCCGGGGTAAACCTACGATCTCCCATCCACTCATCAAGATTCCTCTTGAAGAGAGTCAATGAGGGACTCTGCCTAACCTGGACTGGGATTTTATTCCAGAGTGAAGGGAGCCTCTGGGTTATGAATCTGTCCCTCCAGCATGTCCTATTTATTTCAGTGCTGAGGTTTAAGTCCCTCGAGCGTGTAGCTCGATGGGATTTGGATTTTCTGAGGTGCAGCATGTCCATTAATTCCGGGTTGGACATGGCTTTATAAGTCAGGCACAGATCGCCTCTGAGCAGGCGGTATGCCACTGAGTAGAGCTGGAGTTTCTTTAACCGGGCAGCATACGGCATCTGTTTGAGCCCCTTGATCCTCTTGGTGAGGTACTTTTGGGGTATTTCCAGTTGCTGCAGGTGTCTGGTAAGGTACATCCCAAAAGGGGCATTGTACTCAATTATGGGCCTGATGAGGGATGAGTAAAGAGGCACGATGACCTCCCCTGATCTAGATGTGAATCCCTTCATGATTAGGTGGGCTATATAAAATGTTTTTCTAACCACTTTGGCCACGTGGTTGTCAAATGAGAGATTGCTATCAACTTGGGTCCCAGAGCTTTAAAATTTGCTTGCAACATAAATAGGACATGCTGGTGAGACAGATATGCATCTCAAAGAATCCCCATGCTCTGCAAGAGGCTCCTCATCCATGTGAAGCATAGTTCATCCCTAACCATATTCAGAAGTAACCTTGACAACTGGATAGCAAATCATAAATTCATCCCCAGGCTGGCCGCCATGTCCCTTCTAGACAGAGGCCATGATAAACATTCCCTGACTAACACTGGATGGGAAATCATAAACTCAGCCCAGGGTTGCCCCCACCCATGTCTCTTCTAGACAGAGTCTGATGGTCAACATTCCCTAATATACCCACCACAAACCTTTTAACAACCCCCTAACATACCCCTCCAATTTAGTCGCATATGTTATACAGGGATGCAATTGGGTTGGGTTGCATGGCTGGGCTTATAAATGCCCTGGTGCCTGTTACATTCACATGTATAGACTAGGCTATCTGTTTGTGGAGTTAATAATACTGCATGTTGGTAAGCTTGCACTTGTGTTTACTGTAGACTGGTTGTTGAAGAGAAAATACTTTGCCACTTTTAGATATCATCACCGTTTTGGACAGCAATTAAAAGACATATCACTAACACAAAAACCAGCAACAGAGTTTATGTACACTAACATATTTGAGAGCCCTATGTAGCACTTTTCTATGAGTAGTGAGGTTCTGCGGTTGTGATACTGCCCAAGAGTCATTCAGGAATGTTACAAAAAAAAGATATCTGACACGGTTTTTATTTTTTACTTATTTTTGTTAAGTGAGGTAGAGAACTGACCTACACTGGCTTTTTTTCAAACTTAGCCTTGAAGCAGTGTTTGGCTAAATGATTTGCTCAGAGTGATACATGTGAATAGAGGCTGAGGGATTCAAACCCTTGACTACAGAGAGCAGCTCATAGCCTTAATTCTCTCTGCTAGCTGCTATCTTATCAATTTGCGAGTTGCTTTAATCTCTTATTACAATATGCAAAGTGTGTTTTAACATTTCTGCCCCCCCCCAAAAAAAAAACACAAACCGCTGCGGCGCATCGTGAGTTGCTTTTGTATAGCAACTCTAATTCTAGAAAGAAAAGGAAAACTGCAGTTTAGAATGTTATTGCAGACCTGTTTTGTTACTGTTGTTTGTGATACATGAAACTAAACATTAGCAAATAGCCTTTATAAAGTAATAGTGGCAATAATTAAATAATAACTTATGGTATTACAGAAGCTTGTATAATGCATTTCAAAACGTGGATACTTGGGTTCAGTAACACTGTCATAGAACAGCAAACATGAGGTTCTGACAAGCAGTACAAAAAGTGATTTATATTACTGCCCATGCTAGTCTTGGTCATGTAGTGCACTTGGTTGTGCGGGTAGAGTGGCAATAATTGTACTTTGGGGGCATTAGCGACAGAGTCCCCATATTACACTGTAATTCTGTACTTGTATGTATACATTTACTTATTTATTAATTCTTTTTTCGGTACTTGTATTTATGTGCTTTATTTTCTGTCTGATGACCAGATAGATGGGCTGATCGACTGACCATTTCCAGACATGACACTGAGATGAAGAGAAAAGGCAGCATAATAAAGACAGAAATGTAAAGACAGGATTATGCATTTGCTGAAGATAAATGACAACAAAAATATTATACAAGTACAAACAGTTAGGCACAGATTTTATAATTAACATTATTCCATAATCATTACACTCGTGGTAGAGCAAATAAATAAAAATTACAGATTTATTTATTTATCCTTTGTTGACCAGGTTTAGTCCGACTAGGCTAGTGCCCTCTTTTCAGGGGATACTAGAGGTGGCATTTACACTACTAGGGATAATTTGGCCACGGCATCAGAAAACTTTCCCTTCTCTTTTTGGTAGGTGTCATGGGATCTTTTACATCCATCTGAGCTACCACCAACTACTTACTGGTGAATAGGTTTGTTCCCTTAATGGTAATTTATTTAGCTGGGGTATTAGCCAAGACTTAGCATTTTTTTTTTCAATAATAATTCTTTATTTTATTTTTTCCAAACAACTAATACAGTACTACCAACTACTTACAATATGTACATGAATGCTTCCAACAGTTACATAGAATCATTATACATACCTATACACTTCTAAAAAAAAAATAATGAAGAAAAAAGAACTAGTAACCATATAAGACTTATCTCAATAAAATTCAACAGTTATTCAGTTTTTCCCAGCGAATAGTGGAATGGAACTTTAAGCTAATACAATGTTAAAGATTTGTTCCCATATTTTTGTATTGTTTACATTTTTCTTATGATCACTAATTAGAAATTTATGTGCTAGAATATGTTTGGTGGCTACTATCTTGAAATTTTGCCATGATGTCTGTAAAGGGTTCAACCAATTGGAAGCTATATATAACTTCATCAACAAAAATATTGACTAGTATAATTCTTTGGGTTCTTTCCAAGTTGGGTGGTGGAATATGTAAAATCGTAAATTCCCAGGAGAGTGTGGAATGTTGATATCCCATTTTTGTAGTTGAAGTTTCAAGGAATTCCAGAGTTTGAAAATACATTTACAACTCCAAAACATATGTAGGAGGTCGGCTGTTTGATCTATACAATATGGGCATTTTGGTGAGTTCTTCGAGTTAAATTTGTGTAGAGGTGATAATAATGCGTTATTAAATATCATCAATTGGGTAAATAATAGTTTCTGAAGGGACACAGATTTTATGGTTAAGTGAATTGCTTTTAGTATTTTACTTTCTTCAATTGTCAACAATTTCTCTCCAGTATTTGGAAATTAATATTTGATTATTATATTTTATTTCTTTAATCAAACCATATGCTGCAGTTATATATTTACATTCCTGTGTAAGGGTTTGCCATAAGTTCAGACACATGTTTAAATCTTCTTCTTTAATTATGTCATTCCCTTTACTAAGGTAACTTATTGATAGGTCTTTAATTGTCTTATTATAATTAGATACGATTTGGGAGATTCAACTCTTCTAAAATATTGTGAATCGGGATACCTAAAAAAGGATATAAATCAAGTAGGGTTAAATTAATTATAAGTGGGAATTTCTTAAGGTCTATCAGCTGGTTACCAATTTTCAGATTTGGATTTTTGTGAAATGGTTGAAGAATTATCATACTTTGCAAAAGATTTAATGAGTTAAAGAGATTTTGTACTGAAACTATATATGTTTTGATATGTTCCAACACGAAGTACACTTTAAGAGTATTTTTGTTTAAAAAAGGTAATGCCTTGCAGTTAATATCCAATTCCTTGACATGTTTATGATTAAGAACCAGCCATTTGGGAACCCATTTTGAGTTACACCCATCAAAGTTAATTATTCTTAAAAGTCTATTGGTGTTTATTATTAAATAATATGTTTCGAAATTAGGTAGATCCAACCCTCCCTATTTTGAGCCATCAATTTATCATACGATATCCTAACTTTTCTAGGTTCCCATAGAAATCTAGCTAGTTCTGTATGAAGCTGTTTGAAGAATTTTTTGGAGATTTGAACTTGTGATGCTCTAAAAATATATAGTAATCTAGGAAGTATATTCATTTTAATAATTGAAGTCTTCGCCATTATTGGTAATTTCAGATTATCCCATCTTTTCAAGTCAGATACTATCTGCTCCCAAATAACCTTAACATTATTGAGATAAAAATCTCTGTTGTCAGTTGAGAAAACCACTCCTAAGTATTTTATTTTTTCTTCTGATTTTACCTGCCCTACTAATGGTAATAGTGAAAAAGGTGTAGGTGTCTTTAATGGGAATATCTTAGTTTTTTAAATTTAATTTATAATTGGAAATTTTGCAAATTCTTCTACTGCCTTTAATATTTTATTAGTATCCTAAACAGGTGTTGTGCAATAAATACTCAAATCATCTGCAAAAGCAGCCATTGTGATCTTCGTACCATAGATCCTTGGAGCATTATGATAGATATTTTGTTTAATGTGCAAAAATAGAGGTTCCAAATACAAATTGAATAACAAGGGATATAAAGGACAGCCTTGACGTGTACCATTTTTAATTTGAATTCTTTTGAAAGATTCCTGTTAATGACTAGATTTGTATAAGGATTGGTATATAATTTTTAAAGTTGAAGTGAATTCTTGGTATGTTAAAACATGTTAAAATGTCAAATAAATATTCTAAGTTCACTCTATCAAATGCTTTTGTGCATCAATTATAAGTGCGTAAAGATTATGGTTTTATGGGTGGCATGAGAAATCATTGTATGCAGTGTTAATGTATTATCTATAGTTTGTCTGCTATTTATAAAACCGCTTGTTCATCAGATATTATAGGGTTAATTACCATTTTCAACCTGTTAGCCAAAATCGATGTCATAATTTTCATATCTATGTTTAAAAGTGAGATGGGTCTATAATTATCCGGTTTTGTCGATCAGTATTTTCTTTGGTATGAGAATAGTTTTCGATGCATTAAAGTGTGGGTCAGTAATTTTATTGTTAATAATATAGTTAAAGACCACTGACAGTATTTTCCCCAGAATATCACTAAAAGTTTTATAAAATTCTGTAGTCAAACCATCCGTCCCGGAGCTTTGTATGGCTTCAATTTCTTGATAACATCAGTTATTTCCTCTGAAGAAATAGGTTTAATCAGGTTCATATGAAGCTCATCATTAATCTTTGGAAATACAATTTTCTGAAGAAAATCATTATTATTCTTATTTGGATTTACATCCTGTTGTTCACCATATAGTTCTGAAAATATTAGTTCAAAACCTTTATGATATCTTCCGTATTGGTGTATGTTTTATTGTTGAAGGGTATTTCAGGGATTTGGGAAGGAGCCTTCGGTTGATTAATAATTCGTGCTAGTGCTTTTGACGTGGTCTGTATGTGATTAGCATATTTTACCAGCATTTTCTGTTCATGGAATGATAATTTACTGTTTTGTAATAAAAAAAGTTTCTTCTGACAATTTAATAATTCCGTTCGGTTTGTTTACTATAATTTCTAATTAATTCCTGATCTAATAATTCAATTTTTGATTCCAAGTCATGCATATCTTTCACTTGTAATTTCTTGTAGAAAGTAGCTTTTGGATAAACATTCCTCTAATTTGCACTTTGATAGTTGCCCATTCTATGTCTGATGGATGTCGGTTTTCTAAAAGCTTATTTAATAATTGATTAAAAAACTCCTGAGCTTCTTTTAATACATCCTCTTTATGCAATAGATATGGATTTAATGTCCAATTATAACCCCTAGCATGCAATTTATGACAAGTATCTTTCTTAAAGGTTAATGTGATCCTGGAGTGATCCGACAAATAACGAGCTTGTATGTATATATATATAGGGATCAAAACACATTAGTGTATCTGATATTAAAAAGAAATCGATCCTGGACCACATTTTATGACAGCTCGAATAAAATGTGAAGTTATTTGGATTCATTTGGTCCTTATTATATTTAAATGGATCATAAAGTTTAAAATCTGCTTTAAGTTCCTGCAGTGCTATCACTGCCTGATTATTATAAGATCTATGGGGACTTGTTTTATCTAGTTTAGGGTCTTGGTATGTATTCCAGTCACCTCCTATTATTATATAATAATTGTTATATTGGTTTAAAATAAAGTAAAGTGATGTTATGAAGGTTTGCTGATTGGTACATGGGGCATATATATTAAGAAGAATCACCGGTTTATCGTAAAATTTTGTTATAAAATTACATAACACCATCTTCCTTCTTTATCCATTTTAAAATCTAAAATTCTCTCTTGGAACTGAGTTTTGATGATTATTGCTACACCTGCACTATTAGTTGTCCCTTCCGCTATTACCCCTGATCCATTTTTATTTTTAATGGCAGTCCATTGATCATTAGCCAAGCGGGTTTGTTGTAACAATATCAATTGTGCTGTTGACTGAAGAAGTAAATGAAAAATAGTTTTTTTCAGATTCTGGAAACCTTTAACATTCCATGAGTCTATTATCCACATAAAAATACTTTTAAAATGTTAGTGTATATGTTGAATTTGAAAACGATACTAGATTCGGTATAATATCAGATTTTGAAATATCTGGAAGCAAACTAAATGCCCCATCCCTAACCAGTGCCTATCCACTATTCTCCTGGACCAGGACAAACATAGGTTTTAACACTGTTTATACTTCTATTGGTATACATCAATCCTAAATGACTATTATATAATAACACCCTAACAAGATATACAAAACCTATGATAACTACAACTAACCCTACAAAACTAACCTACACATTCCCCATTAAACACTAGTACCTATCTACAGCTCTTGAACATATTAGTTAGTTAACACACTGTTATGTCTTACATACCAATTTCTTATTCTACCCTGTAATGATTTACATACATTATTAATTAAATAATTGGTTATATTATCCTAGAATAACTAACTGTCTTATCTAACTTTGCCTAGGTAAGTATAACATGTTAACAGCAGCATTGATAAAAACAACATCAGTAACATTTTTTTCACCATTAATGTATTAATACTGTAAGAGATATATAGGTAACATAATGCACAGAATCTCTAGAACCACATAAAATATATATCCTTCCATTCCTTAGGAATAGGAGAGTGAATTATACATGTTAACACATATAGATTATCATAGCATTAATAAGGAGAAAGTTTTTTGTAGTAACATAAACAATATAACAGTCATTTCAAAGGCAGAAATGCAAAAATATCAATAGTATATAATTATAACTGCATTTCTATCTTCAGGCACACTATCTAGATCCAAAATAGAATAACTGTAGTAACTTTATATTGTTTCTAACATTGTAGTTAAATTACTCTATTTAACCATATGTTACAGCCCAGTTTAAATCCTTACCTGAATAAGCTGACATTTCTTTATACAAAATAAAAGTCAAACCTCTCTAAAATAGTCCAGGAGCCTCGTTTTGCCATTCTAAAAGCTTCCCTGGCTCCACAGAGCTCTGGCTACTTCCTGGTATAAAAATCTTGATTTTGAGTTCTCGAAGGGGACCCATTATGTGGACAGATTTCGGAAGTGCCACAACAAAAGCTGACCCTCTGGAGCATTTCTAGGACTTCCTGTTGACTCACAGACACACACAGTTCATCAAGGCTGCAGGAGTTCATGAAATCTTTAGATTTAAGCTGGACCTGTAAGAAAATACTGGTTAATGATTAAACAGGGGCCTGGTGAGAAAAAGAAGCAAACAAAGGATTTTGAAGCCTTGAGGTATAGTAGCCATGGAATCCCAGAATCTGTATTGCTGTACACAGACTGAATGTTCCAGTTAAGCTTCTGAAGTTGGAAGGGATTTAAAAGTCTTCAAAAGGTGAGTTTTGCTTCCTTTTTGTAGAAACAGAATATTTGGCTCCATCAAATGTAAAGATTAATGTACTTGGATACTTCATCTGAATTTTATATTTTTATCAATAAGAAATTTGCAGTAAGGGGCTAATGCTTGTCTGGCTTGTCTGATTTGCATTGGTAGATCTTGACCCATAGAAACTCTGTTATTTTGCCACATTACAAAACCTCCTTTCTTTTCATAGTTAGAATTATTTTATTTACATCCTGGTAATTCAGAATTTTGACATAAACCGGTCTAGGAATATTTGATGCTTGTGATTCCTGAGAGCTCTGTGTGCTCTTTCTATGACTATTTAGTCCTCTAACAATATTTCCAGTATCTGTGTAATGGTAGGCATTAGATCATTATATTGAATATTTTCCGGGATTCCTCTAATAATTATGTTGTTTCTTCTGGATCTTGCCTCTAAATCCAGGATCTTGGTCTGCATAGTTTGAATGTCCAGGTCATGAATATCTGTTTTTGTAAGAAATGTTATTCTGTCCTCATTATCAGATATTCTAGCCTCAGATTTATCTATTCTGTCGAGAATTTGACTGCATGTGGCATTAAAAGCAAGTATCTGGTTTGAAAGTGCATTTAAAGATTCTTGTATGGGTAACAGTGCTGTTTTAATGTCCCCATGTTAGCTAGCTGATCCGGTTGGTTTGTTCCTCCTGTTTTTAAAAGATCTTGTGGTTTTACAGTTTTCTGTCTTTAAATGTAGAGTCTTTCTCTGGTGACATCAGCATTGATAATTTAGTTTTAGTTGTTGTTGTGTCCATATTTTTGTCCAGTTTTGACATCTTGAAACAGAAATCAGATAGATCCTTTGTTTATAGCTCTATTCAGAGTCAGGCAGACAATCAGCTTTAATCCTGTGAAATTAATTAGTTTTTCCTTCGTTCTTTTGATTCTCAGTCGTAGTTTGGTTGTAGTAGAATAGTTATATCCGGTAATTAATGCAAAAAGACTTGTAGTATATCCTCAGGGTTACTTATTCTTGCGAGTAACTGGAGAGCTGTAGATGTACAGTGTCTACAGAAAGGCGGCCATCTTTGTCTCCGAGACTTAGCATTTTGAACACAAGGCAAGTGAACCAATAAGAAGCTTTATCTGTTAAAAATAGACAGTGGAGATTACTAGCAACGTTATAGCCGTGTGTATAGTAATCTAGAAGGATGTCAAATCTAAACATTTTCTCTTCTGACATCTGAATCCTTTGTGTGTTATAGGAAAAATGAAGAGGTTACAAAGGTAGACCATATTCGAGTTTGGATAAAAAGATGATTTTGGCAATAGCAGTCATTTCTGCTGGTGACAGGAGGTGAGATATCTAAAAGTACAGCTTAAGTTGGGAGAGGACTTTATTTGTGACATAGTCTGAGTGGTTTAAAAAGTGAGACTGATCAAGAGATAGACTGACGTATTTGCATTCTGTAACATTTGAGATAGTACTTGTATTCAGTAAAGTAACACTTCTGTATGGTAGCCCTAAATCTCCATTCTAGTTGCTACATATATCCCCGTCTGTAGTCATATGTTTTACAGAATGTGCTGACATTATTTCTCCCATGTACTGCCTGTCCTCTAGTATATGTATATGCAGTACTGTCAGACTTTCTTCATGTGACTGATCCTCTATCTGTTCTCTTTACCCTCTTGATAAACTTTCTCTGGTGGAGGACATCTGTTTCCTGCCTGTGAAGGCTGTGTCTTCCACAACTTGATCAATGCTGAGGACAGAGAAAGAATGACCTGATCACTATACCAAACATTTAATCCATGTGTTTTCTGGCCTTGTTGTGACTACATGATACCTTTGTAAAAGTTACCGATGCAAAAGTCTGATTTCCAACAACAGCTGGCTGAAACAATAAAATCAGTGGCTGCACTTAAGTCTAAATCTCACTTTATATACAGACATTTTACTCCTGTAAGCCAGCAAATCCCAAATGGATCTACAAGCACAGCTGCAAAAAAACATTCTCTAGGTTAAGCCACTGGACATCAGGCGTCAAACTTTTACTCAGTCCTGCCAAGACCAATGTAATGCTTTTTGCGGCCTCCCTCAAAAATATCTACATTACCCACTATATTACTTAAAGATTCTACAGGTAATTTTTATTTATTTAACATTTGTTTACCGGGAAAGTCTAAATGGGACACAACCTATTTTCAACGGAGGCCCGGGAAGAAACACTCCAGATGCAGATGTGGAAGTAATTAGAAGGGATCAGGAAAGTGACAGTGATGGCAAGAGGAGCATCTGTGTAGAAATTTTGTATTTTTTCTTTGGAGCTGACCATCGTCTTACTCCTAGGTTATGTCCTCATTAACTGGGTCTACCAGACCCATCTTAGCTTCCAGTAGGCTAATCTTGGTGCATGTCAGGGACTAGTAAGGAGATAGTGTTTCCAGGGAGTATTCATCCATTATGACTTACTTTCCCTGCCCCCCACCTTGCACGCACCTGACATTCCTACTATGGATGTGCAATGGAGTATGCTGGCACATAGTGCCACCTCCATGGCAATACAGCCACTGCCCCATTTCCCTTGGAAAATATTCCTTTCCCATCCCCAGCTTCCACTAGAGATCTACCATGATGTGCACCCAAATGCACTCCCTACACCACCCCAAGATGTGCATGCCCATCCTCGCATATCAGTGTCTCAGAGGTCCAAACAGCTAAATGAAACCATGGGGCCATTGTCAGGGCTTCATCTTTCACTTCCGCTGCACCTGTGTAGAAGTTAAATTACAAATGAACAAACTTTATGGACCAGCAATCTACTTCAGTACGTATTCTGTATTTTATATATATATATATATATATATATATATATATATAGACACACACACACACACACACATATATATTTTTTTCCAACACCATCAGTAAGCCATTAGGTCTCAGTTAATGATTCAATATCTCAACATTTAGCAGTGTTACCATTTAGTTACTGCCTCCCTCAGTGTGTGTGACACAGTAAAATCTCTCCGTACATCAGCTGCTATTCACAAATGCACACAGCAAGAAAAAAATGAGCAGTTGTGATCCATACCACGCCAATACTGCCTACCTGTTAGAATTGTGAGATGATTTGATGTGTTTTGCAGAAATTATGTTCAAGGAGAGGACCGCATCTGCAGCAGCATCATCAACTTCTGGTTTGTTTCTAATACGACCTTGGAAGAATAAACAAAAAGTTTCCTTAGATATACTCAGAAAAATAAAATCTTAGGGCAGATTCTAAAGTCTAAGCTTTTTTAGAATTATGTACCAAAACATCTTAAAAAACAAAAATATAACTATCAATACTAAAAAAAGAGCAATACTCTGTAGTGCTATCCTCATAAAAGATTTGATACAGCTACTCTGCACATATCCTTACTTGTAACAATATGTTATAGATTGCACCCAACTAAATTTTTTTCTTTTCTCCATTCTTCATAAGCTAAGCCTTAAATTGTTACATGTACTTCTGAATGTCATTACTACTACAGAATGTACCACCCCTTCAGAAAGGCAGTTCCAGTCATCTGCAGCCATTTAAACAAAATGATGCTTCTATCCCTCTCCAAACTCTCCATCCTGCTGCATGAATAAGTGCCCATTTGTTCTCTATTCTCTTATCTGAAAGATTGCACCCACCTAGACACTGTACAAATTTATGATACACAGACATTACAAACATCACTCTATAGCCTTCCTTCAAGACTACACCTGTTAAGCTGTTCTAGCCTCTTTATTTGGCCTTTTTGTGTAAGACTTTTGGGTGTGGTACATAGGTAGGTGTATACAGGACTTAACTAACAAGGACACCTTAATGTGTTTTTACTGATACACTTGGGACATCATTTATAAGTTTATACTGTTTACAGCATCTACATTTAAATATTTATCTTTCCTTAGAAGAAGTAACCTTCCTTTCTTTTGCCATCTTGATACTGGGCTTCTTCTAAGGAAAGACGAAAGACATATTACAACAAAATGCTTTGCTGGCTATTTTGACTGCAATACCCTTGGGGTGATAAAAGGCAAGGAATTTTGACCAAAAGTAAAAAATTAATTTCCAAAATGTTAGAGCCCTTATCACTGAAATAACTAACTCAAGAGCTTGATAAAATCCATCAAAGCCAGGTTTGAGGCTATAACAGCTACCCAAACCAAAGAATCATAAGGCATTTTTTTTTGTTATGCTTGTAATCTCAAAAGCACAGTGCAGCAATACGTTGACCTGACTGTGAATGATTACCTACACTGATGTTGAGGATCTAGAGAACCTACTGGCCAAGAAATTTAGCTGTAACTTTACCCCTCTTCTCCTCTCTTTCTGTCCCTCAAGATATATCTAAAACTGTCTCACCTCCAGCTATCACACAAGACCAAGTCCTAAAAGTGCCATCAAAAGCTAGAAATATGCATTGATAGGTCCTGACAATATCCATGGATACATTTTAAATAGCATGAAGCATGATTTCACCAGACCCCTAAACAAAACTGTTCAAACTCAGCCTCCATGCAGGTTTTGTACCAAGCAAATGAAGAACAGCTACAATCATTTCCCTGCATAAGGGGGACCGTCCACAAACACAGACAATTCCAGACTCATAAGTCAGACCAGCATCAAACACAAAGCCATAGAAAGACCTAACATGGAACTAATCGATCAGGACATAGGGAACTTCCACACATTGGACCTGTCTCAGTTTGGATTCATCAGAGACAGGTCACACTTTCTCAACCTGGTTGATTTTTTTAAAAAGTCAGCAAAGCAATGGATGAAGGAAAAACAGTACATACTACATACCTTCACTTGGCCAAAGCTTTGGATACAATCCCCCACTCTGGAATAGTGGAAAAGCTAAATTAACTGGGAATAAACCCTTATATCACCCACTAGACTGCCAACTGGCTCAGAGATAGGACACAGATAATCAAACTAGGGGAAGTTACCACCACAAGTAGACCAGTGACATCCCCCCAGGGTTCTGTGCTGCAACCTCTCCTGCTTGGCATCTACTTTTCTGAAATAAAAGCCAACAGCAAAGGGCTCTGGCTGACTATGTTTGCAGACGACAGTAAGCTAGGAACAGTCACTGAATCCCCAAATGACTTAGCCATCCTGCATGAAGGTTTATTTCAGATAAATAACTGGTTAAAATCATGGTCTGAAACAAAATGCCAAAAATCCATTACTGTATCCTTTTGGAAGTCATCTACCCAAGGGAACTACCACATTGACAATACTCCCCTAAGCGTTGACTTAGCTGTTCGGGATTTGGGAACTTATGTGGACAGTGACCAAACTTTCAAGCAGCATGTGTCTACTGATGTACAAAAGTCCTTCTATATACTGCACAGCTTATAAAGAAAGGGTTTGTGTCTAGATCTAGGGTTGCCACTGTCCCCTTTTACTCAGCCCTCATTACACCAATCATTAAATATAATACTCCCTTTGTCACGTACTTCTCCAGACACATGCAACAACTGTAATACCCAAAGAAATACATTACTAAAAGGATACAAGGCCTAAACAACATGTCCAACATGGACTGACTCAAAGCCCTGTCACTAAACTCGATATCCTATAGATTGCTAAAAGGTGATGTGAGGTATACAAAGCATCCTCTGACCCATAACTGATGGATTTACTGCACATCAGCAAGTCAAATGGTATCAGACATACTCAGTCTTGGGATATAAACCTCTTCTGCAACATCAACAGAATGGTCTGCAGGGACAAGTATGCTTTACGGAGGATACCGCTGCCATGGAACAGACTCCCCATCCACATAAAACAAAGTTAATCCCTGTCCCTTTTTAAGTGCAAATTAGATCTGTGGATGGGAAAAAGAAAATGTATTCCAAGACTGCCCCTGTACTAGTAAAGGACAGAGGCAGCTCCTAAATACTTTATCCCATGCATGGGTCCCCTCAGATTAAATATGGTATGATCCCAGTTATTCTTATTTGAGGTAATATACAACTATCAACTATGGGATAGGTAAAGCCAATCTATAACCATATGAAATAGGTTACTTGAAACAAAAACAGGGAAACTGGCTAGGCTTAAAATGGCCCACAAGGGCAGCTAGACTAGAACCTACCTATGAACCTATATACATTTGCCTCCTGCCTCTCATGTGATACTTTTATGCTGTCAAAACTGAGAGACATTTAGATTATAAGTTACATGATCATTAACATATCACAATGAGGGACTTGAATAAAGCCTTATTTAAACATTCCTTGGCATGTAGAATTTTTAAAAGAGTTGTATTATTTTACCGCTGAAAAGGCATCAATTGATGATAAAGGGGGCACCTGGCAGACTGGACTTGAGTACAGACAGCTGGTTCGGCAGCTCCACTTGAATGTTAACAGTTTAGTGTATTTCTATATGTATAATAATTTTTTTGATTTTTATTTCCTTTTTTCCTTATTTTGGTCATTATTAACCCACAATAACCCAGCTGGCATACAGTGAACCAATGTGAAAAGAATATACAGACAAATCATGTGGCAAAGATACTGAAAACCAACCATCATGACCTCCACTTTTCTCTCTGCAATGTTTTAATATGACTACTTCTACTACTTCTAAATACAATTTTAGGCTTCAAAACCATGTTTGTCAGTCATCTCACAGGTAAATGCTAGCTTCCATTTTTCAGTAATGGTTTTAAACTCAAATGCATGTAAACTACATGACAATCATAAATTCAACCATATCAATTTTATTATCTTTAGTAAGAAAGATGCTGTCTAGTCTTATAACAGGCTTGAATTTAGCATCCCTCTAACTTGTTTCTCCATGTCATCCAATAGTTTGTACAGGTAATCTTTCAATTTTAACATACTGTTTAAGAAATTAAGCTTGACAATTAACTATATGTCCTTTAATCAAACTTTTTTTCCTGATACATAGAATCACAATTATCAAAATGGAAATAAGCAATTGAAAAAGTTGGTTCATAGATTAGTACTAAGCTAACTGCCCTTGCGAGCCATTTTAAGCTTAGCCAATTATCCCTTGTGAGACTCAAACCCTGCACCTTGTGTTTGTAAGGCAAACACCTTAACCATTAGGCCACCCTCCTGGTTTTCTATAAATTGCAGACTGAAAACATTTTCCGTGCATATTTTTATTTGACATCCAAAAATGTAATGCTACTATAAGACTACATCATTTTTTTGAGTTACCCACTTATTCCTAAGATATATGGGATTCCCAGGATACACAAAGATCTTGCCCGCCCCCATTAACACCCATGGTAAATGCAGATAATTCTAAAACTCATTCCTTGGCTAAATTTGTTGATTTGAAGCTTAAGAGTCTAGACAGAAAGTTCCTACATTTATTAAAAGATTCATGAGATATATAAAAAAAAGGGAACAGCAGCTTATTTCAGGACAACCTGTTATTTGTTACTACTGATGTGGAAAAGTTATACTCTGTAATTCCCCATGATGTAGGGCTTAAATGCTTTCATGAAGTTTTACTTGAATTTTTCAACTTAGATGCAACTGAGATAACTTTATTCTCCACTATATGGAATTTATACTAAAGAGGAATTATATTTTAAGGGGAAATATTTACATCAAAGGAAGGTGGTTTCTATGGGGAGGCATGCCTTCATTTCTGTTTAACACTGAATTTCGTACCTGTTAGAATCATCACACCAGTTTCATTGATGATATTTGCATTTTTTGGACAACTGATCTTGACAAACTTGACTCATTTATTAAATACATTCATCAATTGATGGATTTTGTGAGATTAACTTATCAGGCATCCTGAGAAACTTTAAGATATCTACAAGTGGATAACAGGAAGGATAAAAAGTGCATTTCCACCACATACCGGAAAATCACTTATTCTAATATTTTTTTTTGCACTACACTAGCTGCCACTGTCATCTGCAAAAAAAAAAAAACAGCGGCCATTAAGGGGCAGTTGGTCAAGATAGCCCATATGGTATCGCAGTACACAGAATTTTTAAATTAACTATTTGTAGTGAAAGGAATGTTTATGAGAAGGGGATACCCAGAAGCCTTGGTGGTTGACAGTTGTCCATGAACTTACCATGAAAAGGGCGACTGGTCATTATAAACCCCTTTTGAGTAGTGGGGAGGTCCCTGGGGTTATCCCGGGTGACACAAGTAGTACTTATAAATTAAACACTTACACAAAGATGCTGGTCACATTTTCTGTAGATTTGACTGCATTATTTATGCCTAAGTGGGGCAACAGGAATGAAGAAGGAGAAGCCATTCTAGACTTCTGTCTGGCAAATGGCTTGACAGTAGCCAACACATGGTTCAGTAAGAGAGAGAGTCACAAGATCACATACAAGAGTAGCCAACATGCAACTCAGGTAGACTTCCTCCTAGTAAGGAAAAGGCACAGGGGTAGAATCCATGATTGCAAAGTTATCCCCAGTGAAACAGTCAGCCCACAGCATAAACCATTAGTTGCCACAATCAGCTGCAAGCAGTGGTCAGAGAAGGCTCTAAGGTCAACGAAGATCAAGCTGAAGACCTGGAAGATGACTGAGAGAAAGTACAGCAGTTCAAGGAATTACTCAGGGCTCTAGCACCCCAAGAGGAGGAGGAAATAGGTGGAGTTGAAGAAGAGTGGCAGCACCTAAAACAGCATGTGTTAGGACTACAGAACAGATATGTGGCCGAGCCAGGTATGGAAATAAGGTACATAAGGAAAGCTGGTGGTGGAATGCAGAAGTGCAGGAAGTCATCAAAAGAAAGAAGGAGTGCAGGAAGAAGTGGGAGACAGAAAAGACTAACCAGGCTAGGAAGGACTACTGGTTGGCTAACAAAGAAGCTAAGAAATAAGTTGCAATGGCAGAGAATAGGGCATCGGAGGCACTGTACCAATTTCTGGAAAGTGACACAGTAAGGGGCACAAATAAACTATACCAGGTTACAAAGCAAAGACAGAAAGATAAAGAAGACAGTCAGACACCCTTCATATGGGATGCCAGCAACAACCTGCTCACCAGCCCACAGGATATCAAAGGCAGATGGAATGAGTATTTCCAGCAGCATCTGAATGAAGAAAACCCAACAGAAGCAGTGCTGCCTCAGAAACACGCTATGATGAGAGTAGAAGAGGAGCCCAGCTTAGAAGAAGTAAGAACAGCACTAAAGAAGATGAAGTCAGGGAAAGCAGCAGGCTCAGATGAGGTCACAGCAGATATGATAAAGATGCTGGGTGAACTAGGTGAAAAATGACTCCTGAGGGTACTAATTGCAGTGTGGAGAGAAAGGCGTATCCCAGATGACTGGAAAATAAGCATACTTGTGACAGTGTACAAGAGCAAAGAGGACATGCACAACTGTGAGCAGTACAGAGGCATCAAACTCCTACCACATTGCATGAAAGTTCTGGAGAGGGTGATTGATAAATGGATACGCAGAGTAGTAGAATGTAAGATAAGAGATGAAAAGTTCGGATTCATATCAGGATGGAGCACAATTGATCCGATGTTTGCATTGAGACAGCTACTTGAGAAGACACTAGAGATGAGGAGAGAGTCCAACTGGGCATTCCTGGACTTGGAGAAAGCATATGACAAGGTCCCAAGAAAGCTGATCTGGGCAGTACTGTGGTGGTTTGAAGTCCCAGAAACATTGGTAGAATTAGTGCAGGCTATGTACAAGGACCCAGTGACTCAAGTACGAACAGTGTTCGGCTTCACCGAGGGGTTCGCAGTGGGATTAGGTGTACACCAGGGTTCAGCTCCGAGCCCACTACTGTTCATACTGGTGATGGACTACATCAGCAAACAGATTGGAGGGGACAGATCAACAAAGCTGCTGTATGCAGACAATGTGGTAGCACAAGCAGACTCTGAGCTAGAACTTTAGCAAAAGATAAGAAACTGGAATGCAAATCTGAAGGCACATGGGATGAAACTAAGCACAGATAAGACGGTGGTAATGGCAGCAGATTGAGAAAATCAGAAGAAGCTGAGAATAGAGATAGACGGAAAGATAATGGATCAGGTAAACAACTTCAAGTATCTGGGAGGGGTGGTTGAGGAGAAGGGTAGTCTGAATGAAGAGGTCAAAGCTAGAATTAGAGGGTCTGCAGCCAACTGGCACAGAGTATCAGGTGTAGTCTATGACAGAAGCATGCCAAAGAAGCTGAAAAGTAAGGTATACAAGATAGTGGTGCAAGCGGTACTACTGTATGGTACAGAAACATGGGCAGTAAAGGCAGAACAGCTGAAGAAACTAGAGGTGATGTAAATGAAGTGCCTGAGAAAGGTGGCAGGATGCACACTGTGGGACACATGAAGAAATAAGGACATAACAGCAGAAGCCAAAGTAGCTCCAATTGCAGAAAAGATCAAAGAGAACAGATTACAGTGGTTTGGGCATGTGTAGAAAAGCAGAAGACAATCTGGTATGGAAGATTTGGGACAGACAGGAAGAAAGTAAAAGGAAGCGAGGATGTCCATCAAAGAGGTGGATGGATTGTGTGAAAGAAGATCTGCAACAGTCAGGCATGAGTATTGAAGAACGCAGGAGTGTAGCACTGAAATGAGCAAGTTGGCGACAGTTAACACGATACCTCAACCCCATGTAGAAAAAAATGGGAAAAAGGGGGCTGATGATGATTTAAGCTTACACAATGAAATCGGGGCATTATCAAGTTTAATAGGAATGTTGGAAATTTTGCCAACATAGCACTATCACTGGCTTATAGTCATCATCATCATCATCTTTCAGCTTTTCCCGTTAGGGGTCGCCACAGCGGATCATCTCTTTCCATTTCTTCCTATCCTCTGCATCTTGCTCTGTCACACCAACCGCCTGTATGTCCTCTCTCACTACGTCCATAAACCTTATCTTAGGCCTTCCTCTTTTCCTCTTACCTGGCAGCTCCATCCTTAGAATCTTTTTCCCAATATACCCATCATCCCTCCTCAGCACATGTCCAAACCAACGCAATCTCGTCTCTCTTGCATTGTCTCCAAACTGTCCAACATGAGCTGACCCTCTAATATACTGATTCCTAATCCTATCTATCCTAGTCACACCGAGTGCAAATCTTAACATCTTTAACTCTGCCACATCCAGCTCTGACTCCTGCCTTTTTGTCAATGCCAATGTCTCCAACCCATATAACATAGCTGGTCTCACTACCCTCTTGTAGACCTTCCCTTTCACTCTTACTGGTACCCGTCTGTCACAAATCACTCCTGACACTCTTCTCCACCCATTCTACCCTGCCTGTACTCTCTTCTTCAACTATCACTGGCTTATAGTAGAGAGAGAAATTTTAAAACCTGTCGATAAATGTCAAACCTAACAAGAGTGGGAGACCTGAAGGAACATTTAAGTACAGCAGATGTAGTCAGTGTATTTATATTACGCACAAAAAATGTACCTTTTTTTTTTTTTTTTTTTTTTTTAAACTAGCGTTCAACAACATTAAGGGGAATTTTAATTTTTACAGTAAAGGAGTTGTATACATCTCTTACTGTGTTGTTTGTCCAGGATTTTACATAGGTAAGACTGAGAGGAGCCTATATGAACATATTTATGAACATACTTTAGACATTAAAAAACTAAAATTAACAAATGCCTTGGCCAAACAATTAAATGGGAATCCAGACCACAACTTTTTCTTTAGGGTTTTGGAAAGGACTGGGAGAAACCCAAGGGGTGGACCATGGAAAGAACAACTGGAAGCCAGAAAGTTACAATGGCAGTTAAGATTAAGGGCAGACACTACACCAGGATTAAATGACTGTGTCAATTAAAGTATTTTGAAGCTTAAATGTTACCAACTTTGATTTGTATTTTGTAGTTTATTTATACAGACTTTTAACTAGGTTTTTAACACTGTTATTTATGAGATGTGTAATAATCACAATATGGAGTTATCTGTTTATTGGATACGAGTGGTGATGTGATTTCAACAAATGTGAAGTCTTAGCCTGAATTTCATTCTGATGAAGTCTCGTTACATTTAGAGATGAAAGCGCTTAAATTACTGTAATCAAATTTTTATACTGAAACATTTTATGCTCATGTCACTGAAGTTTTTTTGGAAAGGCTTAGTAAAGTGGTTAACAGAAGGTAATAGAAATTTTATATTCAGGAAGTGCTGCCAACATGAGTATTTATTTAAACTTGTTTAAATGTGAATGTGTATGATTTTGATAAAGTCTGTACATGATTTGAGAAAGGACAAAAACACTCAACCTTTTAAATATGTTGTATACTCTAGCTGGGACTTTAGGCATTTTTTTCCATACCTTTCTGTTGTCAACCAACAGGTAATTCACCAGAAAGTGTTGGTATGTCTATAAATTATATACACAATTATATATACGTGCACTGTATGTATGTACATGTGTATATACACGAACACACACAGTGGTTTCTCTGATTTTCTGGCCTCAGATGACCTTGTCAGCCTCAGGCGATCACAAAGATTTAGAATGAACTCAGTTACTCAGTTTAGGAATCAATCACCTATCAAGACTTGCTCAGAATTACTACTGAAAGCAGAAAAAGATTAGTTGTGTACAATATTACCATTAACAATAGATGTCCTTCTCTTCCCTGTTGCAGTATTCTTAACATATGGGAGTTGCCTTTCTGCAATGACCTGACGTGGGCCAGTATACAAAAGACTTTTACTACTAGGGATGCATAGTACTTTGCATGTATGCTGCTGTCAGACATTGGCCATAAAAGTGACAAACACGCACCCTCCTCAGAACTGAGTCCCCCAGGAAAAACACCCATGCAACAGAGTATGTACGTCAAGTAAATCCAAGCAACAACAAAGTTGCAACAGGGAAGAGAAGGACATCTATCGTTATGGTAAGATTTTACACAACAAATCTATGTCCTTTTGTTCCTCTATTGCAGTATTCTTAACAAGAGGGAGAATGAGAAGTTATGTACTTACCATAATGTTCCATGTTAGTTGTCTTCTTCTCGCCTTCTTTCTTGCTGGATGGGACAGGGTCCCTAGCACCTTAGTCCAGGGTGGCTCAATGGAACAGACTCTTGAGTACAGTGGAACCAAACTCAGCCCGACTTCTGGAAGCGATGGCCAGTTTGTAATGAGAAATGAAGGTATGAGGGGAGGCCCATGTGGCCGCTGCACAAATAGAATCCATGGGTAACCTTGCTTGAAAAGCTACTGAGGAAGCTAATGCTCTGGTTGAATGAGCTCTAGGCTTGGTAGAGGGCTCCTTGTGCCTCAATTGATAGATTAACGTGATAAGAGAGGTCAACCATCTGGACAAGGTTACTTTAGAAACTGGAAGGCCTTGCTTTCCTTCCGCGTAAGACAGGAAGAGTTGCTCTGATTTTCTCGACTGTTTTGTTCTATCAAGATAGAAGTGTAGTTGACGGTGGACGTCTAAACAATGTAGTCTTCTCTCAGCTCTATCAGTATAATTTGGGAAGAAGACTGGGAGATAGTCTGATTAAGATTTTTTTCAGAGAGTACCTTGGGTAAAAAGGAAGGATTAGTCCTAAGAGACACTCTATCTTTGTGAAAAACAAGATAAGGGGGGCGCACAGAGAGAGCTTGTAGTTCCGAAACCCTTCTCGCTGAGGTAATAGCTACCAAGAAAAGTGTTTTCCACAAGAGCAGTTTTAACGAGCAGGAAGTAGCTGGCTCAAAGGGAGGCAGAATTAAAGAAGACAGTACCAAATTTAGATCCCACGGTGGAGGAGGGTCTTTAACCGGGGGCCGAAGTAATGGGGTTCCTTTTAGAAAGGCTTTGCAAAGCTTGTGGGACATAATACTGGTCTCTCACAAGCCATTGTGAAAATTTGCAATAGCCGCCAACTGGACCCTGATAGTGGCTGAGGAAGAGCCCATTTGGAAAAGTTCCGCCAAAAACTCTAGAACTGTTTGGACAGGAGCTGTGAAAGGGTCCACTTGATTTTTCCTTGCCCAAATAGAGAAACGCTTCCATTTACTAGCATACGTCCTTCTGGTGTTAGACTTGTGAGAGGCAAGGATGATATCACTTACTGACTGAAAAATTAAGGGAAGCCTGGCTAGGGTTGGAAGTGGAGCAACCAAGTTGTGAGGTTGAGAGATGGAAGGGACTGGTGCAGCCTGCCCGATTGATGGGTCAGAAGGTCTGGCACTGGGTCCAGATGCCAGGGCTGCTCTAGTAGATGACGTTGCAGGAACGAAAACCAGACTTGTCGGGGCCAGTAAGCGGCAATGAGGATCATCCTGGATCTCAAGGCAGTTGCTTTCTGGACTAACTGGGTAATTAAGGGAAAAGGGGGGAAAGCATACAGAAGACCCCGGGGCCACTCGTGGACTAGAGCGTCTCTGGGAGGGAGACCCGGAAGAGGAAAGATGGTGAAGAAATCCTGACACTTGCTGTTTTGAGGGGTTGCGAAAAGGTCGCAGCAAGGCTGACCCCATCTTCTGAATATTTGTTTCGCTACTAGATGGTTGAAAGACCACTCGTAGGGCATGAGAATGGCCCTGCTCAGTCTGTCCGCTATGACGTTGGACTTCCCTGGAATATGCGTTGCTACCAGAAACCGTTGAGAAGAGA
Organism: Protopterus annectens; assembly: GCF_019279795.1. Lineage (NCBI taxonomy): Eukaryota > Metazoa > Chordata > Ceratodontiformes > Protopteridae > Protopterus > Protopterus annectens. The sequence continues at coordinate 1,701,636,674 of NC_056729.1, read as the reverse complement.
TCGCCCACTGCCAAATTCTGAGCACTTCCCGACATAGGGGGTAGGACCTGGTTCCGCCCTGCTTGTTGATATACCACACTACAGACATATTGTCTGTCTGAAATGCAATCGTCCCGGTGGGTAGAGAGTTCTGAAGGGCCTGCAACGCCAAAAGTACCGCTCTCATCTCCAAGACATTTATGTGCAGGTGCCACTCGAAGGGTTGCCATGTGCCCTGGACTGTCCTGCCCTGAAAATGCCCCCCCCCCCCACCCGATCAGGGAGGCATCCGTTGTCACGGTGGCAACCGGAGGGGGGAGAATAACAGGTCTGCCCAGGAGCACCTGGGGCGAGACCATCCACCACGAGAGGTGTCTCTTGCATGACTGAGTGATGAGAATGTTGTGAGACATGGGAAGCTGCTGAAAGGACTATTGGGAAAAAAGCATTTACTGCAGTAGCCGCATATGAAAACGAGCTAGGGGGAGCAAGGTGATTGTTGCTGCCATGAGACCACGTGTTTTCAGTACGAATCAGGCATGGACCCTGTCCTCCTGTAGAAGGATTTGAACATGGCTGCGAATGTCTGAAACTCTTTGTGTAGGTAGTTTTGCCGACAACTCTACCGTGTTTAACAGCGCTTATGAAGGTAATATGCTGACAGGGTGACAAGGCAGACTTTTCGAAGTTTATAGAGATGCCTAGCGCTCTGCACGTTTGCACAGCGTAATCCCTGGCTTGAAGTAGCTGGTGCCTGGTGGTGGCAGTAAGGAGCCAGTCATCTAAATATGGAAACACCTGGAATCCCCGTCGTCTCAGGTGAGCCGCAACCACTGCCATGCATTTGGTAAACACCCTGGGGGCTGTGGTGAGGCCATAGGGCAGGGCTCTGACTGGCTCCCAGCCAGAAGCGGAGAAACCTTCTGGAGCGCCTGTTCATTTTGATATGGTAGTACGCATCCTGAAGATCTATAGAGCACATCCAATTGTCCTGACCCAGAAAGGGTAGAATGGACTGTAGCGTGACCATCCGGAACTTCGTTCTTTGAACAGACTTGTTCAGCCTGCTGAGATCCAAAATAGGTCTCCAGTCCCCCGTCTTTTTTGGTACCAAAAAGAATTTGGAGTAGATTCCGGATCCTTGTTGGTCTGCTGGGACTGGCTGGATGGCCCTTTTTGACAGCAGCTTTGAAATTTCTGACGCTGCTTGATCTCTCAGACCGGGTGGAACGTCTGGAAGAGGCCCTTTTGGTTGTTGCGGGGTGTGGATAAAGGGGATTCTGTAACCCTCGGATATGATCGACCGTACCCATCTGTCTTGCGTAAGGGAATGCCAGGCTTCTGGGTACAGTGAAAGTCTTCCCCCGACTGCCTCCGAAGGTGGACAGTCGGGCAGCTCCTCAGGGGTGCTGGAAGGGTTTGTCAGAGAAAGATTCTCTGCTACCCTGATTTTGCGGACCCCCCCTGCCCCTAGGACGGCATCTGTTATTGTTCCCTCCTCTGCCTCTGGAGGGGAGCTCACCACGTGCATCAGGCAATATTCCCTGGGGTTTACGGAACCACATCTTTCCGCCCTTTTGACCCTTAGGGTATGGTCTAGAGGGGGCGGAAAAACGGACTCCCACGGCAGAGAGAGTCTTGCCTTCCTGCTCACACCTGGTCAATGTATCCTTCACTTGAGGTCCAAACAGGGCAGAACCGTCAAAGGGGGTGTTAGTGAAGGACGCCTTGAAGGGGTCAGCAAAGTTGCACAGCCGCATCCAGGCGTGTCTCCTTAGAGCAACGCCCGTGCCTGCAGCCCTACTCGCTCCATCGGCTGCATAAGAAATGAGCCGCATGGAGGAGTTGACAATAGAGTTCGGGGTCCCCAGCTGGGAGTTGATCTTTTCCTGGGACCCCACAGCTGTTGGCTCCTGTAAGATATCACCCAGTTCTTTAAGGAGGTCTCTCTAAAGACGGGTGAAATGGCATAAGTCATTCAGCGATCGCATGGCAAAGGTCGCTGAAGAAAACATCCGCTTGCCATACCTATCCCATAGTCCTAGATTCCTTATTAGGAGGATGGACAGGTACTGAAGGGTCAGCCAACTCCTTCTTAGTGGCTGCCGCCATCACCATGGCATCCACGGGGATGCCCTTGGAGAGAAACTGCTTGTCTGCCGGGGCTGTAATAAATTTTGTAGGCTTCCGGGGAGTTGGTTCCATAGTATTCGGAGCCGTCCACACCTTTCTAGCCACCACCTCCATGAGTGGGTCGAAAGGCGGGGAGACCCAGGAGGTGGAAGGGCAAGAACCGAACACATCCAGGTACACCGACTCATCCTCGGAAGGGTTGAGGGCGGACCAGTTCCCCCTCTATTTAAGGATCTCTAGGATGTCAGAAAAAGAGACATCCTCAGAGGGGGACCTTGGGGACCCTTCCGAATCATCCAGGTCAGTGTCAGATGTTACTGACTCAGGGGAGTCGACATGCTTCCTCTTGCATATCCTCTTCCGAGGGGGCTCCTCTGCAGGATCAGGGGAGGCCTCGGAAGAGGAGGAAACGCACAATGGAGCGGCCTGGAGCGTCGGTTCTCCGCGCTTGGGTTCGGGAGGGTAGGCAGGGCCCGAAGCAGGCCGACGAGGCCGACCGTGGCCCGGTATGGGAGCCAGCACGCTCCTCATGACCGTGAAGGCGCCCCTGTCAGGCAGGGAAGAGAGACCCAGCTCCGAGGAGATGAGAGCTCCTCCCAGCACCGAGAGGGACGGCTCCGAGGCCGATGTCGGGGCCGAACTCACCTGCGCCGAGGCTCCGAGAGGGAGAACGGGGTTGGACAAGGGTCCGATGCCACTCGCCCCCTCGGAGCCGACAAGGGAGTCTCGACGCCTGGATCCCTCCAAGGACAGAGCCAATGAAGGGATCGGAGCCGACGAAGGAACCGATGACGGAGGGATCAGTTCCGATGCCCCAACGGTACTAACCTCGACAACCTCCGGCTCCGAACTCAGCAAAGTAGTCGGAGGAGGAACTTGAGCAGGCGTTGGGGTAGCCCCTGTCTGTTGAGACAGGCTATGCAATAACTGGGCCAGCGCCTGTGACTTTAAAAGCCTGCTGACTACCCTCTCGAGGTCATGGTCCGAAAGCCTGGAAGACCTGGAGGAGTGAGACCTATGGCTCCGCTCCAACAGCAAGGGAGACTTCGGAGCCGATCTAACAGACTCCAGTGAAGGAGACCTGGGTTGTTTTCAGCTTGGGGATGGCTCCGACACCAAAGCCGGAGCCGACTGAGGCCTCGATGAATCGGTTCCAGCTGGAACCGACGAGGCAGAAAGAGGACCGCTCGGCACCGGCTCCGAACATGGAGCCGACGATTTGGCGGGCTTTGAAGGTTTTCCGGAGGTAGGCTTGGGCGGAGAACCTTCAGGCTTTAATAAGCCTCTGAGAATGAGCTTATTTCTGCATTCCTGCAGGACTCTGGGGCTAAAAGCATGACAGATGGAACAAGAGTCCTGCAGGTGCAGAGGGCCCAAACAGTACATACAAGAAGTCTGACCGTCTGTCAGAGACATCTTCTGACAGCACGAGTCACACTTCTTGAATCCCGATACCTTGGTATCTTTGGACATGACACCACAGGGTCGAGACAAAAAATCTACACAAGCACACTAAACACTCAACGAAAAATTTAAGTTAAGCTAACTAGTAAAAAGAAGACAGAAATTCCACACACACACTAAGGGGAAAACTGTACTGACTACTGAAGGGAGGGTTAGGCCCGTCCACCTTAAGGGTGGAAAAAAGGGGAAAACTACAGAAAAAGGGTAGGGAAAACTAGTCACTACTCTCTAAACAGTAATTAAATAAACTAAATAGAAAAATATCTAAGAAAAACTAACTGTAGATACAAAATTTTTAAATACGACCTGGAGCTGGAGAAAAACGCAACCTCGTAGCTGAAGCGGCAAACGAGATCTGGGTATATGACGCCTAGCATTATGGGACATAGCATAGCCTCGAGCCGGTGAAAATAGCTCTCAAGCTTTAGTAATAGACCGAGTCGGAGCCGAGGTTCAGCTCCGAACCCATCCAGCAAGAATGAAGGTGAGATTGACAACTTAAAATTACCAAAGCTCATGAGGAAAGGGAGGAGGTAGGGGTAGAGGAGCGCAGTCCCTGCCCTAGATTTGGAAATGTTGTCCATTTTGTAATCTTTGATGAAGGTATGGACTGAAGACCAGGTGGCTGCCTCTTGAATGAAGTTGGTGTCCATTCCTTTGAAGAAGGTGCCAGAGGAAGAAACAGCCATGGTAGAATGTGCTTTAACAGGAGAAGGGAGGCCCTTTCCATGGTGCTCATAGCAAAAGGAAATGGCTTTAGAGATCCAGCTAGTAAGAGTGTGTTTAGAGATAGGGAGCCCTAAAGCTCCAGGGTGGAATGAGAAAAATAACTGGTCTGATTTCCTGATATAGATAAAGCCATATATAAAGGATCACAAATTCCTTCCCCAAACTATTCATGCCTCTGAACAGACAGACTCCACAAAAAAGGTGGAGGCATCATCTTACTTTATCCAAGCACCTTCACAGTGATTCCATATTCACAGCCTGTCCCTCTCTTTTCCACCACAGAGTTACTAATTACCTTCTTAAAAAGTTCAGTTGTGTACACTTACCATAAATGTAGATGTTCGAGTGTATTCACTGTTGCAGTTATTACATTTGGGTAATCTGCTGGCAGGTTGCCCTCAGTCAGCCTGAATTCCAAAGTCTTTGGTCCTACGTCGGTTGCTGTCTTCTCTTCCATGACGTCAGGTCATCAGGGGTATAAAACATGCAGCAGACACCATTTTCTTTAGTTTTTCTTACCCCTGATGTCAGGTGCCCCCAAAAAGGTAGCAAAAAAAAAAAAAAAATATATATATATATATATATATATATATATATATATATATACATACATTATCTACAAGCAAATACACCACATAGGTTGTAGAAGATAGAGAAGGAAAGATAAACTCCAGAATGATATGGAGATGGCGGGAGGGTAACCTGGACTGCAACAGTGAATACACTCAAACATCTACATTTATGGTAAGTGTACACAACTGTACTATGTTCTTCATGTTTCACTGTTGCAGTCATTACATTTGGGTAGAATCCCAAAGCTATGGTTGGGAGGCTGGAGCTAAAAAGCATTAGGTGTGGCTATAAGTCCCTGCAGAACTGCAGTGGCAAAGCCTGCCCTGGACAGAGTAAAGAGGCAAATGATAATGCTTTGTGAAGGTGTGAACAGAACTCCAATTAGCAGCCTCTAGAATGTCTTTGGTTGGTGCTTCTCTGAGAAAGGCTGCTGAAGTAGCCGCAGCTCTGGTGGAATGAGACCTAATGCCCTTGGGAACAGGTTTACCATGGTGTAGGTAGCAGAAACGGATGCAGTGGCTTATCCACTTTGCAATTGTCTGCTTTGAAATAGCCTTTCCTTTTGATCCTGCAGCATATGACACCAGTAATTGCTCAGTTTTTCTTAGAGCTTTAGTCCTGCTCAAGTAGAATCTTAGCTGTCTGTGTACATCCAAGGAATGCAGAATTCTCTCCCCCTTCTTCTGCGGATTTGGATAAACGGTTGGCAGATGAAATGTTTGGTTAAGAGCCACACCGGAAACCACCTTAGGCATAAAAGTAGGATTTGACTCAGAGACACCCTGTCTGGATAAAATATGATAAAAGGCTCTACAGCCATGAGGGCCTGCAGCTCTGAAACTCTTCTTGCTGAAGTAATTGCTAGTAGCAGAGCTGTTTTCCATGATAAGAACTTTATGTCAGCAGTAGCAACTGGTTGAAATGGAGGCAGGGTGAGCTTTTCCAACACATAATTGAGGTCCCATGCAGGTAATGGTGAACTTCTAGGAGGCCTTAAATTAAGATACTGCTTTAGTAAAGGATGAGAAAAGATTGGTGGCTCTGTATTGTAATGAGCCCAAATGGCAGAGGCATGGATTTTAATTGATGAGAAAGATAGGCCTTTGTCAAGCATCTCAGTTAAGTATTGTAATATCTGAGGAATATTTGGTTCTGCTGTATCAGTTCCTTGTGCTTGATTCCAAGCACAGAATCTCTTCCATTTGTCAGCATAAGATTTTCTAGTACTAGGCCTTCTGGCTTCCAAAATGACATCCATCACAGCTTTACTGAGAGGTGTTGTTTGTATAATTACATGCTCAGCCATGCTGCCAGGTTCAGTGTCTGTAGTTGACTGTGCAGGATCTGATTGTTTTGCTGGGACAGTAGTTGAGGTCTTTGAGGCAAGGTCCAAGCTGGGTATTGAAACAAGTTCCTTAGGATTGGGTACCAGTACTGGCAGGGCCAGTCCGGGGCAATAATTATCTTTGGTTTCTCTTGTCTGACTTTTAGGAGGACCTTGGGGAGAAGAGGCAGAGGAGGAAAGGCGTAAACTGATAAGTTTTTCCAACTGAAAGATAGGGCGTCCACTTTCCATGCTTGTCTGTGATAAGTCCTTGTGCAGAATCTTTTCAATTGATAATTTTGAGGAGAGGCAAATAGATCTATGTCTGGGCTCCCCCATTTCTCTGTTATCATGCTGAAGACTTGTGGATTTAGTTTCCACTCATGAGGATCCATAAGGCTTCTGCTTAAATCATCTGCCAGTGTATTTTGTTTTCCTGGCAGGAATTGAGCTTGAATATGTATTTGGTAGGTCAAACATGTGTCCCACAGTGCCATGGCTAATCTGCAAAGGGGGTATGAGTGTGTGCCCCCTTGCTTGTTTATATACCACATGACTGTGGTATTGTCCGTCTTTATCAGTAGTTGTCCTGGATGAAATAAGTCCTTGAAGGCTGTTAGGGCATTTTGAACAGCTAGCATCTCTTTCTGGTTGATATGTAGATGCATTTGTTTTGGAGTCCATATGCCCTGAATGCATCTTCCTGCCATGTGGGCCCCCCAGGCATAATCCGAGACGTCTGTTGTTAGGGTTTGGCTGACAGGGGGGAGAGTGAAGGCCCGTCCCATGTTTTGGTGACATGCCTTTGCCCACCATAGAAACTCCTGTTGTAGGCAGGGAATGAGAGGAATCATTGCTTCCAGACTGTGAGAATGTTGACTCCATAAACTTTTCAGGTACCATTGAAGTTTCCTCATATGCAGTCTTGCATATGGAATCAGTAGGATGCAGGATGCCATGAAGCCAGAGCCTGCATAATTTGTCTTGCAGATAACTGGGTTTTTGTTGTCTGGCGTGAGGTAAGCCATCTGGGCAATTGTATTCAAGCTTGCACCCAGGAATGTTATCTTTTGAGAGGGTACCAGTTGTGATTTCCTTTTGTTTATTGTGTACCCTAGGCATGTTACAAGCATTTTCACAAACGCCAAGTGTCGAAGAAGAATGTCCTTGTTCTCTGCTTGAATGAGACAGTCATCTAAGTAAGGATATATTTGTATACTTCTTTGTCTGCAAAATGCAATTACTGGTGCCAGGCACTTTGTAAAGACCCTGGGCACAGTAGATAAGCCAAAGGGCAGTGCAGAGAATTGGCAATGCATTAAGCCAGCCTTGAATCTGAGGTATCTTCTGCACAACTGTCTTATTGGGACATGCAGGTATGCCTCTTTTAGGTCTAGTGTCACCAGTCACGCATTCTTGCCCAGCATGGGCAGAAGCTGCTGCAAAGTCAGCATTTTGAATTTTGGAATGTCCAGGTATGTGTTCAAAATCGATAAATCCAGTACTGGCTGCCAGGCCTTGTTCTTTCTGGGTACCAAGAACAGTCTTGAGTAAAAACCTTGTCCTTTTTCCTGTTCTGGTACTGGCTGAATGGCCCCCATATCCATGAGGGATGTAACCTGTTTTTGTGCCTCTGCCCATTGATTTTTTGGCAGGTCAGGCCAACCATTTGCCATTGGCAGAGTGTGGAAACGGAATCTGTATCCCTGTGATAATATGTTTAGTACCCACTTGTCCTGGGTTATTAACTGCCAATTTTGAGCAAAAAGTGCTAACTTTCCCCCTATGGGAGCTGCCAAAAGATAAGTGCTTGGTGTAGGCAGAGAGAAGTCATTGGGATTGTTTTCTGTAGGTTTGCGCTTTATCTCCCCCAGATTTGGAGGTAGAAGTGCCCCATTGCTTTGACCTGTATGAATCTTGCGCCTGGTATCTGGAACCCTTAGGGCGTCTGGATTTGCCCCTTTGAGCTCTGACACAGAAAAGGACCAATTTTTTGTAGGCCAGTGTCTACTGAATCTTGGTGGCTGCACTTGTAAGAAGTCTTTAACAGTTTGCATAGACTTAGCTTTGTCTTACATTTTCTTTAAAACCTCTTCTGCCTTAATACCAAACAAAGAATCATGCTGTAAAGGTGCATCTAGCAATTTAGCTTTAACATGATCAGGCAAATTTTATTCCTTTAACCAGGCATGCCTCCTAATCACAGATACAGTAACTTCGGCCCTGCAGGAGGCCTCTAAGGAATCAAAACCACATTGCAATGTATGCTTTCCAACTTGTTCAGCTGAATGCAATAATTTCTAAAATTCTTTATTTTCTGCACATTCTGAAATCAACATCATTTTCTGTTTCAGCAATCCCATAACATGTTGTTGGTACTTTAGCATATGAAATTGACAGTTTAAGTCCCTGATTGCCAAGGTTGCAGATGTATAAACCTTTTTTCCCCATCTGTCTAGTGCCCTTGAATCTCTGTCAGAGGGGGTAGGATTTTTTGCTGTTAAGGCCTTAACTCCCTTTGGACCCTGTGAAATAGTTTCAGGATCAGCAGCAGGGTTTCTAAATAAAAATGTATGTGAGTCAGGGACCCTGTAATATCTGTCAGGCTTACTGGGAGCCGGAAGTAAGGAGTCAGGGGTCAAGACTGACTCTGAAAACACATCATCCACAATGTCTAAAACAGGGGGAATGGCTAAAGGCTTGTGCTGAGGGAGAAGGAGGAAATCCCTGAGCCTCTTTTTTGAATCTGAGAAGTCTTGACTCTCCCAGTGAAAATGCTCCCTCAAAGTATGCAAGGTTTCTCCAAACGAATAATCCTCAGGAGGAGATGCAGATGGAATAGACTCCTCAGCATCAGAATCCTCATAGGGAGGTATAGATAATTCCTGATCAGAAGAGGAATCAGAAGAAACAGTGTCTTGCCTAGGCCTCTTATCTGGAGGGGGATGGGCACTCCTGATCAAGGTAATAAGGTCTTTATGGAGGCCTGTGCACGTGGCTCATGCGTCAGTTTTTTAGTTTTAGAAGTTGCTTTTGTCTTTGGTTTTGTAGCTGTCGTCGGTTTGATATACAAATGTTGAGGTCTGAATACACCCTCAGAAGCTAGTGCCTGCTCAGCGGCTCCGGACCCATCCGAGGGAGATACATCCGTCGGTCCAATACCTTGAGTATCTTATGGCATGCCGGACTCCACATGGGTGTCGGTAGAGGCCTGTAACTTGAAGGTACTGGGTATCAGGGGCTGCGAAAGCACCTCACTGAGTACCGGCAACTGGCTTAGGAGAAGCTTTGTCATCGGTTTTGGATCTCGACTGCCTTTCTCTGTCCTTTTCTTTGCGTTTTTTAAGTACTCCGGTAGTCTGATTGCTATCCGACGACATTTCTGGGTAGTTAAATCGGTTTCCAAAATACTTTGATGCAAAAATATACAGACGCTTAATAGTGCGTTGGTTAAATCTAGCACAAAACCGACAGCCAGGCACGTTGTGATCAGGGCCTAGGCAAGGAATACAGTATAAATGGAAATCCTTATGAGGTACTTGCTTTCCACAAGTAATACAATTATTACCTTTTTCTGACATCGGTAAAAAGCAAGAAAAAAGTTTCCCCAAAGGGGTACTTAGCTTTAGTGAAGACTTCAGATCTGAAACTCAAACTCGAACATTTCAGTAGTCGGCCAACTGGCACTTGCGAAATGCTTCTGCTTCGGGCACCGCACGGCAAGAAAGACTAAAGAAAATGGTGTTGGCTACATGTTTTATACCCCTGACGACCTGATGTCATGAAAGAGAAGACAGCAACCGTCGCAGGACCCAAGACTTTGGAATTCAGGCCGACTGAGGGCAACCTGCCAGCAGATTACCCAAATGTAATGACTGCAACAGTGAAACATGAAGAACATCTAAATGTCCACAAAAGCCTTTGTATCACAGTCATATACATTCCCCCAGGGAACAATATTCCAATTCTCTTAAAAATTCTTGCCTGGACTACCAACAATATAAAGAATGAAACAATCATCTTAGGCGATGTTAATATTAACTAGTTAGACATCTCCAATAATAACCCCCCCCCTCAAGCATCAACATTCATATTTATAAATCAGCTAATTTCTGACATTACCAGACCTGACCACAACAACAACAAAGGATCGGATCATCGTTTCTGAACCCAATACGATTTCTACCTCCAGTACACTCCCAGACAGCATAAGTGACCATTCATCTGCATTCATAAAATGTAAGCCCACCACACTGCCACATATACACCAATATAGACCCACAAGAGATCTATCCAACTTCTCCTCATACAACTTTAATGACATTTTGCACAATATTAACTGGAATCCACTGAAATTTCTCTCACTTAATGAAGCTGTGGAATTCTTCAACTCCACATTTTTAAGGTCCTAAATAATCTTGCTCCTCTCCGGCTAAGAAGAGTCAAGACAAAACATGCTAACTGGCTTGCCAAGTCCACAAAACAAATTATGTCCAGTAGGGATAAAGCCTGGAAAGCCTGGCAAAAAAAAACAAAACTCCCACCAATCTCGTACAACATAAACAACTTCACAACTCCCTCCAATCTCGTACAACATAAACAACTTCACAATCAGGCCAAACGTTTAGTACTCAAAAACAAAAAAGAATATTTCCAAACCCTCCAAAATCAACATAAACAAAACCCCAAAAAGGTTTGGGGAGTGATCAACTCATGTAACCAACCATAATCCTTGTCCAAGTCCAAAAAAACTCCCTCTGAGTTAGCATAGCTCTAGCTCTTATTTCATAGACACCATTGCTAAACTTACTACCACCTTCTCACCTATCACCACAGACCCACTAAACACAACACCATAGTATATCCCATCTATTACAACACCCACCTTCTCACTCTCTCCTGTGCTCACCTCAACCATACAAAATCTTCTTAAAAAACTTAAACCATGCACCAATGCCCCAGATAACCTACCTGCAGAATTCTTACAACTATCAGCCTTCTTCATAGCTTACCCATTCAGTATTCTCATCAACAGGTCCATTCAGGAACCATGTATACCTGATATCTGGAAAAGGGCATATGTTCTCCCACTTCATAAAGGTGGCAACATCTGTGATACTTCTAACTTCTGACCTATCGCCATTCTTTCCCCATCTCAAAAACACTTGAGAAATGCATTCACACACAGCTTCTTAGTCACCTGACTAAACCACCAATTCCTTTCCTCCATTCAACATGGCTTTAGGCCAGGACATAGCACCAATACTACCTTGATTTCCTTCCATGACACTGTAAATCAAGTTCAGGATGCTGGATCCATAGTCTCTGCACTCTTTCTTGATCTATCAAAAGCATTCGACACAATTTCCCACTCCCTTCTGCTCACTAAACTCTCCAACCTCGGCATTTCTCCCCCCACCCTTCACTGGTTCCACAAATATCTCAGTAATAGGCAACAACCTAATATTTGGCAGCAATCCCCCCTCCCCTTTCATCAATACTAGTACAGGGGTACCCCAGGGTTCCATACTAGGTCCCCTTTTACTCAGTATATTCATCAATTACTTCCACACCACTCTTACCCACAGTACTGTTATCAAATATGCAGACGATTCTACTATTACCTGCTCTTCAAAATTTCCCTCTGTACTACAGCAACTTACTCAAAAGGCATTTACCTCAACAGAATCCTGAATGTCACGGAACCATCTCGCCCTCAATGCAAATAAAACTAAACTCTTAATATTTACTCCCAAAAATCCAACCCAGTCAACAAGTCTGAATTCTCTATTCATTTCCAAAATAATACTATTATTGAAGTCGTTCCTAGTACCAAATTGCTTGGTGTCACCATTGACGATAATTTATCCTTTGACCTTCATGTCTATAACAACATTAAAAAAAAAACATCAAAAACTAAAACATCAAAAACTAGGAGCCCTTTATAGGCACAAGTACTTTCTTAGCTTCTCTGCTAAAAAGGCCCTAGCCTCATCGTTTCTGCTTCCAGCTCTCTTATATGGCGCCCCCCATCCTTACCAATATTCAGTCCTCTCTGAAAACTAACCTCAACACATGCTACAACAAAGTTGCCAAATTTGCTGCAAATGCTAAATTCTCCACCTACCACTGTTCTGCACTACATCAGCTAAATTGGCTTGAATTCCCCCATCACCTCACATACCTACAACTTACTACTGCCCATAAACTTATCTATCACCCAGCAGCCTGCCCATCCCTCTCTCACATTTTGATCACATACCCTCCTAATCAACATCTTAGATCAGAAAATAAAATGCTATTAAACATCAATAAACCTAATCTCATTGCCAGCCAAATGCTGTATTTGTTTACCATCTCCAAGCTATGAAATAATCTTCTTCCTTCACTCAGCACCATCCCTAATCCCACAACATTTAAAAAATCCCTTATCTCTTCTCACATTGGTTATGCACCTACACCCCTACTGACAACCTCAAAATCTGACTCCTCTCTGAATCCTACTCTTCCTTACTACAGTTCACTCCATAACTAATCTATCTTCTCCATTTCTCATTCTTAACAATTTCACGTTGCTGTTACTTTAACAAGTGCTATCCCTATCCTAAGCCTTCCATCACCTTCTTTACCCCTTAAACTAATTGCTTCTTAACTCAGTCACTCTTACTTATTCATTAAAACCTTTCATAACAACCAACACATCATGATAGTAGACAATCCTTTACGGATGTTGCCAAATTTATACAATGCCATTATCAATGTTATTTTAGGTCATCATTATTTTATTTTAATGCCCTTCTAATGTCTTATATATTCTTTTGTGTAATAATTCTCTGTATGTAACTAAATGTGGAGCTTTTCTCCCCAGGCCAACACTGAAACTGGGCTCATCTCCTGCCCAGTGAACTTTCTCGGTAAACAAATGCAATGAATAAATAAATAAATATCCTTTATTTTGTCAAGGTAGAACCTAAGCTGTCTGTGCACATCCAAGGTGTGCAAAATCCTCTCTGCAGAGTTCTGCGGAGTGCGAAAAAAGGTAGGTAAAGGGATGGAGTGGTTTAAGGATAAATCATTTACCACTTTAGGCATAAAGGTAGGGTTGGTGCGGATAGACACTTGCTCTGTGGAGCACCAAGAAAGGAGGGGAAGCCATTAGGACCTGTAGTTCAGAAACCCTTCTGGCTGAGGTTAGTGCAAGCAACAAAATAGTTTTCCAGGAGCAAAATTTCAAGGAAGCAGAAGCTGCCGGCTCAAAAGCAGCAAGGGTCAGCTTCTCTAATATAAAGTTAAGATCCTGGGGGGGGGGGTCTTATGTGAAGAACGCCTTTTAAGAATTCTTTAGCATCAAATCTGGAAGCTAAAGCAGGAGATAGAGGCAGACAGGCAGAAATAGCTGACAAGTGCACTTAGACTGAAGAGTAAGTTAAGCCAGCATCTAGTAATTCACACAGGTATAAGAGAAGCAAAGGGGCATCCAGTGTCAGTGGGTCAGGGTTTTGGGAAAGACACCAGATTGAAAATCTCTTCCACTTGGATAAGTAAGATTATCTTGTATTGGATTTCATGGCCTCCTGCAGAACCCTGAGCAAGTCCTCTGAAAAAATGTGTATGAAAGGAATTAAGACCCTAGCAACCACAGTGTCAGCTGAAGGGTAGAGAAGTGAAGATGAATTAGAGTTCCTGTTGTTTAAGTAGGTCCACTCTGTGGGGTAACTTGTGGTGATTGCCCTTGGCTAAATGCAGAGGCATGGGGAACCAATGCTGTCTTGGTCAAAAGGGGGTCACCATCAAGATTCTTGGTTTGTCCTACTGAATCTTTAGCAGGACTTTTGGAATGAGAGGAAGGGGAGGGAATGCATATAGAAACATCCCCTTCCATGAAGAGCTGAAGGCATCCACCTTCTAGACTAGAGGATGAGGACCTAATCATGGAAGCTGTCTGTTCATGGGGGAGGCAAAAAGGTCAACTTGTGGAGCACCACTTCTGTAGGCAATGTCCTGGAACACTTTGCTGTGAAGCATCCATTTGTGGGATTGTTTTTCAGACCTGCTCAATGTGTCCACTACTACATTTTGACTGGAGGGGATATACACAGCCTGGAGTGGAGTTTTAAGTTTGACAGCCAATTCCCAGACTTGCAGAACTAGCCTGCAAAGGAGGTAAGACTTTGTCCCTGCCTGTTTCTATACATACCAGAGAACAGTCATGTTGGCTGTGTAAACTTTTAGAGAGCATGAGATGAAGAGGGTCTGGAAAGTCTGAAGAGTCAGCAGGAGTGTCCTCATTTCTTTTATAATATGTTCCATTCTTTGAGATGGGAACCAGGTTCTTTGTGCTTTTACGGAGCTGAAAGCTACTCCCCCATCCTGTGTCTGAGGCATCTGTGAATATCTCCAGAACTGGTGGTAAGGGATGGAGTGGGAGACCTGGGTTGGCAGTTAGCTGTTGAATCCACTAGGTAATTTCTCTCTTCAGGCAAGGGAGAAGTGGAACTGGGAACTCTAGGGGGTGTGCATGTTGCTTCCATACTGATTTCAGGAACCACTGTAGTCTTCTCATGTGTAGTTTTGCCACAGAAAGGATTGGCGTGGTGGATGTCACGAAGCCCAGGGTTCCCAGAAAGCTCCTGGCTGTGATGTGAGTCAAAGGGATGAGGTTTTGGAAGAAAAAAATGAGCTCCTGGGCATTCTGAGTGGGGAGGGAAACCTTCATAAGGTCTGTTTGTAGCCTGCATCCCAGAAATATCTGGTCTTGGGTTGGCAAAAGTGTAGCAGATTTCTTGAAGTTGATTTTGAACCCCAGAGATTGTAGGATGGAGATGGCGGAGTTTAGATTGTGTTCCAGTGCTCCTGTCATCCAGGTATGGGAAGACCTGAATGCCTTGAAGTCTGCAGTAAGCAGTTACTGGGGCTAGACATTTTGTGACTATCCTTAGGGCTGTGGACAGACCAAAGGGCAAGGCAGAGAACTGAAAGTGCCAGGAAGCCACAGAGAATCTTAACTATTTCCTGTAATTGGGATGAATTGGGATGTGTAAGTAAGCATCCTTTCTGAATACGGAAGCCAGGTAGGCTTGTGTGATGATTGGGAGGAAAAGAGTTTGCAAGGTTAGCCTTCTGAATGTGGATATGGTCAGGAAGGTGTTGAAGTAGGAGAGTTCGAGGATGGCTCTCCATGGGCCCTCTTTCCTTGGTACCAAAAACATCCTTGAATAGAACCCTTTTCTCCTTTGATTGTTGGTACTGGCTGGATGGTGTTTTGATCAGCAGGTCTTGCAGCACCTTTGAGAAATGTGGCAGTTGTCCTGTGGGAGGTTGAGGGATGCCCCTGAAGAGCGGGAGAGAATTCCATACCATGAAGTAGCCCTCTTTTATGATGGGGAGCACCCAGGCATCCTGTGTAATGTTTTCTTCTGCCAAAAAAGGAAAGGGGAAAGGCGTAGGGAATTGTGGGGGGGGGTTTGAGGTCCAAATAGTCAGATGGACCTTGGTCTGTCTGGAAAGGACCGTTTTTGAGGTGGGGTTTGTAGTGGAGTCCTACGGTGTTGAGGTCTCTTACCAGACTTTTTTGACTTGGCTGGGGGGGGGGGTGACTGCCTTCTAACACACACTGGTTTAGAAGATAAGTTCCTCTGGAATTTTGATACAGGGGAGACCAGGATGCGTTTTAGTTCCTGCTTCTCTTTTCCATTCTCCTGTAAGGTTTCAAACAATTCTGCAACAGCAGAGCCAAACAGGGCTGAATTGTCTAAGGGGGGGGGGGGGACATCCATGAGTTTGGATTTAATGTCCTCTGGTAGAAGTTTTAGCCTCAGCCAAGGAAATCTTCTCAGAACCAAACCTGTGGCAGGTGCCCTAGCTGAAGCCTCCACAGCACTACAGTTACATTTTATGGAGTGTCAGGCCACTTGAGAAGAAGCGCCAGTCAGGGAGGATGCCAAAAAATGTATTCTCAGAGTCTAGCATATCAGAAATAATCTTAGAAAGTTGGGACAGGAGTTCCAAGGTGTATTTAGTCATGTGTGTCTGATAGTTTATAGCCTTAATGACGAGGGTGGCAGAAGTGTATAGATTTTTTACCAACCTCTCCATATGTCAGCTGTCTTTGTCAGAGGGATGCAGGGTGATGAAGGAAACAGCCTAGAGGCCTTATCAGAAGCCACAATGATGACAGAAGGGGCTTTGAACAAGAACTTACAGTCCCTCAGGTACCTTGTAGAATCTGCCTGGTTTCTTAGGTGCTGGGGGCTGGGAGTCAGAGGTCATACTGGAGGATTCAAACACATCTAAGAAGGCAGGTGGGACTGGACAGACAGTTGAGGGACTGGGAGTGTCTACATGAAGTAGTTTGTAGTACCTTTTTTGGACCTCATATATCTGACAGCTGTTGCTTCTAAAATGCTCCCTCATCTTACTTAAGGTCTGACTAAAGGTAATTTCCTCCATTAGAGAGTCAGTGCCACTGGAGTCCTCCTCTGGGGGAGAATAATCCAGTGGGGAGGGGATATGAGAAGAGTATACTAAAGACTCATCCCCTGAAGACTCTTCTTCCTTGGAAGAAGCCTCTTCCCTGACCCTTTTCTGTGGAGAGGTAACCCAGGGTGTGGCCAGGACTGAAACCCCAGAAGGACAGACATAAGGGCATTAAAATACATTGTGTAAAATTTTTCCACTCCTGAAATGGATCAGAGGATGGTGATAAATGCTTTGCTTTTTGCTTCTTTTTAGAATGTTGTTCCACTCTACGTAGGGTCAGTGGACCAGACTTAGGCCTGGTTTCTATGATGCCAGAATCCACATCCTCCTTAACTACAACTTGGGAGATTCCCCTAGGGCCTTCGGTTATGATGAGTCTGGGCTCCCACTGGACCTCCGTACTGGATGCCTGTGTTACCTACAAGGACATGCTATCATGCTGCTGCAAGGCAGCATCCATTACAGGCTCGCCCTGTGGTTCGGACGCAGGGGCTGAGCATTTCTCCACGCTAGTAACTGCCTCAGGAGAGACATCTATCGGAGGTGCACCAGACGTTTCAGGTCTAGGCTTCTTGGCCTTCTGCTTAATAAGCGACTCGGCCGCAGGCCCTGTGGAACCCTCCATGGTGCTTTTCATGAGGAGTTTCAGTTGCTGATTTTCTAAATCAGTGGAAAGGAAGGCTAACCTACTTCTCAAGGTTTTGGGCACAAATGCTGGCAGACTGAACAAAATCTGTGGTCATGGGTAGACTTTAGACAGAAAAGGCACTGCTGGTGGTTGCCTTTATGTGGAATCTGACGTCCGCAAGAACATTTGCCATTCTTGGATGACATTAAACTTAGCAACAATGAAAAAGATATAAAAAGGATTCCTCAACAGGGCACTTAACTGAAATGCCGATACAATAAACACTTTGGTGAGCAGACCTTATGTACGGGTGAATCATCCAGACTAGTGGCAAAAAACGTCTGAGGAGGGTGTATGCATACATCACTTTAATGGCTGACATCTGACAGCAGCCTAAGTGCGATGTACCACACCCCCTAGTAGTAAAAGTCTTTTGTATACTGGCCGATCTTGGGTCACTGCAGCAGGCAAGAATATTGCAACAGAGGAATAGGGCATCCATTATTCCTTAGAAGACGACACTAACACCAAGGTTAAGGGGACTAGCAGAGTCCTCAAGGTGTCCATAGCTGCATCCCAGTAGTCCAGGGTCAATTTAAAAACTGTAGCAGATACTGTTAAGATCACAGGACCAATGGGCAAATGCTGTTTTGAACTGATACTTAAATGGAAAAAGAGCCACAGTGAGGTGAACCCTCCTGAGAATTGATAACATAAGTAAAACTGACATACAGCATTCTGTTAAATTACTAAACAGCTAGTAGTGGTCTCCCTTTCTCTCATACACAGAGTTTGAAATATACCATAACAAAAGCTGATACAACACATTTTCCATCACCTATCTTGTAGGTACTGTATATATCCAAGAATAAGTTGACAAATTATGACAACCACAGCCTTATCTATTCATTTTAATGACTTACCAACAACCAGTTCTCGAACATCCTTCCAGTGTAGCTCACTGCCTTTTTCATGAATAATAGTCACAGTGATTCTTCTCTGGATTCCCTAGAATTAAAAGAAAAAAGTACTTCAGCTGAAATTTACTGATGAGCTTTGTCAGTCTCAAGAAAGTGCTGGCCCCATAAGTATTTCTATTTAGATCTGTTGTCTGTTTTTTTACATTGTTGGGTCATGTTCTGTTAACAGTTTAGCAGCTGTACCAATACACTCAGTTTAAATTTCCTATTCTTAATGGTCTCTGTTAATATGCACATAAACACATTTGATATATACATATATAAATAGAGAGAGAGACAGAAACCAACAAAACACGGTACCACCCACTGTCGAAATAAATAGAGAATTTCCTTTATTTAGAGCATCACTGCTTCAGCAAATTAGATTTCTTCTGCCTAGACGCAGCTTCTTCAGTGCTGACATCTTCAAACTACTTATTACATAACTACAATCAGTAAACAAATGTTAAATGTCTGACCAAAAAACATCCATGGTAATAACAACAGTAGATTACGTTGAACAAAATGGCTTTTCCTTTTCTTTTTAAATAAATACAGTCATGGATGGGAAAATACACAGCAAATAGCCAGAATAACACATGAATGATTACTCCAGCTATATGGTATTATAAATTTATCTGTATCAAATGCCTATATATAAATTTGCATTAAATAAATTATTTAGAAAATCAGATTCAAAAATAAATACCATACATAATCACCTTAATCCAGACAAATATATAGTGCCATCTGGTGGATATTTATACACCACACAAATATATTTACTATTTTTACATTATTTCATTCAAGCCCACTACATAATGGCTATATATATATATATATATATATATATATATATATATATATATATATATATATATGTATATATATGTATATATATATATGTGTATATATATATATATATATATATATATATATATATATATATATATATCTGTATGTATATATATATTACACATACATACACAGTGGACATAAGTTTGCACACCCCTGTTAAAATGCCAGGTTTTTGCGATATAAAAAAATGAGACCACAATAAATCATTTCAAAACTTTTCCCACCTTTACTGTGACCTATAACCTGCACAATTCAATTGAAAAAACAAACAAATCTGTTAAGGGAAAAAATATAAAAAATAAAAAACGTACAATACGTTGGTTGCATAAGTGTGCACACCCTTAAACTAATATTTTGTTGTGTGCGCACACCCTTAAACTAATACTTTGTTGAAGCACCTTTTGATTTAATTACAGCATTCAGTCTTGTGTGTAACACATGACAGCATTTACTTTAGCTGACAGTGCTTTTAGTAACAGATGGTTGACTGGTTTAAGGAATGTGCTCTTTCTCGGGTATTCTGCAATCATGGAATTATAGTATATACAATTAACAGGGAGTACGGTGTGCAGGGTGCTTGTCTTCACCTGCAAAAAACACTACAAGCTGCAAGGTTTTGGCTCTGAACATATGTAGTGACATATTTATATCCATCTTTGTTTACAAAGTGCATATGAACATACACGAAAAAGAAACACCAAAAAGCAGGTACTTTTCTTATGTGGACTAGAAACAAAAGTGTGCTACAAATATTTGCTGTAAATGGATAATAAAGGTTCAAATCAATATTTCATCTGCAAGAGGAAAGGCAAGTTAACAGAGCAGCACAGAGAAGCTTGCTATACTAATTTGCCTTTTTGTGACATTTCCAGATAATTACACATATACATACATTGTTTCAACTACAAGTTTTCTTCAAAAAGAACACTGCACCAGGAATCACTGAAACTAAAAATGAAAATACATGGTACTGACTACAAGTATTCCACAAAAAATGTTTTTGTGTGGAAACACGAGCCTCCTACACTAGTCCCCCATACCTTTGCATTTCTAGATGCACTAAATTTTGCCTGGCTTTGTGGCACAGAGGGATGGAGCCCTGACCAGGACCCAGGCGAACAGGATTCTAATAGCTGGCCCTCTCACCTCTCCTGGGAGGCGGGGGGGTGTGGATGCACTTAAAAGCTCTAACACCAGTTTATTAACACTTTGTGTAGGCTAACCAACTGATCAATACTTTATTAAGAAACTAACTAAAAAACTGACTGACTGACTAACAAAAAGATCTATTTTTTTCTTTTAGGCAGTGTGAAAGTCTGTACATGGGCCTATTCTCTTTTTCCTTTTCTTTTTTCTGTTTTAAAGGTTGCAATTACTCGAGTGCAGTCTTACACTCTCACTGTTTTCTTAGTTAGATGCCACACTTTAACGGATTCCCATGGCCTTATTGCTTTATTTTTAACATTTATCACTATTTCCAGCTTAGCAATTATTTTTATGTTTTTTCATCCTACTTAGCTTTCATTCGTATTATGATTTGTTTTTGACACACATACCTAATGAAGTATTTATCTGATAAGAAAGCAATCTTTATTAAAAGCTGTATACGTATTAATATTTACTGGTAGATGTTTTTGTTAGTCAGTCATTTTTAGTTACTTTATTTCTTAATTAATAAAGTTTTGATTAGTTGGTTAGCCTATACCAAGTGTTAATAAACTGGTCTTAGATTGTAATTTGTCTCTAGTTCCCTAGATTCAGTTTTAGTTAGCACAGTATCTGACTGCACTATGGTGTTAAGGGAGAAGGGGACTTGGCTAAAGGAATGATTTTAATGCTGCGGTGGTACGGCGGTAGCGTTATCTCACAGCAAGAGGTTCTCCCGTTCAATTCTCGGCTGGGCTTGGGAGTGCCTTCTGTGTGGAGTCTGCATGTCCTCCCCGCGGTTGGGTAGCGTTTGAAAGACATGCGTGCGTAAATGGGCGTGCCTTCGTTGAAGGTTGAGCGTCGAGCTGGCACCTCGGCGTTTCGTAAAAATCTACTGCCAATCATTAGCGGACCGGAGTTCTGCTGTGGTGACCCCTTACCGGGAAAAGCCGAAAGACAAACAACATTGCTCTTAACAGAACCACCCTCTGTAACTACTCCCTTGTTCCAAACAATCTGATTATAAATAAGGAATGTTTTTGATGCTTTTCATTATACTCAACTAGGATCACTTGTTTGTCTGTTTCAATAAAGGATATTACATTTTTAACTCAACTGCAGACTACCTACTATTTTCTACTTGATTATTTTGTAGCATGCATTTTATAGTTATATTTAACAGTTTGATTTTTATTAAGTGAACTAAGTGTATAACATAATTTAGGAAGTGAACATCACACTCTCCACACTGCAAAGTTTCTTCTTGGTTTGTTTTGGACACAGTACAGGTTGCGTAGTGCGTTTTTCTGAGACTTCGAGGGATACCACAGATTTCTCTTTTTAAGTTGCAAAGCCAAGCATTATGGGCAGACCATTTGTTACATATGCTGATAATACTGGGGCAAGCACTTTTTAGGAATTGTTAGTATCATAAGGGTTAGTAATGCTACCCTGCAGATCTTGTGGTTGGGAGACTGCTTTATTGTCGTCTGGGAATGTTGCGCATTGAGTGTTGGGCCTAGATTTTGTCAAGTGTCTCCTGCTTGTAGCAGCTTGCTGAGGAAATAACAGTTTGCTGAAAATCTTTTCTATTGGGCTTTTGGTTAACTTTGCGAGATAGTTCTGAAGTAAACATTGTCTTCACTTAATATAAGTAAAGTTAAGGGGAGAGTTAAGGAACAGTGGTGAAAGTGAGATGTTTAATTTGAATAGGGTGTTAGGTGACTGTGTGATAGCAAAGATAGGCTTGGATGTGAAAGAATCTCTTATTTTTAATCAGGTTATTAGAGAGAGGAAGAAACTTGAGAATAATGAAAGTTCTGGAGAAGTGCATCTCTGAGAATAAAGCTGGAGTGATTAAAACATAATAATATATATACATATACATATATATGGCAACACTTAGTGATATCCTCTGTTAGTTTACAGTGAGGCAGTTCTAATGATGTAGTAATGTGAACAGAAAGAGAGAAGTAACTATAATATTTGAAAAAAAAAAATCAGAGGTACAGATCCCAAACGGAGGGCTACAAATCCAAAGGAGTTGGAGTTTCAGTATTTATCAGACATACACACCTCAAGCTGGTCAAACAGTATGACACAAAGGAGAGATTCCAAGTGCAGTTAACTGTTGACAAACCACCTATTCAAATCAAAGTTAGCTACAGACCCCCAACCATGGCTCATGATGTCCACTCCACCTATGTGGGCTTACTTGATTCCATCAAGACTCAACCTTCTACCCTGATTCTGGGTGATTTTAACTACCCCTCCATACAGTGGAAGACCTATTCTAGCCCAAACATGAATGCTCAGAGATTCCTTGACTTTGTCAATGGATCAGCTGGTCGACAGCCCCATGACAGGTAAAAAATATCCTGGACCTGGTACTAACCAACATGAGTAGTTACTGTAGGACCTCTACATAGGTTCATAGGTTCGTACTAGGCTATCTGCCCTAGGGCATTTATAAGCCTAGCCAGAGTGTGTGTGGCTTTCACCACCCCTTAGGATGAGAATACTACGCCCTTTTAGGGTTTAGTTTACTGTGCCTCTGTCTAGTAGTGACACAGAGATGACCCCCAGGGTAAACCTACGATCTCCCATCCACTCGTCAAGATTTCTCTTGAATAGAATCAGTGAGGGGCTCTGCCTAACATGGACTGGGATTCTATTCCAGAGTGTAGGGAGCCTCTGGGTTATGAATCTGTCCCTCCAGCACGTCCTATTTATTTCTGTGTTGAGGTTTAAGTCTCTTGCTCTCGTGGCTCTGATGGATTTGGATTTTCTGAGGTGGAGCATGTCCATTAATTCCGGATTGGACATGGCCTTGTACGTCAGGCACAGATCACCTCCTTGGTGTCATCCTCCTTGGTAAGATCTGACTATAAAGTGATCACTTTCGAAGTAACCATCTCCCCTGACCCCCCCCCCCATCAGGGTCAAACAGAAAAACTTTTCCAAAGCTGACTACAATCTTCTGAGAGCAGGTATAAGCAACTTCACAGCCAACATCCCTACAGGTGGAACTAGCACCAATGTCTACGTCTACACCAAAAAACTATATGAGCACCTACATAGCTGTATGGACTCAGCAATACCTCAAAGAACCAAATCATTTTCCTCAAGGAAGAGGTGGACAGCAGCAATAAACAAACATTATAAAAAAAAGGAAAAAATTCCTGGCCAGGACCAAGAAGGAGCAGGTGCCAAGATCAAAGCACTCTTTCCTTTGTCTGAACAAGCAAATAAGGTCATTAGTGAAATCCTCTAAGGCTAACTTTGAGTCCAAATTGGCCACATCCATTAAGGACAATCACAAGGCCTTCTTCACATACATCCGCAATCTCAAAGATAACACCCAAATCTGCTCTGAAGTGGTGGTCAAGAGCACCACACACACAAAAGCCATAGATATAGCCAACCAAATGGCAGACAGGTTCAGTGAAAACTTCACCCCCCCTTCAGTAAACTAGGACATCACCAGCACCTGCCCCCCCCCATCACAAGGGAGCAGGTCTTTAATGCCCACTCAAAGGCAAAAAATACAGACTCCATGGGACCTGATAAAATCCCTGGCTGTGTCCTACATGAACTCAGGCATGTTCAGCTCCATTAGGCACCCTATTCAACCAAAGCCTGAACACCGGTTTCATCCCAGCCAAAAGGAGGACAGCCACTGTCATATCCCTCTACACAAACGTGGAGGATCCACTGACCCAGGCAATGACAGGCTCATCAGCCTAACTAGCCTCATCTGCAAGGCCATGGAACGCATTATCATGGACCTTATAAAGAAGGACATTGGCAACCTCCAAACACTTGACCCCACACAGTTTGGTTTTGTCAAAGGGAAGTCATGCCTGTTCAGCTTGGTTGACTTCTTTGAAACAGTCACCAAAGTCATGGACGAGGGGAAGACCATGCACACGGCCTATCTTGACCTAGCCAAAGCCTTTGACATCATTACCCATTCGGGCATAACAGATAAACTCTCCCAGCTAGGCATCAACCTGATAGAACCCACTCAGTCAAAATAAGGGAAGCCACCTCTAGTAGTAGACCAGTAACAAGTGATGTACCCCAAGGATCAGTCTTGGGGGTTCCACTGTTTGGGATATACTTTTCTGAGGTGCAAGTCAAAACCAGTGGTCTGTGACTGACCAAGTCTGCAGAAGACTGCAAACTGGGCACTGTCTTAAATTCCCCTAGTGATGTGAACATCCTCCAAGAGGGCCTTACCCAAACTAATGACTGGTGCCAGAAGCATGGCTTCAAACTGAATGCCAAGAAATCCACCTTAATCCCCTTTGGGGAAAATGGTGTCCCCACTAATTATCACATTAATAACAGTGTACTAAGCACACAATCAGTCATGAGGGGCTTTGGCACCCAAGGTTGATAGCAACCTGACTTTTGACCACCACGTTGCATCCGTTCTTTGGAAGGCTTTCTACATGGCCCACCCTGTAAGTAAGGGTATTTCATCCAGGAACACGAAGGCCATAACATCCCTGTACTCCTCCCTTATCAGACCCATTACTGAGTACAATCCCCCCCTTTGGCATGTACCTTGCCAAGCACATGCAGCAGCTGGAGAGACAACAGAGGTTCCTGACCAGGAAAATCCAGGGTCTCAAACACCTATCCTATACAGATAGGCTAAAAGCCCTGTCCCTCTACTCAGTCCCGTACAGACCTGTGTGTAGCAAACAAGGCCATTTTAGACCCAGCCTTGATGGAGTTGCTGCATATCTGTAAGTCAAACTCCACTCATGCAACCCACACGCAAGGCCTCAATCTGGTCTGTGACATTAATAGAACTTGTTGACATCATAGATTTGTATCCTAAAGACTACCCCATCTGTGGAATAGACTCCATTTCCATGTCAAGAAGAGTACCATACTGGATGGGAAACAGAAAATACACTCCTAGGATCCCACCAGTGTCCCTGCTGGACAAGGGAAACAGATGCTGACTTTGTAGGAACATGGGCGAAATTCTTGGTTAGGCTTATAAGGGCCTCTAGGCCAATAGCCTGGTATCATCCTATGAACCTATGCACCTACTAAGCAGCAAAATGTAAGTAAGAGGGCTGATGATAATTAAATGCGTGTAATGGTAAGCAGAGCATATATTAAGTTTCTGAAGTCAGGAACAGTGACAGGTAGGGTGAGTGGCTATTACTGAAATGGGTGTTAAGTTGCTGAAGCTAGGAGGCGTGAAGGACATTATGTGACAGGTTAGAATTTGGGATGGAAGGGGGTAAGGCCTAAAGAAGGGATGTCAGGGGTGGGATATGTAGCAACATGAAGCCAAGCATAGTGAGGCAAAGCAGAGCAAGATTAAACAGAAGTTTTGTGTGGAAACAAGTCAGGATCAGCACAAGGCAGGTAAAGGGGGCTGAAATTTATTGGAGAAAACTGGTAAAAAAAAAAAAAATCAAGGTACTGGGAGCAAATAATTAGAGAGGGAAAGGTAACAGAATGGGAAGAGGTCAAGAATTTATTTCGACTACAGGACACAGACTGCCTTCCCTATCAATGACTGATATTAGAGTATAGGCAAAGAGAAAAATAGGAGGATCCTAAATGAAAGACCAGCACTCATAAGAGTTTCTACTACAATCTAGAACAGAAGCTGCTTTTAGAAATGAATAATTAGTGGATCATACAAATTACTGCATGATAACTATAAGAATGAATCAGAAGAGGTTAGAAAGGATTGGGAAGAGAGACTGGATAAGTAATTCACAAAGAAACAATAGAGGGATGTAGGAGTGTCTCCCAACTATGCAACAAAGTGTAGAAGATTTAGGATCTTTACTTGAAGTGTTTACACAGGTATTTTTTATACCCAAGGTATACTCCAACAAATTTTTCCTCAAGTAGACAGCAAATACTGGAGGTGATGGGGATGAAAGAAGTAAATGGGAACATGTTTTCTGGGAGTGTAATGAGTTGGCAAACTTTAAAGATTCCCTGCAGACTGCTCTTTCAGAGACACTGGGTGAGCAAACTGGTGTAACTAAAGAAATTATTTTTTGAGCTATGATACAGAATTGGAATGGCTTAGATATAGTAAGGCCTAGCTGAGTCTAATTATCGTGGCTGCCAAAAAAGTAATTACTAAAAATGGAAATCAAAGTCTAAACCAACGTTATTAGAAGTAGTGAATATAGTAACAGAGATAAAACAACTGACACTGGGATCTTCAGAAAAGAGTAGAAGCAAATTATTTAAAAAAAATAGGAATTCTGATAACAATACATGCAGAGGAGGAATGAGGTTTACAAGAACGCAGGATATGAATGAGCTATGTAATATTTGGCAGACAATGACTGGATAGATTACAGGTGATGCATACCATCTGCAACTACAAATATGTCAACATGGCTTGTGATGTATAATGTTAGCAACTAAAATTATGTAACTATAGTTTGTTTTCATTTATATAAATGTATGATTGCTTATGTTATATGTGGCAATTTAATAAAGATTTTTCTTGTCTAAAAAAAACATAAGGCAAGTAAAATATTTTAATAATCTAGGAAATAGCAACAGCAGTAGCAGTGTTAAAAGCTAACAGAAAAAGACAGCAATAGCAGGGGAAGTGTTAAAAACTAACAAGGAAAATACAGCAATAGCAGGGGAAGTGTTAAAAACTAACAAGGAAAAGACAGCAATAGCAGGGGAAGTGTTAAAAACTAACAAGGAAAAGACAGCAATAGCAGGGGAAGTGTTAAAAACTAACAGAAAAAGACAGCAATAGCAGGGGAAGTGTTAAAAACTAACAGAAAAAGACAGCAATAGCAGGGGAAGTGTTAAAAACTAACAAGGAAAAGACAGCAATAGCAGGGGAAGTGTTAAAAACTAAGAAAAAGACAGCAATAGCAGGGGAAGTGCTAAAAACTAACAAGGAAAAGACAGCAATAGCAGGGGAAGTGTTAAAAACTAACAAGGAAAAGACAGCAATAGCAGGGGAAGTGTTAAAAACTAACAGAAAAAGACAGCAATAGTAGGGGAAGTGTTAAAAACTAACAAGGAAAAGACAGCAATAGCAGGGGAAGTGTTAAAAACTAACAAGGAAAAGACAGCAATAGCAGGGGAAGTGTTAAAAACTAACAGAAAAAGACAGCAATAGCAGGGGAAGTGTTAAAAACTAACAAGGAAAAGACAGCAATAGCAGGGGAAGTGTTAAAAACTAACAAGGAAAAGACAGCAATAGCAGGGGAAGTGTTAAAAACTAACAGAAAAAGACAGCAATAGCAGGGGAAGTGTTAAAAACTAACAGAAAAAGACAGCAATAGCAGGGGAAGTGTTAAAAACTAACAAGGAAAAGACAGCAATAGCAGGGGAAGTGTTAAAAACTAACAGAAAAAGACAGCAATAGCAGGGGAAGTGTTAAAAACTAACAAGGAAAAGATGGACAGAATTAACAAGAAAAATAGGGAAGACAGACCCAGCTTCACATAGACCCATTTAAATTTTAAACCAAGATCATAAAGCGTTTATATCTACAACAGCTAAAAGAATGGCAAAGGTGTTGCCAAAACTGATAGATATGGACCATTGCGGTTTTGTGGAGGGGAGGCAAACATTTGACTGAAACAGTAAGTTGGGATTTTAAGAGTACGGCAATGGAAGCATTTGCATTCTCTGATACAATAATAAGGTTAATCAGAAGGATGTTTTTCCCTGCTCCTCCGAACCCCCCCCCTCACCCCCTATAAACTTATCTGGGTTTAAACAGACCATAGCCTCTCCCACTAGGATAAACAAACCGACCAACACGGAAAGTATCCTAGACTGGATCCTAGTTAATAACCAACCCCAACTGTACGCAGCTGGCACTCTCCCTGATGACCTTAGTGACCATTTACTAACCTCTATCATAAAACATAAGGCAAGAAACCC
The DNA here is from genome assembly GCF_019279795.1 of Protopterus annectens. Taxonomy (NCBI): domain Eukaryota; kingdom Metazoa; phylum Chordata; order Ceratodontiformes; family Protopteridae; genus Protopterus; species Protopterus annectens. The sequence goes on along the minus strand of NC_056729.1, from coordinate 1,701,608,485 downwards.
TCACCAGACCAAATATAAAATATTTAGAAACAGGAAAAACTTTGACACTGCTATATTCCTAAATGTACTAAAAGCAGTCGACTGGTCAAAACTAAAATATCTACCATTAGAAGAGGCTATAGCTCACTTTAACACTAAATTCCTAAGTATCATTGATTCCCATGCTCCAGCACGTACAATAAAATCTAGATCAAACAGAGCACCACAGCTCACAGAAGACACCAAATCTAAAATCAAAACAATCCTCAAAAGTTCTGGGCAGGCTTAAATCAACTACTTCATTCAGGTCATTCTACCACCCCAACCCTGGCTAACCACACCCATAGTTCCCCAGAGACCATAGCTGGCGCTTATAATAACTTTTTCACTGAAACAATCCAATCCCTAACAAATCAACTAACCCCCACATACTTAAACCACACATCTAATCTACCCATTAATCACTCCCAGTTTAGCTTCCAACCGATATCCACTAGTTTTATCAAAACACTTATAAAAAAACTAAAACCTACCACCCTCGCTGCTGACCTCCTCCCTGCAGAGTACCTACAAATAACTGCAGGTGCCATTGCATATCCCATATCTATCCTTATCAACAGAACCTTATCCAAAAGCGCTATCCCCTCCCTCTGGAAAATATCCCACGTCATCCCACTCCATAAAGGTGGTAGTTATACAGACATATCCAACTATAGACCCACTGCCATTCTTTCCCCACTAGCCAAAATAATGGAGAAATGTGTACACAAGCAACTAATGCAATACCTTATACAGAATAACTTACTATCCAACTCCCAGCATGGTTTCAGGTCATACCACAGCACCACCTCAGCCCTCATAGGTTAGTACTACGCCAACTGCCCTTGCAAGCCATTTTAAGCCTAGCCAGTTATCCCTTGTGAGACTCAAACCCTGCACCTTGTGTTTGTAAGGCAAACACCTTAACCATTAGGCCACCCTCCCAACCCCTTTACTAATGCCATAAACCAAACCAGGAATGACAATAGGCTATCCTCCGCCCTTTTCTTGACTTATAAACAGCAAAAAAAAAGAAGCCAGAAGTCCACCACAACTTGCCTTTAATTAGAACAAACAGCAAAGCTTTCAAGTATCACTCTTCATCAGTAATTCAACCAAAAAATTCAACACATTAAATAACATAAAACAGCCAATCATTACTTAACTCATTAATTATAAAATTACGCTATTCAATTGAAAGTGCCCATTTCAAGTTAAAACATAATTAAAAAAATCTCTATAAAAACTTATCTAAAATATATTAATATACAATTAATACATTTTCTTTATATATTATTATGCCTGTCTTTTAAGACAGGTTTAATACTTACAGTGCTATTCAAGCCTGGGTGGTGATCAGCTCTAAAATAATTTATCCATCTGTATTCAGATAGCTCTATCCTGTTAACCATATCACCACCACTTTTATTTAAGAATACTACCCGTAGAATTCTGAACTTAAACCTATGCCCTACACCCTCCATCTCTATATGTTTTGCCAGGGCATTAGTCAAAACTCTCCTTCTTATATCAGATAGATGTGCACTTATTATATCTTTCTACTTTTTATTAGTTTTTCCAATATAGAAACTTGCACATTTTATACAGTGTGCAAAATAAATCACATTTTCAGATATACAAGTTCCTTTTGCTTTAAAAAAATTTTCTCTCTACTAATCTGAGTTAAAGCTTAAATCTGTACAGATGTCACTACAATGTACACAGTTAAAATACTTCACTGCCCCTATGTCATTTCTCATTTCTTTGAAGCATAATTGTTGTTTCAAATTTCTCTCTCTTTTATATGTAAAGCAGGGTCTATCCCCTATTACTTTAACAATCTCATGATCTGAAGACAGAATTGTCCAATTCTTCTGAATTATATTTTTTATCATATCTGTGTGCCTGCCGCCGTGGTACGGCGGTAGCGTTGTTACCTCACAGCAAGAGGTTCTCCCATTCGATTCTTGGCTGGGCTTGGGAGTGCCTTCTGTGTGGAGTCTGCATGTCCTCTCCGCGGTTGGGTAGCGTTCGAAAGACATGCGTGCGTAAATGGGCGTGCCTTCGTTGAAGGTTCGGCGTCGAGCTGGCATCTCGGCGTTTCGTAAAAATCTATTGCCAATCATTAGCGGACCGGAGTTCCACTGTGGCAACCCCTTATTGGGAAAAGCCGAAAGACAAACAACAACATCATATTTGTGTGCCTATTATATGTTGTTATATACTGTATGTTATTACTCTTGGCTTTTCTATTCACAGTAGTAGCAGTTACAACATTTTCTTCAGTTATCAAAAAATAAGGTTGTGCTACATCATTCCTTAAAGACTTTACTATGTTTTTGATCCATCAAGTCAGCAAGGCATTATATCCTTTACTTTGGAATTCAGATGCCATATTTTCCATTTGTTTAATGAACTCATCTTCTTTCGGATTTAATCTGCTAAACTCACATAAACTGACTCTTAACCACACCCTCATACACATGGTGTGGATGCATACTTTGATAGTGTAGATATCTTGTTGCTTGTTCTGGCTTTTTATATATAGCTGTATTCATGGAATCATTTTCTTTACATATACTCACATCTAAAAAATTGTCTCCATTGAACTATTCACAGTAAATAATAAGAAGTCAGTTGTAGTATGCAAGTACATTACGAAATTAGGTAACTCATCTGATGTTCCTTTCCACAAAAGGAAGGTATCGTCTACAAATAGCTTATAAAAAGTAATATTTTCATGTCTATATAAATTTGTAGAATATTCATTTAGCTAATACAGTATTGGCGTACCCAATGCTACGCCTTGCTTTTGATGGTAATACTCACTATTAAAACTAAAAACATTATTTTCCAAGACACACACTATTAAGAAGCAAAACTTTTCTACTTCACTAGCATCAAACCTACTACGCTTACAGATGTATTCGCTTAATAACTCAATTCCTTGGTTATTAGGAATGACAATAGAGACTGGATGTCCATTGTCACTAACATAACATTTTCAAGTGAATTATTTTTTCTCCATTGATTTAAAGCTGTTAAAAAATCTTTTGTGTCTTTGACAAAACTTTTGCTATACTTTAACAGAGGAGCTAACTTCCTATCTACATACTTCGATATAGCTGTTGTTATCCATTGTTTGCCCAAGACTATAAGTCTCATGGGAAGTTTTACCATATTTTTATATAGTTTAGGTAAACCATAAATAAATGGAATAACTGGATTTGCTATAAACAAGTAATTATAGTCATCTGCACTTATACTAGCGTCCATCAAATAGTTCACACAAAAAACATTTTACCTTACAAATAATATTCTTTACAATCATGTTATTCACAGGTTTGCAAGTCATGGTGTCTGACAATAAATCATTCATCCACTCTATGTTCTTTACTCATTATAATGACCATACCCCCCTTATCTGCAGGTTTTATAATATCATCATTATTACTCAAATAAATTAAAGCTTCCTGCTCAGCTTTGCTTAAATTATAAAACTTATTTCCATTATGCTTAGAAAAAAATGCATGATATAATTCTTCACACATATTTAAAAATGCTTTAACATTCGGTGTATTCAATGGTACAAATGTGCTAGTGTGTTTCATTATATCTTGTAGCTGTTGCTCATTTTTATACAATAATTTTAAATCTAATTTTCTAGGAAAAAGACGCAGTTCAGTCAATGCTTCGTAAAGGCATCCTGCCGTTGATGGCAAAAAAGTTAAGCCTTTTTCCAACACTTTACGTTCATCTAAACTCAAATTATATTGAGATAGATTAACTACATTACCCTCGTTTAAAGTTATGTTCTTTTCTTTTTGTAACACATCCCCCCGCCTACCTTGTTCATTACATTTGGCTGCTTTGCTTGTTCCCCATCTACTGAAGTCCTTCCTCTCTTGCGACTGCTCCTTCTCCCTCTGCTCTTTTCTCTGATGGCCACCAGTTGTTTCAGGGAGAAATGGCCCTTCAACAAAAAAAAATCAATATCTGCTCCATTCTGCTTAATTGTTTTATTCCCTGTTGGTACAGCACTGCCTACAGCCATTTTTTCTCTTGATTCAGTCTGTAGAGCAGGTGGGAAGATATCTAGCTGAGAGATGCATTTGTCACATTGTGCTGATACTACAGGGGTAGGCGGTATCTGTTCAAGTAATTCTATTATCTCACTGGTTGAATTCAGCACACAGCCATTTCTTTCCAGCTGAATTATTTCAGGAGTAGGCGGGGGTTGTTTTGAATATTTGGTATATGATTGGTTAGTAGCTATAAGACGTTGCGAAGCTATTAGTTGTTGCTCTCTCGGCCAGGAAAAAATATTGCTCTTTTTAAAGTAATTTATGTCACGTAACAACTTTCTTTCGTGGCAATCAAGTTTTTTCAAACACAATCAACTGTTGCAGGACTCTTTCATAATTAGCTGCTATATGCGAGTACATATCTGAACTAGTGACCATATCTTCTAGATTAGCAATCTCAGTAACTAGTTCCATTTCATATCTAGAGAAGAAGTCATTCATTAACTGCATATATTGTGCACCTAACTGCAAATTTAGTTCTTGCCACTGTAGCAAAAGCTCTTCATATTTATTACCATACGTTGGCATTAGAGTAACTCTCAGTCCTCTCGGGACTATGCCAATCTTAAGTATACATTACAACTCATTCTTTGTCATTGGAGCCTTTTATAATATTCTGTTTTAAAACAAAGTTGTTTAACAGTCTCTTGTAGCTCCTTCACTTTCAGGGTGGTAGCATCATCGTTCATTCCCAAAGAAGCATTTTCAGCATTATTAGTACAAAAAGCCAATAATGGACTATTTTAAATTTTAAGCAAATCAGAGATTTTTTCTCTTCCATCACTCCTTACATTTACATTCTTGGTGCACTGGGCACTATGCACCATTGCCGTGGTGGAACTGGAATGTTCTGGCTGCATAATTATGGAATGAAGTGACTTCAGGAGAAATACAGTCCACAGCCAGTAAAAAAAACAAAAAAATATATAATTAATGAGTTAAGTAATTACTGGCTGCTTTGTGTTATTTAGTGTGTTGACTTGTTTGGTTGAATTACTGATGAAGAGTGATACTTGAAAGCTTTGCTGTTTGTTCTGATTAAAGGCAAGTTGCGGTGGACTTCTGGCTTCTTTTTCTTTGCTGTTTACACTGGTTTTTGGCTGGGAAGTCCTTTAACTCCAGGAGAATTTTTTTGTTTTTTTACTCTTTCTGGACCTATCAAAAGCCTTTGACATGGTCAACCATGAATTCTCATTCTTTCTCTAAAATCTATTTCCCTCTAAAAGCACGCAATCCAGTGATTCCAGTCCTATCTGACTGGTAGACAACAGGCAGTACTATGGAAGGGCAAACTCTCCAGCCAGTTACCTCTCACACTTGGTGTCCCTCAAGGCTCCATACTAGGTCCATTACTCTTCTCTATTTTTCTCAACAACCTTCACACTGCTATCCCTAAAGCTACCTGTATTCAATATGCAGATGATTCCACTCTGATCTGCTCAGCCACCTCCCCATCAGAACTGCAAATCCTAACCCAAAATGCATTTAACACTATTGAGAACTGGCTCACCAACCAACGCCTACTGCTGAACCCCAATAAAACTAAACTTCTACTCTTCACCCCCACTAGTAGATCTGCCACACTTTCATTCGATGTCACATCTAACAATGGTACCACTATCTCCCCAGATCAACACACCAAACTTCTAGGGGTTATCATACACAATAATCTCAAATTTGACCTATAGGTCAACAAAACCATACAGACCATCAATAAAAAGCTTGGATCACTGTATAGAAAATGACATTTTTAACCCCGCTGGCTAGGACTGCAATCGCCTGGTCACACCTACTCTCTACTCTTTTATATGCCTCGCCTGTATTCTCAAACCTCAACAAATCCAAACTAGGTAAGCTGTCCCACAGCTACAACCATATTGCCAGATTCGCCACTGGCTCCACCTACAGAACCCACCACTGCCAGAACCTGAAACAACTAGAGTGGCTAGAACTGCCCAGCTTAATTCAATTCAATCAGCTCTTAATAGCGCACAAAATTCTGTATCACCCTGAGGATACCCCTTCATTTATAAATATTATTAAGCCATATAGCAACCTGAGATCCCTACGGTCAGCCAACAAACTACTGGTCCAAACCCACAAAGCTAATAACTCTGTTGGTGAATCCCTGTTTGCCAACTTTGTTGGCAAAACCTGGAATTTGTTGCCAAACTATATAACACTACAATCCTCCAAAAGTCTTTTCAAAAAAAAAAAAAAAAAACTCAAACAGTATCTCAAAGTGAACTGGCTTTGCCCACGTACTAACCCTGATTAAGTTATAAACTGAAAGCATAATCTGTAAATATCATAACATGCAACTACGTCACCAAGCTCTATATCCAGTCTGATGTCTCTTGCTTTTAATTGTGTCTGTCCATGAGAATCGTGAGTCCCTACTAGGGAACACTACTAAACCATTGTACATAATCACTTTGTTTTATATTTTCTAATGTTATCTAACTTCTTGTGTAATCTACGTAAGTTTGTCTATTTGGAGCTTTTCTCCCTGGGCCTCTGCTGAAAATGGACATGTATCCAATCGGACTATCCTTGTAAACAAATGTAAAATAAAATAAATAAATGTATGAGGGACCAGAGGCAAGAATTAAAAGGGGAAGTTTCCTTTTTGATATATTGTGTCTGAACTGAAGAACCAGGCAAAGGTGTCCTCTTTCCCCTTTGTTTTTGTGTTATATTTAGAGCCACTGAAAATAAATAAATAAATAAATAAATAACGGACTCATAAATTCACGGCTATAATTGGTATGGTAATCAAGAAAAGTTGGCTTTATTTCTGTTTAGTTATGTTTGCTGAATTTCCTTTATTAGTACGGATTTAAAACAAGGGAAAGAAAGGGGAGGGGAAATCTCTGTTTTTGGTCAAGAGAGGAGAAGCTTAAGAGCATTCTAACTGGCCCGAGAACTCTCTAAGATGCTCTAAATACTATTTAATTAATACTTACCTAAGGTAAGTCTTGATTACCATATAGGTACCTTCACATTCATTCTAGACCTGATGTGATTACCCACTCTGGAAGCAGGAGGTGCCCTATGCAGGATGGGAATTGTCAGGGTGCTCATAGTTCATTCTTAGACTCTGCTTTGTAAATCTATGAATATGTAAAAGCACTGCACACTAGAATGTAGGGCGCCTCTACTCTGAGTCAGGATACCACTAATATGCCATGTCTTTTCATAAGTGTAAGTTGAAGTTGGTGAGCTGAAGAGTGGGAAAGTAAAGGAAGACGGTACACATACAGTAAATTCATATTTCATTGGTAATCACTCATTGTCTCCTGTAGAGTCCTTTTAGTCAAATTATGTTAGTAATAATCTATTTGTTGTTGGCTTATTTAGTGTATGCTCCTCTGTTGCATTTAATTTATCCAAAATGACATATCTGACATGTTTGGAATCTCTTAAGGGTAACTAAATATTGGATATTTTCTAAGTCAACATAATTGTTTACACTACTAACATTCCATCCTGATATATAAAATACTATAGAACAAAAATAGAATAATACAGAATTTCATATCTCTTTTAAGCAAATTCTCAATATAATAATTTAACATATGGAGCTCAGTTGATATTGTTGGTTAAAGGTATGACTGATAATCCAATAGATCTATCTTTATCTATTGGATTAGGAATGACTTTCATTCCATGTTTAATGGGAAATTCATATTTACTTGTATTTGATACTTCAGAATTAATGTTTTATAGAAGTACTTTTTTAAAGCCTGACCAGAATTTTACCCTACTTATATTTAAAGAAGAAAGAACATTAAATTACACTCCCAAGTTTGCACACATAAAAATAACATCCAATGTTATCAGAGAATATGGTATAACTACTATCTTCTTCTTTCGGCTTTTCCCGGTTAGGGGTCGCCACAGCAGAGCTCTGGTCCGCTAATGATTGGCAGTAGATTTTTTTTACGGGTGCCAAGGTGCCAGCTCGACACCCAACCTTCAACGAAGGCACGCCCATTCTACGCATGTCTTTCGAACGCCACTCGACCACGGTGAGGACATGCAGACTCCACACAGAAGGCGCTCCAGCCAAGAATCGAACGGGAGACACTCTTGCTGTGAGGCAACAACACTACCGCTGCACCTCCACTGCAGCTTATGGTATAACTACTATAATCAAAATTAAAAAAAAGAAGCAAAAAGTTTCTTCCAACAACTTGAAATGGATTTAACATTCTTATCATTAAATACTAATGGCTTAAATAATGCAAATAAAAGATCAAACTTACTAAAATATTTAAATCTAAATAAGGCACAGGTAGTATTTCTCCAGGAAACACATTTTAAGACTAATGATAGCTTTATTTGGAACCCTAAGGACTATACAGTCTTAGCTCAATCCTCCTATAGAATAAAGACAAAAGGAGTATCAATTCTCTGGAAGAAAAACATAATCACTGCAAAAGTTATTTATAAATATGAAGACAAAAAGGTCTACTAGCATCTGTTATAATTAAATTTAATAACAGAATATGGACCTTAGCTAATCTATATTGGTTCCCAGGAATTGGAGCAGGAACAGTTAAAAAACACCTAGATTTTATTTCCAACAATTATAAAGGAAATCTTATACTGAGAGAAGACTTTAATTGTACCTTAGAAGCTTCTGAAACCACCAAGAAGTCTTTTCGCATAGAAACTATTTCAAAATCCTTAAAAAAATGGATTGATTCATTTTATTTAATTGACACTTTTAAAGTATAAGATAAATCCTTATTATTTTCCCATAAAGGCCATAGATTTGGAACACAAACTAGAATAGACAAATTATTCGTAGTTCAAGATTTACAAACAAAAATCCTCATCTTCTCAATAGCTCCATGCCCCTTCTCAGATCATGACTCTCTGATAATGAAGATCCAAATAGAATTCTAGTTGAGAGGATTAAAGGTTTAAACTCTATCATAAATCACGAAAATTAAAGAATTCAGACCCTGGATGTTGTCAGAACTACAATTATTTCTTGAAATTAATAATACAACAGAAATCAGTAGAGTCATGGTCTGGGACTCATTAAAAGCATATTTATTTGGTAAGACCCTTAGCTGGTACAAAAACAAAGTTAGAGAGTGGAAATCTGAATCATTAGACTTGCAAACCAGACTATTGACAGCAAAACCTAAAAAAAAATTAGAATTGTCCAGAAGTCAAAAAAGAAATAGAGGAATTAAATAAAAAATATAATGAAATTCTAGCACACAAAACTTGTCTAGCCTTGGAAAAATTAAAAATAAACTCATTAGCCACCTCCCCCAGATATCTACATAAATTATCTACAAGAATTAAAATACAATCTAAAGCAAATGACATTAGTAGTATATGATGAAATAAACTGCTTGAAACCACCACGATGTAATCCAAAAAACATTTAATATAAAAGTGGAACAGGAACGAGCGCTTTCACACAAACAAGTTGTGCTTCATCAGGTTACAATCATTCATAAAATTCCATTTTCTTTTATAGAAATCCCTTGTCATAGTTAATCAATTACTCACATTAATTATAATCAATTAACAAACTTTCAGCTCGTTTACAATAATAAAATTCCAATAAATGAAATGATAGTACTGTTTTTAACTATCTAGCATTATATTTAAAACCAACATAAAAATCTATTTAATATTTTGCTTAGCTCATTTAAAACTCATCATTATGTATATCTCATTTAAATAAATGCTACATTAATTGATGGAATACATAGAGTTGTTCAATCATCAGCATTACGTTTCAGTAAATTAGATCAGGAAGCGATGCCCATTTTTAGTAGAAGAAACAAACCATAGTATATCACATTAATTAATGAAATATATATAGCTACTCAAGCTACTCAAGCATCTGTATTAAGCCTCCGTGAATTAAACCAGGAAGCCATGCCCATATTTAGGAATCGAAGCAATATGTAATATTGCTTCCACTAAGTTCTTATTTAACTAACAGTCCTAGCTCGTCTCTAAAAGCATGTTCCCATTACATATTCTTACATCTCATATAAATGCTTATTTCAGGACAATTGATTTATTTATATTTGTGCAGTCATAAAAATTGCAGTAAGGATTACATCATCTCAACATATTAGCCAAAAACTATAGATGCTTATTTCAGGACAGTTGATTTATACATATTTATGCAGTCATAAAGATTGCAATAAAGATTACATCGTCTCAACATATTAGCCAAAGACCTTACGTAGACAACATATGTTGTTAAAACAAAACTGCAGTCAGGTATAATGGTGCTTATATCATAATGGATTTGTACGTCCATAGAAGGGAACTGTCGTGTTGTAGCAGCTAGCCAAGCAAAATGCTTAGCACAGTAAAGACGCTGCCATACTAACTATGGCGAAAATTATATGATCACAAAAACTATAATTATGATTGTAAATAGCTTCTAACATCAAAAGGTCAGTATACGCCCAGTGTCCAAAATATATATATATCCTATGAAACACACCAGATCTTATAAATAATCCCATTCAATTAGAGATTAAAGTCATGAATAGATATAAACACTGCAAACAAAGAAACAAATAAATAAATAAATAAATAAATAAAGTGCGCAATATAGAGCGCCACTCTAAGAATAAACATAGCGGTAGTATTAACGCTCAGCTATGGTATGATCTCAATGATTAGTGCTAGAGGCTGAGCTATGAAATATCATTATTTATAATTTTTGAATTAAACATACATCAGTACTACGGATAGAACCTTCATAGCAAGAAGTTCATAAACTCCGTAGAATCCAATATAAATATTTAATGTTCATCAAAATTAATACGCATAAATTCTAGTTGAGAGGATTAAAGGTTTAAACTCTATCATAAATCACGAAAATTAAAGAATTCAGACCCTGGATGTTGTCAGAACTACAATTATTTCTTGAAATTAATAATACAACAGAAATCAGTAGAGTCATGGTCTGGGACTCATTAAAAGCATATTTATTTGGTAAGACCCTTAGCTGGTACAAAAACAAAGTTAGAGAGTGGAAATCTGAATCATTAGACTTGCAAACCAGACTATTGACAGCAAAACCTAAAAAAAAATTAGAATTGTCCAGAAGTCAAAAAAGAAATAGAGGAATTAAATAAAAAATATAATGAAATTCTAGCACACAAAACTTGTCTAGCCTTGGAAAAATTAAAAATAAACTCATTAGCCACCTCCCCCAGATATCTACATAAATTATCTACAAGAATTAAAATACAATCTAAAGCAAATGACATTAGTAGTATATATCATGAAAAGAAAGGGAAAAAAGTATCGGATATAGGAGACATCCTTGAAGCATTTCGGTTCCATTATATGGAACACTTCAAAAAAGAAGATTTAGATACCAACCAAATAAACTTAGATACAAACCTTATCAATATATAAAAAAATTCCCGAAAACTTAAAACTAGACCTACAAAAACCTATATCCTACAAAGAAATTGTTGACAAGATAAAAGAAAGTAAATCTAACAAAGCTCCAGGGATAGATGGTTAGATGGTATAATTACGGAAATTTACAAACTCTTCCCTTCAACAGTAACCTCCCTTTTTCATAAAACTTTGCTAGAAGTCCAGTCAGAAGCAAAAATACCACCCTCATGGAAATATTCTCTCATAACACCAATTCTAAAAGATGATAAACCATCAGACCTTTGCACCTCATACACACCTATATCATTACTGAATAATGATTACAAAATATTCATGTCAATACTAGCTAACAGAATGAAAATCCCACTTTCAAAAACAATTAATAATGATCAAACTGGATTTTTATATAACAGGCACACAGGATAATATTAAAAGGATACTTATTCTTATAGATTATGTGAATAAAGAAGATAGAGAAACACTTATGACATAGAAAAAGCCTTTGATTCCCTCAACTGGGAATATCTATTTAAAACTTTAGCATTATTTGAATTTCCTCCTCCCTTCATTGTATTACTAAAAAGCATATATATTTATAAATTGGCCTACATTAAATTAGGTCCTTTCACCTCAGAACCTGTCCATATAACAAAAGGTACTAAACAAAGATGCCCCCTTTCTCCTATTTTATTTGCTTTGGCTATAGAAATACTTGCATAAATAATACGCAATAATCCAAGAATAAAAGGAATAGAAGTCTATGACCAGTACATATCTAAAATAATGATTTTTGCTGATATTTTATTAACCCTATCAAACTCCAGAGAGTCATTAGGAGAGCTAGAAGAAGTAATGGAGACATTTTATAAGATTTCAGGTCTATACTTTACATTATTGAAACAATAAAAAATATACAGAAAAGTGGAACAAAATTATATTAACTTTTGAATACAGATTGCAATTAATAAAAATTATTGCCAGGAATACTATATGTAGCAGTAGCAATACAGTTAATTCCTGAAAGATGCTTTCTTAAAGAAATAAACTCATGTTTAATAACATTTTTATGGTATCCCAAAAAGAACAGAGTTGCTCTAACTCATCACATTAGACCCTGGAAACAAGGAGGATTGAACTTCCCAGAAATAGAAACATATATAAAAGCATCTGTGCTTAAAACTACAATAGACTGGATAAACCCAAATTATTTTGCCAACTGGAAAGAATTAACAACGGCTATATTAACAAATTAATTTAATCTGTTAAAAAAAAATTTAATAGTAGACAAATCAAACAAACCCTGGTACATACTATGCATAAGTATACAATATAGTATAACAAAACCTTCTAAAACAACACTGATTAATCATTACAGCAATTCCTTTAGGAAACTTATCAATGCAAACATAGATCTAAAGCGTTGGTTTGACCTTTTAACCCCATTTAGCTTCACCAAGACCTTTCCTCACAAAATATATAGGGAAACAATAACCTCCTGGGAACAAAATGGAATTTTATGCTGGTTTCAATGTGTAAATAAATTAAATGATTTAGATATCCATGATAAAAACTGCTTACAGTATTCCAACACAGGACTGGTTAACCTTACAAAGCATTCTAATGTACACTCAAGATTTATGCAGATTAATTAATAATTCCATATTTAGGGCAGCCACGGTGGTGCAGCAGTTAGCGTTGCCGCCTCACAGCAAGAGGTTCTCCGGTTTGATTCTTGGCTGGGGTGCCTTCTGTGTGGAGTCTGCATGTCCTCCCTGTGGTCGCGTGGGTTTCCTCCGGGTGCTCCGGTTTCCTCTCACATCCCAAAGACATGCAGTAGGTGAATTGGACTCTTTAAATTGGCCCTAGGTGTGAGTGTGTGCATGTGTGTGCCTTCTGTGGAAGTTTGGGCACCGGGCTGGCAACTCAACACCGTAAAACTCCACTGCCAATCATGAGTGGACAGATAATCCGCTGTGGCCTCCCCTAACTGGGAAAAGCCGAAAGAAGAAGAAGAAGAATTAATAATTCCATATTTAAAGATATTCCAAATCTAATACGTTTTCTGTATGAGTTTATATATAATAGTTGTGAAAAGAAAAATTCCATTTCAAATCTATATAAAGAGTTAATAACATATAAAACAATTCCCAAACTATCATACTGGCAGTTCTTAACAAAAGGTCAGTCACTGCAGTTAACAGAAGAAATTAAAATTAACATCTTACTATCAGTTAATTACATCTCTAACACAGTACTGGAAAATATTTAACTGGAAATACTTACACAGAGCATTTTTAACACCAGATAGAATTAAAAAGATCAGTACTACTACAAATGTTTTTTTGCTGGAGGTGTGAAAAGTCAAATAAAGCAGACTGGATTCATATTTTTTATGAATGTAATAAAATTAAATCATATTGGAATGGAATCAATCCTTTTTTACAAGCTTTATTTAATGAATCCTTTACCTTAACTAAAGTATTGATAATTCTAAATGTAAATGAAGGTCCCTACCTGAATAAGACAAATATGTATTTGTTATGGACAATACTTGAATACTTGCTATAGCTAGGAAATGCGTAACCAGAAGGTGGAATTCAAATACACCCCCGACCTTGGAAGAATTCTACACTTTACTGAAGACAACTGCATTGATGGAAATAAAAATCAAAGAACTACGAATTTATCCCAGGCCATTGGTAAATAATCCTTGGAAGAAAGTTATATCTTTGTTGGACACTCTGCAATAATCAATATTGTATCTCTGATAACTGATCTGTTAATTCTATATTTAATAACATTCAGTGTATATAATTGAAAGTCAGGCTATTGTAAATATTGTATATAGTTGTTTAAAATGATATTTAAAAATATTATGTAAATGTTATTTTAATTGAAAATAAAAAAAAATATTTGAGAAAAAGTTGGCTTTATTTGCAAATATTTTGTACCTGATAAAATCAGAAAAGGACATCTCAGTGTTATAGAACATTCTGAAACAGTTACTACTCTTTTTAGGATATAAAATTAATGAAGACAAAAAAGAAGTTATGTACTTACCATAACGTTCCATCTGTGTTGTCCATTTTCATTCTTCCTCAACATATGGGTTCAGATCCAATCTTCGGATCCGACTTGGCCATTCTACTACAGCTCGTAGAAACCACAAACTCTCAAGCTCCTCCCTTACCCATAATGCTGTAAGTCCCCGTCCTTCTCCAGATCTTGTTTGCAGCTCCCCAAGGTAACATATATGTATATTTACATACTATGGAAAATCACTTCCTGGAGCTCAAAGATAAAGGAATTTGGTTCTTGTACACTCTCCCACTATTCCAGAAGTCATCAAGGAAACATGGATGGGGGATGGAGGGGGGGGGGAGTTGAGGAAGAATGAAAATGGACAACAAGGATGTTGCATTATGGTGAGTACATAACTTCTTTATCTGATGTTGTCAATTTTCATTCATTGGTCAACATATGGGACAGAGTCTCCAGCTACATGAATCCCGGGGGGACTCTAAGGAAGGATATTCCTGAGTAAAGTAGAGCTGAAAGATGTTCTTCCCCTCAAGAATAGATCCAGTTTGTAATGCATAATAAATGTATGAAGATTAGCCCAAGTTACAGCTGCACAAATATCGTCCATAGAAGTTCTGGAAAGTGATGATGAAGTTACCATGGACCTAACTGAAATGGCCTTTAAGGGTTTAGGTATGACCAAAGCCAGCCTGTTATATACAAAGGAAATACAATTAGCAACCATTTTGATAGAGTTACTTTAGAGACTGGTTGACCCAATTTGGTTTCAGAGAATGAAACAAACAACTGGTCAGATTTCCTAAATCTTTCAGATCTGTGCAGATAGAAACAAAATTGTCTACGAACATCCAATAAGTGTAACATGTATTCACCTTTGCTAGACTAAAGTGGAAAGAATACAGGGAGATGAATGGTTTAATATTAGATCCTGACACCACCTTAGGAAGGAAGGGTTGGTTCTCAAAGATACCCTATCCTTGGGGAAAAATTAAATAAGGAGGCTTAAAGGATAATGCTTGCAGTTCTGACACCCTTCTACCTGAAGTTATGGCTAGGAGAAAAATTGTTTTCCAAGTCAGATATCATAGGTCACATTTTGCTGCAGGTTCAAATGTTTTCTGAGTTAGGGCTTGCAAAATTATAGTAAGATCCCAAGGTGGAGTGGAGTCCTTGAAGGGGAGTTTCAGTAAAACACTCCTTTTATAAAGGCTTTATGAATACGTGAAGATGCTAAGGTAGAATTATCAACTCCAATATGGAAACTGGAGATAGCAGCTAACTGAACCTTAACTGTAGGACTAGCGCCTTCACTGAAAATGGAAATCAGGAATTCAAGGACCTTATGTACCAGTGCTGAAAAAGGGTCCGTGGCATGCTGTTGTGCCCAAAGGACAAATCTTTTCCATTTGCTCTTGTAGATTTTTCTGGTAGAGTCCTTATGAGAACCTAAATGAATGTGGTGCACTGGAGATGACAGCTTTACGTGTCTGGCTATCAATGGAACTGGAGATACCATGCAGTTAACTTGAGGGCCAAAATGTCCAGGTGAGCAATCTCTGTTGGGTGAGCCAGAAGGTCTGGAGTTGGATCTAGAATCCAAAGTGGGTAAACTAGATGAGGCCAAAGGAAAGGAAACCAAATCTGTCAAGGCCAATAAGGAGCAATGAGGATGATTCTGCTCTTCAAATGAGAAGCTTTCTGTAGAAATTTGGGAAGTAAAGGGGTTGGGGAATAAGCATAGAAGAGACCTGGGGAACAATCAAGAAGGACAGCGTCTCTGTTACTCCCCTGGCAGAGGGATTAGGTAAAGAACCTGTTGCATTTGTTGTTCAGGGTGAATGCAAACCGGTCGCATGGGTGGCCCCTTTGGAGGAATATCATTTCTGCCACTTTTGTGTTGAGAGACCACTCATGAGGTAATAAAATGTACCTGCTCAACTTGTCTGCTATCACGTTGGATTTCTTCAGTATATGAGTTGCTGTCAGAAATCAATTTGAAGAGATCACCCATTGCTTCATGCTCATAGCTTAAAAAACACAAGAAAAATCTAGCAAAGCTAGACTTTCCACTGTTTGATTCCTTAAACCTCCTGTATTAGAGGTGACATGGGACATATGCAAATCACCCTCAGGTGTTTCAGCTAAATGGCAATTCTAAATGTCCATGACTTTTTCTTTTAAGTCTATTAATGGACAAATTCAGGCCAATAAAGCCAAACCCCACTAGCTGTGGACATACAATGTTTCTGCCTTCTTATGGCATCATCAGCCCAGCATAAGTGGAATGTTTGGCTAACATTTGGAAACATGGGGTTGTCATACCTATCTGATATCCTTAAACCTTAGGGTGACTGCAAAATATCCCAACTAACAAACTAAAACAATGAGTAAAAAGGTCACACAGAAAAAACAATCAGTTAAAAAGCACAAAAAGAAAAATCTAGCAAAGCTAGCCTTTCTGCTGTGTGATTCCTTAAACCTCTTTGCATATATCCCATGTCACCTCTAATACAAGAGGCATACAGTGGAAAGTCTAGCTTTGCTAGATTTTTCTTTTTGTGTTTTTTAACTGATTGTTTTTTTTTGTGTGACCTTTCTACTCATTGTTTTACACTCTCATAGCTTCCTGACAGAAGGGGTAAGATCTGGTTCTTCCTTGATTGTTGATGTACCATACTACCGATGTGTTGTCTGCTTGAATCGCAATAGTGCTGGAAGGGAAAGTGTCTTGGAACACCTGCAATGCTAGGAGTACTGCTCTCATTTCCAGCACACTGACATGCAAGTTGGCCTCTTCGGAGCACCACGTGCCTTGAATAGTCTTCCCTAAGAAATGCCCCCACCAGCCAATCTGGGAAGTGTCCACAACTATGGCCTCGGGTTAGGGAGGATGAATGGATGATCTGGCAATAGATTATATGAATGAATCCACCACCAAAGGAATCCTTTGCAAGATTGAGTTATGTTTATCCTAGTGGACAAGGGGTGATGTAAGATGGACCATTGGGTTGCTAATGTCCATTGTAGAATTCTCATATTGTACTTTGCTTGAAGGAGCACAACTACTGCCACTGACATGGACCCTACAGCCTGTAATACTTTGCAATCTGGTATGGATGAACTCTGAATTATTTTTGCTGACTTGAAAATGGATGGTTTGAACTCTCTCTGTAAGGGTAGAGCTGTTGCATTGAAATTGGCCCGTATGAATTCTAGGGACTGAGAAGGTTGAAGTTGAGATTTCTTGTATTTGATTCTTATGTCCAAACTGGAACATGTCTGGAGTACATAGTCCTGAGATGTTAACAGTAGATGCTTGGTCAGGGTAGTAAGGAGCCAGCCGTCTAGGTATGGAAACACTCGGAATCCCTGCAGTCTGAAGTGAGCTGCTACCACTGCCATGACAATAGCTAATAGCCAGAAATAATAGAATAAACAAGAAGCACTTATTTTTGAAGAAACAATGTTAAAAAAAAAAAAAAATTCAGTCAAGAGCTATAGCGACCACGTCTGTTCCCAATGGTGGTTAACGAGATCTGGAGAAGGAAGGGGACTATAGCATTATGGGTAAGGGAGGAACTTGAGAGTCTGTGGTTTCCACGAGCTGTAGAACAGCAGCCAAGTCAGATCTGAGGATCAGATCCAAACCTATTTGTTGATGAATGAATGGAAATTGACAACATTAGATCAAAGACTATAGCTGTAAATTATGTACCCACACTTGAATTGATTCAGCAATATCCATATTTATGAGGACATGAATAAATTAAGTACTTATGACTATGGGTTAAAACAGATTCTGTTACAGCAGCTAACGATATGTGGGAAGAAACAAAAGATATTACAAAAACTGAGAAACTGGAAGCTCTTGTTTATGGATCTGGCGAGCAAGATACAAGCAGTGAAAATGGTTTTAGTCCCTTTAGTTTTACATACAGGCAAGGCATGTTTTTATCAACCAAAAAAAGAAGTTATGTACTCACCATAATGTTCCATCTGTGTCTTCCACTTTCATTCTTCCTCAACATATGAGTTCGGATCCAATCCTCAGATCAGACTCGGTTATTACTAAAGACTTACCTCAGATCTTGTTTGCTGATGTTTTAGCAGAAATGAAATATTTAACATGCATAAATATAGGAAATTTTAAATTGTTTGCACTCAGTAAAGAAAGAAATTATTATCTGGAGCTCAATATAAGGACAGCAATGTCCCTCTAAGAGCTCATTTTTCCAAACGTGTGTAAACAGGAAGGATTGTAGTTGGTGGGCAGGAAGTTGAGGAAGAATGAAAATGGACAACACAGATGGAATATTATGGTAAGTACATAACTTCATTATCTGATGCTGTCAATCTTCATTCTATCCTCAACTGATGGGACAGAGTCCCCAGCTACCTATAATCCAGGGTGGACTCTAAGGAAGGATATTCCTGAGCACAGTTGAACCAAATGATGCTCTGCCGCTGGAGACAAGATACAACTTGAAATGAGTAATGAAAGTATGGGGAGTATCCCAAGTTGCTGCTGCAAATATGTTGTCCATGCATACTCTGGAAAGAAAAACTGAAGAAGTTGCTATGGACCTAGCTGAATGAGCTCAAACCTGTTCTGGTAAGTTAATACCCAGTTTGCTATAGACAAATGAAATGCAATCAGTTAGCCATCTGACTAAAGTTACCTTTGCAACTAGTTTGCTCAATTTCACTTCTGCAAAGGAGACAAACAATTGATCTGTTTTCCTGATGTCTCTTGTTCTATGCAGGTAATAACATAATTGTCTCTGAACATCCAATAAATATAACATGTTTTCACCTTTGTTTATAAAATTAGGGAAGAATACTGCAAAATTAATGGACTAATTAAGCAATAACCGATGACGTGGTATGCTATATTGAAGATTTACCAATGGTTGCCGTGGTTTAATCACGAGGGCGAAGCCCGAGTGATTAAACAAAGGCATCCGTGGGTAAATCTTCAATATACCACAACCACAGAGTCGGTTATTGCTATTATACAATGACATTATTTAAGAAAAAAAACTTACTTTTCTTAAATAATATCTTTGTATAATGGCAGATTGCTGTTCTTCCGCCTGTTTTGGTATACTGCTACTGCGTTTTGATGTACTGCGAATGCGTATGGGACTTGCGTTCCCACTCATACCCAGTACATCAAGGCTTTGAAACGGAAGCAACGGAGAAAAGAAAGTCTCCGTTGCATCTTTTTCTCTCTTTTTTTTTTTTTTTTTTTTTAATTAAAAAAAAAAAAAAAACGTTTTGGGGCAATTTATACCAACGGAAATAAGTCCGGGCGACCGGACCTTTTTCCGTTGGTATACTGTGGGATTTACAATGGGCACGCTGGTTGGGCCGGCCAATCAGCGTGCACATTTTCAAATATTAATAGGGAGACCCTGTATAATTGATATTAGATTCTGACACCACCTTGGGAAGAAAGGAGGCACTGGTTTGTAGCGTCACTCTGTCCGTGTGAAAGATGAAGTAGGGAGGTTTTGAAAACAAGGCTTGAATCTCTGTAATTCTTCTAGCAGAAGTAATGGTTTCTACAAAAATAGTCTTCCAAATAAGATACTTAAGGTAACATTAAGCCGCTGGTTCAAAGGAGGAATGCATTAGAGCTTGCAGTACCAGACTGAGATCCCATGGGGGTGTAGGGTCCTTAAATGGATGTCTCAAAAGTAGAGTGCCTCGCAAAAAAGGTCTCCACAGTTTTTGAGATACAACTGAAGAATCTTAGAATCCAAAGTGACAATTAGATACTACTGCTAACTGAACTTTAATGGTTGAGGAACTAGCCCCTTCTTTAAAACGTGAGGCTAAAAACTCAAGTATGTTATATATCGGAGCTGAAAAAGGGTCCACATGATTTTGTTGTGCCCAATAAACAAATCTTTTCCATTTATGTGTATAAAGTTTTCTTGTTGAATGTTTATGGGAAGATAAAAGAATATCGAAAACACTAATCGCACCAGAAATAAAATCAGCAGAAACACTCAGAAATATAAAAAACTATCTGTAACACCACTATACGTACTGCAATGACATTCACCAAATAATTTTAATAGTATTAAGTGCTTTCATCTCGTTACAGAGACTTCATGAAGTCTCTGTAGCAAGATAAAAGAATATGTCAGACAGGGAAAGAGTATTGGTTGTCTGGCTATTAATGAACTACAGAAACCAGGGTGTTAGCCTTAGATTTCGGATTTATTTATTTATTTTATTTTACATTTGTTAACCGGGAAAGTCCGACTGGATACAGGTTCATTTTCAGCGGAGGCCCGGGGAGAAAAGCTCCAAAAGTACAAAAACAAGTGTAAATATAGTGAAATTATTACAGTGAGTTATTACAACACTGAGATTTGTTTAACGATATGTACACACAGGTACATGTTTTTTTCACATACACACAGCAAAGGTTGGAAGCAAGTAGCTGAGAAAGAAATAGTTACAGATTTCATCTGAAAAAGGAAAACACATACATTAAGGTGGTTATGTGTTAACTTTAAATCTTTCCAGTAGGTGGGTGATGCACAGAATTTTAAACAGTTAAGAGAGTCAGAGTTTTATTCTTGTAATGAGGTTCTCATTTATGAATTATGTTTGAGTGGGGGTTAGTCAGAGTTTGTACAGGGACAAAGCCACTGCATTTTTAGGTATTTCCTAAAGGATTTTTTGAATTGGGATAAGGAGGGGTCAGTGGCGAGTTCAGCAGGAAGTAGGTTCCAGTTTTTACTGGAAGAGGTGGAGAACAGTGATTCACCAGCTGAATTGTTGGTTTTAACAGTTTGCACTAGCAATTTTTTGGAACAGCGAAGGGATTTTAGGTTACTGTAGGGGGTAATAACATTTTTCAGTATGGGTGTACTGTCTGGTTGGTAGAGGTTTTTGTGAACAACTATTAGTTGGTTATATTGCAGTAGATAGGGTACTTCAAGCCAGTCAAACGATTGAAGGTTAAGGCAGTGATGGGTTCTATAAGCTGATCCTGTGGCAAATCTGGCAATGTTATTGTAGCACCTAGTAAATTTATTGAGGTTTGATTTGCTTAGGTTTACGAAGATGGGTGAGGCATAAAGAAGGGTCGATAGTAGATGTGTATGGGCAATAACAGTTCTAGCAGATGGGGTTAGGAATGGTTTAATCCTGTATAAAGAGCCTAATTTTTTATTAACTGTTTTAATAGTTTTGTCTATGTGAGCATCAAACTTGAGGTTGCTGTCGATGATCACTCCCAGTAGTTTAGTACTAGGTTCTGGGGAAATTATGGTATCATTGTTAGATATTATGGTGAGAGGTGGCGAGGGGACCTTGCAAGTAGGGGAGAAGTGTAATAGTTTGGTTTTATTTGGGTTTAATAGTAGTTGGCGACCAGTGAGCCAGTTCTCTACTTTGTTGAAAGTGATTTGGGACAAGGACTGTAAATTTGTGGGGGAGGTGGCACAGCAGTTTAGGGTTGAGTCATCTGCATAAAGAATACAAGTTGCATCAGAGATGAATTTGTACAGGTCATTAATGAATATGGAGAATAGGAGGGGACCTAATATAGATCCCTGTGGGACTCCAAGGGTGACTGGTAAAAGGGACAATAGGTTATTCTTCCATAGTACAGCTTGTTGTCTGTCACTTGGGTAAGAATGAAACCAGGTAATTACTAGGTTATCTATGGAGAGTGATTTTAATGTGTTTTAAGACTAGCTGGTGATTTACCATAGCAAATGCCTTGGATAGGTCAAGGAAGAGGGCTGAGTAGAGCTTGTTGTCATTACGGTTTTGATTTATTGTATGGGAGAAGGAGAGAAGGGCTGAGGTTGTACTATGGCAAGGTCTAAATCCGTGCTGGGAAGGGGCTAGGAGAGTGTTTTGATTCAGACAGGCAAGAAATGTTGGAATGGATCATCCCTATCAGATGAGACAGGAGGTCTAGAGTCGGATCCAGGACTCCAAGGCTGGTGAAGTGAGGCCAAAGGAAAGGAAACCAAATCTGTTGAGGCCAGTATGGTGCAATAAGGATTACTTTGATCTTCAACCTGACAGCTTTCTGAAGAAATTTTGAAATGAATGGGATTGGGGGTAGGCATAAAGGAGACTGGGGGGACAATCGTGAAGTACAGCATCCATCAGTGACTCCCCCAGAGGGGGGATTAGGACAAATTAGCTGAAGCATTTGTTGTTTAGGGGAGAAGCAAAAAGCTTGCAGCAAGGCTGGCCCCATCGACAAAAAATTATTTCTTTTACGTTCTTGTTGAGAGACCACTCATGAGCTAAAAGAATGAACCTGCTCAGTTTGTCTGCTATCACACTGGACTTTGCTGGAATGTGCGTTGCTATGAGAAAGTGGTTGGATGTGATTGCCCATTACCACACTCTGAGTGAGTGCTCCGACACAAGGGGTATGATCTGGTTCCTCCTTGTTTGTTGATATACCAAACTACTGAAATACCATTCATTTGAACTGCAATCATTCCCAGAGGGAGAACATCCTGGAAGGCTTGCAACATTAAGAGCACTATTCTCATCTCTAGGACACTGATATGCAAGTTGGCCTCTTCGAGGGGACCAAGTGCCTTGGGTTTTTTCCCCAGAAAATGGCCCCCACCCCAACTGGGAAGCATCCAAGGTCATTATGGCATTGGGCTGAGAAGGAATGAATGGACACAGCCTTGTAGAATGTGATCTGACTGAATCCACCACCTGAGATCTCTCTTGCATGTCTGAGTAATTCAAATGAGAGTTGACATGGGTTGGTAAAGTACTGACCATTGTGTTGCTAACATCCACTGGAGAATCCTCATGTAAAATCTGGCTAAAGGTAATAGTGTTATCATGGCTGACATTGATCTTAGGGCTTGAAGGAACAAGTGGGCTGAAAACTTGGTACTGCAGATTGTTTTCTTGACCTGTGATCTTAAAGTCTGAACCCTTGAGGGAGGCAGTGAAGCTACCATTGACTATGTTGAAAACTGCTCCTATGCGTTCCAAATTCTGAGTTGGTTCCATTTGAGACTCGCTGTGGTTTATGGTTATTCACAGATGAGAACAAGTCTGTGAAACCTGATCTCTTGCCCATATCAATTAATGTCTGGTTGGTGCAGTAATGAGCCAGTCTTCTACTTATGGAAACACCCGGAAGCCCTGCAGTCTCAAGTGAGTTTGGTGAACACTCTGGGGGTTGTGGTGAGGCTAAAGGACAGAACCATGAACTGATAATGACCGACTCCAAGCCGGAAGCCTAAGTACCTTCTGGATCATCTGTTCATCTTTATATGATAGCATGCATCCTGAAGACCTATCAAGCACAGCCAAGGAAAAATGTAGTGAACCATGATCATCCGAAAATTGGTGTGTCAAACTGATGTTTTCAAGTTGCTGAGATCCAAGATTGGTCGCCAGTCCCCTGTTTTCTTTGGCACTAAAAAGAACCTTGTGCAAGTTCCAGATTCTATCTGGTCTGGTGGGACCTCTGGGATGAGTCTTTTTTCTAGCAGCTTTTGTATTATAAATGCTGCTGCTTCCTTCCCTCTGACTGGATGGAACATCAGGGATTGGAAGAGAAACAGGGCTCGAGGCAGTCGGATCCAATAGCTTTTTTGTTGGATCCGAGGTAGTCCGGGTCCATCAATTTTCTTTCTTTATCAGATCCAAGAGTGAGGTCAGATCCCACTTAAATCTTTATCTGGATGGCTCTAAATTGGAGTAGATGATGTAAATGGTTTCAGAGATGAAGTTTTGCTTTTACATTTGGGAGACTGTTCCCCAAATATAGCCTCTCCAAAGACAGACGGTATTAATCCTTTTCAAAATAAGTTTATTCTTTCTTTCTACAAGTGCCTTAGGATTTAACACATGGCAGATGGAACAACCTTCTTGAAGATGTAAAGGCCTAAGACAGTAAACGCACAAAGTGTGGGCATCAGACATAGGAAGTTTGTGCCCACACTTTTTTAAGAACAGGAAGGAAGAAGAAAACAGCTTCTTCTTCTTCTTTCGGCTGCTCCCGTTAGGGGTCGCCACAGCAGATCAACTGTTTCCATTTCCTCCTGTTCTCTACATCTTGCTCTGTCACACCAACCACCTGTATGTCCTCTCTCACCAAATCCATAAACCTTAACTTAGGCCTTCCTCTTTTCCTGTTACCTGGCAGCTTCATCCTTAGCATCTTTTTCCCAATATACTCTGCATCCCTCCTCAGCGCATGTCCAAACCAACATAATCTTGCCTCTCTGGCTTTGTCTCCAAACCTTCCAACCTGGGCTGACCCTCTAATATACTTATTCCTAATCCTGTCCATCCTTGTCACACCCAGTGCAAATCTTCAACTCTGCCACGTCAAGCTCCGACTCCTGCCTTTTTGTCAATACCACTGTCTCCAACCCATATAACATAGCTGGTCTCACTACTCTCTTGTAGACCTTCCCTTTCACTCTTACTGGTACTCGTCTGTCACAAATCACTCCTGACACTCTTCTCCATCCACTCCATCCTGCCTGTACTTCTCTTCTTTACCTGTCTTCTACACTCACCATTACTCTGAACTGTTGATCCCAAGTACTTAAACTCATTCACCTTCGCCACCTCTACTCCCTGCATCCTCACCATTCCTCTATCCTCCCCCTCTCATTCACACACATATATTCTGTCTTAGTCCTGCTGACCTTCATTCCTCTTTTCTCTAGAGCATATCTCCACCTCTCCAGGGTCTCCTCCACCTGTTCCCTACTCTCACTACAGATCACAATGTCATCTGCAAACATCATAGTCCACTGGGACTCCTGTCTGATCTCGTCTGTCAACCTGTCCATCACCATTGCAAATAAGAAAGGGCTCAGAGCTGATCCTTGATGTAATCCCACCTCCACCTTAAACGCATCTGTCACTCCCACCGCAGACCTCACCACTGTCACACTACCCTCATACATATCCTGTACCACTTTTACATACTTCTCTGACACTCCCGACTTCCTCATACAATACCATAACTCCTCTCTAAGCACCCTATCATATGCTTTCTCTAAATCCACAAAGACACAATGCAACTCCTTCTGACCTTCTCTGTACTTCTCCATCAACACTCTCAGAGCAAACATCGCATCTGTAGTGCTCCTTCCTGGCATGAAACCATACTGCTGATCACTAATCATCACCTCCCTTCTTAACCTAGCTTCCACTACTCTTTCCCATAACTTCATGCTGTGACTGATCAGTTTAATCCCTCTGTAGTTACTACAGCTCTGCACATCACCCTTATTCTTAAAAATCGGTACCAAAACACTTTTTCTCCATTCCTCAGGCATCCTCTCACTTTCCAAGATTTCATTAAACAATCTAGTTAAAAACTCCACTGCCATTTCACCTAAACACCTCCATGCTTCCACAGGTATTTCATCTGGACCAACAGCTTTTCCGTTCTTCATCCTCTTCATAGCTATCCTTATTTCCTCCTTGCTAATCCACTGCACTTCATGATTCATTATCCGCACATCATCCAACCTTCTCTCCCTCTCATTCTCTTCATTCATCAACCCCTCAAAGTACTCTTTCCATCTGCTCAACACACTCACCTCGCTTGTGAGTACGTTTCCCTCATTATCCTTTATCACCCTTACCTGCTGCACATCTTTATTAGCCTGGTCCCTCTGTCTAGCCAATCGGTACAGGTCCTTTTCTCCCTCCTTAGTGTCCATCCTTTTACACAATTCTTCATACGCCTTATCCTTAGCCTTCGCCACCTCTCTCTTTGCCATGCACCTCATCTCCTTATACTAGTCTACTTTCTTCATCTCTTTAACAATCCCACTTCTTCACCAATCTCTTTCTCTGTATACTCTCCTGTACTTCTTCATCCCACCACCAGGTCTCCTTGTCCTCCTTCCTCTTTCCAGATGTCACACCAAGCACCCTTCTAGCCATCTCTCTTACTAGCTCTGCTGTAGTTACCCAGCTATTCGGTAACTCTTCACTGCCACCCAGTGCCTGCCTTAACTCTTCCCTGAACATCACCTCATAATTACCCTTTTTCAATTTCCACCATTTGATCCTTGGTTCTGCCCTCACACTCATCCTCCTCTTCTTGATCACCAATGTCATCCTACAAACCACCATCCTATGCTGCCTAACTACACTTTCCCCTGCCACCACTTTACAGTCTCCAATCTCCTTCAGATTGGCCCTTCTACATAAGAAAACAGCAATGGTAATAAACAACTACATATACATATGTAGACAGGAAAGGAAATACAATAGTATTTTAAAGGAGTACACACTGTACGATAGATCAAGAGAAGGTAAAGGATAGGAACTATATAGAATTAGTGAAATTAGAAAATATTAAGATTTAAAATATAATTATACAACTTATCTGAGAAACGCTCTGCAGCTATGATCAACCACATCTTTTGTGAAAAGCAGCAAACAAGATCTGAGGTAACTTGGGTTTGGTGCATTATGGGTAAGGCAGAAGCTCGAGAATTTTTGGTTGCCATAAGCTTTAGTAACAGCTGAGTCAGATCTTAGGATCGGATCCGAACCCATCAGTTCAGGACAGAATGAAAATTGACATCATCAGATCAGAAGTTATGGACAGTAATTAATGAGTTGAAGGACTTTATCTGAGACGGGAAGAGGTCAAGGATCAAGTGGGATAAGGTGATCCTTCCAATAGAACAAGGTGGTTTAGGATTACCTGATTTAAAGGGTTATTTTAATATTATAAAGT
This sequence comes from Protopterus annectens, assembly GCF_019279795.1. NCBI lineage: Eukaryota > Metazoa > Chordata > Ceratodontiformes > Protopteridae > Protopterus > Protopterus annectens. The sequence goes on along the minus strand of NC_056729.1, from coordinate 1,701,581,197 downwards.
TAAAGCTCATATACATAACAGATCCAAAATGGAAAGAGATGATGATGATGATGATGATGATGATGAAGCAAAGGGGAATTCAAGAAAAAAGGATAGAATGGTATTCTGGATGCAGATCCTTAAGGAGAATAACAGCAGACATACAGAGCATTATATTCATAAAGCAGCAGAAAGTATTCTAAGAACTAAGCCAACAAGAGAATGGAGGAAGGAGATTCTGCAGATAGAGGTGACTGCAATTATGGGTACATACATAGGCAAGAGGGGGTGCTGGAATTTTCTGGAGAAAAATGGCAAAGGAAATAAGGCATTAGGAGCAAATAAGTAGGGAAAGAAAGGTAACGGAGTGGGAATATGCCAAGAAGGCATGTGGACAGCAGGCTAGAGACTGTCTTTCCTATCAGGGATTGATAGAGTATAGGCAAAGAGAAAGGAAAGTGGGTATCCTACGTGAAAGACCTATTCTGGTAGAGTTTTTAGTTCAATCTAAAACAGAAGCTTCAATTAAAGGGATAATTAGTATGGGCATATAAAATATTGCATGATAACTATAGGAATCAATCAGAGGAAGTTAGAAAAGAATGTGAAGACACTTGGACAAGCAATGTACAAGGGAAGAATGGGAGGACAGATGTATGGCTACCAAGTATATCACAAAGTCTAGAAGATTTATGATGCTTGCATAGGTATTTTTATACCCCAAGTAGACTCCAAAGAATTTTACCTCAGGTAGATAGCAAATGTTTGAGGTGTGATGAGGAAGAAACAGGAGACCGGGAACATATGTTTTGGGAGTGTAATGAGTTGGCAGAATTAAAGCATTCTCTGCAGAGTATTGTTTCAGAAACACTGTCAGCAAAAGGGTGTAACTAAGGAAATGATTTTTTGGAGTTGGGATACGGGCTCTGAGTTGCCTAGACATAGTAAGGCTTTGTCAAGTATAACTCTGGTGGCTGTCAAAAAAATCAATTGCTGGAAAATGGAAATCAAAATCTAAACCAAATCTATTTGAAGTAGTGAGTACTGTAACATAGTTAAAAGAACTGAAGTGGGATCTTTAGAAAAAGGATAGGAGCAAATTACAAACACACCAACAAAAAATGGAAATTGTGGGAACAATACATGTGGAATAATCTTTTGGAGGAGGAGTGAGGTTTAAGGGAAGCCAGGAATTGATCAATTTATATAATGTTGCATTGACGATAATTATATAAAAGAATATATGTGATGCATAATGGCTGTAACTGTGAACATGTTAACATGGTTCATAGGTGTTTGTAACTGTGAACATATTAACTTGGCTCATAGATTCAAATGCGTTTACTAGGCTAATGACCACAATGGCCTTTTTAAGCCTAGCCATGAATCCCAAATCTCTGACAAGTTCTGCTACTCTTGATAACTGTAAGCAGGGGCTTGGGAGATGAACCATTTAGAGGTTGTCTGTGTCCGTTAAAGACAAAGGTACCAAACCAGGGAAGAATCTCTTGTTCCCCATCCAACTGTCCAAGTTATACTTGAATTGGGTTAGGGAGGAACTATGCTTCACATGGATGGGGAACCTGTTCCAGATAAGGGGTAGTCTCTGGGATACATACCTGTCTCTCCAGCAGATATTGTTTATATCACAGGCAAGGTTTAAGTCTTTAGAATGAGTAATTCTGGTGCTGTTTGTTTTGCGGATATGCAGGAAAACAATCAGGGCAGGGTCTGAGATGATGCCTTGTATGCCAGGCATAGATCTCTCTTCAACAGCCTGTAGGAGAAAGAATACATGGATAGAGCCTTGAGGTGGTCTGCATAGGACATGTTACTTGGATCCTGTATTCTTTTAGTGTGGAACCTCTGTGGACATTCCAGTTGTTGGATGTACCTTTTAGGTAAGTACACAAGGGGGCATTGTATTCAATGATAGCTCTGATGAATGCCAAATACAGTAGAGCAATCACTTCCTTGGACCAAGATGCCATGCCATTGTTTATATGTCACACAAAGTAGAATGATCTCCTTGTCATGTCATAGTCAAAGGCTAGATTACTGTGTGTATCCCCAAGTCCCCGACTACTTGGTCAAATCTCAGGGTGTTTTGTTAATATGATAGTTATCAGGGGTGGATGACTTCCTGAAGGATACTATTATAGAGTTCCTGGCATACAGTTTTAGTCCATGGTTCTGACACCAGTTATTTGTCTGTATCAGACCTTCCTGAAAAACATTTGTGTTGGTGGGGTATTCTATAAATGTTCTTAATTTGCAATCTTCTGCATATTTATTCAGCCAGAGGCCAATAACATTGACCTTGACCTCAGAGACGTAAATGCCAAAAAGGAGCAGTCCCAGGACCGATCCCTGAGGTCTCTTTCTACAGGTGGCCAATTCTATTTACTGGATCCTGTCTGAGCTAGCTGGATATCCAGTGGGTGACATAAGGGTTTACACTTAATCTCTTGACTTTGTAAACAAGGCCCAAGTGGGGTACTGCATCAAAGCTTGGCCAAGTCAAGGTAGGTAGTGTGAACCATTTCCCCTCATCCACTGCTTTGGTGACCTTCTCAAAGAAGTCCACCAGGCTGAGTAAGCATTCAATGCCCTTGACAAAATTAAATTGGGTTGGTTCCAGTGTCTAGTGGTTTCCTATGTCATTATTGATCATTTCCATGATAATTCTTCACAAGAATTTACAGAAGAGACTAGTGAGACTTTAGGGTTTGTAGTTGCCAGGGTCTGCATATGGCCCACCTTTGTTCAGAGGGATTACTGTTACTGTTCTCCATTTGTGAGGCATGAAGCCTGTTTGGAGGCTACAATTAAATAGCAATTCCAGATGGCCTGACAGGTCATGTTTCATGCTATTTAGAAGGCATCCTGGGATACTGTCTGTGCTCACTAATGTAATGTTCTTGACTTTAGAGAGAGTATTAAGGAGTTATTCCATACTGATAGTAGGGAGAGTTATATTTAATGGTATTTCCTGAGGGAAGGCTGAGGGGGAGAGGGGGGTAAAGTTGGAGATTAATTTGACAGCCAGTAGGTTTGCTACATCTTCTAGCTCAGTATAAGTGGTTCCATTAACAATGAGCTCTGCACACAGCTGGGTATTGTCTTTGAGGTTGCGAATGCCTTGTGGTTGCCCTTGGCCTGTGAGTCCAAATTTACCTCAAATCTGGCTTTGGTAAACTTTGTTTGCCCTCTGAGTTGTTTGTTTGTTTAATTTGATGAGAGTGCTTTTATCCTGCTGGGTGCTACACCTCCTAATTACTGCCAAGATTTTTTTCCTTCTGTTATACAGCCTACTGATGATGTGATTTCACCAAGGTGACTTGTTTTTTGCATTAGTTCTGTACTTCTTCCTGGTGGGTACAGGTGCCTCTATGCAGCAATTAACATGCTTGTATAGAGTTTCTGTGAATAGTCCTGCGTAGGCAGCAGTATTCCCAGGGTTTATGGGGGGCTTGAAATGTTGCCAGGTTATCACTTAATAGTACGATATTAGCCTTTGCATAGTTCCTGGATATATATATTTTTATTTTATTGGTGAGTTTGTGTGCTTCACACAACACACACCCACACACACATAAATATATATATATATATATATGGGGGCATTCCTTTTATGGATTTGAATCTGAAGACGTTTTTATGTTAAAGGTGAACACGTTCATTATTAAAGTCATTTGCCATTCCAAAGTCAGCCTTGATTAGTGTGCCACTACTTTCCAGTTTGTGTTTGACGTTCTGTTGGTTTCTGAGTAGTACCTTAATATTCTTGGGGTTTCAGGTTTTACCACAGAAGACATTACACTAGGGGGTGTGCAGCATTATCCCATATTAGTAAAGACCAAATCCAGTATGTTTGCACCCCTGGTCAGTGTACTAGCAATTTGATCCAAGGAGTTTGTTTATACAAAATCCAGGAATCTATGTGCATGTATATTTACTATCATATATGATTCGCGGTTAACAGTGGTGTAATTAAAGTTGCTCATAAATATGGTACTGGGTTGGATGGTGAATGTTTCCAATAAGTTTAAATACATGTTATGGGTTTCCTGGGTCATGGGGGTGCCTGCAGCTTGCAAGGAAGTGGTATGGGATTTTGCCTATGGTGATTTGAATGTGGAGAAAGCTCAGTGCATCATTCTGTTTGACCAGCCTTCAGGTACATTTATTTTTAAGAAAATCAAAACAAGTCCAACTTCCCTGTCTGTGTAGTAGCTGGTCTACACTTGTGGAAGGCATTATAGCATTCACTACTGATGTGCTCTCTGCAAACTATGTCTCAGTGACCACACAGATATCAGCATTCTCTAGTGTGAGAACAGCTTGAGAAGTGAATTTTTTTTTGTTTAGACTTCTAGCATAAAGCAGTAACACCTTTAGATTTTCTTAGTTTTGACTTGCTCTGTCGGAATACTTTCAGTTTGACATTGCCTAAAAATGGCACTATGGGGTAGGGTAATGTTTTAGTTAATATTCGAAAGCCTAGAGGGGAGAAGTGCACACCATCCCTGGAAAAGCAGTGTTGTCTGTTGACCATCTCCTGCCATGCTGACAAATACTGCACCCCCTTGTTATGACACCAAAAACTAAGAATTACTGAAGTCTGTCATTTTCTGTTCATATTCTGGCACATTCCTTGGGGAAGGTAAAATACTGCTCAGTGTAAGGTTCATAGCAGCCTGGGACACAGTCTGAGACTCCATGATGTCTCTCTTCATATAGTCTAGGAAGGTACATCTTAGGTCATTTACACCTACATGGACTATGACTGGGTCATACTGGTACCTGAGGTCCAGTAACTTCAGTGCATGCATAAGGAGGTAGATCCTGGCCCCTGATAAGCAACTGACCTTGACTTTCTCCTTACTCAACCTGGTAAGAGGGACATGAGTGTGTCTCACAATGGACTCTCCAATTACCAGAATGTTGGACTGTGCGGTGGCTTTCCTTATGGGCTTAGAAGTAGAGGCTCCATGAGATGCAGCTTTATGTATTAATGTGGGTTGTGTTCTAAAAGAGTGCATTCTAGGCTGCTGAGGGTATTTGTTATGCGTACTTCTTCTAGGAGGTCTTTGGGGTTTAGGAAGGTTGCATTTAAGTACCTCAGCAAAAAGTACAGTTGTGTACCTACCATAAATGTAGATGTTCGAGTGTATTCACTATTGCAGTCATTACACTTGGGTTATCCTGTTGGCAGGCTACCCGCAGTCGGCCTGAATTCCAAAGTCCTGGTCCGGCGTCGGTTGCTGTCGCCTCTTCCCTGACGTCAGTGCACTAGGGGTATATAAGATGCAGCCGACGCCATTTTCTTCAGTTTTCTTGCCCCAGATGTCAGGTGCCCCCAAAAGGGTAGGCTAAAAACATTGCTTATAAAAAGCATGCACTAAAATAAACATTATCTTCATCTACAAGCAAATACACCACATAGGTTGTATAGAATAGAAAAGTACAGATAAGTTCCAGCAAAGATAGGGGGATGGTGGGTGGGTAACCTGGACTACAACAGTGAATACACTCAAACATCTACATTTATGGTAGGTACACAACTGTACTATGTTCATCGTGTTTCACTGTTGCAGTCATTACACATGGGTTGAATCCCAAAGCTGAGGTTGGGTGGCTGGGTCTAAATAGAATTAGGAGTGGCTATGAAGCCCTGCAGAACTGCAGTGGCAGACCTCCCAACCGTCCTGAATTACTCGGTTTTTACCGAGTTTTGGGGTCCAAATGAAGGGGTGTCACGATTCCTGAGTGGCACCCCTTCATTTCCGATTTTTTTTCTTTTTGTTTTCTAATTTTTTTAAATATCCCGCTGTCGGAGCTGACGTCATCGCGTGCGCAATGACGTCAGCGCCAGGCTACCAGCCAGTTGGAATTGAGCTCAAGGAGCTCGCATCATCATTTCCGGCTGGCTGGCCATTCACATCATTTTTCCGGCGGTTAAGCTAACGGCGGGCTTAATGGCAGCAGCATGGGGAACGGGCCACGGAGCGGGAGTCGGGACTAATGAGCTGGAATTAATGGTGGAAGCAGGACTAATGGTAGCAGCGAGCTCACGGAGCGGGACTAATGGCAGCAGCATGGGGAACAGACAGAGTAGAGAGCCGGGATTAGTGGCAGCAGCAACATGAGGAAAGGAGCAGAATGGGAGCTGGGCCGGGTAAGGTTACCAGACAGAGTGTGAGTTTGTGTGTTCCTTTTGAAATTGTAAGCACTCCAGATGGGGAAAAGGATCTTAAAACAGTGAGAGAATGAAAGTTCAAATGTTTAAAATTTATACGAAGTCTGAAGTTGCAGTACCCAGGAATATTTCACTTGCTCTGAGGTAGTGATCCTGGAATTAATATATACGCTTTAAAGGCATTACACCATATTTGAAAATTTGACGTAATTGCTTGCATTCACACTTTTTTTTTTTGTCTATGTGGGACACATAATTACAAGTCGCATACCTCACATGGAGGAACCTTTTTAATGTGCATTATCACAACTGTTTTGTTTTTTCTCTTTGAGTAGTGTGCTTGTATTTTATGGTAAAATTGTGGCTGGTCTTTCTTAGAGCAGACTTTAGATATTGCTGAAGGAAGATCTTCTCGGCATCACATAATTTAAATTTTGTTTACTAATAAAAACAGTGTGAGCCAAGGCTTAAAAAGGCACAGTTTCACCAATTTTAACTTGAGTAGTTGTTGGTTCTGATTGTCTGCCCCAATACTTCATGAATAAGAGCTTATAAACTCATATTCTTTATAAAAAAAAACAAGGGCTGCCTGAAAGCATTATTGCTATTCAGCTGGAGCTGATATCAGGCAGATTACCACGATAATGAGATTAAGTAAATTAAGCAGTGTGTTTGTTCACCTCTGCTCTTTTCTCAGGTTAGTAACGGGTAGAAGGTATTCAAAAGAAGAATAGCGTTGATTAAATTAATGAGCAAACATTCCAGGAGTAACTAAAAAGTGATTAAATCAGAGATAATCTTATGTTCAGTTAACAATAGTAGTTCTTCTGCAACTCCTCACATAGATAGTTATGTTTAATTGACTATAGTAGTTCATCTACACCCCCCACACATAGATAGTCATACGTTTGGTTAACTAAAGTATTTCATCTGCACTTCCTGCATAGGTAATTTTTTGTTCGACTAACTATAGTTCTTCTGAACCCCCCCGCCCCACACATGTTTCTTTCAGCAAGTATTTTGAAAAATTTTTTACAGCATCTGGTACTTGAGGTCACTTAGATTAGTTTTTGATACTGAAAAACCATTTTACTATATTTTTAAATAGTTATGCATATTGAATGTGAATACCTTACCTCTAGCATGTTAGATCCCTGAAAGATCAAATAATAACTTCATATTTGAGAGAGCTTTCTATCTTTTAAATATTATGAAGGCTGTATGACACCGCTGTTAGGATACACTTTGTGGCATGGCTGTCTAAATCCTGATACAGTTGTCATCTCAGAGATGATTATGTATGTAAGTGACAAGAGTCCATGTGACTACCAGGCTGCAGAACTAGTTTGGAGAAGAGGATGATGGAATATGGTTTACATATGTTGTCTGCAGGTTCTAAGATGCCATCATCACATTATCTGAACGATTCTAAATAATTATGTTTTGCTACTATGCATGTATATTTGTGTATTCTACTACATGCGGTTTGTTACAATGCTTTGTACTCTTACAGCAGATGTCTGACATCTATTGACTTACTTGGAGATATTCAACCAAGGCCTACTATGAAAGTGGGTTTCAGCTCAGTAGGACTATCCTAGTCAACAAATATATATAATGTTAAGTAGGCAGATATATAGATAGATCAATAAATGTAGTCATTGTGGATCCTATTGTATGATACACTGTGGGTTTCAATGCCATTTCAATCAACGTGAGTTTCAAGGGCAAAGTTTAATGTCAAGCCTGTTTTCATTGTGAGACAGTATTGCTTTGTTTACCAGATGATGTCTTTTAGTGTTTCTGCATTGTTGTGCTGTAAAATATAAAAATAAAATTCAAATCATTGTAGAAGTAAAGCAGTATGCATAAATAAGTAGTGTTTATGGTAAATGGGGCAAAATAGCCAGGTAACAGGACACTGGAATGGCTGCAGGGAGACTCTGGTGCCATGTTTTGGTTGTCTGTTCTTCAATTTGTGCTTGAAAGTTGGTATCCCACAATTCCATTGGAGTGGGTGGGGTTACATAATTATGTATGCAAATTAGATGTTAATCAGCGTACAGATCTGTACCTATTTTTCATGGGCCTTGTCCAGATTTTTGATGTTTCCAGGTTGAGAGGTATGTGCAGTGGCAAAGCCTGCTCTGGATTTAGAGTAAAGAGGTAAGTGGTAGTGCTTTGTAAAAGTGTGCACTGAAGTCCAAGTTGCAGCCTCCAAAATATCCTTGGTTGGTACTCCTCTGAGGAAGGCTACTGCCCTGGTCGAATGTGGCCTAATGCCCTTAGGCACTGATTTGCCATGTTGTGAATAGCAGAAGCGAATGCAGTGTCCTATCTATTTTGAAATAGTTTGCTTTGAGATAGCCTTTCCTTGTGATCCTGCAGCATATGCCACTAAAAGTTGCTCAGTCTTTCTGAAAGCTTTAGTTTTGTCCAAGCAGAAGCATAGCTGTCTGTGTATGTCCAAAGAATGCGGAAGTCTCTCCCCTTTATTCTGGGGTTTTGGATAAAATGTAGGCAAATGAATGGTTTGATTAAGAGCCACACAGGATATTTCCTTAGGCATAAATGTTGGGTTTGTCCTTAGAGAAACCCTGTCCGGATGGAAAATGATAAAAGGTTCCACAGCCATTAATGCCTGTAACTCTGAGACTCTTCTTGCTAAAGTTATTGCTAGGAGCAGAGCTGTTTTCCATGATAAGAATTTTATCTCGGCTGTATTGGCTGGCTCAAAAGGAGGCAGTGTGAGCTTTTCCAAGACAAAGTTGAGGTCCCATGCAGGTATTGGTGCTCTTCTTGGGGGGTCTTATGTTTTTGTTCCCTCTGAGGTACTGCCTTAGTAATGGATGTGAAAAAATAGGTGGGTCCGTATTGTAATGAGCTGAAATGGCAGAGGCATGGATCTTAATCGATGAAAAGGATAGGCCTTTGTCCAGCATCTCAGTTAGGTATTGTAAAATCTGAGGAATATTTGGTACAAGCATGTCAATTCCTTGTGCCTGGTTCCAAGCACAGAATCTTTTCCATTTTTCTGCATATGATTTTCTGGTGCTGGGCCTCCTGGCCTCCAGAATAACATCCATAACTGCTTTGGAGAGAGGTGTGTCCTGAACGGTTACATTATCCGCCATGCAGCCAGATTTAGGGTTCTGAGTTGGCTGTGCAGTACCTGATTGCTTTGTTGGGTCAGTAAATGAGGAATTTGAGGTAATGTCCAGGCTGGGCCTTGAGACAAGCTCTTTAGGATTGGGTACCAGTGCTGGTGTGGCCAGTCTGGGGCAATCAGGATCATTTTTGCCTTCTCTTGTCTGACCTTTAGGAGTACCTTGGGGAGGAGAGGGAGTGGAGGAAAGGCATACACTGTAAGGGTTTTCCAGCTGAATGATAGGGCATCCACTTTCCATGCTAGCTTGTGATAAGTCCTTGTACAAAATCTCTGTAGTTGGCAGTTGTGAGGGGAGGCAAATAGATCTATGTCTGGGATCTCCATTTGCTTGTTATTATGCTAAAGATTTGTGGATCTAGTTTCCACTCGTGAGGATCCATGAGGTTTCTGCTTAATTCGTCTGCCAGAGTATTTGTCTTTCCTGGCAGGAATTGTGCTTGCAGGTGTACTTGATAAGTCAATGCCGTGTTCCACAAAATCATGGCTTGTCTGCAGAGGGGGTAGGAATGCGTGCCTCCCTGCTTGTTTATGTACCACATGACTGTAGTATTGTCCGTCTTTATCAGCAGTTGTCCTGGATGAAGTAGATCCTTGAAAGCTGTCAGGGCATTCTGGACAGCCAGCATTTCTTTTAGATTGATATGAAGATGCATTTGACTTGTCGGCCATGTGCCCTGAATACATTTTCCTGCCATGTGTGCCCCCCCAGGCATAATTTGATGCATCTGTTATTGTCTGCCTGGCAGTGGGTAAAGTGAAAGGCTGTCCCTTGTTGTGGTGACAGGCCTGTGCCCACCATCGAAACTCCTGTTGCAGGCTGGGAATGAGGGTATTAAGTTTTTCCAGGCTGTGGCAATGTTGAGTCTAAACACTTTCTAGATACCACTGAAGTTTCCTCATATGCAGTCTTGCATATGGAATTAACAGAATGCAGGATGCCATGAAGCCCAAAGCCTGCAGAATTTTTTGTTGCCAACATTTCGAAGAAAAAAGTCAGTTGCCTTTGTTTGTCCGGCGTGAGATAGGCCATCTGGGCAGTGGTATTTAAGCTTGCACCCAGGAATATTATCTCTTGAGAGGGTACTAGTTTTGTTTTCTTTTCGTTTACTGTGTACCCTAGGCAAATTAGAAATCTTTTTACAAACGCCAGATGCTTTAGTAGAATGTCCTTGTTCTCTGCTTGAATAAGGCAGTCGTCCAAGTAGGGATATATTTGAATTCCTCTGTCTGCAAAAATCAATTACTGGTGTCAGGCATTTTGTGAAGACCCTGGGCACAGTAGATAAGCCAAAGGGTAGTGCAGAGAATTGGTAGTGCATTGAGCAGCTATGAATCTGAGGTATCTTCTGCAAGACTGTCTGATTGGGACATGCAGGTATGCCTCTTTTAAGTCCAAGGTTACAAGCCAAGCCTTCTTGCCCAGCATGGGCAGAAGCTGCTGCAGAGTCAACATTTTGAATTGTGGAACATCCAGAAAAGTGTTTAGAACAGACAGGTCCAGTATTGGTCTCCAGGCTTTGTCCTTTCTGGGTACCAAGAAAAGATGTGAGTAAAATCCTTGTCCCTGCTCCTGTAGTGGTACACGCTAAATGGCCCTCATGTCCATGAGAGATGAAACTTGCTTTTGTGCCTCTGCCCATTGAATGTGTGGCAGGTCTGGCATGCCTTTTGCCTTTGGCAGGGTGTGAAAGTGGAACCTGTAACCCTGAGACACTATATTCAAGACCCCACTTGTCCTGGGTGATCATGTGCCAGTTTTGTAGAAAAAGTGCTAGTTTTCCCCCTAAGGGAGCGTCCAAAATATAAGTGTTTGGTACTGATAGAGGAAAGTCATTGGGACTGTTTCCTATAAGGTTGAGATTTGTCTTCTCCGCTTTTGGAGGTAGAAGCACCCCATTGTTTAGGCCTGTATGAGCCTTGAGGCTGGGATCTGCCTCTAGGGTGCCTGTATCTGCCTCTTTGTGGCCTATCTGACACTGGAAAGGACCAATTTTTTGAAGGCCAGTTCCTGCTAAATCTGAGTGGCTGCACCTGTAAGAAATCCTTAACTGTCTGCATATATTTCGCTTTATCCTCCATTTTCTTCAACACCTCTTCTGCCTTAAAACCTTATCACAGAACCCGTTACAGCGGCCCTACAAGAGGCCTCCAAAGAATCAAAACCACATTGCAAAGTATGTTTTCCCACCTGTTTAGCCGCATGCAATAAATCCTGCATTTCCTTGTTTTCAGCACATTCTGAATTTGTCAACATTTTCTGTTTTAACGGTGACATTAAGTATTACTGATATTTAAGCATATGAAACTGACAATTTAAAGCCCTTACAGCCAAGGCAGCAGAAGTGCAAACTTTTTCCTTCCATCTGTCCAGTGCTCTAGAATCCCTATCAGAGGGAACAGGGTTTTTTGCAGTGGAAGCCTTGACCCCTTTGGGACCCTGAGATATAGTTTCTGAGTCTGCAGCAGGGTTTTTATATAGAAATTTATGAGAGTCTGGAACCCTGTAGTACCTGTCTGGCTTAATGGGTGCAGAGGGCATAGAGTCTGGAGACAGGCCGGACTCTGAAAAAACATCATCTACGATGTCCAGAACAGGAGGAATAGCAAGGGGCCTGTGCTGAGGAAGTAAAAAAAAATCTCTGAGCCTTTTCTTGGATTCTGAATAATCCTGGCTCTCCCAATGAAAGTGCTCCCTCACAGTATGCAGGGGTTCCCCAAAAGAGTAATCCTCAGGAGGAGAAGCTGAAGGGATAGATTCTTCAGCATCCAAATCCTCATAGGGAGGAAGACAGTATTCCTGATCAGAGGAGGAATCAGAGGAAATGGAAACCTGATCTGAAGATTCATATTCTGTCTCTTGCCTAGGCCTCTTATCAGGAGGGGGGTGGGAACCCATGATCAAAGTAATAAGGTCTTCGGCCATTTTGAGCATCTGTTTTTTAGACATGGAAGTCTGTCCTGGAGAATGCTGTACTTGTTTCTTTGTCTTTAGAGCTGCTTTAGTCTTTGGCTTAGAAGCTGAAGATGGATTTACATATAACTGTGTAGGTCTGAAAACACCCTCGGAAGCCGATGCCTGCACAGAGGCTCCGGAACCATCTGAGGAAATAGTTTTCAAGGATCCAATACCTTGAGTTTCCAGAGGCCCAGTCGGCTCCACGTGGGAGTCGGAAGCGGCCTGTGGCTCTGAGGTAGCGGGTGTCAGGGGCTGCGAAAGCGCCTCACTGAGAACTGGTGAACAGACGATTAGCTTAGAGGAAGCCTCATCGTTGGTTTTGGACCTCGGATGCCTGTCTTTGTCTTTATCCTTGCATTTTTTATAGACTCCGGTCGTCGGCTGTTCCGCCGGCATTGTATAATTGAATCTGCGGCCAAAGTAATGAAAGGCAAAATCGTACCGACGCTTAATAGTGCGTTGGTTAAATCTAGCACAAAACCGACAACAAGCAACGTTGTGGTCAGGGCCTAGGCAAGGAATACAGTAAGAGTGAAAATCCTTATGAGGTATTTGCTTACCACAAGAAATACAATTGTTAACTTTTTCTGATATCGGTCTGGAGCAAGAAAAAAGTTTCCCCAATGGGGTACTTAGCTTTAATGAAGACTTCAGATCTGAAATTCGAATTTGAAAATCTCAGGAGTCTGCCGACCGGCACTTGCGAACTGCTTTTGCTTCGGGCACCGCGCGGCAAGAAAAACAAAATGGCGTCGGCTGCATCTTATATACCCCTGGCGCACGGACGTCAGGGAAGAGGCAACAGCAACTGACGCCGGACCAGGACATTGGAATTCAGGCCGACTGCAGGTAGCCTGCCAGCAGGATAACCCAAGTGTAATGACTGCAACAGTGAAACACGATGAACATGTGGGTCTAATGTGTCTGCTTTGAACTGTGTGTGATGGGTGCAGCATGTGACCTGACAACCTCATTGATATTAGGAGGGCGTTTATGTGACAGCTTTCCCTCCAGTGACATTGTGTAAATACACCTTTCTCATACCATATCAGTTTGGTTGAGAATTAAATGGTTGTCAGTGAGCACGAGGCAATTTCTACATTGTCTCAGTATGCCCATATCCACCAAACTGGTAACAGAATTAATGGGAAAGTTCATATCCATTGCAACAGGCCTTTTTTATTGATTAGATAGTTGGAGTGAAAATAAAATGTCAGAAGTATCATAGCAGTCTGGGACACATATTCCAAGATGTCTCTCTTCATATAGTCTAGGGCAGTACATCTTAGGTCATTTACATCCGCGTGGGCTATGACTGAGTCATACTGTTACTTGAGGTCCAGTAGCTTGAGTGCATGCAGAATGTGGTGGATCCTGGTCACATTATGCACACACTCAAGATATGCAATTCCAGGGGCGGTGCTTGTCACTGCAAACTTTTGTCTTGTGTGAAACTAGGTACTGGTGAAATTTCAAGGGTGCTTTTACATGAAAAACGTCAGCTTAAAGTATCTGCATCTATACAGGGCACTGCCAAACACTTGAGGGGAAACTAATAAGTAGAGCCTGATGAGTTATGGACGAAGTACTTGGGGAGATATTCCGAAGTTAGGCTAGACAGCAGCTAATCAAGAAATACTTACTGAAAAGAAAGAATTAGCTTGGTAAAAAATGATGAAAAGAGAGGATTTGCCTGAATGGCTACTACCTGGCTGCTATTAGCTCTGGTCTCACCACAGCTTCACTCTGCTGGGATACAATGTTCCTTTGCTTCTTCTCTCACCAGAAGCCAATCAGCAGCATCAATCCCAAAAACAGGCTCTTTGGTGATCAACAGTCTTGTCCCAGATGATACAAGCCTTGTCCTGCTAGATGCCTCAAATAGCAATCGGGAAGATTCAACACAGACATTCACTGCCCAATCAGAAACAAAAAATCAATGCACTTCGCTTCTTTCTCTCACTGAGAGTAGAATATAAGCATACACCATTCTCCATGAAATAATGTCTCTATGCTCCCTCTGTCACCAAGAACAAAACAGAAGCACTAATCCCAAGATGACTATTGAGAGTCAGAATGTGGGCTCTTGAATAATTGGTGGTCTTGGAGTAGATGCTGCAGATTTTAAATGTAAGATGGAAAAATGGGTTAATATCTTATGCGCTGCACTGTGCAGTAAGCAGTTAGTTATGAAAGTGGGGTAACTTAAGCTTTAGCTATTAAGTGGGGAGCCACTAATTTTGAAAGAGCAAGACAGATTGGAAGTGTTTGGCACTTTGTAATCTCGCTCTATGGAATACGGTGGGTTCACTAATAAATTAAAATAGCTGAAGGGGAGTTGTCGTTCATCCCTCTCTAACACAGATGACAAGCAGGTGGGGTATTTCATTTAGATACTTTAATACATAGAAACACATCAGGATGGATAGCAGCATCATAAAATGCAAATTAACTAGTTAAAAGACAGACCTTACATACATATATACTTAAATCTCAACAGCTTACTACAAAATGGCAGTCAGACTTGCACATGCAAGCCCTTGGACAGCTTCTTAAAGGTACATACACAAACATTAATCTACATCACCTCTCAAAAAGATTACCCTTTGTAAAAACAACATCAGAGCTAGACATGCATTACTACACAATATTCATGTCCAAGTTGCTTTGTACCTATTACAGGGTTTAGAGATGCGACCATATCTCGTAATGTAAGAGTCTGGACTAAATTTAGCAACAATGGCAATCTGCTGTGCACAACTCATATCAGGAACTTCTGGATTCGTCACAGGAACGGGAATGTCCTCTGGAACTCTGGAATTGGAACACTGGACAACTCACTCTGAAATAAAGTCTTTCTTCTTTCTCACAGACTATGTACTGTGGTATTGGCTCGGACACCAGTCTCAAATGTTTCCGATTCCACCTAAAGACTGCTCCTTGTAATTCGGCTCTGGACCAGTATTCTTCACAATACCAATCTGATCATAACCTTTGGACGTTTGCATCCCTACCCCTTCTCCTTCACGTAATGGACTGAGCAGTTTGCTGGTTTTATCGTACTAGGACTTCTGAGTTAAATGCTTGTTCAACAGATTGGTTTTCAATGATCTGCTGTTTCTGACACATGGAACCAAGAATTGACTACTGACTGGTAATGTGGTTCTGGTTTGTCTTGACAGAAGTCTCTGAGCAGGTGAACCAACATGTTTCTCACGAGGAACATTTCTGAGATTCAAGAGATTCAAGAAAATATTACTGTTAACTCATTTTGACTTCTCAAGTAACTGTTTTGAACTTTAAACTGCACGTTCAACCAAACCATTTGACTGCAGGTACTCAGGGCTACTTGTGACATGAGTAAAGTCCCATTCTTCAACATATCTTTTGAGCTGTTGGCTTGTAAACTGCATGCCATTGTCAGAAATAACTTTGTGCGGGCTACCATGTACTGCAAAATGACACTTCATCTTAGTAATGACTGTACTGGATGTTAGGTTAGGAAATAAGTCAATCTCAATCCAACTGGAGTAAGAATCTACTAATGCCAAATAATGTTGGCGATTCCACTTGAAGATGTCAGTGGCTACTGTCGACCATGGTAGTTCTGGAATTTGGTTAAGCTGAAGCGGTTCCTTCTGTTGATGCGGCTTAGTACTACTACTTACTGAACAAGATGAAAGTGTTCTCTCAATGTCTTGTGACATAGAAGACCAAAATACTAATCCTCTCCCCCTTCTTTTGGTAGAATCTGTTCCTGGGTGACCACGATGCAAGACAGTAATGTACTATTGGTGCAAGGACTTTGGAACAATCACTTTCTGACCTTTCATAATGATACCTTTGTCAGACAAAATCTCACCTCTGTATGGAAAATAAAGTTGCACTTCTTGAGGTAAACTAGACTGCTTTGATGGCCATTCTTGACTGAAAAAGTGGTTGAGCCTTTGTAAAACTGGATCTGTGGCTGTATGATCTCTCAGCTCAACAAGACATGTGGAAGAAAAAATTTCTCACTTGCGTGACTTCAAAACCAAGGTTCTCATATCAGCAAGAAAAAGAAGTTTGCCTTTCTTGTAGACAAGACTGAAATTATACTTTTGCAATCTCAGCATCATACACTGCAGTTGGGCTGGTGCTGAATGCATAGGTTTTCTCAAGATAGTGACTACAGGTTGGTGGTCTGTTTCAATTTGGACAGGTCTACCATAAACATAATCATGAAACTTTGAAACTGCAAACACAATTGCCAAAAGCTCTTTCTAAATCTGGGCATACTGTATCTCAGTTTGGGTGAGAGTTGTCGATGCATAAGCAACAGGTTGATCCTCTTGTAGAATGACAGCACTAAGACCAAATTTCGAAGCATCACAGGAAAGGGTAACTGGTTTGTGATCATCATAACATCCGAGAGTTGGTGGACTAGCAATTCTTTCTTTAGGACATCAAATGCTCTCTGGTGTTACTCTAACCAAGACCAAGATACATCTTTATGTGTCAGCTCTCTAAGCAGTGCTGAAAGTTGGCTCTAGTCTGGAATGAACTTGTCTAGGTAGCTAACCATGCCAAGAAAACATTGCAGGGCTTGAATATTGTTTGGAGCTGGCATCTCGAGAATGGCTGTTTGCTTCGAAGGGTCTGGTCGTAGGCCTGAACTAATAAATAAATGAACAACATAAGTAACTTCTTGTACGCTGAATTTGCATTTCTGTGGGTTGAGCTCAAGATTCACTTGATGTGCCCTTTTTAGAACTTTTCTGAGGTTTCTGTCATGTTCTGCTTCATCTTGACCTCCTACTAGTATGTCTATAATAGCTCAAGAATACACAGAAATAAATTGCCCCATTGCACGCTGAAAGACTTAACTTGCAGAATTTATCCCAAATGGTATTCTCAAAAATCTGTACTTGCCAAACGTAGTACTGAATGTAGTGAGCAATGATGACTTTTTTCTCAAGCTGAATATGCCAAAATGAACTCTTTGCATCCAAGAGAGGAAAAAATAATGGCATTTGGCATCAAGCCTGTGACTTCTTCGACTGTCCGCAATGGATGATGAGGTCTTTTAGCACTTTGATCAAATCTCATGGATCAATATATATTCTGATGTCATCTGAGCTTTTCGTATCATCTACCACCATGGAAGACACCCACTCAGCTGGAGTTTCAACCGGACAAATCATGCCTTGTTGCACCATTTTAACTCTAGCTCAGCTTTGACTCTGTCCTGCATGGCTATTGGAACTTTCCGTGCTGGCCATAAACAGCAGGGTTGCAGCTTTCTAAATGATCAACTCATTTCTTAAAATGTTCCCTTTTAATAAAAGAATCAGGGCCTTTTGATTTACAAAACCTTTTGAAATTATTCCATTTATTGCATCTGTGGCATTACTGACCAAAAGCTAAACATTTCTCCCTTTTAGATTCATGACTTCCACCACAATTACAACAGTTGGCAATGAAACTAGGTTGGGGCCCATGCTTTGAGTTTACTGACTCACTCTTATGTTTCACTGAGACTGTGGAAACTATGGAATTTGCTGGAAAGTTCTGGGGTTTACCAGTGAGTCCTGCAAAGGGCTACAGTTGTTGCCATGTGCTTGGTCCTGTTTCTTCTAACTATGTGCTGCATACTATCAACATGAGCTTTATCAATGTGCCTTCTAGAGCTGCTCTCATTTGTAAGAGTATCAGTGTGCTTCTCCGTGAGCTTGTATATCTGACAAATCTCAGTGGCCTTATTCAAAGTTAAATCACTGTCACGAAGCAAAATCTTTCTCACACCATATTTAATACCACAGACAAGTCTGTCCTTTATCAATTCATAGTTTCATAGCTGTGTACTAGGCTAATGGCCCCAGAGCCTTTACAAGCCTCGCCCATAGGATTACCCAGGCATTGTGCCACCAGACCTTAGTTCCCAGTGCCTCTGTCAAGCAGAGCCACTGGAGTGATCCCCGAGGTGATTTTTCTATTTCCCATCCACTCATCAAGATTTCTCTTGAAGAAGGCAAGTGAGATGCTCCGCTTGACATGTATGGGAAGTTTATTCCACAGCATGGGCAGTCTCTGGGTTATGAACCTGTCCTTCCAGTTTGTTCTGTTGATTTTGGTAATGAGACTGAAGTCTATGGAGCGTGTGGTGCGGAGGGATTGGAATTTCTTTAGATGTAGCATTTCTAACAGAGCTGGGTCAGACATGGCTTTGTAAGACAAGCAGAGATCGCCTCAAAGTAGGCAATATGAGACACAGAACAGTTGGAGTTTTTTGAGTCTGCCCATATAAGACAAGTGTTTAAAGCCGAGGATCCTCTTTGTGAGGTACATTTGCGGCCTCTCCAGTTGTTGCAGGTGTCTAGTGAGGTACATGCCAAATGGGGCATTATACTCTATGGTTAGCCTAATGAGGGAAGAGTAGATGGAGACAATGACCTCTTTCTTCCAGAATGCAAAACCCTTAGTAATGAGATATGCCACATAGAAGGACTTTCTGACCACAGTGACAATGTGGTGTTCAAGAGAGGGTGCTGTCAACCTGTGTTCCCGGATCTCTTATGACACCTTCTGTATTCAGTGGACTACCATCAATGTGGTAATTCATGGGAACCGGGTTTTTCCCAAATGGGATGACACATTTTTTTGGCATTGAGCTTAAGGTCATGGTTCTGACACCAGTCGTTGGTCTCAGTGAGGCCTTTCTGTAGGATGTTAACACTTGGGGAGTTAATTATGGCTCCCAACTTGCAATCGTCTGCAGACTTTGTCAGCCAGAGTCCAGTCGTGTTGGCCTGGATTTCAGAGAAGTAGATACCAAACAGGAGAGGACCCAGGACCGAACCCTGTGGGACTCCACTCGTGACTGGTTGGCAGTCTGACTTGGAGTCAGATACTTTCACACTGTGGGTTCTACCTGTGAGCCAGTTTGCAACCCATCTAGTGATATAGGGGTTGATTTCTAGCTTAGTGAATTTTTCTATGATTCCTGAGTGGGGAATGGTATCAAAGGCCTTGGACAGATCGAGATAGGCTGTATGAACCACCTTGCCTTCATCCACAGCTCTGGTGACTGATCTACCCTTCACAAAACCAAACTGTGTGGGATCCAGAGTTTGGAGATTCCCTATATTCTTGTTTATTAGGTCCATGATGATGCATTCCACAGCTTTGCATATCAGACTTGTCAGACTAATGAGGCAATAGTTCCCAGGGTCTGTACTCGCTCCTCCTTTGTGGAGAGGGATGACTGTAGCAGTGCGCCATTCGGTAGAGACAAAGCCTGAGTGAGGCTGTGATTAAACAGGACACACAGGTGAGGTGCCAGTTCACTCTGTAGTTCATGTAGAACACAGCCAGGGATATTGTCAGGTCCCATAGAAGCTGTATTCTTGGCCTTGGACAGTACTGTTTTAACCTGTGCAGCAGTAATACTGGGTGCCTGGCAGTCTACCTGTTTTGTGATTGGTCCTTTGGAGGGAGGAGAGGGGTAAAGTTGGCACTGAATCTGTCGGCCAGTAAATTGGCAATGTCTGTTGGCTCGGTATAGGAGGTGCCACTGTGCAACAGCTCCGAGCAAATCTGGGTACTGCCGTGGAGATAATTTGCATACTAAAAAAGACCTTGTGGTTGTCTTTACTATCTGCTGCAATTCTGTTTTCATAGCTAGCTTTAGAGGATATGATGAGGGATCTCAACATTTTGTTGAGGCTGACAAGGGAGTTTTTCCAGTCTTGGGACTTCACCTTATTTTGCATCAGTTTCCTCCTCTTGTAGAGTTGTTTATGGCAGGGGACCACCAGACTGGCTTCCTTTTTTTGGAGGAGAGCATCTGGGTCCTATTGGGTATGGCGAGATCCATGCATTTGTGTACGTGTTCGCTCAGGGCATTAGTGTAGGATTCAGTGGTCATGCAGCTGTTCTCCAATTGCATGAGTGCCGTCCAAGTTAGCCACCTCTGTTTTTAGGAGCCCAAAGTTAGCTTTGGAGAAGTTTTTCATGGTGGTTACCTTTGGGGGGGTGGGAGGGATGTGGAGTTCCAAGGTGATCAGTTTGTGGTCAGATCTAACCAGGGAGGAATTGACTACTGGTATAGAGCAACGGCCGCCCATTTTAGTAATGACCAGGTCAAGGATGTTGTTACCTCTAGTGGGGTTAAGAACTAGCTGGTTCAGGGCATTGGAATTAATGAAGTCCAGGAAAGGTTGGGCAAGTATATTGGTACATGAGTACTTTTCCCAGTTAATGGAGGGGTAGTTGAAGTCGCCCAGTACAAGAGTGTTAGGTTGGACCCTAATATTCTCCAGGTTGCTTAGGAACGTGGAGTGTGAGTCTTGGGTCATGGCTGGGGACCTATACCAGGCTATGACCTGAATCGCTGTTTTACCCAATGTTAGCTGCACCTGAAGTATCTCTGATGCATTATGTTGGGCTACCGGTCTGGAGGTATGCACATCCTTTATGAATATGGAAACACCACTGCATTTGGAACTTCAGTCTAAGTTCTGGGGCTGAAAAGTGTGGAATGAGTTACAGCCTGGTAGTGCAGGGGTGCTTTCTGCTGCCTTGAACCAGGTCTCTGTTGCAGCACAAATGTCGATGTTCTCCATTTTAAGGAGTGCTTCAAGTGAGTGCATTTTGAGATTTAGACTTCTAGCGTTAAGCAACATGACCCTCAGATTGCATTTGTTTATAGCTGTTACGGTGGTAATTTGGTCTTTTGAACACTGCCTAAAAAAGGGCACTATGGGGTGGCAGGAGTCTTGGCCAGTATCCGGAAGCCCAGGGGTGACAGATGCAGGCCATCTCTGGCAAAGCATCGAGGTCTGTCAATCATGTCTCCCAGGCAGACAGATACTGGATCTCCATAGAATGACACCAGAAACTTAGCCAATTGTTGAAATCAATTATTTCTGTTTGTACTGTGGTATAATTCTGGGTGATGGCAGGAGGTTGCTCAGAGCTAGGGTCATACCCGCCTGGGCTACATAATCCCAGGGCTCCTCCATGTCTCTTTTCATGTAGTCCAGAGAGGTACGCCCCAGGTCATTCACACCCACATGTTCAATGACAGAGTCATATTTGTACCTGTTATTGAGGGATCTGAGTACATGCATTATGTGGCGGATCCTGGCACCTGACAAGCTGCTGACTGTTACTTTCTCCTTATTCAACCTACTGAGTGGGACATCAGTGTGCTTCACTATCGAGTCACCTATGACTAGTGTGTTGGGCATGCTGTTTTGCCTTAGGGTCTTTGGTTGGGTGGCAGACTGTTTAGGAGAGTTATGTGTCTCGTGATTAGTGTTGTATGTGGTGGTCGAATGTGTTTCTGCCTTGGAGGTCTCTGCTGTTTGGGTAGATTTTTATTGGGAGCCTCCGCAAAGGTGGGTGTGTGGTTTGTGTTTTTATGTGAAGGCAGTGCTGGTGTGTATTCTGGAGGGCTATGTGTTCCATGTGGTGTGGTGCAAGTGTTGACCTTCTCCTCTTGACCAGCTATTCCGGTCTTGGCTGGAGAGTGCGTGGCAGCTGTTACTTTCTCCTTATTCAACCTAGTGAGTGGGACATCAGTGTGCCTCACTATCGAATCACCTATGACTAGTGTGTTGATCACCAAATCAGCATGTTTTAGCCTTATTTCTCAAGTTGGTTATATATGCTGCAAAAGCTTCATCAGGCTTTTGATCCCTTGCGTAAAATAAGTGCCTTTCCATTGTAACATTTGCCTGGGAGTCGCACATTTCTCTAAATTTACATTTTAAGCACTCTGGGTCCTCCCTTGACTCAGGCTGTACAACAATATGATGGTTTTCCCCTTCTCTGGTACAGACAGCAGGTGCATACACAAATGAATGTTCCCTTTCTATGGCTTCTGAGCCAGCTAAATCAAGTTGAGTAAATGTCTTTGGACAGTCATCCTTATCAGAAACTGCAGCCTGTATGAAAACGTCGTACTCTTGCTCAAACACTCTCCCATTCTCAGCAATATTACTGTGAAACACAAGTGCAATGGGTTTTTGAAATCAGTCTGCCATGCCCAGAAAGTATACACAAACACAATGAAAATATGGCTCTTGTAATTACGTATGAACAAACTGTCCTGTGAGCTTGTAATAACATTCAAATGCACAATAAACTCTTAGAAATACTGTACTTTGCAAAATATGCTCTAGAATGGCTGTACTTTTATGAAATACCTTTACTGTAACACTGCGCAAATATGCTAACACTTTATACACTTCTGATAACTCAGATATCTTTGCTTAATATGAAAAATACATGCTTTGTCAAAATGGGGTCATCTCCCCTTATTTTATTCGTTTTATGCAATTTGGACTTTATTTCAAAGATTTTCTGTAGTAATTCAAATATTTTTATCAATATCGTACATATCGGTTTATGTGAATATCATTTAGAACATTCTGTAAGCCCCATTTCATATTTTGTGAATAAGAAATAGTGCTGAGCAAGTTTTAACATCTGAAATTTGTTTCTGCTGGTTTTGCAAAGTACGCACATTTTAGGGATCATTCCCTCCTCTATATTCCACCAGTTCCAAGCAAGTGCCTTAAGTTATTTTAGTCAAGCTGCCTCTAACCTCATTGCCCTTTAGACATACCGCTTCTGACACCATGTCGCTTGTCCCTCTCTAACATAAATGACAAGCAGGTGGGGTATTTTGTTTAGATGCTTTCATACACAGAAACACATCAGGATGGATAGCAGCATCATAAAATACAAACGAACTAGGTAACAGACAGACCTTACATACATACATGCTTACATCTCAACAGCTTACTACAAAATGGCAGTCAGACTTGCATGTGCACAGTATTTATACACTTGTGCAAGCCCTCAGATAGCTTCTTAAAGGTACATACACGCACAGTGACCTACAGGAGTGATTTCACAAAATTATGACTTTGCGCTTATTCACAATACCCAATGAAAGAGGAACGGGAAGGAAATATGCAGTCAATTTAGTATAACGGGCAGACACTAGAAAGACATTTGAGTTTATAAACACCACAGCACCAGGGTGGGTGAAAATTTAATTTCTGTGTGACTCACAAGAGACATAGCTGTGACCTCTTTCCTAGTTTAAGTATGCAATAAAAAGCATAATATAAATAAAACACGGTCATACCTCTCAACCGTACCAACTTCATCGGTATTTCCTGGCTTTGAGGGCAAAATAACAGAGTGCCACGAATTCCCAAATGGCCAATTAAAATCCTGATTTTTTTTTTTTTTTTATTTACAAGTTTTCATTACTGGGAGAGCTTACAAACTTGTTTATGGCTGCAGCCACCTACACGTCAAGGAAGTGTTTTCTTTTTTTAATTGTGCTCTACAGTTATTCGTTAGGATTTCTTCTAAATTTGACACATGTGCATCTACTATCTGTGTATGAATTTTGTACACACTTACCAATGTGCACTTAAGCATAACCTTTATCACCCTTAAATGGACTTTTCTAAATCAGGTAACATGCATCAACAAGTACCTGTCCTGTCTTGTACACTGGAAGACTTAACTTTTTAGCAGCAGACAGATCAGGGTGAGCAATGTGTATAACTTACATTTAAATAATGAAATCTGTTTTTTTTTTTGATTTGTGTCAAGCACAAAAGGCTTCTTAACAGTCAATTTTTAATGTCTAAGGACAAGGGTGCCAGAGCCACTGGGCAAGGGGGGGAGCAATCAATCATGAACTGCGCCCCCAGCTCCTGGTTCAGAATTTTTTTTTTTAACTAAAAAAAAAAAAAGTTGTGCAAGAGAAAAGAAAAAAGGGACATCAGAAACAGAGAAATTGTGTATGTCCCCGTGTGTGGGTGTGCCGTGTTGTCAGCAAGTGTCCATGACTGCATGTATGCCAGTGTTTGCAAATGCATGCATGTGACTGTACACAATTGTATGTGTATATGTGGGCATGCACGAGTGCATACATATATGCAAGTGTGTGTGTGAGCTGGTGTATGGCAAGTCTACAGGAGTGCATCTATGAGAGTGTACGAGTATGTATATATGACTGAATGAGAGTACGTGTGTATATGCGAGTTTGTGTGAGTGCATGTATGCGAATGTGCGTTAGTGCATGTATGCAAGTGTGTGATTGCATGTACATGACTGTCCACCAGCCAGTGCATGTGTATATAGGAGTGTGAGACAGTATTCTGTATGGAAGTATATGTGAGAACATGTGGGCATACATGAGTGTGTAGAGGTTAAGAATCAGACTCCTACATCAGGGAGGTGGTTCCAGAGAACATTATTTTTTTTAAATTTAAAGTATTCATACCTCCCTACTGTACAGATTTTTGCCTCATATGTTTTGGTCTGTTCTCTTCATAAAATTTGTGGTTTTCTGGCAAATCATTGAGGATTAAAATCCCCAAATGATGACATGTATCTGAGTTTCACACTTAATTTCCTTTGGAAAATGCATACTAACACATCCTGTTATTCTAGCAACTTTTTTAAGTTTGTAAGAGCAATATTTAAAACCTGTTTCTACTTCTGGCCCTTTGTCCCACCATTACATTAGGCTTTACCAGTTTTTTTGCTCTAAAAGTTTGAGAGATATACACAGCTATTCAGGGAAAATAATTATACATTTTATTGCAATATTCCTTTTTCAGTTAAAAGAAAAGCTGGCAATGTAAAATTTCGCAAATATTACTCAACAAATGCATATATTTATTTATTTTATTTGTTTTTGTTTACTGAGAAAGTCCAACTGGGTAATACCCATTTTCAGTGGGGGCCCAGAGAAAAAAGCTCCATTTGCTTACATCGCATTATACCAAGTTCTAGTTAAACAGAGTAGTTACATTTCTATTTACATTTATACACAAACAGTAGTTACATTTATACATTCAAAGACTTTACAGTTGTGGAAGTTACTAAAGAGAAAATCCACATGCATCTAAGTGGATTGTACAGGCAGCAGTTATGTATAAAAAACTTGTCATTTCAGTGAGGGGTTGAGAGTATGTATTTGGAGAGTATCCTACAGTGAATACAAAGTCTTAACCTTATGATGAGCATGTGCAGGACCAGGACTGGTTAAGGTGTTGTTTAAAGCAGTGGTCTGAGTTTGTCAGAGAGTTTTATTTATGTGGGGATACTACTCCATAATTTAGCAACATACTGGGAGTACTTAGCTTATTTGTAAGTAATAAGAATTTGTTACTAGAATGGAGGTCCCTTGCTGGGCAGAAGGGCAGAAGGGCAGTAATACATTTTGTAGTGCAGGGCATTTTTCTGAATGATGAATGAGTTTGTGTGCTGTAGTTAGATGTGAGTATCTTGGGTAGTTGTGCAGTTCAAGCGAATCTAACTGCTTTAAGCTATGACAATGGTGGGTCATACGACAGAGAATGATGGTAAATCTACCTATTTTATTGTAGCAGGAGGCACTGCTGTGCAAATCCATCCGAACAGGATAACAACTCTTTTTATTGTGAAGCAGCAACTACAAATGATTATAATATGCCAGTGCATGGGAGGTGTGGTGGTTTTGACCACAAAGAAACAACATTTTGGAGTGTTTAGTGCTGCTCAGGCAACATACTTTTATCTGAGTAACTGTCAGTAAATACTTCATTATATCTCAAAGATCATCATAATTCTTAGATGGTAAAAGTTACATTTTTTTATATAAATGTATATTTGCCTATGTGTTAAGTCATAATTCAATAAAGGTGTTTGCACCACAGCAGGCTGGTAATTTTCCTTAGATACAGGTGAGAGAGACTGCTGTGGCCAAGCTCCTCATACCACTATTATGCCTCTCAACTTCCAAACACAAAACATCTGGATAAAGCCTTAAATAATGGGGATGGGGTACAAGGAGCCCAAAATAGGGACATAATTTGAATACTTTTAGAATAACAGGTTCTGTGTTAACCTTGCTTTTTTCTGAAAGATATTTATTTATTGACATTTGATAATCAGGAAAGTGACTGGGTAGAAGCCCGTTTTGGGTAGAGGTCCATGAAGAAAAGGTGCACATTATTACAAAACATTTTAAGAACAATAATTTTACAATCTTCAAAAATAAAACATCTGCAATTTAAATTATAACAAATTAGACAAAATACAAAAACATTAGTTAAGAATCAGTACAAGTTTTATGACAATCATTCAGAAAAATTTTAGAGAGTTTGTAGATAAACTAAAGGAAAGTTAGTCTAATACAAACAGGAATTGTAACATAAACTGAGGGGAAAAACATACTTATGCTATATTTAGAGAAAAGGTCAGGGAAGAAAATTTGATAGCAGTAAAGAAGTAAGTGAAGAAGGGAGAGCAAGGAGATACAAGGAATGAAAATGTACTTGTTCACATTTAGGGATATAGTTATCCTGGAGCATTTTGAGCAAGAACAGAGACAGATTTTAGCTACAAAGTCTTTCAGAGCAGATTTGAAAGAAGGGAGGGGGTTTTGAACTGATGGATACAGGTAAGGAGTTCCGGGCCTTAGCAAGCTTGTATGAGTACAGACAATGCCCAGCAGATCTGCTGGACTTGTAGACAGACACAAGTTTTTGGTCACTGGATTGCACTGACTGACTGGTAACATAATTGTGTAATATGTATTTTACTGCTGGACAGGCAGACAGATGCTGGATAACTAGTTAATAGTTTGTAATTTTATTAAATTTAGCAGTGTTATTTAATATTAGTGTAGCAGTTTTTTTTTATTTTTATAAATAAAAATTGTATTTTAGTTTTATACAAGTTCAAAGTCTGAAACAAGTTCAAATGTTAATATAAATAAAACACTATTATTCTGGTTATATTTTTTGTGTTGTTTAATATTTTGTCTGTTTTTCAAATTGCATTTTGAATGCTGGTATCCCACAATTCCACTGGAGTAGGTGGAGTTACATAAATATATATTCAAATTTTATGTTAATCAGGGTCCAGATTTTTAGCCAACTGCACCTACTTTTCATGGGCCTTTGTCCAGATTTTTGATAATTCCAGGTTGCGAGGTATGAACGCAGTGTAAAGAAAATAAATTACAATATACAAAATAGAAGACGGCAATAAACCCTTCTTTTGTATAAATGTATGTTTGCTATGTCTTAACTTATAATTCAATAAAGGTATTAAAAAGATGTTTAAAAAAAATCATTTTAATCTACAAAATACTGGATAGACAACTCCTACTTAATCTCCACCCACCACAAAAATGCTACTTTTTACCCCTAAAACATTCTTTCAAAGCAGAACTCTTGTCAAAATGACTTCATTAACAGGCGAAAAAAGCTCCAAACAAACAGGAACACCAAGCCCAAAAATTCCTTCCTTAACGCTTTTTTATTAAGTACACAAATGAGATAGCGTTTTCGCCACAAACACAGTGTAGCTTCTTCAGAGGATTTTAATACGTACAGAAAATGGACTCCTTTTATACAAAAATACAAATACTTAATTAGAAAGCCCGCTCAAAAACCTCAATTACAAATGCAATTACACATTAAAAGGGCAATCCAAATAGTAATTATAAATGCTTTTCTAGTGCAAAAGATTTTTGCTTCTACTATATATGAGTACTAAATAGAATCTAAAAGTACTCAACCAAACCAAGTGCTAAAAGTGTATGTATAAAACAATCTAAAACAAAAATTACACTTTAAAGCAAATATATAATACAAAAAAAGGTGTCTAAGAAAGTGACACCATACATTAACTCAAACAACCATAAAACAGTGAGAAAAAATATATGTATTTATAAAACAATAAAATGATAACAACATAAAAGTCATATCATTATAAAAGTACACAAAAGCTCAGCGATGGTAACCTCACAAGCTTACTTTGACTAAAATGTTGATATTCAGTATAGACAACAAGCTGTACAAGTATATACAAGTGCAGCAGTAACACACACTAAATACATGGTGTGTATATACTAAATGTACATAAAAATAGTCTATGTCATAGAATATTAAATAATTATAAACACTAATTAACTCAGAAAGTCAAAACCAAGTAATTAAACATAAAAGCAAAAAAATTTTTTTAAAAGTAATAATTTGAGTCTCACCTCAAGTATGATTTATATTTTAACACTGGGGCTATATTACAACTTTCATTAAGCCCCGGTGTGTTTCTCCATTTTAATAGCTCTCACCCATTAAAACAAAAAAGAGCTATAGTAAAAGGCCAACTGGTGAGGGCAGCAAGAATGTGTAGTGAGGTTAGTGAATTCCTTTTGGAAGTAGAATGCCTGAAGGAGTTTTTCTTACATCGTGGCTACCCACTATGTTTAGTGGACGATCTCATTAATGAGGTGTCCACTAAGAGAAGGGATGGTTTTTATAAACCACTTCTTTCTGTTCTATCTATAGAGGAGGTGGATTCTGGACAAGTAGCCGGTGTTACCTTACCCTTACCACAAGGCTGTGCCATAAACTCTGTTACAGTAAAACCATCACAGGAGCTCACTTGTAGTTTTGTCACTACATTTAATTTAAACTCTGATGCTATTCTGGGTATTTTGACCAAGAATTGGTATTTTATTTCTACTCATGCGTTGTTATCTGACAAGCTAGGTGCCAAACCTCGTATTGTTTTTAGGAGAGGTAGGAATATGAAGGATTTACTACAATGCGCTCCTTTGAGTGACTCTTTTAATAGGATTAAGGGGTCATTCCCTTGTGGTTTGTGTAATTGGTGTAACTTTATTAAGTCAGGTAGTTCTTTTGACATCTCGGATAGAAAATATATTATCAAGTATAGGATTTGTTGTGATACAAAATCTATAATTTACCTGGCCTTTTGTACATGCTGCCCCGCTTTCTACGTCGGTAAGACGGATAGAAAATTTAAGGAGCGTATATACCAGCACTGCTATGCAATCAAAAACAACAAATGTGAAAATGCATTAGCCAAGCATGTATCCAACAACCCTGGCCATGCATTTTTGTTCATGGGTATTGACCATGTGGCTCCTTCTTTCAGGGGTGGCCCTACCTCTCTTTTACTTGAAATACGTGAGCTTTTATGGCAGTTAAAGTTAGACTCTTTCAACACACCGGGGCTTAATGAAAGTTGTAATATAGCCCCAGTGTTAAAATATAAATCATACTTGAGGTGAGACTCAAATTATTACTTTTAAAAAAAATTTTTTGCTTTTATGTTTAATTACTTGGTTTTGACTTTCTGAGTTAATTAGTGTTTATAATTATTTAATATTCTATGACATAGACTATTTTTATGTACATTTAGTATATACACACCATGTATTTAGTGTGTGTTACTGCTGCACTTGTATATACTTGTACAGCTTGTTGTCTATACTGAATATCAACATTTTAGTCAAAGTAAGCTTGTGAGGTTACCATCGCTGAGCTTTTGTGTACTTTTATAATGATATGACTTTTATGTTGTTATCATTTTATTGTTTTATAAATACATATATTTTTTCTCACTGTTTTATGGTTGTTTGAGTTAATGTATGGTGTCACTTTCTTAGACACCTTTTTTGTATTATTATATATTTGCTTTAAAGTGTAATTTTTGTTTTAGATTGTTTTATACATACACTTTTAGCACTTGGTTTGGTTGAGTACTTTTAGATTCTATTTAGTACTCATATAGTAGAAGCAAAAATCTTTTGCACTAGAAAAGCATTTATAATTACTATTTGGATTGCCCTTTTAATGTGTAATTGCATTTGTAATTGAGGTTTTTGAGCGGGCTTTCTAATTAAGTATTTGTATTTTTGTATAAAAGGAGTCCATTTTCTGTACGTATTAAAATCCTCTGAAGAAGCTACACTGTGTTTGTGGTGAAAACGCTATCTCATTTGTGTACTTAATAAAAAAGCGTTAAGGAAGGAATTTTTGGGCTTGGTGTTCCTGTTTGTTTGGAGCTTTTTTCGCCTGTTTGTCTTTTGGTTCCTGGCAAAATGACTTCATTAGATAACAGCCTGATTAAACACCAAACTCTCTGGAGCCACCATTGATGACCACATGAAACCTGACCTACACTTCCAAACTGTTATTAAAAAAACACATAAAAAGCTCAGCGTCTGATATAGACCAAAACCCTACCTAACAGAAAAAAACATACCTATGGATGCTCATTGTGTCTATCCTTTTTTAAGCACCTTTAATAAATTATCATTTAAGACATAAGCAAATGTACATTAATATAAAATAAAGCAAGCCATATTAACATGTTTCTAGTTACATACATTATACATACTGTAAGTCCTTTTTTACAAGTAACATCAGTCTGACATTACATAAATTGCTCAATTCCTGACTTCCCTTAAATCTCTCTCCTCCTACTGAACATTATTTTGTATGTACTGTTCCCATAATTTCCATTTCTTTCTATGTAATTTGCTCCTTCCTTTTCTAAAGATCCCAGTACCAGTTATATTTTACCTCTGTTACAATATTCAGCACTTCAAATACAGTTGGTTTAGGCTTTGATTTTCATTTTCTACTAACTGCTTTCTGACCATTTTTTCTGTCTGTCAAGCATTTTCCTTATGGACATTGGAAATGGTTTTACTTGCAAAGTCTCTCTATGAGCTTTACTGTCAGAAGAATGAGAAGTAGAGTCCTCTTTTGTTTGATGGCTCACTTTTTGTTGGATACAATTTTGTAATTCCTCTTTAGCCTGTTCTGCATCAAAAATGTATTTGATCCTCCAGGAAAACATATGCTGAAGACAGCCGGATACAGCAGCTTGAATCACATAGCTGCCTCTAGACATTCCCTGATTACCGGGATACATTTTCTTCTGTTCTGCCTGGTGTACAATGAATAATCATTTTCCACAAACACTCTGCTGTCTTTAATTTTTAATACTTTTCCCTTCTGCCACAGTTTTGTCAGAATCAACTTTTTTTCTGCTGGTATGATTGCATCTTTACTAATACAGGTCTTGCTTGCTTTCTCGTGACCAGGTTTCGAGCATACACTTGATGTGCCCTTTCAATTAACAAACCCTGCTGTGGAACACCAGTTCAGTTGCTTATTTTTGCTTTCATAAAATTAACGGTCTGTTAATTCCAGGTTTCTGGTACAGCAGAAAATCTTAAGTTTTCTCTGTGTACTCTGCCTTCCAGTTCTACCATTTTTTTTGGAATAGCTTTTCTTAAGAAGTCTTATACTCAAGCCAGCCTTTTCTTAATTTCAACCGCTGATGTTTTTGCAGTTTTATCAGTTCATATGAGTAGCTAGTCAAAGGTGGTTCTATTTTTCCAGCCTTTTGTTATTTGAGTTGACAAACTCCTTCAATATTTAATTAATTTTAATCACCTTTTAGTACATTTGAGTTATTTCTCCTCTAAATTACTGGAAGCCATCTCATGCACCAAAGCTAAAACTTGAAGTGTTTTTGCTTAACAAGTGCAACAGTCTTTCTCATCAGTGTTTTCTCTGCATCTTTTCTAGTTGATTTTCTTTCAGGTTCTCTAAATTTCTTCTGGCATCTAGACCGTGTACCAGGTAATACTGTGGTCAAACCATGGAGGCAACAATTGCCAATAAATCAAATAATTATCTCTTAAAACATTTTCCAGGCTACAATAATAGGGTAAGCACAATATAAGACACATTTCCCACAACATTCTAAAGAATATTTAGGTTATTTGCTAAGTGTTTTTGTCCACTCAGAGACTTAATGTGAACAATTCCAATAAATTAATCACACATTTTATAACAGCAGCTACAACCCTATTGGTGTATTACCACAGTAATCCTTTACATCATTTCATCCCATACAAACAAACTTATTTAAAATCGCTTTGTAAAAATTTAATTAGCATCCTAAAATGCTAAAACCTATTTATTTCTTTATTTGACATTTGTTAACCTGGTTAGTCTGACTGGGCAGAGTCCCTTTTTCAGTGGAGACCCGAGGAGAAAAGCTCCAAATAGAACATTACATTCGATAAAATTGACAATGATTACATGATTAAACAAGATAACAATATCTAACATGAGATAGCTAATATAGAATAACAAGTTCAATTTCTTTTACTGATTACAAGCTAATTGGAGAGAGAGAACAAAATGTACATAGAACAAATATGTCAATAGTAAATTATAAAAAAGACAGCATAAGAATACAGACAATTATGGGGCAGGATAGGAAGACAGTTGTAGGGAGAGAACAAGTGTACAGTGAAAACAGGAAAAAAGAAAAAAGTTAGTAGGGTAGATGAGAAAAGCATCTTAAATAGGAAATACTGTAAATGGAAGTTGGGAGGCTGCCATTATGATTAGTAAAGGTTATTGATATATAGGAGATGCGCAGAAAATTGTGGGGGACAGGAAGATAAGTTATGTTGGGTCATTGCAAGGGCATGACCATGACTTGTGGAAGGTTTCTTTTAGTGCTGTTTTAAAGGAGCTGAAATTAGTGAGAATTCTGACTTGTAGTGGTAGCTTGTTTCAAACATTTGTAACAGAATAGCTGTAAAGTGATTTGCCAATATTTTTTTGGGGGTTATAAACTGTTGAGAGCTACAGAGAGCATGGTTTGGAGTGTATGGGTGGATGAGATTTGACAGAGAGGGGCAATATGACGGATCACGTAAGATGGAGTGAATTGTGAGAAGCTGGGGTAGTAGAATTTGGTAATTAAATTCGAGCCATTGCAAGTTTTTTAGAAATACAGTGATGGGTGTGATTGGGTAGGTTAGGGGCAAATCTTGCTATTTAGTTGTAGGTAAGTTCTAATTTAGTGAGAAGATTAGACTGGAGGTTTTGTGAGTATAGGGGCAGCATACAATAATGTGGGTAGTAGAAAAGTTTGTGCAAGGGATAGTCTGGAGAAATAAGTGAGAAATTTATTATGTCTGTATAGTAGTCCAAGTTTTTGACAAGTCTTTTTAATGCACTGCTGAGTGTGAAGATCGAATTTTAGGTGGTCATTGATGATAATTCCGAGGAGTTTTGTGTGAGGTTCAGCGGAGACAGCTGTGTGGTTCAGGGAGGTGACAGAAAAGGTAGTTTTATGATGCTGGAGAGTTTTAGTTTTCTTAGGGTTCAGTAGCAGTTGTTTGGAAGTAAGTCATCTTTCAACTGAATGAAGGGACTCCTGTATGAAGGTTTGTTATGTTGTCAAAACAAGAGATGATTGTGGAACTGTCCACATACTGAATAATAGTACAGAGAGGACAAGAAGAGTGAAGATCATTGATGAAGATATTGAAAAGTAGGGGTCCAAGGATGGTGCCTTGGGGCACCCTAGTTTGAATGGGTAGAAAGGGAAAGGAGCTAGATTGCCATTTAACAGCCTGGAATCTAATGGAGAGGTAGCTGGAGAACCAAGACAGGGTAGAGTTAGAAAGGTTAAGTCAAGCAAGTTTGGATAGAAGTAGTTTGTGGGAAACAGTATTGAAGGCTTTGGATAGATCCAGAAATAAGCTGGAGACTAACTTAGACAGGGGAGATAGGATGTGAATTGGTCTAAAATTAGAAGGATGAGTTGCACTACTGCCTTTGTGAAGGGGAATGTCATAGCATTTTTTCCAGATATTAGGCACAGTGTTTTCCTGAATAGATCTATTGAGTAATATGGAAATGGGGAAAGTGATAGAGTTAGCCATTTTTAGGAATTGTGGAGGTAAGTTATCAACTGATAAAGAACAAGTTTTAAGTTTTGAGAGAAAGGACTTGATGTAGGTTGTAGAGATAGGTTTAAGAAAGAAGGCAGTAGAATGGGAGGGCCTAGGAGGTGTGAGGTTATTGATGTTGTTTTTGGTCAAGGTGTGGACAGAATCAATGAAAAATGAATTAAGGAAGGTAGAGGTGTCAGTGAGGGAGCTATTAGGGGAAGATGGGCATCCTGGATTTAGTAGTTTGTTTATGGATTGCCAGAATTTTTGGGGTTAGTGCGAGTTTTATCAAGTGGTTTCTGGAAAAAAGTTTTGTTTGTCAAGGGTGACCTTTTTTTTTAGTTATGGAGCTCTCTAAGTTTGAAGATCATAGGATTCAAATTTCTTCCATTTTTTCCATGCACTCTCTCTTTTATTCATAAGTGTTTAGGTGGCTTGAGTAAGCCAGGGGGCAAAATAAGTTTTGAGTCTTAGTTTCCTAATTGGTGCCAGGGAGTTGAGTACACCTAGAAAGATGTTGTTAAAGGCTAGGACTGCTTCCTCTAGAGGGAGATTATGGAAGAAGGACCAGTTAACTGACGACAGCAGATGGCTGAAAGTGTCAGGATTAAAATTTTAGAGTTTATGACAGTCTTTGAAGAGTTGTGGTTTGTGTAGCTGGGGAGAATGTCTAATAATGAAGGTGGGATGGTGATCACTAAGGGTGTCGGGCAGGGTAGACGGGTTGTGGTAGAGATTAGGATTGGAGCAGAGGATCTAGTCAATAATGGAACCTAAGTTGGTGTGTTTGTTTAATCAGGTTGCATTTGTGATAAACTGGGGAGGTTGGGAAATCAGTGTCAAGGGTGTTCCAATCGTTTACATTGTCCATTCCAATGGTTTCATGGAGGATGGTTTGAGTGATCCAACAGAGAAAAGTTTTCTAGGATAGGGATGCTATTTTCTGGGGGAATGTACATGGAGACAATAGCTAACTTCTTATGAGTGTTAATTTGACAGTTTGCTATGAGAATTACAGCTGGGTGAAAATCTGGAATGGTAACTGAGAGAGGGTGAAAGGTGAGTTGGTTGGAGTTGAGAATAGCAACACTTCCCCCTTTCTTTTTAAGATGATCCTGTTGAAGGATGTTACAGCCTGGTGGAATAATTTCAGTGTTGGTAATATGAGGTTTAAACCATATTTCAGAGAGGCATAGTATGTCAGGAGTATGTAAGGACATCCAGGCATAGAAACTAGAAACTTTGTTCATAATACTTTGAATGTTCATAAGATAGCAATGTTAGATTTTTGGTGGGTGAGGATGTGGGTAACTTGGAAGAAGTATTAGGGGTAGGGTTTTGGAGTGAGGGGTGGGATGGGGATTGGGAGCCAGGGATAAAACCAGGGTTTGGATGTATGTCACTTGACAACAGTAAGTGTAAAATAAAATGTCTGAGTGAAGTAAAGTAATTAATTTGGAGCTTTTTTGTTTTGTTTTTGAGTGGGAGTGTAGAGAATAGGAATAGTCTGACTTTATGTATGGTAGGTGAAGGACAAATAAAGAGTGATGGGGCTATATGGAAGAATGAATGGGAGAGCGTGTGTCTTGGGGAGAGGTAATGGTAGGAGAAGAGTGCCTGGTTGGGAGAGTGCATGAGTAAGAGTTGGCAGTGGAAGTGAGACACAGAAGGGAAGTGGTAAAGATAATAATTAGGAAGTTGTTTAAAGAGTTAGAGTTTGGGAGAAACATGTTTTAATAGGCCTGGGGATATGGAGGGAAGAGGGTGAGAGTCTATTGTAGTGTGGGATGATGGAAGCAATTAGGAAGTGGTAGCTGATTGGAGAGTTTTTGATTAATCTAGGGGTGGAGAAAGGGGTGTGCTTAAAGGGGGTAGAGTATAAATCAAATGAAAATGGGGGCTGGGTGGGAATGGGGGTTGGGTAGGGGGGCCCAACCCTAACCCAATCCCAATAAAGGTCACACTCACTTAGGGTTGGGCCTCACTGACACACCTCCAGTACACTCTCTAATAAACTTGAAGGACTTCTAAAGGGATTCTGCCTGGGTCATCCTTGTCTTCGTCTTCCTAGTCTTCATTTTTTGTTTTATTGCCTTTGTCTGTTTTACCCATACCCAACCACCAACGGTTGGAGGAAAGCAACTGAGAATTCTTTATTGCATTTCAGGTTACTGATATTTCCTAATAGCATATAGGTTCACTGAGATTTCTTAATTGCATTTTGGTTGACTGAGATTTCACAGGGCCAGAGATTTCACAGGGCCAGACATCTGCGTCCTACAGAGTTTTGTTTCCTGGCCTACGTATTGGCTCCCTCTGGGCTGAGATTTACATTCCAGTAAGGTGGGCTTCCACCTGGGCAGCCTTGGCCTGACTATACTGGACATCACCACACACTCTGTGTGTGAGGAGGAGCCACATTTACAAAAGGACTGGTCTTACAAAAGGACTGAGCACCCATGAGGGTAAACTACAAAAGATCTGCACACACAGGCACAACCCTCAGTGCCCTCATTGCTGCATAAACAGGGGTATTACTCTGAGTAAGTCTAAGTATAAGAAAAACCTGTAGTATCATTAAGTCAGCAGACTACTGTCACAGGTTTGCAGCTAACTGAAAGTCTATCAAAATGATGGATCTGAATACAATAATTTCATCAAACGTTTTTGAAAAAAAATATATGATGTCCACGCAAACATGTAGGACAACTTTATTCAAGAATAAATAAAAATACAGCCTGCACTAGTGGCATACAACCCGGGTGACCAGAGTTTGAATAGTTGCTCAGGGCACAGGCACCCATCCTAGAGGGGAAGGAGATTATGTGTGCTCTGGGGCATATGCTTGCTGGCAAGATTTTGTTGGTGGAGATAAAGGAATCAACTGTACAGCGCCTCTTGTGAGTGGGTGGGGCAGTACTGTTGACATCAGCTATTGTGGAAGTGAGGGAAGATGCTACACTGATGCCCACTGTATATCCTACGCACAGGCAGTCATGGGGCCACATGCAAGGAGGTAGAGCAAAAAAGAAAACATATCAAACCACCCCGATGGCTGCCTACATGATGCCCCCATGACTAACCCCTACACTATGGTGACTGGGGAAAGAATGGGCCAAATGACTAGGAAGGGCTGATGATTTTAAGGCAGCAAAGGCAACAACAGAAAAAGAAAAAAAAAAACATTTTGAATGTTATAAAAATGATCAAAAAAATGAAATTCTTTTTAAACCTCAAGTCTTGATTCAATCAAACTTATCTGTAGCAGCCATGAGCACTAGCCCACCTCTGATAATCAAACTCATCTAGTTATCGTGTCCCGTTAGTAGTGCAGAGTCTGGAATCAATACAGAATCAATGCAGAGGATTATGCTCAGCTCTGCTATCATAAACAATCTATGGGTTTGAGATATAAGTATCAAAAAATCTACTTTGACAGTAAGCTAACAACAGATCAAGAGATGAATCTTGATATCCATGTCAAGAATCTGTAATAAGCAGTAATGAACCTAATCACAGTTCTTGACAGTTCATTGAGCTCTATCTGCGTCATGCATTACCAGCTAAAGAAAAAAAAGTGTATACGTGAGAAGTGTTTTACAGCTCTGAAGATGCAGTTGCAACGGAACAGGTAGAAGCAAATGGTCTATTGAACAGACAGCGTTTGGAACTGTCAGACATTTCCTCTCTGCCGTACTTTTATTTTGCTATGGCATAGATGTGTCTCTAACAGTTTTTAAAGCTGTAAAACACTTCAGATGCTTGTCTGTATTGGCCACTGTTATGCTGTGTGTGCTGTGTTTTATTAAACACCTTTCTTCCATCAGAAAGGTGCTTAACGAAGTTAACTTTTTCCTGAATTCAGACCGTAACTATAAGCTCCACTCAATACATATTTTACAAGCACAGAATGTTGTTGAAGAAACCAGACAGTAGTCATCCATTTTAAGTACCTGATGAAGCAGAAAAGTACCCTGACAAGGAAGTCCATTAGTGTGATCCACAACAGCAGGGATATACCTACAAAAAACAAAAACAAAAAGTAAATAAATAATACAGATCAAGATAAATATACAATATTGTGTACAGCTTCAGTAATGGTGTACACATTTTCTAAGCTGCACAAAAAAGTTAGCTGCTGTCAGTGCAAGAAATTCTATCATTCTGAGCATGTGAAAAGCTGACATGTAAGTTTCTCAGTACTCTGGGGCTGCACAGAGACACACTTCTTTATGCAAACATGCAGTCAGTACCAAATGCATGTCTGCTGCTGCCAAGAATTTCCCATGGTTGTCAAGTTAACTATAACAAAGAACACACCATTTTATATTATAACTGTAATTGTTTCATGCCGAGGTTAAAACATTTGAGAAGCATGCTGTAACTAAAGATAAATGATATGTTAAAAAATGCAACAGCACTTTTAATATATTCAGTTTATACCTGTAAAGAACACAAAAAGTTAGGGTGGTTGGCAAAAGTAACTTAGAGAGAAAGGATTGATTGAATATTAAAGTCTTAAAACTAGAAACACAATGCAGAAAATACTGTCACTACTGCTTTATAGAGACAGCACCTGAGTTTCACATAAATAAACAGACATAACTGCTAACGGTACTGTTCATAACAGATACAGACTTCAAAATCCCTGATACAGCATACTTGCCCCAACTTGGAAGTGCAGCATTCCAGTTTATATATACTTATAACCACCTTGACACAGTGTTCTCATTGTAAGCAAAAAAGTCTTTCAGTCAATACAAATATTACCCATCTCCACTTCTCTCCCCATACCATTTTTGAGCAGCTGGACAGTATAAACAGCAGGTATATTACTGAAGTAGACATTCGTGGGGAAGGGCAGCAAACACAAACAAAAAAATGTACAAGATCAAAAAGTTTCCTTTTTTTTTAAACTCTTTGCTCCATTGCCTGATGAGCATCAGACCCTCCCCTCAGTCTCTCAGCCCATTCATTATCTTCATTGGAGAACAGCTGACTGAGAAATGCCATTGTCCTCACACTGCTACCAGGGATGGTTTGAGATTTTTTTTTTTTATTTGTTCCCAATCCCTCACATACATACACAGGACATGGTGTCAGGGAGGGACTTGCAATGAAAGACCTCTCACTTCCACAGAAGGTTAGCGTCAAAGCAAACCCTGACCTTCCTCCCTCCTCAGCAAGAGTGGTGGCCTTTCTAGTCACAACATGGGAGATGACACTGCCCTGTTTGTGTCCATCTGCATGCAAACCCCTCCCTCTCCGCTGAGAGAAGTGAGCAGAATATGCCCCTTCACTCTTCTCATTCAATACCTTTCAACCTATTTGCACAAGAAATCTGGACAAAGTATAAAATAATAGGAGGCTAAAGGCCCAAAAACAGGGACAGATTTTAAATATTGCTCTTATAAACTTAGAAAGTTCCAAAAATAACAGGATTTATGTTAGCATCCATTTTTTGAATGATAAAGTCTGAAACCGAAATGTATGTCATTATTTAGTAACTTCAACCCTCAGTGATTTGCCAGAAAACCACAAATTTTATGAGGAACAGACCAAAAATATGAGTTAAAAATCTGGACAGTTAAGAGATATGTCCTACTCCCAGCCTGGTTTCTCTAGTGACAGGACCACTAATCACACCCCAATTTACCTGGGCTACAATCTGCTGTACAACAGAGCCATGTTATTTTACGAATTAAAGTTAAATACTACAGAAAACCACCAACTTTTCCTAAATATCACTAGATTAGAAGGATGAATATTATGCCAGACTAGTTTTAATACGTATTACTACTAATTAAAAGAATGATTAAATGAATCTTACTCTCCAGTTGGTTCCAGCTCACTAATTTCGAACCAAACCAGCAAGTCATACTTGCTGACACACTGTCCCACATTTGGCTTGCTCACTGCATTCAACTTTGTGGCTGGCACTAGAAACACAAAAAACAGAGATATCAAATTCTGAAATAAAAAGTACATCTTCCATTCAAGAATTTAAATGCTATTTAAATTTGCTTACAATACACAACAGTTTCAAAACTTATCTGTAATTGCTACTTGCTCTGACTACGTAGAATGGTATCACGAGTGGTTCCAGCTTTTTTCATTTTCTTCCCAATTCAGAAAAAAGTTTTAGAAAAAAAACTTATTATACATTGGCCACAATACATAAAGATGACCCTGCTCTGAATCTCAATCAGTACTCCAAGACTGTTAAAACAGGATACATTTTACAGCTTAAACAGCATAGTACAGTGTGTGGAGATTATGAACCATGTACAACACCCACAGCCTTCATTAGCAGAATATCTAACCATAATATGTTAAGTAAATTGCCATATAAGCATCTGTCATGACTCCAGACCTTATACAGTCTCAGAAGGTTATACTGGAGTATGCTTTTTATTACTCAGAGTATGCTACATGGCTCTTTGTACAAATATAGTTTTGGCATTCCTACTTTTCATTCTCCCATCAATGGCTGATGAAGGAATTCTATAAGCAAAAGGACAGCCTTTCTCTCGCCATGTCTTTCCAGGGTCACAGGAACAGAGTATGAAAAAACGAAAGGTTTGAAACCTAGAAAAGATGTGGAAGGGTAGAATGGTTGGTACTTGGTAGGAAGCTGACACACTTGTTGACTGAG
Source organism: Protopterus annectens (assembly GCF_019279795.1). Classification (NCBI taxonomy): domain Eukaryota; kingdom Metazoa; phylum Chordata; order Ceratodontiformes; family Protopteridae; genus Protopterus; species Protopterus annectens. Next base: position 1,701,540,644 of record NC_056729.1, on the reverse strand, counting down.
GATTTCTGGAAGACCAAGAACTACTGCAAGTGTTTGCACAACTAATCTTATTTTGTGAGAAAAGGTAATTTCAAAGAAAGACTAATGAAATGCACTATTCATGGATGCAGGTATGTGCAGGGGTACGAATGTTCAGTCTATTCCAGGCTGCAATGCAAAACCAAAAACACACCCTCTTGAGTTCATTAGCACAGATGGAACTGTGGTCTGATGAGGTACCAAAGAAAAAAAACAGAACAAACACAGACCACTAAATATCTAAGAGGAAAATAATAGGCATACAGACCTACTTGCTGATCTCTCTGTGAAGATCTGCAGTTATGGTACAATATCTCCAGAGCAATCCATATTAAAAGATGCTTATTTACTATTTAAAATATTTTCAAAACAGTTAAACTAGGAAGGATAATTGTTTCAAGACAGCAAATGATATAAGAATGCTTACCAGACAGGCATGTAGCTGTATGGAAAACTGTTTCATTATCTTATGTCACGTCCAGTTATTAGTTAATCAGCTACCTCAAAAAAGGCACTTACAGAAGTAATGTACTTACCATAAAGATCACATCAATACGCAAGACCACCTTTGTCAACAGTTGGACTAATACTGCAGATCTTTAGTAAGTTAGGCATCTCTAAATCCCAGGCTTCTAGTCACTCCCTTTTTACCTACAATGCTCTGCTAAATTGATCTTCCTCTCCAGATCTCCGCCATACCACATAAAAGTGATTCAGAAAATCATCTACTGATCACAGCCAGCTTGAAGTGTCTTTCAAATGTATTCAAAGAAGCCTATGTAACTGTTGCACATACAACATTCAAGGGTGCATTACACAAAAATGTCTGAGGGGTTGCCACTGCTCTAACTGAGTGAGCTCTATGCAAAGGTTTATGGTATTTCTCACAGAATAAATTTACACAATCAGTCAGCTTTATACATAAGGTAATTTTAGAAACATTATTATCTTGTTTGGAAGAAAATATTTAGTTATCTATTTATCTTTGTTTACTGGGAACATCCAACTGGGGTTCAGCCCAATTTCATAGGAGGCCTGAGGAGAAAAGCTCCACAATTATTACACAAAATATTATAAAAAAAAGTTGATTTTAAATACATGAAGTAGCTTATTAATGAACGCTATACAATTACATACTAGCTACATTGCCAAGCAAAACTAACATTTACAATACATAACGTACATAATTAAGACAATAGTGTTTTCATACAACTGGTAACATCGTGGACTGTCTTATTTTAAAAAGAACAGAAAGTAAAACCAGCTGTACATGCCTCATGTACACAGACAACCCTCTCCTCTTACCTCCCAACACTCAGACTTGTGACAGCTGCACTTATATATCCAAACTGGAAGCCATGAATTCTCAAGCCAAGACTGGAATAGCTGGTCAAGAGAAGGTCAACGCCTGCACCACACCACATGCAACACATAGCCCTCCAGAACACCCACCATCACAGGCTCTCACATAAAAACACAAACCACACAAAGTACAGTTTTGTACCTACCATAAATGTAGATGTTCGAGTGGTTATACTGCTGCACTCATCACACTTGGGTTATCCTGTCATCAGGTGGTCCCGCAGTCGGCCGAATCCCAAAGTCCCGGTCTGGCGTCGGTTGTCACCTCCTCCCTGACGTCAGTGTGACAGGGGTATAAAAGAGACAGCCGACGCCATTTTCTTCAGTTTTTCTTGCTCCAGATGTCAGGTGCCCCCAACTAGGAAGACAATACAATAGCTATGCAACAATACCTTAGTAGATAAGCAATAGTACTAGCTGTTAGCAAATACACCATATAGACATGCATCCAATAGACTGATGTACATGGAGTTGTAACTAACACCCTGGTATGTAGAGGGGATGGAGGGAGGGTAACCTGGACTGCAGCAGTATAACCACTCGAACATCTACATTTATGGTAGGTACAAAACTGTACTATGTTCATCGTGCTATACTGCTGCAGTCATCACACTTGGGTAGAATCCCAAAGCTATGGAAGGGTGGCTGGTACTAAACTGGGTTAGGTGATGCTAGGATGCCCTGCAGAACTGCAGTGGGAAAACCAGCTCTGTTTTTTGAGTATAATGGAAGGTGGTAGTGCTTGGTAAAGGTGTGTACTGAACTCCAAGTAGCTGCCTCCAGAATGTCTTTGGTTGGAACCCCTCTGAGAAAGGCTGCTGAGGTTGCAGTAGCCCTGGTAGAATGGGATCTAATATTGACAGGCACTGCCTTCCCATGGTGCGAGTAGCAAAAGCGGATACAATGTGCTATCCATTTGGAGATGGTCTGTTTTGAAATAGCCTTTCCCTGTGAACCTGCAGCATATGATACAAAGAGTTGGTCAGTTTTTCTGAAGATCTTTGTCTTATCTAAATAGTAACGTAGCTGTCTGTAAATGTCCAAAGAGTGAAGGAGCCTTTTTCCTTTATTCTGTGGGTTAAGATAAAAGGTGGGTAAATGAATGGTCTGATTCAAAGCCACACTGGATACTACCTTGGGCATGAAGGTAGGGTTAGTTCATAAAGAGACTCTGTCCTGATGGAAAATGATGAAAGGTTCCACTGCCATAAGTGCCTGTAGTTCTGAGACCCTGCGTGCTGAGGTAATAGCCAGTAACAAGGCTGTTTTCCAAGACAAGTATTGTAGTTCTGCTGAGAATGCTGGTACGAAAGGAGGTAGTGTTAACTTTTCTAAAACGAAGTTCAGGTCCCAAGTTGGTGTTGGTGGTTTTCTGGGGGGGGTCTTATATTCTTAGCCCCTCTGAGAAACAGCCCAAGTAAAGGGTGTAAGAAAATTGGGGGATCCGTATTATATTGAGCTGAAATGACTGAAGCATGGATCTTAATGGAGGAGAAGGAAAGGCCTTTGTGTAGCATCTCAGTTAGGTATTGCAGTATGTGAGGAATGTTTGGTATCCAAGGATTTTGACCTTTAGCCTGGTGCCATGCACAAAATCTTTTCCATTTGCCTGAGTAAGTCTTCCTGGTGCTGGGCCTCCTGGCCTCCATAATTACATTCTGGACGTCTTTTGAGAGAAGCGTTGATTGATAATTTAAGGAATTCTCCATGCAGCTAAATTTAAAGTTCTGAGCTGGCTGTGACGGGTTTGATAGTTTTTCTGAGTCAACAGTAGTGGGAATTGAGGCAAGATCCATGGAGGGCTGTGAGTCAAGTTCTTTAGTAATGGGTACCAGTGCTGGCGTGGCCAGCTCGAAGCAATGAGGATCATTTGTGGTCTCTCTGATCTGACCTTCAATAACACCTTGGTCAATAGAGGTAGTGGAGGGAAGGCATAGACTGTCAGTGTTGTCCAGCTGAATGATAGAGTGTCCACTTTCCAGGCTAGGGAGTGATAAGTCCTTGTGCAGAATTTTTGTAATTGGCAATTGTTGGGGGAGGCAAATAGATCTATGTCTGGACATCCCCATCTTTGAGTTATCATTGAAAATACTTGTGGGTGTAGTCTCCACTCGTGAGGGTCTGCCATATTTCTGCTTAATTCGTCTGCCAATATGTTTTCCTGGCAGGAATTGTGCTTGTAGTTGTACTTGGTAGGTCAAAGCTGTGTTCCATAAGGTCATAGCCTGTCTGCATAAAGGGTAGGAGTGTGTTCCTCCCTGTTTGCTTATGTGCCACATAACTGTGGTGTTGTCTGTCCTTATTAGAAGTTGTCCTGGATGCAAGAGGTCCTTGAAGGCTGTCAGTGCATTTTGCACAGCTAGCATCTCCTTTTGGTTGATGTGAAGATGCATTTGTTTTGCAGACCATTTGCCCTGTATGCACTGTCCTGCCATGTGTGCTCCCCAGGCGTAGTCTGAAGAATCTGTTGTCATGGTTTGGTTTGCTGGAGGTAAGACGAAAGGAAGACCCTTGTTTGTTTGACATGCTTGAGCCCACCATAGGAACTCTTTTTGAAGGCAGGGAATGATAGGTATATTTGTGTCGAGGCTGTGCCTGTGTTGAGACCATACACTTTTCAGGTACCATTGTAATTTTCTCATATGCAGCTTTGCATATGGGATTAGTTGAATGCATGATGCCATGAACCCCAATGCCTGCAGGATTTTCCTTGCAGTGAGCTGGGTAAAAGTTGCTATCTTTTTGAAGTATTGAGTCAATTGTTTTTGTTTGTCTGGCGTGAGGTAAGCCATCTGGGCCGTTGTATTTAAGCTGGCACCCAGGAATATTATCTGTTGCAAGGGTATTAGTTTTGACTTCTTTTTGTTTACTCTGTGTACCCTAGGCAACTGAGCAGCTGTGTTACAAAAGCCAGATGCTGTAATAGAATGTCCTTGCTGTCCGCTTGGATCAGGCAGTCGTCCAGATATGGATAAATTTGTATTCCTCGTTGTCTGCAATATGCAATTACTGATGCCAGGCATTTCGTAAATACTCTGGGTGCAGCTGATAAGCCAAAGGGCAATGCAGAGAATTGATAATGCGTTGTACCTGCAAAAAATCTGAGGTATCTTCTACAATCTTGTCTGATAGAGACATGCAGGTATGCCTCTTTGAGGTCCAACGTTACCAGCCAAGACTCCTTGCCCAGCATGGGAAGGAGCTGCTGTAGTGTGAGCATTTTGAATTTGGGTACCTCCAGGTATGTGTTCAGAATTGAGAGGTCTAAGATGGGCCTCCAGGCTTTGTCCTTTCTTGGGACTAGAAACAGTCTTGAGTAAAAACATTGACCTTGCTCTTTTGTAGGTACCTTTTGAATTGCTTTCATATCCATGAGAGCTGAAATTTGCATTTGAGCCTCTGCCCATTGGTTTGGAGGCAGATTTGGCATGCCTCTCATCCGAGGTAAAGTGTGGAAATGAAATCTGTAGCCTCGGGTAATAATGTCCAGAATCCATTTGTCCTTTGTTATGATGCGCCAATTTTGTGGAAATAGAGCCAGTTTCCCTCCCAAAGGTGCTGCCAGGGCAATTTTGCTTGGCAGGCGAAGAGGGAAGTCATTGTGTTTGTTTCCTGAAGGGTTGAGATCTTTCGTCTCCACCTCTTTGAGTTGCTGTATGCCATTGTCTAATCCTGAAAGAACCTTGTGGCTGGCCTCTGCCCCTTGGGTGCCTGTACCTACCTCTTTGGGGTCTGTCTGATGCAGGAAAGGACCAGTTTTTTGATGGCCAGTTTCTGCTGAAACCAGGAGATTGTACCTGTAAAAAATCTTTAACTGTTTGCATAGATTTTGCCTTTTCTTCCATTTTCTTCAACACTTCCTCTGCTTTGACACCAAATAACACATCTTTCTGCAATGGGGCATCCAATAACTTTGCTTTGACATGTTCTGGTAAGGCTTGTTCTTTAAGCCAAGCATGCCTACGTATGACAGACCCTGTGACAGCTGCTCTACATGAGGCTTCCAATGAATCAAAACCACACTGTAAGGTATGTTTTCTCACCTGTTCTGCTGCATGCAGCAAATCCTGCATCTCTTTCAAATCTAGTTGATCTGTCTGAGGGATCAGCTTCTGCTTTAACTGTGTAATCAAATACTGTTGGTATTTTAGCATGTGGAATTGGCAGTTTAATGCCCTCGTGGCCAAAGTGGCAGACGTATATACTTTCTTTCCCCATCTTTCTAATGCTCTGGAATGTCTTTCAGAAGGAAGTGGATTCTTAGCAGTAGAGGCCTTAACCCCTTTGGGACCCTGGGAAATGGTCTCAGGGTCTGCATTAGGGCTTTTGTATAGAAACTTAAGAGCATCAGGAACTCGGTAGTATCTGTCTGGTTTAGCTGGTGCTGGAGGTAAGGAATCTGGGTTTAAACTGGATTTAGAGAAAACATCATCCAAAATGTCTAAAACTGGAGGAATTGCCAGGGGTCTATGCTGTGGAAGAAGAAGAAACTCACGGAGTCTTTTCTTGGAGTCAGAGTAATCTTGGCCTTCCCAGTGGAAATGTTCCCTCATGGTGTGCAAAGTTTCCCCAAAAGAGTAGTCTTCAGGGGGGGAGACAGAGGGAATGGACTCTTCAGCATCTGAGTCTTCATAAGGAGGGAAGGAGTAATCCTGGTCGTCAGAGATGCCTGAGGAAATGGATGCTTGTTCAGAGGAAGGATAATCTTCCTCCAGTCTAGGCCTTTTGTCAGCTGGGGGTTGGGATCCCCTGATAAGGGTAATTAAATCCTCGGCCATCTTAAGCATCTGTTTTTTAGGCATAGGGGCCTGTGGGGGGTGTGTGTGGCCCCAGTTTCTAACTTTCAAAGGGGCTTTGAGCTTAGCATAAGGCTTGGCAGAGGCAGTTGTCGGTTTGAAAACACCCTCTGAGACCGAAGGCCTATCCAAAATTTCCGGATCCCCGTCGGGGCTGGCGTCCGAGGAGTGAGGTGGAACCGGCTCCTGAGGCCCAACTGTTTTGGTTTGGGATGCCGTCAGAAAGTCTGAATCAGTGGTAGTAAGGGGCTGCGAAGGCGCCTCGCTGAAAACCGGAGAACCGGCGTCAGGCCTTGCTGAGGCCTCAGTATCTGGTCTTGGCTGCCGGTCCTTATCTTTGCGTTTTTTAATAATCATTGCTGATGTCGGTTGCTCCGACGGCATGCTATAGTTAAATTTTCTGCCAAAATAATGCTGGGCGAATTCTGCCCAACACTTAATTGTACGTTTGTTGAACCTAGCACAAAACCGAAAACCAGAGACGTCGTGGTCTGGGCCTAGACAAGGAATACAATAAGAATGAAAATCCTTATGAGGTATTTGCTTCCCACAAGAAATACAATTATTAACTTTGTCTGACATCAGTCTGAGGCAAGAAAAGTTTCCCCAACGGGGTACTTGGCTTTAGAGAAGACTTCGGGCTGAAACTTGATTCGAAAATTTCAGGAGCTGGCCGACCGGCACTTGCGAACTGCTTATGCTTCAGGCACCGCGCGGCAAGAAAGACTGAAGAAAATGGCGTCGGCTGTCTCTTTTATACCTCTGTCACACTGACGTCAGGGAGGAGGCGACGACAACCGACGCCGGACCGGGACTTTGGGATTCGGCCGACTGCAGGACCGCCTGACGACAGGATAACCCAAGTGTGATGACTGCAGCAGTATAGCACGATGAACATCCACCTTTGCCAAGGCTGTCCATAGAAATCTTTGCAAACATCAGAGACCTCCACAGCAGAAACACACTCGACCACCACAATACAGCACAAACCACAAGATACACAGCTCACCTACACAGTGTGCCTATCAACCTAAGCCCCTAAGGCAAAACAGCTTGCCCAATACACTAATCATAGGTGACTCTATAGTGAGGCACACTGATGTCCCACTCACTAGGTTGAATAAGGAGAAAGTAACAGTCAGTTGTCTGTCAAGTGCCAGAATTCGACTCATAACACACGCACTCAGGTCAAGCCACAAGTACAAGTATGACTCTGTCACTGTACATGTGGGTGTGAATGACCTGATATGCACCTCCCTGGACTACATGAAAAGAAACATGGAGGAACTCTCAGATTATGTGGCCCAGACAGGTATGACCCTAGCCCTCAGCAGCATCCTACTGTTGCCCAGAATGACACTGAAGTACAAGCAGAAAATGACTGCCTTCAACAATTGGCTGTTTCTGGTGTCATTCTAAGGAGATCCAGTATCTGTCTGCCTGGGATGACATGACTGACAGACCTCGATGCTTTGCCAGACATGGCCTGCATCTGCCACCCCTGGGTTTCCAGATAATGGCGAAGGCTCTCACTACCCCTATAGTGCCTTTTTTAGGCAATGTTCCAAAGACCAAATTACCACTGTAACAGTTATAAATAAATGTAATCTGAGGATCAACACTGCTCAATACTAGAAGTCTAAATCTCAAGATGCACTTGCTTGAAGCACTCATCAAAATGGAGAACATCAACATTTGTGCTGTAACAGAGACCTGGTTTAAAGCAAAGAAAGCACCCCTGCACTACCAGGCTATAACTCATTCACACCTTTCAGCCCCAGAACATGGACTGAAGCTCCAAAGGCAGTGGTGTCTCCATATTCATAAAGGATATGTACACCTCCAGACTAGTAGCCCAGCATAACGCATCTGAGATATTTCAGGTACAACTAACATTGGGTAAGATGGTGATTCAGGTCATAGCCTGCTATAGGTCCCCAACCATGTCCCAAGACTCTCACTCCACGTTCCTAAGCTCCTGGAAACTATTAGGGTCCAACCCAACACTCTCATACTAGGTGACGTCAACTACCCCTCCATCAACTCAGAAAACTACTCATGCACCAATAAACTGGCCCAATGTTTCCTGGAATTCATCATTTCCAATGCCCTGGACCAGCTCATTCTTAACCCCACTAGAGGAAGCAACATCCTTGACCTGGTTATTACTAACATGGGCAACTGTTGCTCTACACCAATAGTCAATTCTTCCCTGGTTAGATCCGACCACAAACTAATCACCATGGAAATCCACATCTCACCCCCCCCGCAAAGGTAACTACCATGAAAAACTTCTCCAATGCTGACTTTGGGATCCTAAAAACAGAGGTGGCTACCTTCACGGCACCCATGTCAATGGAAAATAGATGCATGACTGCCGAATCGTACACCGATGCACTGTACAAACACGTACATAAATGCATGGAACTAGCCATACCCAGCAGAACCAAGACACTCTCCTCCAAAAAAAGGAAACCAATCTGGTGGTCCCCTGCCATTAGTAAACTCTACAACAGAAGGAAGAAACTGTTGCAAAAAAAAAGTTGAAGTCCCAAGACTGGAAAAACTCCCTTATTAGCCTTAACTCGACTCATAACCAAAGACATTGGTAATCTCCAAACTCTGGACCCTACCCAGTTTGGGTTTGTAAAAGGCAGGTCATGTCTCCTAAACCTGATTGACTTCTTTGAAGCAATCACCAAAGCCATAGATGAGGGTAAGGTGGTTCACACAGCTTATCTAGATCTCAACAAGGCTTTCGACACTATCCCCCATTCTGGAATTATAGATAAGCTCACTAAACTAGGTATAAATCCCTATGTCATAAGATGGGTTGCCAACTGGCTCACGGACAGAACCCACACTGTGAAAGTAGCAGACTCCAAATCTGACTTCAGACCAGTGACAAGTGGAGTACCACACAGTTCAGTCCTGGGTCCTCTCCTGCTTGGTATCTACTTCTCTGAAGTACAGGCTAACACAGAAGGACTTTGGCTAACAAAGTTTGCAGATGACTGCAAACTAGGAGCCATAATCGAAACTCCTAACGATGTGGATATACTACAAAAGGGCCTCACTGAGACAGATGCCTGGTGTCAAAGCCATGGCCTGAAGCTCAATGCCAAAACGTGTATTGTCATCCCCTTTGGTAAAAAGGCTGTACCCATGAACTACCACATAAGTGGTAGTCTACTTAATGCCGAAAGTGTGATAAGAGACCTTGGGACACAGGTGGGCAGTAGTCTCTCCTTTGATAATCACATCGCCACAGTGGTCAGGAAATCCTTCTACGTGGCTCACCTTATCACAAAAGTTTTCTCATCCAGTAAAAAAAGAGGTCATTGTTCCCCTCTACTCATCACTCATTAGACCCATTATAGAGTACAACGCCCCTTTTGGTATGTACTTCACAAGACATCTACAACAACTGGAAAGGCCACAGAAATACCTCACAAAGAGGATTACAGGCCTCAAACTGATGCCCTACGCAGACCGTCTCAAAGAACTCCAGCTTTACTCCATCGCATATCACCTACTCAGAGGTGATCTCTGCCTAACATACAAAGCTATGTCAAAACCAGAGCTGTTGGACATGCTCCACTTAAAAAAATCCCAATCCCTCCGAGCTACACACTCTAGGGACCTAGACCTTGTCACCACAATAAACAGAACATGCTGGAGGGATAGATTCCTGTCCCAGAGACTTCCCATACTCTGGAACAGACTACCTATCTATGTCAAACAAAGCTCCTCATTAGCACTCTTCAAGAAAAATCTTGATGACTGTATGGGTAATAGAAAATTCACCCCAGGGATCACTTCTGTGGCTCTGCTCAACAGGAGCACAGGAAAATAATTTTCTTGGGTGGCGAAAGCCAGGGTACCTTTTTGGCTAGGCTTATACAGACCCTAGGGTTAATAGCCTAGTACCTACCTATGAACAAAAAGTTGAAAGCCCTCATCAAAACCTCTAAAGTCAGCTATGAAGGCAAAATTGCAGCAGACACTAAAAACAACCACAAAGCCTTCTATAGTTATATCAAGAATTTCCATGTTAATACCCAGGTTTGCTCTGAGTTACTGCACAATGGTACCTCCTATACTAAGCCAACAGATATTGCCAACATACTGGCCGACAGATTCAGTGACAACTTTACCCCTCTCTCCCCCTCTAAAGGACCAATCACAATACAGGCATCCAGCATTACTGCATTACAGGTTAAAGCTGCATTGTCCAGGACCAAGAATACAGCTTCCAGGGAACCTGAAAATATCCCTGGATGTGTTCTACATGAACTAGAAAGTGAACTGACATCGCATCTGTGTGCCCTGTTCAATCACAGCCTCACCTCAGGCTTTGTCCCTACCGAATGGAAGATTGCTACAGTCATCCCTCTCCATAAAGGGGGAGCGACTATTATTGCCCCATAAGCCCGACAAGTCTGATATGTAAGGCTATGGAGTGCATCATCATGGACCTAATTAACAAGGCTATAGGGAATCTCCAAACTCTAGATCCCATGCAATTTGGTTTTGTGAAAGGTAGATCATGCCTGCTCAACCTGGTTGACTTCTATGAGTCAGTCACCAGAGCTGTGGATGAGGGCAAGGCAGTTCATACAACCTACCTCGATCTGGCCAAGGCCTTTGATACCATTCCCCACTCAGGCATTACTGATAAACTCACCAAACTAGGCATCAACCCCTATATTACTAGATGGGTTGCAAATTGGCTCACAGACAGAACCCACAGTGTGAAAGTAGCAGACTCCAAGTCAGACTGCCGACCAATCAAGAGTGGAGTGGCTCACAGATAGAACCCACAGTGTGAAAGTAGCGGACTCCAAGTCAGAATGCCGACCAGTCAAGAGTGGAGTCCCACAGGGATCAGTCCTGGGTCCTCTTCTGTCTCGCATCTACTTCTCAGAAGCCCAGGCCAACAAGGAGAGACTCTGGCTGACCAAGTTCGCAGACGTTTGCAAGCTGGGAACCATTATTAACTCCCCAGGTGATGTAGACATCCTACAGAAAGGCCTCACTGAGACCAATGACTGGTGTCAAAACCGTGGCCTTAACCTTAAAGCCAAAAAATGCATTGCCATCCCCTTTGGGAAAAACTCAGTTCCCACTAATTACTACATCGATGGGAGCCCACTGAACACTGAAGGCATTATAAGAAATCTGGGGACACAGGTTGATAGCAACCTCTCCTTCAACCACCACATTGCCACTGTGGTCAGAAAGTCCTTCTATGTGACACATTTCATTACCAAGAGTTTGCATCCAGGAAGAAAGAGGTCATCATCTCTCTCTCTACTCTTCCCTCATTAGGCCAATCATCGAGTATAATGCCCCATTTGGCATGTACCTCACTAGACACATGCAACTGTTGGAAAGGCCACAAAAGTACCTCAAGAAGAGGATCCTAGGCCTTAAACATGTCCTACACAGACAGAAACTACACAGACAGAACACTCACTGGAGGGGACAGAGGAGACAGTAAGTCCCACACCTGATTTCTCAGAGATGTGATGCAGTGAAGAGGTAATGAAGCCACTTGAGTCGTAGTATCCAGCTGAGTTCCTATAAATTGTAGAGTCTGTACAGGAGTCAAGTCTGATTTGGCAACATTTATCATGATGCTTAGGGAGTTGGAGATCTGAAGCAAGTAACCCCTGGCTTGTAGAAGTTGATGCTGGTTAGGGTGGTGAGAAGCCAACTGTCAAGACATGGAAACACCTGGAATCCTCTGAGCTGCCATGACTGCCATGCATTTGGTGACCACCTGAGGGGAGGGGGGCTGTGGTGAGTCCAAAGGACAGTGCTCTGAATTGGTAGTAATTGTCTCCCAGGAGAAAATGCAGGTGTCTCCTGCAGTACCTGTCTATTTTGATATGATAGTATGCATCCTGTTGATCTACACAGCACATCCATGCACAGAAAAGGCAGGATGGACTGAATCGTAACCATTCAAAACTTTGACTTCTTTACATATTAATTCACATTGCTTGGATCCAAAATTGATAGTACGTCCCCGTTTTCTTTGGCACCAAAAAGAAGCAGAAGTAAGTTCCGAATCCTATATGTTTGGGTGGGACCTCCTGGATGACACTTTTTTTGTAGCAGCTTTTGAACTTCTTGATCTGCGTACTCCCTTTGACTGGGTGGAATGTTAGGGAGTTTCCTTCTTGGGAAAGGAGGTGGAAGGGAAAAGGGAACATAGCACTGGATATTATGCTTAGCACCCATGCGTTGTTTGTAAGGTTTGTCCAGGTGCAGGGAAACGCAACCTCTGACTGCTTCCATGGGATAATAGAAAGTTACTAAGCTATTGGCCCTTATAAGCCTCGAAAGATGGAAAGTTGGGCAGTGCTTTAGCAGCACTGATAGGGCATTTCAGAGGAATCTTTGAAGCCCTGGTTCTGCGGACCCCCTCTACCTCTGAAGTGACATCTGCCACTGAAACCTCCTCCTCCTCTGCCTCTGGAGGAAATGTCCCCACACAGGTCTTGAAAAGGTCTCTGGGACTTCTGGAACCACATTTTCTTTCCTTCTTGCTTGTTTCTAGAGAAAGTTCATTGAGGGGTAGAAAACTTGAATCCGATGGCAGATGCCATCTTTCCATCCTGCTTGTTGCGCGTAAGTCTATCTTTCACAGATGGGCCGAATAAGGAGACGCCATCAAAGGAGGCATTAACAAATACGTCTTAAAGGGTTCTGCAAAGTTGCACAGCCTCATTCAGGCATGTCTCCTAACAGTTATGCCTGAAACTGGCTGTTCGAAAAATGCTTTCCGCTGTATGGGAGATGAGACTCCTCGAAGAATTGGCAATGGACGATAGAGTAGCCAGTTGAGGAGAAACCTTCTTGAGATCCTCTGGAGACATGGACTTGGTGAGAGAGTTTGAAAGGTCCTGTATCAAATCTCTCTGTAAGCAAGTAAAATGTGCCATGAAATTTAATGAGCTCAGTGCGAAAATGGCTGAGGTGTAAATTCACTTGCCAAACTGCCCATCACTCTGGACTCCCTGTTTGGTTGATGGACAGAGGAGCTCTGCTTTGCTAACTCCTTTTTGGTGGCTGCTGCCACAACTATGGCATCAACAGGGACACCCTTACTCCAATGGGTTCTGTCTGCAGGGGAGACTAGAAATTTATCTAGGCATTTGGGGATTGTCTCAAGTGTCCGGTTCCTTCTAAACCCAGCAGAAAACTAAGTCAATAAGTTCACCTGCCGGGGGGGGGGGGGTTGCCCAAGATGTAGATGGGCCCACCCCAAAAGCCTTCAGAAACACAGACTCCTCAGAAGAAGTAGCTTGGGAAGACCAGCCACCCTTCTGTTTAAGGATTTCTAGGGTGTCTCCAAAGGAAACGTCATCAGGTGGTGATAGAAGGGATCCTTCTCCATTATCGAAGTCGGTAGACTCCATCAGGAAGTCTATGTGCCTTCTCTTGCACATCGTCTTCTGTGGTACCTCCTCCATGGGGTGTTTGGGGGAGGTATATGAAGAATAAAGAAAACCCTGGAGAATGTGAGTGGAGGCTTCTCAGGGTAGGCTGACCTACAGGAGCAGGAATGATGGGCTCAGCACTCAGACCAGATGCGGAACAAGGGGTAGGATCCAAGATGTGAGAGGATGGATCTCCATGCAAAGAGAAGGCTCTATCTACCCCCAGGAAGACTGACAGACTCAGGGAAACCCTCCCCGGAACCAAGGCAGCCGAGGAAGTAAAGTCGGGGCTCACCCTGTATCCGAGCCCCCAGAGAGAATCGGACCTGAGCTGTTGACAGCTGAGGCACCAGGAGGAAGAGAGGGATCAGAAAGTGTCAGAGCTGAACCCAACCCCAGAGACCTGGCTCCAATGTACTGGATCAAAAACCTTCTTCGATCCAATGGCATCGGAGCAGGGCTGGTCAGGGAAACTGCCAGCATCAAGAAAGGGTGCTTCGTCGGATCCAATCCCAACTGTTTCAGGTATCTTGGATCCTGGAACTCTGAAACCACAGGTTGGATCAGAGAAGAAGACTGGACAGGTGCACTCACAGAGTTGGCAAGACCCCTATCTGGATCTGAGCCCTAAGAAACTTCCACATCATCTTTGCCCATATCCACCTCTGTTAAGCTCCTACAGGATCTGGAAGAAGCTGAAGAAACACGTCTGGAATGTTAAGTTAGTGTTTGGAACAATTTAGATGTGATCAGCCAGTGATACTGTCAGGTCCCATAGAAGCTGTATTCTTGGCCTTGGACAGTGCTGTTTTACCCTGTGCAGCAGTAGTACTGGGTGCCTGGCAATCTATTGGTATTGTGATTGGTCCTTTTGGGGGGGGGGGTAAAGTTGGCACTGAATTTGTTAGCCAGTATATTGGCAATATCTGTTGGCTTGGTACAGGAGGTACCATTGTGCAAGTAGCCCAGAGCAAATCTGGGTATTGCCGTGGAGATTCTTTACAGAACTATAGAAGGCCTTGTGGTTGTCTTTACTATCTGCTGCAATTTTGTTTTCAAAGCTAGCTTTAGAGGATTTGATGAGGGTTCTCAACTTTTTGTTGAGGCTGATAAGGGAGTTTTTCCAGTCTTGGACTTCACCTTATTCCACATCAGTTTCCTCCTTCTGTTGTAAAGTTTGTTTATGGCAGGGGACCACCAGATTGGCTTCCTTTCTTTAGAGGATAGCATATTGGTTCTATTGGGTATAGTGAGATCCATGCATTTGTGTACGTGTTTGTACAGTGCACTGGTGTTAAGATTCGGCGGTCATGCAACTATTCTCCATTTGCATGGGTAACGTGAAGTTAGCCACTTCTGTTTTTAGGAGCCCAAAGTTAGCTTTGGAGAAGTTTTTCATGGTGGTTACTTTTGCAAGGGTGGTGGGATGGATGTGGATTTCCAAGGTGATTAGTTTGTGGTCGGTTCTAACCAGGGAGGAGTTGACTATTGGTGTAGAGCAACAGTCACACATGTTAGTAAAGACCACGTCAAGGTTGTTGCTACCTCTAGTGGGGGTAGGAATGAGCTGGTCCAGGACACTGGAATTAATGAATTCCAGGAAACATTGGGCAAGTGTATTGGTACATGAGTAGCTTTTCAAAAACCATAAGAACAATCAAGATAAAGAACAACCACACACTGGAGCTGAGAACCGCCAAAATGTAATGTCTTCTGATACCTTGGCTATACAAGCCTTCACAGGAATGAATTCACAATATACAGCAGTGCTTTTTTATAACAACATCAATTCCATAATTAATCAATTAACTATTTTTAAAAAAATATTTTAAGAACCATGGTGCATTACATTTCTATACATTCAACTTTATAAGCTCAAATTCATTTCTAAATTCAGACCCCTGGGAGCAAGTATACCAAAATTCAGTATAAATCTGCTTTCCAAATTAATAACAACTTTTGAACATAATTACCACCTCTTCCACAGTCAGGTTTAGCCAAAACACAGAAAAAGAGAACATTTAGAAATTAATTTGAGCTTATAAAGTTGAATGTATGGAAATTTAATGCACCATGTTTTTTTAAATATTTAAAAAAAAAAAGTTAATTGATTAATTATGTAATTGATGTTGTTATAAAAAAGCACTGCTGTATGTTGTGAATTCATTCCTGTGAAGGTTTGTATAGCCGAAGTACCAGAAGACATTAAATTTTGGCAGTTCTCAGTTCCAGTGTGGGGTTGTTCTTTACATGAGTAGCTTTCCCAGTTAATGGAGGGATAGTTGAAGTCGCCCATTATGAGAGTGTTAGGTTGGACCATAATATTCTCCAAGGTGCTTAGGAACGTGGAGTGTGAGTCTTGGGACATGGTTGGTGACCTACAGCAGGCTACGACCTGAAACATTGTCTTACCCAATGTTAGCTGCACCTGAAGTATCTCTGATACATTATGCTGGGGTACCAGTCTGGAGGTGTGCACATCCTTTGTGAATATGGAAACACCACTGTCTTTGGAGCTTCAGTCCAAGTTCTGGGACCGAAAGGTGTGGAACGAGTTATAGCCTAGTAGTGCAGGGGTGTTTTCTGCTGCCTTGAACCAGGTCTCTGTTACAGCACAAATGTCGATGTTCTCCATTTTAAGGAGTGCTTCAAGTGAGTGCATTTTGAGATTTACACTTCTAGTGTTAAGCAGCATGGCCCTCAGATTGCATTTGCTTGTAGTTGTTACGCTGGTAATTTGGTCTTTTGAACACTGCCTAAAAAAGGCACTTTAGGGGTGGCAAGAGCTATGGCCAGTTCCTGGAAGCCCAGGGGTGACAGATGCATGCCATCTCTGGCAAAGCATTGAGGTCTGTCAATCATGTCATCCCAGGCAGACAGATACTGGATCCCCTTAGAATGACACCAGAAACTTGGCCAATTATTGAAATCAATCATTTTCTGCTTGTACTATGGAATCATTCTGGGTGATGGCAGGAGGTTGCTCAGGGTTAGGGTTATACCCGCCTGGGCTACATAATCCGAGAGCTCCTGCATGTCTCTTTTCATGTAGTTTAGAGAGGTACATTCTCAGGTCATTCACACCCACATGTTCAACGATAGAGTCATATTTGTACCTGTTGTTGAGGGACCTGAGTGGATGCTTTATGTGGCAGATCCTAGCACCTGACAGGCAGATGACTGTTACTTTCTCCTTATTCAACCTACTGAGTGGGACATCAGTGTGCCTCACTATCGAGTCACCTATGACTAGTGTGTTGGGCATGCTGTTTTGCCTTAGGGGCTTTGGTTGAGTGGCACACTGTTTAGGAGAGTTGTGTGTCTTGTGATTAGTGTTGTGTTGTAGTGGTCGAGTGTGTTTCTGCCTTGAACGTCTCTGCTGTTTGGGGTAGATTTTTAATGAGAGCCTCCACGAAGGTGGGTGTTTGGTTTGTGTTTTTATGTGAGGGCAGTGCTGGTGTATGTTCTGTAGGGCTAAATGTTCCATGTGGTGTGGTGCAAGTGTTGACCTTCTCCTCTTGACTAGCTATCTTGGTTGGAGAGTGCGTGGCTTCCAGTTTGGATATACAAGTGCATCTCTCGCAAGTCTGAGTGTTGAAGGTAAGAGGAAAGGGTTGTTGGTGTACATGACGCAGTTGCTACATTGCCTCAGGATGCCCAAGTTTACCAGGTTAATAGGAGAAAGCACAGGGAACGGACCTTTAGACATGCCTGGAGGGGTGGGCATTAATAATAAATACTGGAGTTGTTTCCTTGTAGAACGTTTAGTGCTGGTATCACTTTTGTGTGCTACAATTGCTACAAGAAGTCTAATAAAGTGCTAGACTAACAAGCTAGTAAAAGTGCAGGAGAGGAGAGAACTAGCAGAAAACTTGAAGAGCAGACTTTGGCACCACTCAGAAGCTTACAAACAGTCCTGGATACAGCAAGTCTGTATCTGGACTAGACTAGTTACAGGAAAGGTGGGGAAACAAGCGCAAATGTGGGCTTTTAAACCAAAAAGTTGAAAGAGATGGAAAAAACTGCGTAAACGGCCAATAAACTACAATTTCAAGGCCAGAAACCACTCCTCTTATGATAGACACACTACCTAGTGCTTACCACTCCCACTGATAAGCTAGAAGGCTTCCTTCCAACACAGAAAGGCTTGGGGGGGGGGGGGCTCAGAAGCTTACTAACAGTCTTGGATATAGCAAATCTGTATCTGGGCTAGACTAGTTACAGGAAAAGTGGGAAACAAGCTCAAACGTGGGCTTTTAAACCAGAAAAGTTGAGAGAGATGGGAAACCTGCCCAAATGGCCAATAACTACAATTTCTGGGCCAGAAATCACTCCTTTTGTGATAGATAGGCTACCTAGTGCTTACCGCTCCCACTGATAAGCTAAGAAGGCTTCCCTCCAACACAGAAAGGCTTGGGGGGCTCAGAAGCTTACAAACAGTCCTGAATACAGCAAATCTGTATCTGGACTACACAAGTTACAGGAAAGGCAGGAAACAAGCTTAGTTTTTTTTTTTTTTTTTTTTTTTTAAAGAAAAGCAGCTAAAACAGCACTAAAAGCAATTCAAGTGCAGTGCAAGCTAACACATGTGAGTGTGTAGCAATATTAGACCAAATACAATTTTAAATAAATGCAATTTATTCAACCTGTATTATAAACTGAATTCAATTATTGTTTTATTCAAATCTGAACAGTTAAAAAGTGCCAAAAAATATACTTATCAGCTGAAAAGCACACTCAGTCAGAACACAAGGAGATTCTAGCAATTTTTTTTTAAAGCAAAGTGGAAAGGGAGAAAGCAGAACAGAATATAATTCAAGGTTAAGAACCTAAGTGGGTTGGCCTTCTCAAATGTTCTCTCTGTATTAGGTAGAATGAGCAAATGACACTAGACTGGGAGGAGTGTCCCAAATCAAATTTAGGATCATGTATAATGAGCCTTAATCTTGAACGGTAGAGTTTTTCCATTGGAGGAGTACATGAAGGAAATACAGCTCGAAATCCAATTTGATAGGGTCACTTTAGAGACTGGCAGACCTAGTCTAGAATCAGAAAAGGATACAAATAATTGGTCTGACTTTCTGAGTTCCTTAGTTCTGTGAAGATAGGACCATAACTGCCTGTGAACATTTAACTGATGAAATTTGTATTCTGCTGCATTAGAATGGTTAGGGAAAAACACCGGTAACCTCATAGTTTGGTTCAAGTTATTGTGAGAGCAAACTTTAGGTATAAAGGAAGGATTAGTATGAAGAGAAACTGTCTTTGTGGAAAATCAAATAAGGGGCTTGATAGACCGTGCTTGTAACTCTGATACTCGTCTAGCTGATGTGATGGCTACTAGAAATAAAGTCTTCCAAGACAGAAATTTCAGTGGACACGAATGAGCAGGTTCAAAAGGCGGTGATGTTAGCTTGGACAGGACAAAGTTCAAATCCCAGGAAGCTACCGGCTCCTGAAAAGGGGGTCTCAGCAAAGTAGCACCTTTAAGGAAGGTTTTACACAATCTGTGTGACATCAGATTAGACTCATGTTGGCCCAAATGACAATTAGATATCACTGCCAATTGGACCTTAATTGTGGCAGCAGCAGATCTCTGATGGAAAAGTTCAGATGAAAATTCTAGAACCGTTGGGATGGATGCAGTGTACGGGTTACATTCCTTTCTTCAGCCCAGATAGCAAACCTTCTGCATTTGCTAGTATATAACTTCCTAGTGGAAGGTTTATGTGAAGATGTGGGTCACAGCAGGTGAAAAATCATGAAGCCGGACTAGGGATGGAATTGGAGCAACCATGCTGTCAAGTTGTGGGCATGGAGGCTGGGATGAAGGGAGCCTGACGTGTGTCAGGAGGTCTGGCACTGGGTCCAGAGTCCATGGATCATCTAGTAGATGAGGCCCAAGAAAGGGGATCCAAATCTGACAAGGCCAGTAAGGGGTGATGAGAATCAATTTGCTTCCCAACAGCTTCGCTTTCTGAATCACCTACGATACGAGAGGAAAAGTAGGGAAAGCATAAAGGAGTCCCAGGGGCCAATCGTGAACAAGTGCATCTCTCGGTGACTCCCCCAGAGGGGCGATAACAAAAAAGTACCTGCTGCATTTGGAGTTGATCGGACTGATGAAGAGATCGCAAAAAGGACGTCCCCATTTGCAGAAGATCTGTTCCTCTATTTCCTGACTGAGAGACCACTCGTGAGGCATCAAGATTGCCTGGCTGAGTTTGTCGGCTATCACATTGGTTGTTCCTGGGATGTGCATTGCCACCAGAAAGCGCTGGGAAGATATCGCTCACTTGCAAACACGAATCATCTCTCGACAAAGGGGGTAAGATCTGGTTCCACCCTGTTTGTTGAGATACCATACCACTGACATGTTGTCTGGATTGGATTGCTATCGTCCCTAGAGGGAAAGAGTCGTGAAGTGCTTGCAAAGCCAGAAGCACTGCCCTCATCTATAGGACACTGATATGCAGGTGAGACTTGTGATCTTGCCATGTGCCTTGGACAGTCCTGCCGAGATAATACCCCCGCCCTATCTGTGAGGAATCCATGGTCACAGCAGCAATGGGTTGTTGAGGAAGGAATGAGGTGCCTGTTGTTAGTTGGTCTGGTTGGATCCACCAACGGAGGTCCTTTCTGCAAGACTCTGTTATGATAATGTGGTGAGATAGAGTCAGTTGTTGAAAAGACCACTGGGACGATAGAAGCCATTGAATAATTCGCATATGTAATCTGGCGAGAGGGACAAACATTATGGTGGAGGCCATGGTCCCTAAGAGTTTCATCACTGTCTTTGCCTTGACATTTTGTAGATGAAGTAGGGGGAGAACTTGTCTGAGGTTCTGTGCTCTTTCTGCAGGTAGACGAGCTAACATGGAGACTGTGTCTATTTCTGCGCCTATAAAAGTCGCAAATTGAGAGGGCGATAAGGCAGACTTTTCCCAGTTTTACTGTAATTCCCAACTGAGAACAAAGTTGGATAGTGGAATCGCTGGTTTGAAAGAGTAGATGCCTGGTGCTGGCGGTCAGAAGCCAGTCGTCCAGGTACGGAAACACTTGGAATCCTAGACATCTCAGGTGAGCTGTCACTATTGCCATACATTTGGTGAACACCCTGGGGGCTGTGGTGAGACCAAAGGGCAGAGCACGAAATTGGTAGTGACTGACTCCCAGCCGGAAGCGTAGGTGGCTCCTTGACGCTCTTTCCATTTTTATATAGCAGTACGCATCTTGAAGGTCTATGGAGCACATTCAATTGTCTTTCCCTAACAGAGGGAGTATAGACTGCAGTGTCACCATCCGGAACATGTCCTTCTTTACAGATTTGTTTTGTTTGCTGAGGTCCAAGATGGGCCTCCATTCCCCCTGTACGTTTTGGCACTAAAAAGAATCTGGAGTAAGTTCCAAATCCAACCTGGTCTGCAGGGACAGTCTGGATGACTGTTTGCGAGCAACTTTTTTACTTCTACAGTTGCTTGATCCCTGTGATTGGGTGGAACATCCGGGATTTTCTTGGGAGCATGAGGTGGAAGAGAAAAGGGTATGGAGTAACCTCTGGTGATTATTCTTTGTACCCATTTGTCTTGAGTGATGTTTATCCAGGCTTCTGGATACAAAGATATGCGACGTCCAACTGGCTCCAGAAAAGCACAGCCGGGCCCCAGATCAGGAGCGCTGATAAGGAAGGCCTCAAAACGAATCGTGGCCTCCCTGGTTTTGCAGGCCGCCCCTGCCTCTAGGGCGACATCTACCATTTGCTCCTCCTCCTCTGCTTCTCAATGAGGAGTCACCCCTTGCATCCGGGAAAAATCTCTGGGACTTCTTGGAACACATCTTACCACCTCTCTGACCCTTAGGATATTGTCTAGAAGGGACGGTAAAACGTACTCCCACAGCAGAGAGCGTTTTCCCTTCTTGCTGGCACCTGGTAAGTGTATCTTTTACCTTGGGTCCAAACAATGAAGAACTGTCAAAGAAGGCATTGGTAAAGGTAGACTTAAATGACTCCGCAAAATTACATAAGCGCATCCAGGAGTGTCTCCTAAGGGAAACTCCTGAACCCGCTGCCCTGCTTGCTCCATCGGCTGCATAACAAATCAGCCTCATGGAGGAGTCAACATTGGAATTTAAGGTGGACAACTGAGCAGACACCTTCTCAGGGACTCCTTCAGTAGATGTACCTTGAAGAGTATTTCTCAACTCCTTAAGGATCTCTTTGAAGCCTCGTAAAATGTGTTAGACAGTTCAGCGATCCGAGTGTGAATGCCGCTGAAGAAAAGATTCTCTTCCCGTATCTGTCCATCGTTCGAAACTCCTTATTCAGCAGATGGACAGATGAAGTCTCCGCTAGCTCCTTCTTAGTGGCCGCCGCCACCACCATGGCATCTACAGGCAAACCCCTGGACAAAAATTCTTTCACTTAGGGGGCAGACAGAAATTGGGTCTTCTGGGAACTGGCCCACGGCATCAGGAGTCTCCCACACCTTCTGACTAACAAGGTTTAAAAGTTCATCAAAAGGTGGAGACACCCAAGAGGCTGAAGGTTGAAACCTGAAAGCCTTCAGGTACACTGACTCCTCATCAGAAGGTGTAAGAGTGGGCCAGCCGCCTCTCTGCTTAAGGGTCTCTAAGATGTCTACAAAGGAGACATCATCACAGGATGACTTGGGGGACCCTTCTGACTCCTTGAGGTCAATGTCGGAGGTAATGGACTCATCCTGGGAGTCTACATGCTTCCTCTTGCATATCCTCTTCCGAGGGGGCTTCTCAGAAGGGTATTCTATGGATGTCTTGGAAGACTGGGGGCCACCACCCAGGGGCTCCTGCGACTGCGGGTCTCTGCTGTGGAGAGAGAGAGAGTAGATGCTGAGACAGAGGTCAGTGCCCAAGGGGGAAGAGTGTCGGTACCCTTGTGTGGAGCTGATGAGCGAGACAGCACACTCCTCATCATCCCGAAGGCAGATCTCTCCGGCCCAAAGACCGCCTCAGTCCGAGGAAACGGAGGAAGTCATCAGCTCCAGAGCCATCAGCTCTGAGATAGATGTAGGGTCCAAGCTCACCCTAGCCGACACACCAAGAGGGAGACTCGGAACCGAGGAGGTTCGGGTCCAAGTGCCCCTGTTGAGGCCGACCGGTGAGCTTCGGCTCCTACACACCATGGACGGTACAGAAGGTGTCGGAGTGAAAATCTGCTCTGAGACAGCCTCGAGGGGAGCTGGAAAGTACAGTTGTCTACATTTACCATAAATGTAGATGTTCGACTGTATTCACTGTTGCAGTACTAGCAAATGGGTTATCCGGCTCCCGGTAGTCCTCGATCGGCCAGTATACCAAACGTAAGTAAAAATGACATCGGCTGCCGTCAGTTGTAAAGGACGTCAGGGCTTCTGATACAAAAGAAGGCAGCCGATGTCACTTCCTCAGTCTTTCTTGACATAACAGTCAGAAGCCTCCAGAAATAAGGCCTAAACCAAAAGCAATTTTGGCAAATAATATCCAATTTAGCCTGTACCTCAGGAAAAGAGAATAGGAGAGGACCAAAAAAGGGGGAAGGAGGGAAGGAAATCAGGACTGCAACAGTGAATACACTCGAACATCTACATTTATGGTAAGTGTACACAACTGTACTATGTTCATCGTGTTTCACTGTTGCAGTCCTAACAAATGGGTTGATTAGCAACGCCCAGAGAAAAGGGAGGAGGAACCAACAGAATCAAGGGTTGGAGATAATGCCCTGCAACACAGCAGTGGCAAACCCTGCCCTGGCTCTGGAAAACAGAGGCAATTTATAATGCTTTGTGAAAGTGTGAACAGAAGACCATGTGGCAGCCTCCAAAATATCTTTAGTAGGGACACCCCTTAAAAAGGCTGCAGAAGTGGAAGCTGCTCTAGTTGAGTGGGTCCTAACCCCTTGAGGAGGAACCTTGCCATGAAAGGAATAACAAAAGGTGATACAATGTGCAATCCACTTGGAAAAGGTTTGTTTAGGAATAGCCTTGCCCTGAGCTCCAGGGGCAAAACTGACCAATAGCTGTGCTGATTTCCGAAGGACTTTAGTCCTGTCCAGGTAAAACCTGCGCCGTCTGTGCACATCAAGAGAATGTAGTATCCTTTCACCTTTATTTCAAGGATTAGGAAAGAAGGCAGGAAGGTGTATGGACTGATTAAGAGTCAAGCTAGAAACCACCTTAGGCATAAAGGAGGGATTGGTTCTCAGAGAGACCCTATCTGTATGGAAAATAAGAAAAGGCTCCACAACCATTAAAGCTTGCAGCTCTGAAACCCTCCTTGCTGAAATTATAGCCAAGAGGAAAGCAGTCTTCCAAGAGAGAAAATTTAAATCTACAGTGGCAGCTGGCTCAAAAGGAGGAAGAGTGAGTTTCTCTAGAACAAAATTAAGATCCCAAGCTGGAGTAGGTGCCCTTCTGGGAGGTTTTAAGTTCAAAAGAACAATAAGCAGAAATAGCTGAAGCATGGAGCTTGAAAGAGGAAAAAGGAAGACCACCCTGAAGCAATTCAGCCAGGTATTCCAGGATCAGAGGAAGGGTAGGCTGACAAGAAGATTTCCCTGTAGCCTGCATCCAATGAGAGAACCTTTTCCATTTGCCAGCATAGGACTTCCTAGTGCTAGGCCTCCTGGCCTCCCTCAGCATGTCAACCACCTTCTGGGAAAGGGAAGAAGATAAGGAAGGAGTCATACAATGAGCCATGCTGCCAAATGAAGGGACTGAAGATGAGGATGCAGAATGATTCCCCCTTCCTGAACCAAAAGATCTGGCTTCAGAGGAAGATGCCAAGGAGGAAATTGGGAGAGACTGTGAAGCAGTGGATACCAATGCTGTCTGGGTCGGTCCGGAGCTATGAGAATAGTCCTTGGTTGTTCGTCCCTGATCTTCAATACCACTCTGGGAGGAAGAGGAGGGAAGGCGTAAACTGATAGCAACGTCCAAGGGAAGGACATAGCATCCAATCTCCAGGCTCTGCTGTGATGTTGTGTGGTGCAAAATAGAAGTAGAAGATGGTTGTCTGGGGAGGAGAAAGATCCACCTGAAGTGTGGCCCAACATTGAATGATACTGTAAAAGACTGCTCTATTCAGCTGCCACTTGTGAGGATCCAGGGTTTGCCTGCTCAACTAGTCTGCCAAAACATTGAGCCTTCCTGGAAGAAACCGAGCTAGGAGATGCAGGTCCAGAGATGCTGCCATGGACCAAAGATTCATGCTTTGTCTGCACAGGGGGTAAGAGTGAGTCCCTCCCTGCTTGTTGATGTACCACATGACTGTGGTGTTGTCTGTTCTGACAAGTAGGGTCCTTGGAGAAAGAAGAAGATTGAAAGCTAGTAAGGCCTGCTGAACTCCAATCAACTCTTTTAGATTTATGTGCAGGTGCATCTGGTGGACGTTCCAATGTCCCTGTATGCATCTGCCATCCAGGTGTGCTCCCCTGGCATAGTCCGAAGCATCTGTAGTCAGAACTTGAGTGGCAGGAGGTGGTCGAAAAGGCAAGCCTTGGTTTTGTAGACAGGTTGTAGCCCACCACAGAAACTCCATCTGCAGAGATGGAAGCAGAGGAATCATCATATCCAGGTCCTGTGTGTGTTGACACCAAATGTTCTTGAGGTACCATTATAATTTCCTCATAAGCAGTCTTGCATATGGAATCATGAGAATACAAGATGCCATGAATCCCAAAGCTTGCAGGTATTTACTTGCAGGGACTTGGAACAGGCTTGCCAAGTCCTTGAAGTAAACTGAAAGAGTTGTCTGCTTCTCCTGGGTGAGATATATCATCTGGGAGGCTGTGTTCAGACTCGCTCCCAGGAATGTTATCTCCTTGGATGGTACCATTTTTGATTTTTCCTCATTGAGAGTGTAACCCAGGGAAGAGAGAGGAGTCTTTACAAAATCCAGATCCTTTAGTAGCTGTTCCTGAGAACTTGCTTGAATCAGACAGTCGTCCAAGTATGAGTAAATCTGAATTTTCTTCTGCCTGCAAAAAGCAATGACTGGGGCCAGGTACTTTGTGAAGACTCTGGAAGCAGTAGATAAGCCAAAGGGCAGCACAGAGAATTGATAATGTTGTTTGACAACTCTGAAACGAAGATACTGCCTGCAACTTTCCCTGATAGCCTCTTTGAGATTCAAGGTTACCAGCCAGGAATCATTTTCTAGCATTGGTAGCAACTGATGCAGAGTGAGCATTTTGAACTTTGGAATTACTAGAAAAGAGTTCAGAATGGAAAGATCTAGGATAGAACGCCAGGTGCCTTCTTTTTTTGGAAATAGAAAAAGCCTGCAATAAAAGTCCTGGCCAACCTGCTGAGCAGAAACTGATTCTATTGCTTCCAGATGAGACAGACAAAATTAGTTTTTCTACTTCTGCCCTTTGGTTTGCAGGAACGTCTGGGAATCCCTTGGGAGCTGGAAAGGTACGGAAAGAAAACTTGTGCTCTAAAGACACCATCCTGAGCACCCATTTGTCGTCTGTGATAGTGGCCCAGACATCTGAAAAAAGGGCCAACCTTCCCCCTAAAGGACTCTCCAGGCAAGCAAGAAAGTACAGTTGTGTACATTTACCATAAATGTAGATGTTCAAGTGTATTCACTTTTGCAGTCATTACATTTGGGTTATCTGCCTGCAGGTAGCCCTCAGCCGGCATGAATATCAAAGTCTTGGGTCCTGCTTTGGATGTTGTCTCTTCTTCCATGACATCAGGTCGTCAGGGGTATAAAGCATGCAGCCGACGCCATTACATCAGATTTTCTTTCCCCAGATGTCAGGTGCCCCCATAATAGGAAACAATTATATACAAGGTTACACCTCCAGCAAAAAGCAAATACACCAGAAAGCTGAAATACACTAAACAAGAAGACAGATATAGCCAAGAGAAGTCAGGGGGCTGGAGGGAGGGTAACCACGACTGCAACAGTGAATACACTCGAACATCTACATTTATGGTAAGTGTACACACCTGTACTATGTTCTTCGTCTTTCACTGTTGCAGTCATTACATTTGGGTAGATTCCCAAAGCTAAGAAAGTGAGGAGACAGTTAGAGAGCATTAGGACCAGCTATTAAGCCCTGCAAGACTGCAGTGGCAAAACCAGCTCTGGATTTAGAAAAAACAGGCAAGTAGTAATGCTTAGTGAAGGTATGTACAGAGCTCCAGGTAGCAGCTTCTAGGATGCCCCTGGTAAGGACACCTCTGAGAAAGGCTGCAGAACTAGATGCAGCCCTGGTGGAATGTGATCTTATCCCCTGTGGGGTATGTTTTCCATGGTGCTTATAGCAGAAATTAATGCAATGGCCTATCCACTTAGAAATGGTTTGCTTTGAAATTGCCTTCCCCTCTGCCCCTGCAGCAAAGGCAACTAGCAGCTGTTCAGTTTTTCTGAGAGGCTTAGTCCTGTCCAAATAAAATCTAAGTTGTCTGTGCACTTCCAAAGAGTGCAGTATCCGTTCTCCTTTGTTCTGTGGATTAGGGAAGAAGGTTGGCAAATGAATGGACTGATTAAGGGCCGCACTGGATACCACCTTGGGCACACAGGAAGGATTGGTTCTGAGGGACACCCTGTCTGCATGAAAGATGATGAAGGGTTTCACTGCCACAAGGACCTGTAATTCAGGCACTCTTCTTGCTGAAGTGATGGCTAGAAGGAAGGATGTTTTACAAGAAAGGAATTTCAACTCTGCAGTTGCAGCTGGCTCAAAAGGAGGTAGAGTGAGCTTTTCCAAGTTAAGGTCCGAGGCTGGAGTAGGGGCTCTCCTGGGTGGTCTTAAATTTTTGGCCCCTCTGAGGAATTGTTTCAGCAGGGGGTGAGAGAAGAGTGGAGGCTCAGTATTATAATGTGCTGAAATGGCTGAGGCATGAATTTTAATTGATGAGAAGGAAAGGCCCTTGTGGAGCATCTCTTAAGTACTGAAGAATATGCGGCAAGCTGGGCACTGTTGTGGCCATCCCCTGAGTCTGGCTCCAGGAACCGTATCTTTTCCTCTTTTCAGCATAGAATTTTCTAGTACTAGGCCTCCTTGCCTCCAGAAAGACATCTAGTACCTGCTTACTGAGGGATGCTATTGGAGAACTTAGGTAATTAGCCAGGTTGCAAGGTTCAGGGTTTGAAGCTGGATGTGCAAACTCTGTCCCTCCTGCTGGGACAGCAGGCAAGGGGTCTGAGGCAGGTGCCATGGTTCCAGCAGTGACGTACTGTGCAGGAGGGGGTACCAATGCTGGCATGGCCAGTCTGGTGCAATCAGTATCGTCCTTGGTTTGTCCTGTTTGATCTTTAGCAGAACTTTCAAGAGGAGAGGCAGAGGGGGGAAAGGTATAAACTGAGAGGCTTTCCCAGGTGAAGTACAGGGTATCCACTTTCCAAGCTTGTCTGTGGGGAGTCCTTGTGCAGAATTTGTCCAATTGGTAGTTCTGAGGGGAGGCAAACAGGTCTATCTCTGGGCTCCCCCATTTAATTCTCAAAACGTTGAATATCTTTGGTTCCAGTTTCCACTCGTGTGGGTCCATGAGATTTCTGCTTAGGTCATCTGCCAGTGAATTTAGCTTGCTGGCAGGAATTGAGCTTGTAGGTGCACTTGGTAGCTCAAGGCTGTGTTCCACAGAGCCATGGCTAGTCTGCAGAGAGGGTATGAGTCTGTTCCCCCCTGCTTGTTTATGTACTACATAACAGTGGCGTTGTCTGTCTTTACCAATAATTGTCCTGGAAGAATGTGGTCCTTGAAGGCTGTCAGAGAATTCTGTATGGCTAACATTTCTTTTTGATTGATATGCAGGTGCATTTGACTTGGGTTCCATTTGCCCTGAATGCACTTCCCTGCCAAGTGAGCCCCCCATGCATAGACTGATGCGTCTGTTGTTAGGGTTTGGGCGGCAGGGGGTAGAGTGAATGGCAGTCCCTTGTTGTGGTAGCAGGCCTCTGCCCACTAAAGGAACTCTGTCTTTATACAAGGAATGATAGGAATCACTGATTCCAGGTCCTGAGAATGTTGACACCATAGGCTTTTTAGATACCATTGTAGTTTCTTCATATGCAAGGATGCAAGAGGCCATGAACCCCAGGGCTTGCAGGATTTTCCTTGCAGATAGCTGGGTCTTTGTGACCAGTAGTTTGAAGTAGGCTGTCAAATAAACTTGTTTCTCTGGCGTGAAGTAAGCCATCTGGGAAGTTGTGTTCAAACTTGCTCCCAGGAATACAATTTGTTGGCAGGGTACTAGATGAGATTTCTTTTTGTTTATGGCGTATCCCAGTGAGGTTAGCAGTTTCTTTACAAATGCCAGATGATTTAGTAGCATGTCCTGGCTTTCTGCCTGAATTAGACAAAGGTATGGGTATATCTGAATATTTCTTTGCCAGCAAAATGTAATGACTGGTGCTAGGCACTTTGTGAATACCCTGGGCGCAGTAGATAAGCCAAAGTGCAGAGAATCGATGGTGCATGTAGCCTGTTCTGAAGCGTAGGTATTTCCTGCAGGATTCCCTTATTGGAATGTGCAGGTAAGCTTCCTTTAAGTCCAAGGTTGCAAACCAGGCATTTTTGCCTAGCATCGGAAGCAGCTGATGAAGAGTTATTTTAAATTTTGGGGTTACCAAAAAGGTGTTTAGAATAGAGAGGTCCAGGATAGGACGCCAGGAGCCGTCTTTCCTGGGTACCAGAAAAAGTCTTAAGTAAAAGTCTTGACTCCTTTCTTCTGCTGGGACAGGCTGAATAGCCCTGATACTTAGAAGAGAGAGAACCCACTGTTGAGCCTCTACCCACTGATTTGGTGGTAGGTCTGGCCAACTGTTTGGGGTTGGTAAGGAGTGGAAGTGGAATCTGTATCCTTGGGAAACTATATTTAAAACCCATTTGTCCTGGGTAAGGAGTTCCCAGTTTTTTACATGCAGGGCGATCTTTCCCCTTAAGGAAGCAGGCAGTTGAGCAGGGCTTGGAAGGTTTAAGATTAAGTCATTGTGACAGTTTTCCATAGGGGTGTCTTAGTACTTCCAGCTTTGGAAGTGGGAGCCCCCCACTGCTTAGGCCTGTGAGTACCTCGAGACTGTAGCCTAGGTGGTCTGCTGTTCCTGGGTTTGGACTGAGATGGCCTGAAGAGACAGGAAAGGACCAATTCTTAGAAGGCCAATGCCTACTAAATCTGGGAGGCTGTACTTGCAGGAAATCTTTAACAGTTTGCATAGATTTAGCTTTTTCCTCCATCTTTTTAAGTACTTCTGCTTTGTTGCCAAACAGGCGGTCTTGGTTTAAGGGAGCATCCAGTAATTTAGCTTCAACATGATCTGGCAGATTTTGCTCCTTAAGCCAAGCATGCCTTCTAAGAACAGACCCAGTGACAGCAGCCCTGCAAGATGGTTCTAAAGAGTCAAAACCACATTGCAAATATGTTTACCAACTTGTTCAGCAGAATGCATTAAATCCTGTAATTCTTTATTTTCAGCACAGTCAGGAATCAACATCATTTTCTGTTTAAGTAGTCCAATAATATGCTGCTGATACTTTAACATATGAAACTGGCAGTTTAAGGCGCTAATGGCCAAAGTAACAGAAGTTTATACCTTCTTACCCCATCTGTCCAAGGCCCTGGAATCTCTATCAGAGGGGGTAGGGTTTTTGGCAGTAGTATCCTTAATGCCTGTAGGTCCCTATGAAATGGTCTCTGGGTCCGCAGTAGGATTCTTGAAGAGGAACTTGTGAGAGTCAGGTACTCTGTAATACCGGTGAGGTTACCTGAGAGCCAGAGGTAAAGTGTCTGGGGCCAGGCTAGATTCCAAGAAGGCATCATCTACAATGTCCAGGACAAGAGGGATAGCTAAAGGCCTGTGTTGAGGTAGGAATAAGAATTCCCTAGGCCTCTTTTTGGAGTCAGAGTAATATTGGCTTTTCCAGCGTAAATGCTCCCTAAGAGTGTGCAAGGTTTCACCAAAAGAAAAATCTTCTGGAGGGGAAGCAGAGGATATGGAGTCCTCTGCATCAGAATCCTCATAGGTAGATAATTGCAAATCCTGGTAATCAGAAGAAACAGAAATTTCAGAATCCTGATCAGAAGGAAAATCAGTTCTAGGTCTCTTAGGGGGTGAAGGCTGGCTTCCCCTAATTAAAGTAATAAGGTCTTCAGTCATTCTTATTTGTTTTTTAGGCATATGGGCTTGAACATGCGGTTGGACGTCTGTTTTCTAGGCGTGGATCGAGTTTTATACCTTGAAGAAGATGGCATTGGTTTGAAATGCAAGTCAGTAGGCCTGAATACACCCTCAGAAGCTGGTGCCTGCACAGCGGCTCCGGACCCATCCAAGGTAGAGACATCTGCAGGTTCCATAGTCGAAGAAGCATCTCGTGGCATACTGGACTTCGAATGGGTCTCAGTAGAGGCCTGCGAATCTGAACTAGCAGGTATCAGGGGCTGCGAAAGCGTCTCACTGAGTACTGGCGAACTGGCAGCTAGCTTAACGGAAGCATCATCGGCAGCTCTGGACCTATGCCGTCTGTCTCTGTCTTTATCTTTACGTTTTTTTCAGAATGTTGGTAGTCGGATGGCTTACTGAAGCCATTTCTGGATAATTAAAAAGAATGCCGAAATAGTTTGATGCAAAAATGAACAGACGACGAATAGTTTGAGGATTGAATAAGGCACAAAACCGACAGCGAGACACGTCGTGCTCTGGGCCTAAACAAGGAATGCAGTATGAATGAAAATCGTTATGAGGTATTTGCTTTCCACAGGTAATACAACTGTTAACTTTTACTGACATCAGTTTAGAGCAAGAAAAAAAATCCCCAACGGGGTACTTAGCTTTTTTGAAGACTTCGGTTCTGAAACCCAAATACGAAAATTTCAGGAGTCGGCCGACCAGCACTTGCAAACTGCTTCTGCTTCGGGCACCGCGTGGCAAGAAAGACTGATGTAATGGCGTTGGATGCATGCGTTATACCCCTGACGACCTGACGTCATGGAAGAAAAGAGAGCATCCGATGCAGGACCCAAGACTTGGATATTCAGGCCGGCTGAGGGCTACCTGCAGGCAGATAACCCAAATGTAATGACTGCAACAGTGAAACATGAAAACATCAGGCAGAAGTTGTAAAAATTAATTGAGAGTGTTTTGATTGAGATGCAGGCTTGGAGCTTCCCGCCTTAGAAGTGGAAGCCTGCCACCGTCTAGACCTTTGAGGGGTAGCCGCCTGCCCCCTAGAAGATTTGTAACCTCTAGTCCTAGAACGGTTTTGTCTGCTGGTATCAGCAAAGGTCCAAATCTTGGAAGGGTAATTCCTGCTAAAGCGAGGTAGTTGAACTTGTAGAAAATCCTTAACAGTTTGCATGGACTTGGCCTTATCCTCCATCTTCTTAAGTACCTCCTCTGCTTTGCTGCCAAAAAGACTGTCTTTATGCAAAGGTACATCCAAAAGCTTAGCCTTGACATGTTCTGGAAGAGGCTGTTCTCTGAGCCAAGCGTGCCTTCTAATAACAGATCCAGTAGCCGTAACCCTACTGGAGGCTTCAAGGATGTCAAAACCACAATGCAAAGAATGCTTATTGACCAGACTGGCTGAATTCAGCAAATCCTGCATGTCTTTACTCTCTGCCAAAAGAGGAAGAGGTACACTTGCTACCCTAGACTTAAATAGCCTCCAAGGTGTGCTGCTGGTACTTCAGCATATGAAAAAGACAATTGGTAGCCCTAATAGCTAGGGTGGCAGAGGCATAAACTTTCTTGCCCCACCTATCTAGGTTCCTAGATTCCCTGTCAGAGGGAACAGGATTCATGGTAACAGTGGCCTTAACTCCTTTAGGGCCCTGAGAAATAAACTCTGGATCTGCCAATGGGTTCCTGAACAGAAACAGATGAGAATCAGGGACTCTGTAGTACCTGTCAGGTTTCCTGGAAGCAGGAGGAACCGAATTTGGAGACAAGGAATTTTCCAGAAAAACATCATCAACAACTTCCAACAAAGGGGGAAAAGCAAGAGGCTTATACTGAGGTAAATCCAGAAATTCCCTAATCCGTTTCTTAGACTGGGGATAATCCTGACTTTCCCATTTAAAACGTTCCCTGAGGGTATTTAAAGTGTCACCTAAAGAGAAATCCTCTGGAGGAGAGGCCGAAGTGATGGACTCCTCTGCATCTGAATCCTCAAAAGGAGAAAAGTCTTAAGAAAATTCCTCTTCATCAGCAGAAATGCTGGAAGAATCAGATCCTGAACAGGACAAAACCTCAGAAGAAATATCCCTACTCCTTTTAGGAGGAGGAGGCTGAGAACCCTTAATAAGAGTTAACAGATCATTAGCCATTTTAATCACTTGGGGTTGAGGGGAACGAGAAGAAACTGGAACCTGCCTTTTCACAGGCTTACGAATGGAAGACTTACCTGCAAGCCTGAAGGACCCAGGAGGCCTGGCAACCACCGAAGGTACAGCAGAAGTCGAAGTAAGAAGTTTGCTGTCAGAACACAAAATGATGGCCTCAGACACCAGAGTCAGCTCTGCGGTTCCAGCTCCAGCAGAAGAGGTGACCGGCGACAAGTCGGAAGACAAAATGGAGGCCGAAGGCCAAAGGGACTCAGACTCAATCAAGGCCTGCGGGTGTACATCTGCGGACTGCAGGTTCTGCAAAGGCAATTTACTGGCTCCCGCCTGACTGACTACCAACTTAACATCATCCGAGGACTTAATTTTCTGAGGCCTGTCGCGGTCTTTATCCATAAGTTTCTTCGGAATATCCGAAGCCTGAAGACCGGTGGACACCATACCTATGAACTTAGGCCAAACACCAAAATGCCTAGCCAAAATCTTAGCCTGATGACGGATAGTACGCGGATTAAAGGAGGCACAGAGATCACAATTGGGAACGTCGTAGCCAAGGCCTAAACAAATAATGCAATAGGAATGAAAATCTCTGTGGGTAATCTGCTTTCCACAGGTAAGGCAATTATTAACCTTTTCTGACATTCGTTAAGACAAGAAACGAGTATCCCCCACGGGATACTTAGCTGTAGTAGACTTCAACTCTTGTAGTCAGAAACCAACAAAGGTAAACTGCCAACCGGCACTCGTGCATGAAAAGCTTCTGCTTCGGGGCTCTGTGGCAAGGAAGACCGAGGAAGTGATGTTGGCTGCCTCCTTTTGTATCAGACACCCTGACGTCCTTTACAACCAACAGCAGCTGATGTCATTTTTACTTACCTTTGGTATTCTGGCCGATCGAGGGCTAAAGGGATCTGGATAACCCATTTGCTAGGACTGCAACAGTGAAACACTATGAACATCCGAGGGTTCCACAACAAGTGGTACCGAACAATCGGCTCCGAAGGCCCGACACGGCTCGGAGGAGGAACCACAACGGGGAGGGGTGGACTCAGGTGGCTCTGGAACTGACTGGGTTGGCGCCAACATTATTTTTGGCAAGGCATACAGCTTCAATAGTCTATGCACTACCCTCTCCACATCTTCCTCTGATAGGCTCCTGGAGGATCTGGATGACAATGTAGGCGATCTGGATCTCTGCAAAACTGGAGCTCTTAAGGTTGGGGAAACCGGCTAGGGATCTCTGGACTGGCACCAATGTAGTCTCTCAGTAGTCAGCTCCGAAATGTTTGGGGCCAAAACTGAAGTGCCAATATCAACAACCTCGACCAGCTCCGAGGACAGTGCAGCCGAGGAGGTAGAAGTCTTATCCGGTTTAGATTGTTTTTGAGGATGTTCCAATATGTTAGTTTGCGCTGGAGAATGCCTCTTGGTTGCCTTAACCTTCTCTTTCTTAGAAGAATGTGATTTTGAAGAGGAAGAAGAACTGGCTAAGTCTTCCTCGAAGGAAGGCTTGAGGAGACCTTTCAAAATTAACTTGTTCTTCTGCTCCTGGAGAACTCTGGAGCTGAAGGAATGGCAAAATAAACAAGTTTCCTGCAAATGAATGGCTCAGAGACAATATACACAATTACTATGGCCATCCGTAATTGACATCTTCTGGGAGCACTGCACATTTTTTGAAACCCGAAGGTTTGTGGTCTTTAGACATAACAACTAGCTAAGCAGGAACACACAAGCACAATGAGGACTAGGTCCTCTAACTTAAACGGGCCTAGCCCTGGGGGAAAAAAGGAAATAAGCAGAGAACTAGGTCCTCTAACTTAAACGGACCTAGCTAGATAGGTTAAGTCATAGAAAAAAGGTCAGAAACTAATAAACGACACTGCACACAAGCTAAATTTCTAAATGTCTAAATTTTTAACTTTCTAAATTAGAAATCTAAGGCTCAAAAGGCGGACTCGCAGAGAAAAACTCTGTAATAATCAAGAAAACACTGCACACAATATAATAGTAAACAGAAGCACAAACACGCAAAGTTAATTAGAAAACTAGCACACAGAATACCAAAACGGAGAACAAGGGCCAACGGCCAACCAGTTCTCAACAACTAACTAATTTAAATGTCAAAAAACACTTCAAAATGTCTGAAAACACTCCTAGCACTACTAAACTCTATCTGGAACAAGATAAATCGCTATAGGTAAACAATAGGTGATAATACTAGAAAAAGTTTTAAACTTGGCCACGGCCAAGCAAGAAGCACATCTGAATTCATAGATGCGGCAGACGAGATCTGGGGATTGTACTAGTGCATTATGGGATACCAACCTAGCCACAAGCCAACTAGGAGACTTTTAGCTTTGTAATAGGCCAAGTCAGAGCCGAGGCCCCATATGTAAGAATGAAGGCAAGATAGGACTACAGAACATATACAGTTAAAACAGTATAAAACAGTACACAAATACAGTGAAACAGTAAAAAAAAGTTTTATAACAGTGCAAAATGTGGTAGATTAGCTGTATAGTACAATTATACGCATTAAACAAGTGCAATTCAATGAAATAAATTTAAGAAGTAACTTATTCTGCTCTTGGAATCTTAAGGAATTTCAGCTTTGTTCCAGTGATGAATCACCTTCCACAGCCTGGTAAATACAAGCACAGCCCCCTGCAGACACAGGGTTTATATAGCAGAAAGGATGGAAGAATCTAGAAGCTCGAATTACTACCCAATTCTGCTAGCCCCTGCTCTTACAACCAATCACACATGCTAGAGAAGGTCAGGAAACCCTGTACTCTCAATAACAAATAAGACAAGACACTACCAGCAGAAGATGGCTGCCAGAAACACAGGAAACTCAACAAACAAAACTACCAGGCTTGGAGTTAAGTGGTGTGTACCAATCTGACTTCATGCACATCCTTGGTGACTTTTTCACAGAAATCGACTAAGGTTAGGAGGCAAGATCTATTTTTTTTACAAACACAAAAAGATTTGCATCCAGTCAGTGTATGCTGATCTTGTCATGGTTTATAAGTTCCACAATGATGCACTCAATTGCTTTGCAGATAAGTCTGGTTAGACTTATTGGTATGAAATTGCTGGGATTAGGAGAGTGAGTTACCTTGTGTGGTGGGACGACGGCAGCTGCTCTCCACACCTCCAGCTTGTAACCAGTTTAGAGGCTGAGGTTAAACAGATTTAGCAGAGAGTTACAATGGTATGCTTGGTGCTGACAAGAAAGCAGCTGGGCACACTGTCTGGACCCAAAGAATTACATTCTTGGCCCTGGAAGTACCCTCAGGATCTGCTCCAAGATGCTTTAAGGGAGAAGCAGAGACATGATGTTATGTGGAGGAAAGCTTGGGGAAGACTGAGGGTGGGGCTACAGTTTGAGCAGAATCTGTCTGTAAATATGATGGCTAAGTCCTTAGCGGCAGAGTATGTGCTATCATTAGGCATCAGTGCAGTGCAGTGCTGGGTATTACTTCCAAGATTTTTATCAGAGTTCAAAATGACTTTCTGGTCTTCCTTTACTAAGGTGGCAATTTTCAGTTCAGAGGATTTAATTTTGCTTTCAACCTCTTTAGTCTCTTAAGCTCACCTTTGGAACTTGAGGTATTCACAGCTTTGTCTTCTAGACAAGTAATTTCTTCTTTTTGTTACACAATTTGTTTATTCTAGGATTCCACCATAATGGTTTATTCTTTAACAACTTAGCATTGTATTTTCTTAGACGGAGACCAATGCCTTCCTGCAAACATTGAAGGATGAAAAAAAACATCCCTGAAAGCAGTGGTGTATGCCACTAGGTCATTGAGGACGGGGGTTACACAGATATCACCAAACAGCAACAGTAGGTTTGCCTTTTGAGTAATCCCTAAAGATAGTATGGTTAGAGAGTAGATTTGATTTCATCCTCAGCGTGAATAGTACAGAGTGGAGGTCTGACCTAACCAGTCACTGGGTAACTATTGGCATAGAGTGTAATGAGGTCATATTTGAGAGGATTAGATACAGTATGTTTTGAAATCCAACTTGGGATATGAACTAATTGGTCTAAGGAGTTTATATTTAAGAAATCTAAAAAGTGTTGTACAAACTTATTCATGAAAGTGTAAGCTTCCCAGTTTATAGATGGTAATTGCAAATTCATAGCAGGATAGTGTCTGATTTAATGCGGAAGGAGTCTACCTTTTTAAGGCATGCCTTATGGGTTTGGGTGTCTTAGAGGAGGTTCTGTAGGTTTAATATGGCAAAGATTCTTATTCATGATAAGTAGAATGTGGAAAAGCTCAAGATCATTATCTTGCCTTATGAATCTAGCTACCATCAGACTTTTTAGGAATATGGACACACCTCCACATACAACACAGTCATTCCCAGAGAAGGGTCTAAATGAGAGGTAAGCACTGAAATCTGGTATGGAGAGAGTGTCATCACTACACTGGATCTATGTTTTAGTAATGATGAGGATGTATACAAATAAACAGTGCCTTTAGGAACATTACATATAAAATAACGCTGAAGTAAATTAAGAGAGTAACTAGGTCAGGTCAGTAGGATTTGAAAAGTATATGACTATGTTGCAATGTATGCAAGCAAAGAACAAAATTATGATGTATATATAATACACAGTAATGGGAAACATTACTGAGATTTTTCTCTTTTCAATCTAAGGCATACAATATCATGCTGTGAGTAAATAATGTCAGAAATAAAGTTGTTTAAAAAAAAGCTTTGTCCTTTTGCTCTCCATGACTCAACCTCCAAGACACCAGTAATTATTTTCATTTGGAGAACAAGAATTTCTGTTTATTATTCTTTGCTGAGCTAGCAGGTGGAGTGGTCCGAGGAGCATTTTCAAATATTACCCAAGTGTGTCAAAGCACAAAAAAGAAGTTATGTTCTTACCATAATGTTCCATCTGTGTTGTCAATCTTCATTTATTCTTGACTGTTGGGTTTCGGTTCCGATCCTCGGAACCGACTCAGCCATTACATCAAACTCGTGCCACTCAAACTCTCAAGCCCAGGCTACCCATACTGCCCCTCTTCCCTTTCCTTCAGATAGAGTGTTGCCCATAGAGTAGAAAACTGTGGAAGCTTTGTCTGAGCAACAACCCTACTAGGACCCCAGGACTAGTTCCGATCCTCTAGGAGTCTTTTGGAGGGGGTAGGAGTGTGGATGTCAAAAATGAATGAAGATCGACAACACAGATGGAACGTTATGGTAAGAACATAATTTCTTTATCTGATGTTTTCAATCTTCATTCATTCTTGACTTGCTGGGGACAGAGTCCCTAGCTACGTTATGCCCTGGGAGTCCCTAGGAAAGCATATTCCTGAGCACCATAGAGCCCAAAGGATGTTCTTCCCCTGGAGACCATATCCAATTTGTAATGAGTGATAAAGGTATGGGGGTAGTTCAAGTTGTGGCTGCACATACTTCATTTCATCCATAGAAGCTGAAGTGGAAACAGATCTGGTAGAATGAGCTCTAATTTTTGTTAATAACTTCAGCTTACTTTGCTCATAAACAGAAGTGATGCAATCTCTCAACCATTTTGACAGAGTAACTTTAGAAACTGGTTTGCCCAGTCGAGTACCTGAAAAAGATACAAACATTTGGTCCGATGTTCTAAAAGATTTTGTTCTAGCCAAATAAAAACATAACTGTCAGTGTACATCCAACAAATGCAAACAATATTATCCCTTGTTTGAGAAATTTGGGAAGAAAACTGGTGGATCAATGGGCTGATTAATATTGGAATCTGACACTACTTTAGGCAGAAAGGAGGGGTTAGTTCTGAGTGATACTCTCTCTGTGTGAAAAATGATACACAGATGTTTTACACGCACAGCCTGCAATTCTGACATTCTCCTAGCCGACGTGATGGCTACCAAGAATAGAGTTTTCCAAGATAAAAATTTGATATCACAGGTGGCTCCTGGCTCAAAAGGCTGACTTACCAAATTTTGTAAAACTAATGTTAAGTTCCAAGGCACAATGGGCTCTTTAAAAGGAGATTTGAAATGTAAAGCTCCCTTAAGAAAGGTCTTGCAGAGGCGATGAGACATCAAAGAGAGGTCACTGAAACCATTATGAAAATTTGAAATAGCAGCTAAATAAACTCTACAACAGTAGAAGCCGAGGCCTCCAATTGGAATAAGATGGATAAGTACTCCAAGACCTTATCGACTGAGGCTGAAAAGGGGTCAAAACCCTTTTCCTCACACTAAAGCACAAATCTCTTCCATTTGCTAAGATAAAAGTTTTCTGGTGGATGGTTTATGAGAAGCCAGAAGTATTTTCTGTACTGGGGAAGATAAATTATTCCACCTGGCAATTACTGGAAGTCCAGAAGCCAAGCCGTCAACTTAAGATTTAGTAGGTTGGGATGGACCAGTCCATATGGATGAGACAACAGGTCTGGAGTTGGATCCAGAACTCATGGACGGTGAACTAGGTGAGGTCAGAGAAAGGGAAACCAGACATGACAAGGCCAATAGTGTGCAATGAGAATCGCTTTGCTCTTCAACTGTTGGGCTTTCTTCAAGAATTGGGAAATTAGGGGGATTGATGGAAAGGCATAAAGAAGTCCCAGGGGCCAATCATGAAGAAGAGCATCTCTCGGGGACTCCTCCGAGAGGGGACTAGGGCAAAGCAGCTGCTGCGTTTGTGGTTTATGGGAGAGGTAAACAGACTGGGTCAAGGATGACCCCATCGATGAAAGATCTTTGTCGTTACGGTAGGATTGAGAGACCACTCATAAGGCAGGGGAATGCATCTGCTCAGTTTGTCCACAATCCCGGAGGTCCTCGGAATGTGCATTGCTATCAGAAAGTGGTTAGAGGCAATCACCCATTGCCAAACTCTCGAGTTTATCAACAAAGAGGGTAGGATCTGGATCCCCCCTGTCTGTTGATGTACCAGCCTACTGACATGTTGTCTGACTGAATAGCGATTGTCCCTGAAGGCAGGGCAGATTGGAATGCTCAGTTCTAAGATGTTGATATGCTTACTGGCCTCTGAAGGGGACCAAGTGCCTTAGACTGTCTTTACCTGGAAATGCCCCCACCCCCCACCCCACCCTATCAGGGATGCATCCGTGGTCACTATGACCTTGGGCTGAGAGGGGGAAAAGGGGTGTCTCCATAATTTGTCTTCTGGCTTCATCCACCAATATAAATCCTTCTTGCATTGGTTGGTTATTAAAATTGGGTGGGACATTGGGTGAGTTAACATTGACCACTATGATGTCAGAAGCCAGTGAAGCAGCCTCTTGTGGTATCTCGCTAGAGGAAATAGAGTGATCGTTGCAGCCATAGACTCCAAGAGCTGCAGGACTTGGCGAGCTTGAACCTTGTCTTGAGAGAGTATCACTTGAAGTTGTAACCTCAACTTCTCCAGTCTGTGAAGTGGAAGAACAGCCATGCAGGATTTCCTGATTAGTCTTGCTCCAATGAATTCTATGTCCTGTATGGGGGATAGTTTTGACTTTTCCTTGTTTATTGAGATGACTAAGAACTCTGCAAGCCCTAGAATGGAGTCCAAGGCAGAAAGCAGCAGATGCCTGATGGGGGTGGTAAGGAGCCAGTCGTCTAAATATAGAAACACACGGAATCCCTGTAGCCTTAAGTAAGCTGCTACCACTGCCATACATTTGAACACCCACGGGCTGTGGTGAGACCAAAGGGCAGTGCTTGAAATTGGTAATAACTGGCTCCTAGCCGGAAGCAGTGGTATCTTCTGGAGCATTTGTCCATTTTTAATATGTGTCCTGAAGACCTATGCAGCACATCCAATTGTCTTTTTCCAGAAAGGGAAGGGCAGTCTGAACCGTGACCATCCAGAATTTTGTCTGTTTAACAAATTTGTTCATTATACTGAGGTCTAAAATTAGCCTCCAGTCCCCTGTCTTTTTTGGCACTAAAAAGAATCTTGAGTAAAATTTGGATCCTATTTGGTCTGGTAGGACTGTTTGGATGACTCTCTTATGAAGCACTTTTGAACTTCTAGTGCTGCTATATCCTTCTGACTGGGTGGAACATCAGGGATTCGCCTTTGTGGTCTGGGATAATGGGTGAAGGGGATACGGTAACCTCTGGTAATTACTGTCTGCACCCAGGAATCCGATGTTATTGTGTGCCAGGCTAAATGGTGCAGAGAGAATCTTCCCCCGACTGCCTCCAGAGGTAAGCAATCGGGCCGCTGCTCAGGAGCGCTGGTAGGGTTGCCCATAAAAAGAATCTCTGGAACCCTGGTTACGCAGGCCTCCTCTGCCATGGGAGGGGCGTCTTCCGGAAGAATTCCCCCCTCTGCCTTGGGAGGAATACCTTCCACGTGCGTCCCAAAAAGGCCCTTGGGACTTTCTGAACCACATCTTTCCACTCCTCTGATTTCTGGAGTAAGGTCACTGAGGAGTGGAAAAACACACGCCCACAGCAGAAAGGGTCTTTTCATCCTTTTCACACCTGGATAATGTGACTTTAACTTTTGGGCCAAATAAAGATGAAGCATCAATGGGGGCATTAAGAAAGAAGACTTGAAGGGGTCCGTGAAGTCACATAAGCACATCCAGGCATGATGCCTAATGGCAACCCCTGTACCCACTGCCCTGGCCGTCCCTTCGGCTGTATGTACAATAAGCTGCATGGACGAGCTGAAGATCAACTCTAAGGTGGCAAGCTGGGAGGCAACCTTATCACATACCACGTTAGACACTGCTCCTGCTAAGGTCTCTGAAAGCTCGGTTATCAGATCACTCTGGAGTCATGTAAAATGTGCTAAAGAATTCAAGGACCATATGGTAAAGGTCATTGAAGCAAAGTCTGGCTTCCCGAATCTGTCCATCATCCAGGACTCTCTGTTTGGAGGATGGACAGCTGGACTCTCCTCAGTGAATTCCTTTTTAATGGCAGCTGCCACCACCATGGCATCTACTGCTAGACCTTTTGACCAGTGAGGATGATCCTCTGGCACAGAAATTATTTTGTCCAGTCTCCGGAGAACTGGCTCTACAGTCAGGAGCCTGACACACACACACACACTGCATGATGAGTTTTACCAGTTCATCGGCAGGTGAGGTCACCGAGAAGTAGATTGCCAGGCATGAAAAGCCTGCAAGAAAACAGATTCCTTGGAGGATGGGTTTGTGGGCTTCCAATCACCCCTCTGTTTTAAAATTTCTAGGATGCCTCCGAAGGAGGCATCTTCAGGGGGTGACCAAGGGGACCCTTCCCCTTCATCAAAATTTGTATCCTCAGTGACCCATTCTTCTGAAAAATCCAAGTGCTTCCTCTTACACGTTCTTTTACAGGAAAACTCCTTAGGGGAAAGATCTGAGGAGGACTCCGAGAGGGTACCCTGCAGCAGGATGCCTTGCTGCTCTTGTACCTGATGCCCCAAAGTAGCACACTGTGACAGCTGCGAGCCAGAGGATACATAGATGTGACATTCCAACGGCCATGGTGCCAACTGGAAGGCAGGCCTGCTTGAAGAGGGATGGGAGCCTGGAACTGAGAAACACCGCCTTGGAACTGAGGTCACACCCAGTCCCAAAGAGCACAGCTCCAGTGTAGGAGCTGCGAGAGGGCTTGTAACTGCCAGAGCACCAGGAACCGCAAACGGCGCTGTGGAAAAAAAATCGGAGCCAATCTAGGGATCCTAGAGCCACCAGCCAAGTCATGGTCCCGTGGGTGGGCTGCCTCCAATGGAGCCACAGAGTGTTTGCTGGAACCAAGGTGAGGTCCACCATTAGCACCGAAGTAGCTAGCACCTGGAACATCGAAGTCGAGGGCTCCAAGACCTGTGCAGAGTATGAAGGAGGAAGATAAGTGGGAGTCCTTGGATAGTAAACCTCAGCTCCGGATTGGAGAGAGGTCCTACATGGGGCAGGGAGACCTCTGGCCGCCAAGAGCTGATCCACTAATCTAACTACATCAAGCTCTGAAAGTCTCCTGGTGGAACAAATGGACATGCCAAGGGTGATTCTGATCTTTCAATGAATGGGCTTAATTGCTGACCCAAGAAGGGGTTTATAGATTGAGAGTACTAGTCCTGGGTGTACTCTCGACCTTCGGCACCATGGTCGGTTGACCAATAACATGTTTTGCAGGAGAGGAAATAACCAGTATGCTAGGAGAAACTATCGGTGCAGTGAGGGTCATTGGTACAGATATGGTTGGTGCCGTAGGAATTTTTGAAGTTTCATCAGTTGTTGGCACCATGACAGAATTGGGTGCCGGAACAGTGGTAGTTGGTGTCAATTTTGGTACCTTAGGCCTCGGTACCGAGGGATGAGTTGGCACCTGGCCCTTAGCAGATTTCGATTCATGTAGTTTAGAAGAAGCAGGAAATTAATGACTCTTTTTCTTTGTCTCTTTTTTGGGAGACTTAGATGTCTCAGCCTCAGACACATCCTCACCAAAAGGGCATTTTAGCAGTTCTTTGAGGATAAGTTTGTTACGCCTCTCTGCAAGGGTTCAAGCACAGAAACCCTTGCAGAGTTCACACGGCGGTTATATTTCCAAATGTGGCACCCCCAAATAATAAACACAAGAAAGATGCCGATCTGAGTTGGGCAGATTCCTGACATTGCTTGAACCCTGTGGTTCCTTTCTGTTTCTCAGCCATCTTTCAAAAATACAAGAAGACACACGCCCAGACACAAAACTCACACATGCACACTAATGGAACTAACGGAAACTACAGAGTAAAGATGATTTTTTTAAACCTGTACCAGCAATAGTAGTTAGAAAAAATACAGTCAAAAAAGGGTAAAGGGGGGAAGAAAGAAGGACAGAGAATACCTGTGATGGTATTTAAGAATTTACCAGAGGTAAAAGAGAAGGGAGGTGCCTATACCAACGATGGTAAGTAAGCTTTTAGAGATAAGATCGAAAGAAAGTAATATATATCACTATCACACCAAACACAACAGTAACAGCAAATATCAAGAAGAGGCTACAATTAAAGAGTAGTAGGTATGAAACTCTCTCTCTCTC
The DNA here is from genome assembly GCF_019279795.1 of Protopterus annectens. NCBI lineage: Eukaryota > Metazoa > Chordata > Ceratodontiformes > Protopteridae > Protopterus > Protopterus annectens. The sequence continues at coordinate 1,701,496,698 of NC_056729.1, read as the reverse complement.
TCTCTATATATATATATATATATATATATATATATATATATATATATATATATATCAAAAAAATTGGCACTTAACTGAGAGCATGGCTGATGCGTCCGATTTTCTATGTGGCAAACGAGATCTGAAGGGAAGTGAAGAGAGGCAGTATGGGTAGCCTTGGCTTGAAAGTTTCTGGTTGGCGCGAGCTTGATATAATGGCAGAGTCGGTTCCGACTATCAGAACTGAAACCCAACAGTCAAGAATGAATGAAGACTGACAATATCAGATTTATAGTTACAAGAGCTATTGTCAAGCAAACAAAAATCATAGCAGAATTAAGTCACAATTTGTTAACATAAGCCAAACAAAAATCTCAGATTTCAAGTAAATCCAAGTTGGTAACAGCAGATTGCAAAGAAGTTTCCATGCAAAATGAAGCCCTTGAACTGGCTAATCAATACAGAATGATGAAATAACAGTAAGAAAAAACGCACTACCTTGTATAATCATCCTTAAAAATGACAATGTTCAATTAAAATGTATAGCAAAACCTTTATTTGCATAATTTATCCCTACAAGACATCAATTAAAGACTAGCAAAAAAAAAAAAAAAAAGAAACATCTCAGCCTGCAACACATCAATTAAAGACTAATAAGAAACCTTCTCAGTCACCAAGGGGTATACAGCTAACTCAATAAAGTTAAAATAATTTGATATATACCGAAAATCTGAAGAGATGGTTTAGTATGTGCAGCCTTACAATTTTACAGTTATTGCCCCAGAGTAGACAGAGTACCCCTCAAAATTATAAATGTAATCTGTAGTTGGAGGAGGCTTCTGGATCTGGGAGGTAAGCCTTTGTCCAGAAAGAAGACACATTTTTATGAGTTTTGATGGTGTTTTATGAGTCTGTCCTGAAAGTGGTATATTCTATTATTTGCCTAACCTCAGTAGGAATGTGGTTCTATATGGAGGGAAAAATTTCACTGAAGCTTTTCTTGCCTGAAAGCTAGTTTGAAAGAAGGTCTGGTTACAGTCAATGCATTATTGTTGCGGTCATGGTGGACTTTAAATGTAAAGCAAGATAACAGGAATATGGATCTAGCAGTCACGGGAAGCCAGTTTGCTTTTTGTAGCCTATGAGAGTGGTGCTCAAACTGAGGAGAAAGGTTAATGAATGTTCACAATTCATTCAAGGCTGTCTTTTTTTCTGTGAGTAGATCAAGCCGCGGTGGTGCAGCGGTAGCGTTGCTGCCTCACAGCAAGAGGTTCTCCCGTTCGATTCTCGGCTGGAGCACCTTCTGTGTGGAGTCCGCATGTCCTCCCCGTGGTCGAGTGGCATTCGAAAGACATGCGTAGAATGGGCATGCCTTCGCTGAAGGTTGGGCGTCGAGCTGGCACCTCGGCACCCGTAAAAAATCTACTGCCAATCATTAGCGGACTTGAGTTCCACTGTGGCGACCCCTAACCGGGAAAAGCCGAAAGAAGAACAACAACAATTGTAAGAAGAGTAAAGTGTGGTGATTCACAGAGCATACACAAGTCTTGTTATGAAGACGTTCTTGGCACTGGCTTTTCTGGCACCTTTGGTGAGGGGATATGCAAATGCCAGCACCAAACATCAAGGCTATATCAGAGCATCTGAAATACCTTGCTCTATGAAATTCAAACTGTAACACTCAACAGCCAACACACTGATTGCACAAGCAGCAATAAATAGCACTAAAGAATTATCTGCAGAGCAGTAAGGTTCCATTAAGTAGACAGCAGGGCAATAAAAAACACCAAGGTCTAGAAAGGGTCCCAGAAGTTCAGTAAAACTCTCCTAAATTAGAATAGAAATTAAAAAGATCTGAGCTTTGATCAGAACCGAGTACCAAAGCAAACTAGTAAATCTACACTGAAAAATAATACAAGCTGTAATACTGTTTTCACAGATTAAACAACTTTTGGAAAAAAAATAGCCTGCAGTCATTTCTCCAATGCTCACTGAATGCACTTCAAGACAGATCTGGTAAGGGACTTCACTTAGCAAAGCATTGTGGGTAAATGGGTGTGGCAAGTACCCTCAGAAAGTTTCATATGCAAAGCTGACTAAAGATGTCATTCTCTGCTTTAGTCCTGCTGTTGACAAGAACAGAACTCTTAATTACAAAGCACTAGGCTATGTTCTAGTTAAGCTTTGTAGATCACTAATTTACAGTAACAGGTCATCCTTGAGCAATCTTGCATTAATTACACAGTGTTTCACCTTGCAATATCATTCTAACCACCACTCCTTCAGCTCTTTCTGTTCTTTTTCTGCATCTAGACTGCTGGTATCACAGGTAAAGCTACAGCGATGGAATCACTGTGCTGACTGGCAATGGGACTGATTTACTGTCATGCCCCCCACGGTCCCACCTTACCCCTATGTACTGACAGATCTACAATAAGTGAAAGATCAGCATAAACTAATCGAATAAGCATTCACTGTGCAGATGCTTTTTGTGATAAATATTCTCTGTAATCATGGCACCATGCTTTCCATTATGAAGTCAAAGTTTTTTGTTTTTCCCAGAAGATATAGAAATATGGTGATGCTGTTTTTTAATGTTCCATATTTGCTAGTTAAAATGTGAATATAAAATTGAAATTTACTGAAAACAATCAAAAGGTACACATAAATAGAACACCAATCTTTAAAAAATAAGGTTGTACTAGGACAAATACTAAATACATGACAGGTCACACTTAGAAGTGTGACAAACTGAAGTTCTAAAATGCATCAAAAATTACTTCATTAATTCATTCCTCATATCTTCTATGCACACGCACACATATACATGACACAAACCAAATGACAGGGTGGGACAGACGTACTAGACAGACAGAGACACACACACCACTGTACACGCTTGCTGAAATATATGCACAGTTAAGGTTAAATACAGTTAAACAGCAAAACAAAACATTATGATATATTTTTATCACAACACTGATATTAAACTGATTGCAAAGTCCGGTAGCAGATGGTACAGTTTCTAGATTGTTTTACATTAGTTTATAAAAGGAATGTAATGATTTATCCCTGAAGCTAAAACTGTTAAAAGGATATACCACAGTTTGAGATGACCAACAATATTATTTACAGTACTAATGACCTTTAACAGGAGTTCATTACCATATCAATTAAACTATCTTCTAAGTTTCCATGAATGTTGCCAACAGCGTGAGGAAACCTACACATTTACACTATACAATACATTTAAGCCTTTTGGTGGTAGATGGACACACACAGGTATCATCACTACTGGGGATGGTAACACAAGGGTAATTAAGGAAGTAACCACACAGTTAAGGACTATCAAGGTGCTAACAGAGTTTTGAACACTTTCTAGAAACTAATGTCTATAAAGCAGACATAATTCAAATCTGCTTTGGCAAGACGTTACCAACCATTTTTGTTAGGGACCCTCTCAACCTGATAAATGGGAACATGAAGGAATGGAAAAGGTGACAGATGATCGGCACCATCCTGAAAAGCAGTTACCGCTGATGACGCAATTGCATTTGCATGCCCAGATAGCACGTTAAGCACCTGTCCATTAACATAGCCAGACATCAGGAATCTAACCAACTCTATCTTTCTTTCATGGCCTGCAACGGGACAAGAAAATATACGGAAAAGGGGAAAAGAATGGGGAAATATGAAAATTAAAAACAAAAGTTTATCATGAAGTAATAAGTTTTAAAAGCACTAATGGAAATTCAAGTGCAGTTTGTGTAAACAGTTTTATAAAATGAACTAATAAAAGCATCAAAACATGAAAAAAGAGAAAATGATGTGAGCAAGACAACAATGGAAAGTAAAATATTAATACAGCAAGACATTAGCAATGCAAACTGAAATACAGAGATAACTTATGAAAAAAAAACAGCACAAAATGAACAGGTGAAAGTAGAGCACTGAGCTGCAAAGCGGTTTATTTACCAAAAACAAAAATCAATTATTTGCAGACCTACAGATGTACAAATACTCTCCCTTATGACTTCTCATTAGTTTTGAATTGGAAGCACACTGATTTAATATCAGTACAACTGCTTCCTGCAGAAAGATGATCATCATTACATGTTTAACTTTTCTATCATCAGTATTTCAGGTGTAAACGTGGTGCTATCTCACACTGAGTGTTATGAACAATGTATGAACTAGTCATCTCTGCAAACTCAACACTTTTAATTTAACCTGCGTGCTGCTTAGCATATCATGGGTGGCCACGGTGGTGCAGTGGTTAACATTGCCACCTCACAGCAAGAGGTTTTCCGGTTTGATTCTCAGCTGTGGTGCCTTTTGTGTGGAGTCTGCATGTCCTCCCTGCAGTAGCGTGGGTTTCCTCCGGGTGATCCAGTTTGCTCCCACATTCCTAAGACATGCTGCAGAGGAATGGACACACTAAACTGGCCCTAGGTGTGAGTGTGTGCACCTTCTGTGGAAGGTTGGGTGCCGGGGTGGCAACTTGACACTGTAAAAGTCCACTGCCAATTGTTCTGCGGACAGTTGATACGCTGTGGTGAGACCTAACGGGAAAAGTTGAAAGAAGAAGATGACTGCTTAAACCATGACAGTGCAGGTCCTGTAGTCAGAACTAACAGATGGGCAGTTTTTCAATATTTCTTTATGCCAATAACCTGTGGTGCGTGCTACCTCTCCAAACTCAAAGAAGCAGAATGTGATCAAAACCAAAAAAGAGCGCTTCACGACCCAAGGACGAAATGCCAACCAGAGCAGTAAATAAATCCTTTATTGGAAAGCCACCACACTTAAAAACAAGCGCTTTCGCTCGGTGCAATACCGAGCTTTTTCAAGTTCAATGAAAATGCAAAATATTCAAGTGTTATATACCAAACCTGGGTCACATAATATGCATAATTAATTAATTAAGTCATTAATTCATTAAGATGTTAAAGGGATATTCATGAATTAAACACCAAAGCATGAAATTAGAATACTGATTCCCATATAACATAAAGAATAAAATGCAATAAAGGCGAAGCCTGAAAACCATTGAATAAATACATAAATGTGTGTGAATCACAACTTGTAAAACACTTCATCGATTAAAAAACGTAATTCAACCACAATTGAATTTGGTAAAAAGTTCATCAACCAACTTAAACAATCTCATGTTGTTCAAAAACTTAAATATTACACCATTATTATTGCAGTTTAAGTTGTTATTAAAAATAATGTTTGAAAATAATACATATTAAGAATAAAATATTAAATATTAAATAGTGGCTTGTACCAAAGCTTAAACAAAAAATATATACGTATGTAAAAAAATGTGAATAAATATATATATAAATAGATGAATTCAAATATATTTAATATATTTAATAACTTGTGCATGTAATAATATGTTGCACAAAGGTCTACATTGGTTTCATCATGTAAAATACAATTAAACGAATCTATAGTAAACCAGGATGACTTAAAGGCTATAGTCGGGCAGTCCTTAGCTTCAGGACACTGCTGATGTTTATACTATCATTGAGCCCTGATGGTTTACCTGCATCCAGTCTCAATTGCCACAAAAGTTCCCGGTACTCAAGTGTAGTCTCCCAGTCACCACCTCTAGCCTCAGGCAAAACTTGTTCTAACACCATAAATTTAAGGCTCATATTAGGACAGGAAACTGTGTGCTTGAAAAAGGCGTTAGTTTCTTTTTGTTTAGAGATGTCATATAAGTGTTCATAAATACGCCTTCTAATGGGTCTCTCTGTCTTTCCAACATAGAAACTTGTACATACTGTGCATACCCCTAAATAAACTACCCCTTTTGTTGAACAGTTGGAATAACAACTAGATTTTAAAAGAAATTTCCTAGATGGAATGTATAACTTACAATCATTAATTATAGCGTCACATTGTTTACAGGCACCACATTTAAAGGTGCCTAATTTACGTCTGTTTGTTGTGAAAGTCAAACTGTCTTTCTTCTCAAATAGTTGTTTAAGATTGGTGTCCCTTTTCCTAACAAAACTAGGATGTGCCTGTACTAGCTCGTTAAATTCATCATGCAGCGTGAGTATAGGCCAGTGCTTCCAAATAACATTCTCGATCTCAGGAGCATTAAGTGAATAAGTGTAAATGAAACTATTGTGCTGCTTTAGACCACTATCTGTTAAAGGAACTGGGCTTAAAGAAAGTCCAGTGCCTAATAACGGGGGGTATTTGGTGTCTCTGTTAGCAATAATCTCATCAGCCAACCTTGTTAATAAAGATTCAGGGTATCCCCTTTCCAAAAATAACTTCTTCATAAATTCTACCTCATCAATGAAATCATCACGGTCACTACACATTCTGGCAGCACGAATAAATTGTCCCTTCACAATCCCCTTCTTTTGGTGAAAAGGATGCCCACTTTGGAAATGCAGGTAAGAGTTGGAAAAACTTGGTTTTCTAAAAAGTTTAGAAGAAAACACCTTTTTGGAATCGTCTTTGTATAAAGAGACATCTAAGTAGTGCAGCTCTCTTTCACTAATGTTACAGGTGAAAGATAAAAAAGTGGTAGTAGAATTGAGGTAATTGAAGAATTCATGAAACTGTTCTAACTGTCCGTTCCATAAAATACATATGTCGTCCAAATATCTTTTGTAATGGGCGATAAAATATGTCCAGTCTGTAGCAAAAATGTATTTCTGTTCCCATTTGTGTAGTACTAAATTAGCATAAAGGGAAGCACAGGGGGCACCCATAGCTACCCCTTTTCTTTGCTTAAAGAACTCACCGTTAAAATAAATGAAATTGTTCTGTAGAACTATTTCCATGAATTCTGTAACCAAATTGGTTACTTTGTTGCCTAAATTTGTTTCTGTAGCTAATACTTCATTGAACCATTCCAAGCCTAAGCTGTGAGGAATGCTTGGAAAAAGTTCGACATCTATCATGACCATGTAAATATCCATCGTGTATAATGAAGGTTGAATTCCTTTAAGAAAGTCCCATGAGTCTTTACAAATGTGACTTAAGGTAGAGACAAAATTTTTAGTAACATGGTCGATAAATTTAGCAAGAGGTTCTATTATACTGCCAGCTCCAGATACAATAGGTCTGAATTTTAATGGATTCAGTCCCTTATGTGTTTTTGGGATTCCAAAAATGGCAGGTATTCTAGGTCTACTAACATGTAGATAATTGAATAATTTTTCATTTATTGTTCCTTGTAATAAATGATCAATAAGTGTAAAATTAATTTTGGATGCTGCCAAATTGACTTTGTTCCTGGAAACTGTCTCATACTGATCAACATCTTGTAGCATGACATGTAAGTACGAGTCGTAGTCAGAACTGTACATTAAAACCACACCCCCTCCTTTGTCAGGTTTCATGATTCTTATGTTTTGACCTTTAAAAGTGTTCACTAGTTCCATTTCTTCTTTGTTCAAATTAGTAGGTGGAGAAAATGTGTTATGAGAGTGTAAAATCCTCAAATCTTTTTCTATTAATTCTTCAAACACCTTAATGGAAGGGTGCATGGGGGGATTAAAAGTACTACTTCTACACAGTTCATTCTTAATGTGTGTCTGCCCTTTGAAGAACAATGATAAATTTAACTTTCTTGTGAACAATTTAACATCTATAAGTGCATGGGTTAAATTAAATGGACGTAGAGGAATGAACTGAAAACCTTGAGTGAACAAGTCGAAGGAGGATTTGTTCACTTCTATGTCTGTGTAATTGTAAATAATAAAATTGTCTTTTTTAAAAACAGCGTGTTCGTCGGTACTTTCAATACAAAGATCATCTGGTGACCTACTGTCTACATTGATGAAATGTGCATCTAATTGTGTCTGGTGTTCCAACCTTGTTGGTGAAATCTCTGCCCCCTTCCCCCTACTCTGTCTGGGGGTTGTTGAAAATCCTGGGTGGAATTCTTTCTTCCCTTCTCCGCCAGCCTCTCGCTTCTGCGTAGTGGTTGTGCATAGGAGTCTGGGTGGTTGTTGTCTCTAACACTATGATTAACACCCGTATCAAAATTAATGTAATCTCTACGTGTTTTACCAGGTTTAGGGTAGGCCAACCCTTCCCTGTATTCTACTAAATCTCTTTCAAGTTTGCGAATTTTACGCTCTACAATTTTTACACAGAATAAATCTATTTCTTTAAACACACTGTCATAATTCTTTTTCACAGAAAAAAAGTTACTGTCATTGACTAAAGAGTTGTTCAACAAGTTCAGTTCCTTTAAAAGAGTATCAGTCTTCGCCTCATACTCAAATATCATAACATTAAGCATTTCAAGACCAGCCTTATCAAATATTGTGCACAACTTGTCATAAGCAGCCGTTCCCTGTTGTACATTATTGGAGAACTTGTAAAAGCACAAACCCTTCGGTATATGCTTAACTGCTACACATTCTTTGAGATAATTAATCTCAAGCTGGTTACTTTTATATGCATATAACTTGTCCTTTAACATGTGAAAGTCACTATCCATGTTCTTGTTCTGATTAGAAATAACAGTCCCTTTTTTAAACAAAGACTGTCGTTCAGCCCAGGCGTTGAAATTGAAATTGTGGGATTGTTCATCTATTGAGTCCGTTGACTCCGTTTGCAATCTCAGTGTATTAATTCATTGTTCGACATCGAATACTGTTGACTGTGAATGAACCGGACGTTCTTGCAATGGCTCAGGAGATCTTCCTGTGGCCGTGTTAGCAGCACGTTTCCTTCTCTGTTCTAGCCCTAACTGTTGGTTGCCTGGCAACGTAAGTGGTGTGTTGCTCTGCATAGCGTTGAGCATATTGGTAAGCTGGGAAATAGTAGTCCAAACCTTGTTAAATTCTGCACGGGTGATCGGGCTGTCGTCACCCTGGTTCCTCAACACTTGAGGAGTGTCCGCAAAGTCAGTTGGAGCAAGTCCTTCAGCCATGTCAAGCAAAACCAAAGAAGCAGAATGTGATCAAAACCAAAAAAGAGCACTTCACGACCCAAGGACGAAACGCCAACCAGAGCAGTAAATAAATCCTTTATTGGAAAGCCACCACACTTAAAAACAAGCGCTTTCGCTCGGTGCAATACCGAGCTTTTTCAAGTTCAATGAAAATGCAAAATATTCAAGTGTTATATACCAAACCTGGGTCACATAATATGCATAATTAATTAATTAAGTCATTAATTCATTAAGATGTTAAAGGGATATTCATGAATTAAACACCAAAGCATGAAATTAGAATACTGATTCCCATATAACATAAAGAATAAAATGCAATAAAGGTGAAGCCTGAAAACCACTGAATAAATACATAAATGTGTGTGAATCACAACTTGTAAAACACTTCATCGATTAAAAAACGTAATTCAACCACAATTGAATTTGGTAAAAAGTTCATCAACCAACTTAATCTCATTTTGTTCAAAAACTTAAATATTACATCATTATTATTGTAGTTTAAGTTGTTATTAAAAATAATGAGCGAAAGCGATTGTTTTTAAGTGTGGTGGCTTTCCAATAAAGGATTTATTTACTGCTCTGGTTGGCGTTTCGTCCTTGGGTCGTGAAGACCTCTCCAAACTCGTTTCTTGGTCTACATTTGTCGCTTCATACACTCTCTCTGTTCCATTTTCTCCCTTTCATGGTTCACATTCACATCAATGATTTTTCTGCTTTTGACTCATACTTAGCTGTACTCTGTCTACAAGCCCAATGTTGCTGCTGCACTCAGCAATGGCCTTGTTCCTAACATTTATTTCTTGTGCTATCAATGTTAAGTTAAAAAATTTCTGAATCACAAATCCAGTACTATGGCACAAAGGAATAGAGTACTGAATTTAACCTAGCTCTTAGTTTGTATAGCAACCTAGGTACTGGAAGTGCCATGCAGGAAAGGGTAGGAGCAAGCAGCTTATGCTTCCTTCAGGGAATGGAGATGGTGGTCCTGGTCAGTCTAACCTGCTCCTGTGGGCAGTGCCCATCATGATGGTAGGTCTTGTAGCTGTGTGCGAATGAGAGCGCACACACTTACAGGGGAGCAAAGGATGCCGATATTGTGACATAGAAGCACAATTCAGCCACCAGGGGCTGAGTTACAGCCATAAGCAAAAACACCTTCATTAAAAGCATTGCAGCAAGATAATTCCCACGAGAGGGGAATGAATGATCTGGGCTCATAGAGGGGAGCTGGCATGAAGACAACGTATCTTAAGGTCTTTCCTCACATTGCATGCTTTTAGACTCAGCTTTACTTGCACCTTTCCTCAGGGTATTAGTGAATAATCCGCAATACTTTCACATATGTAATACAACTTACCTTCTCCCAGTGCAAACATGTAAAGTACAAAGTCCCACAGCTAATATGCAAGTACAGATGGCTATATGGTTATCTAACACAAATAGCAGATCTGTATCTACCATATCATTTAATCTGTGAGGGAATCCTCCTAGGAGGGCAGATTGTTGACATTCCCCTTCTACAAGCCCTAAGTCACCCATTTTCTCCGCTTCATCTCCTGTGCTTGGGTACAAACATGCCTCCTTCCATTGCATGCTGTGGCATCATGCACTGTGCTAGGAGAACATGCTTGGCTGTGGCATCATGCAACTAGCTGTTGCACACACCAGTTCACCCAGCTCTGCTGAGTAAGCACAATCTGTAAGAAATGAAAGAGAAATATTACAACATATAAGGGATATATGACTGCCCAACTTACAAGGACCTTCAACATCAAGTGCTGGATGAAGGAAAAAACCCAAGTACAAGGGGGTAGATGGAGGGTAAAAGGCAGCTACATAGGAGGACACTCTCAAAGATAAACTGATACAGTAAATAAATGTGTTACATTTTATACAAGTCTTTCTTAGTAAATACACTGTAGGGAAAAATCACAGACAGTAACAAAATAGCTCCAAGGAGGTTTGAGTTGGAGAATGGTCAGAAGGCAGAAGTTCTGAAAATTGCCAAAGAATTACCAACTCCTGGAATCAAAGTCCAGGCAACAGGATTTAGTGAAGCTAAGAAATGATAGCCAAGTGGCTCCAGCAAAAGCATTCAGAATGACAACATTCCTGATGCAAGCAATGGAAGCAGCTGCACCCATGATGGAGTGCGTTTTACTGCAGCATTTTCCAAAAGAAAGTCTTTATGTTTGTTTCCCCAATACATACAAACCATCAGCCTATCCACAATCAATCATCGCATTCACCCCCCCCCCTCAAGGTGAGTGCCAGTTATGACATATTTATCATGCAAGCAGTTATGAAGGTTTTTCCAGTTAGTAGTTCTAACGGCTGATGTACATGTAAGCAGTTACAATGGCATGATATACCTTCTAGTGATAGTATGTATGTCCATATACACACACACATTTGCATGAAGGCTGCTGTGTGGGTGTGGCTTGACAGAGCAAAGTGCAACTGCCTGACATACATTCTGCATACTATGTACTTTTCTCCACAGTATTTGCTAAAATTGCAGCTGAACCACCTCCGTTTCCCCAGGATAAGTAAGTGCACTTTGGCCACTCTTCCTCCCTTGTTGGTTCTCCAGTTCCCAGGTCACTAGTTTATACTGGGTCATCTGGGTCAGATTCAGGGCTGTATTTCAGTGCACCTTGCAGTTAACAAATGGACAGTTCAAGCTTAATGGCAATCACCATTTTCAGCGCACAATTTTTTTTGATTGTCTTATCTATTTTCTTAAGAACGAATTCCGTAAAATCTGTGCTATAAGAAAAATTCTCAGTACATTCTTTTCACCAGCGCTGATAAACACACATTTTATGTTGCAACATTGTTTCCAAACATGTTCATTTCACCAGCTCAGTAAACGCAGTACACACAGATTTAAGCAACATTTCATGGATTGCATGAATAAACCACTCTGCTAGAAACATTTGTCACCATTTATCATAGTACCTTTGTTTTCCATGCACCTGTATCATTTCCATACACCTCTATCATACATCTTAACTGTACAACCTTATCCAACACTGCTTAATAGTTAGGCAAACCTAGTGAGATAACAGTCCTCTCTCAGTTTAGGATCAGGTAACAAAAAATTCAGTTTGTAGCTTCACAGTACCAAGCAAACAATATATTTTACTTTAACAAATAACATTTCCTTACAGTGCTTTGTATGCCTTTTCATGTGATATGGAAGGCATTCACTCAGAGCAAGTCAATTTTCAGGTAACTAGAAAAGTCAAAGAGCTTCACAATTTATAATAAACTTGTTTTGACCACTGCAATCTATCAATGTGGTCTTTTGTAAGAAATTTACCTCAGATGTCATACTTTAAAATGCATTTAACACTGTCAGCATTGTCAGTAAAACATCAGCAGTCTCTATGAATCACAATCATAGTAACTTCACTTGAACAAATAGCAAACAAAAACATGCTTTGTTTTAGCCAAGAGAAATGGCTTCACTTTTAGCCAATGACAAAACAAGCTTTATATCTGTCATTTTTATGAAAACATCTATCTGCAGACAGACTGACAGGTTCATACTGTACTTTTCAATCTACTTTTCCAGTGCTGTTACTTTGTAGACAATAAAGTGAATCGCCTATGTTTTTTTTAATTCAGTAATTGGCTACTTACAAGCTCTTTCATACAAAAAAGTTTCTTTTACCAGATTTTTCAAGTAGTTAAAATTTTACAATTCGGTAGATGAATCTTAACTCGGCAACCTCTCCCCCCTGGAATGTTCCTCTTCCAATTTCTTTTCCAAAATGAACTTTCCTGAGTTCTACTCAGCCCCAAGACTGACTTTCTCTCTTTGAGGCCCCAGGATTTAGTATAACTGCTCTCTCTATGGAGCCATGTCTTAGTACTCGTTTGTTCTCTTTCTTTCTTTTTATATAACAGAGCTTCTTACTGCCTATTTTATAAGTTTCTAGTGTGGTTCCTTCTATTCTCTTTAAGGAAAGGGATTGTGCCCACCAAGACTTTCTTTAAAACGAATATTTTCAGTTTGGCCATTTAACAACCACAGCATCACTTCATGCAACTGCAAAACTACATTAAATATTTTGATTTTCTATTGTGTTATCAATGTCCCTGTGTCTTCCTTGAAATAAGGCACTTTACCTAGTGTGTCTACTGTCTTAAATAAGTTAAAATAATCTTGCCCCTACATATCATGCTACAACCTTCCATTTTGTGGCCCCCTCACAGACACAAATTTTGCTCAACAGAAAACGAACACAATCAAATTGTGTGGGTTGCCTAACAAAGTAGACCTGGTGCACAAATAATGCTACTGTATGGAATAGTCATGTGTACAAGTGGAGTAGAAAGTAAAAATCGGTAGAAGACACCTTTTCAAAAACTAGCTATGTTTAGTGGTGTATCCCTTGGAAATCTGTCCAGTAGAGGGATTCTGGGTGCACATTTCACTGTTTCAATGACTGAAGGGAAATTCTGATCTATATATCTCACTATTTGTAAAAAAAAAAAAAAAAAAAAAAAAAATATTGAGAGTTGTGTCTTTAAAAGATAAAACTGACAATGCAACACATCTTAGGTAATGCACCACATGCACCAATGACAACTATTCACTGGTGGAACTAATACATTTACTATACTTGTTTTAGAGAACAAAACTAGAGAACAAAACTAGAGATAATCAGTATAAATAGCTAATTCAGGCATTCACACTGTCATCAGCTGCAAAACATCAGCTAAACAGACTGCCAGGAAAGGGCTTTTACACATTCTAATTCTTCTTTTCTTCTTCTTCTCCTTTTGGCTTTTCCTGGTTAGGGGTCACCACAGCGGATCATCTGTCCGCTCATGATTGGCAGTGGAATTTTACGGTGTCGAGTTGCCAGCCCAGCGCCCAACCTTCCACAGAAGGCACACACATGCTCACACTCACACCTAGGGCCAATTTAGAGTGTCCAATCCACCTACTGCATGTCTTTGGGATGTGGGAGGAAACCGGTGCACCCCGAGGAAACCCACGTGACCACAGGGAGGACATGCGACTCCACACAGAAGGCACCCCAGCCGAGAATCGAACCGGAGAACCTCTTGCTTTGAGGTGGCAATGCTAACCGCTGCACCACCGTGGCCGCCCGCTTTTACACATTCTAATCGATAGCACTAAAATAACCACCAGTAACGAAGCTAGCACAGAGTGAAAGGGGCAACTGCCTCAAACACAAAATGTTTGGAGGCACAATCAGCCATCAAGAACCAGTTCTGATCATTTAAAAAAAAACATTATAGCACTTGTCGTCAATCCACAGAGCTGTAGTTCTCCCTGTGTAATCTTAAATGCAGAAAACAGTTTTATACAGTTTAAATGAAAATAAGTTTTATTTATGTATATTTTTTACATTAGAACCTGAGTGCTGTAGTGCTCCATGCTGGGTATAAATTGTAGCAACAGTTTGCTACAGTTTAAAATAAAATAAAATATTTGTTTCTTTCACCCACACTCCCACCCCCACCTCCTGTAGTAAAATGTGAGGAAGGAGGGCTTGAAAAAGGACACAGAAGTGGGATCTGATTATCTCCTGCATTTCAGGTCCCCCAGGTACCCAATCAGAGATTTTATTTTTTTTGTAAACTGCCCCTCAGTTGAAGAGGATGTGGATGGGGATGTGATGCAGAAAGAAGACTTGGTTTGCTGGATGCCTCCTCTATTTCAGGAGCACCAGCAAACACATCACAGTCCTGAACAGCTGGGTTTGGGGGTACTGGGACTGAGTAGTGTATTACTGCTGGGGGTAACGGGGGAACTTTTAACTTTTCTAGCTGCAGAAGGAATTACACAGTGCAGGCATCACTTATTTCAGTTTAATGGCAGAGTTGAGACTGCACATGATAAAACAGTTCTAATTTACATACTTTACCTAAAACGCAGACATGCTGAGGCACTATTTCTTCTGTTCTCTGAAATACAACCAATGTATGCTGTACTGTACTGTACGGATTGCTGACACTACAGTGTAGCATAGGGGGAATGATGTACACATGTGTGTCATCCTTTGAATGAAATGTTAAACTGAGGCCCCATCTGCTTGATTTGGTAACCTCAGGTGGATGTAAATATCCCTCAATTTATTTGTCCAACTATTAAGTAAGGACATGGCATCCAGGTCCAGTGAGATCACAGTGTTAATTTAATCAGCCCTTATTAGACCCACCACTGAGTATAATGCCCCCCTTCAGCATGTACCTGACCAGACATATGCAACAGTGGAACACCCACAAAGGTTCCTTACCAGAATAATCCAGGGTATAAACACACTGTCCTATACAGATCACCTTAAAGCTCTATCTCTACATTCTGTCTCCTACAAGTTACTGAGAGGCGATCTATGCCTGGCATACAAAGCATCCTCGGATCCAGCTCTGATCCAAGGATATAAACTTTGCTTGTGACATAAATAAGACATGTTGGTGAGACAGATATGCGTCTCAGAGGATCCCCATACTCTGGAACAGGCTCCACATCCATCCCTAACCCTTTTTTTAAGAGTAAGCTTCTCCAACGGATGGGAAATAGGGAATTCAGCCCAGGTCTGACCCCCATGTCTCTGATAGACAGAAGTAGACAGTAATGCCTAAAACTAACATACCCTCCCCACAAAACCTCTAAAAACTTCCTAACTAACATAGCTTCTCCTAATAAATGCCCATGATGCATAGGGAGACAAATGGGCTGGATTGCACATACCGGCTTATAAAGGCCCTGGTCATTAACCTAGTACATACCTATGAAAGATTTACATTACTCACTGGCAAAAAGTTGATGCTTATATACACAATAGGAGTCAAATTATACATGGACCAGAAATACGCAGGATTATCAAAAGCACACTACATCATACTGCTTTTTACCCAAATCCATGCTGATCTCCAGTCATTGGGCCCTCACTAGTGTCCCCCTTATGGAGTTTGTACCAGTACACTTCCAGAAAAGATAGATCTTTGCTCTTCTGGGATGTTACAACCTTAGCAACAGACAGGTCTTGGTTGCTACCAGCTGCTCTGGGGAGGAAGGACGGTCTCAAAGATCACCCTACTGTGGGTGGTCAGTATATATAACATTACACAGTCTGACTTCCTCAAAGGACATGCATGGGCATGTGAAGCCTAATATGGATGCATAAACATTCACTGATCCCTTACATGTTCCCCATAACTACAGTAAACCTGCTGCCTGGATATTCCCTTGGAATCCAACAATGAGATTCAGTACTACTGCTTTTTACCAGCACTTTCCCTCCTGGACAAGACAGCTGGTCTTCAGCAACTTAATCACCTGCCATCCAAAAATGAATTTCTGTAGCTCACACTGCTAGTCAAACCTAGGCTTCTAGCAGGTCAGTTTTCCGCATTTATTTTAACATTTTAGTATATTCCATATTTTTTGCATCACAGCAAGGATATAAGGTTTTCATATCAAAATTACATTTATCTCACATTCAAAGAATCAAAAAATATGTGAACACGACACTTCTGGTGATAAACACTGAGACTACATTAACAGTAAAGCAATGTCCCTTACAACACTTAAAGAAATCAGAACAAATATTCCATATCATACCTGGCTTTGAAAGTGGCATAGGAGGTGGAAAGAATTTTCGAGATGCTGGAGAAGGACTGAATACAAAAAACAGAAACATTATCATTAATTAATGTTTCCTAAACATTTCATCTCTTCTGTGCATGCAGGCTTCTACTGTTATCATCTCACTCTACTCCCCCAAACTATCAAGCTGAATTTTACTCAAAATACAGGCACAAGTCCACATATCACAAGACGCTGGGTAGTAAAAAAAGAAACAACTGTTATGTAAGAAAAGATATAACTCAGCAATTTAACAATCCTTAGTTATAACAAATCTGGTATTTCCTATACAAGATCACAGGCGTTAAGCATATGGAAAAAACTAAACTGATGTACCACACTAAGTTCTGAGATCAACACTCAGCAATGCATATGCTTTATGTTTTTTGCTTCCTGTCATAATCTTCCACTTGTAGTAAACTTTTAATTCATTGGGTCTGAAAGACTTCCTGACTAACAGCTAAAATTAAATCACCTTAGAAACTGGGCAATAAGGAAAATACATGTAATTAAAGGACATGATATGTGATTACATGTCCCAGATTAATCGAAGTATTGCTACCAATGCTTTACATAGACACAATCAGGAGAAAGGTTCAACACATGTATTTGAATTTGAAGCTCTGCAAAGGATAAAACAAAATAATAGGGCAGGAGATACAAGGTCTAAAACAAACAAAAATTTGAATATAGACTGATCAATAAACTTAGGACTGATAAAGCACCACGACTGAATAGTATGGTTAGTATAATGCCTGTGTTAAAGAGGTCTGAGGAAGTAAATGTAGCATGTGATTAATCATGTGAGATTATATAACAGTAGTAGCATCCTGTTTAAAGGTAACTATTAGTTACATTTGAGGAAGAGATACTGCAGAAGTTATGAGAATTTTGTGCACTTCTGCACTTTTCTTTTTTAATTCTGGATCCTAATTCCAGTTAGGCTGTGAAAGATTTCAGCATTTAACTTTGAATCAAGGTTGCTGAGGTTATTCCTGCTCAGCTGATCTGCCAAAGGAATGTAGGAAGCCTGAAGATGGAGCCTCTGTTGTGTAGTCAGGTCCAAGGATCTCATGACCATTCCACACAATTGCTAGCAATACCCCCAGTACAGTGATGTTGTCTGCTGTCACCATGAGGACTTCTGGTTTCCAGAGTGATTTGAATATCTGAAGAGCAGAGATCGGGGATAGCTTCTCTTTGATACTGATGCACTTAGATCTGTCATGGTTGTTCCCCCTTCTTTGGGCTTTCAGGGGGCCTGTATGAACTTCCCAAACAAAGTCAGAGGTATCCATTGCCAAGGTTTGGGATCTCTGTGAAGGGATCACAGATGGCATGCCTACATTGTCATCCACCTAATTCACCTACCAACTAAATTCTATCAACGGCAGGACCCCTCTCCAATGATGGAAGGAGTCTGCCATAAGTGACTAAGATATTACTGGGCCTTTCTGATGTGCAACCTTGCCAAAAGTAATGTAAGTATCAAAGCAGACATGGATCCCATAACTTTGAGGATGGATCTTATTATCATATGAAGCTTCTTACAGTGTGAATGAAGAAGTGCAACAGGGACACATCTTCCTATGGGACAGACAGCCTGCCTAACTTCATGTTTAACACTGCCCCCACAACAGCATTCCTGCTAGAGAGGCAAAACAACTGGGTTAATAAATGTTGAGGAAAATGACTAAATTGGTCAGGCAGCAGACAGTTGCTCTAACAGCTGCTGTCAGTTCTTCCTGGTATGTGGCCTGTATAAGGCAGTCATCTAGGTACAAGTAGATGTAAATGCCTTTCAGTCAACATACATAGTACACAAGATATACAACTTTAAACATGCTAATGCCTAGTCACAGCAAGTTACATGTCACATGAAATCCTTTCTAATGGTAGTCTGGTAAGACATCTCCTTGAGACTAGCAATATATCCAGTGGTTGTGCTGTTTATGGAGTATCAAGCATTCTGATAAATATCCATACATTACAGCATACCTCTCAACTGTCCAGATTTTTGCCTCATATTTTTGGTCTGTTCCTCAAATTTTTGGTATTCTGGCAAATGACTGTCAAATCCTTGAGGATGGAAACATCTGATGGGAAGCTTAATGATAATCTCCTCACCATCAGTAGCTTATGCAAAAGAAAAAGAGATATGTGTACAATAAGCCAAGTCTTCCTTACCAAAATGCATTTCCAAGAAGACTGAGGAAGAAGACCACCTCTTTGTCTTTAGAAGGCTGAGCCACCTGATAGGACCTTCTGTGTGACACAGCCATATATACCTTGGCAAACACATCTTTTAATCAAAAGCCGCCACAGGCAATTTATAAGACGGACACATATTCAGCTCACGGGTGTTACTCCTAGCAAAAACAGAAACTTGCAACAACATTGTAGGGCTAGCTTATTGCAAACAAATTTCTGATGCTGCAGCCAAATTTTCTGAAG
Organism: Protopterus annectens; assembly: GCF_019279795.1. Classification (NCBI taxonomy): domain Eukaryota; kingdom Metazoa; phylum Chordata; order Ceratodontiformes; family Protopteridae; genus Protopterus; species Protopterus annectens. Next base: position 1,701,477,691 of record NC_056729.1, on the reverse strand, counting down.
GAAAGGTGTTTATCAAAGGCACAAGGAAACCAGTATCTAGCCTGGGTATTTCACTACCTTCAGCACGGACATGGAACATTGTATGGAAGGAAATCACTGTCTGCTTTCTAAAGCATCCAAGCAAGGATAGGTATATACAAGGCAAGCAGTGGGAGTGGATATGGATCATCTTACTGGATCCTACATCATCAAGTTTCAGCAGGACAAGTGGCTTTCCTATGAAAGTACAGTTGTGTAAGTTCTACTTACCTGTAACGGTAGATGTTTGTAGCATGTTACTGGCACATGGGTAGTAGTGAATAATAAGCAGAAGTATACCAGATGAATGAAGGTCGAGTTAGCACAAAATACAATCCAACAGGTAAAAACAAGCTTGACCACCATGGCTGACATGTAAAAAAAAACTTTAATAGAAAATTATTATTGCTTTTTTATTAAAGTTTTATATTTGTCAACCATATTGGTCGAGCTCATTTTTACCCGTTAGACTGATATGGGTAGTAGTACCCTGCTACCCTCCCTGGCAGTCTATCAATGCTCAGAACTCTGCCCCCTGCCTGTCTGGGAATGGGAAGGACCAACATGCAATGATTTGCTTAGAGACAGGTTGACCTTTCTTTGCCACACAGAAAGAAATAAAAAGTCTTCTGGCATTGTTCTGTCAAGGTAGTACCTGAGCTGCCGATGCACATCTAAGGTATGATGTATCCTCTCTCCCTTATTCTTAGGTTCTGGAAAGAACACAGGAAGATTAATGGACTGATTGTAAGTGAACCCTAAGATCACTTTCTTAGTGAAAGAAAGAGTAGTATGCAACGCGACCCTATCTTTGTGGAAAACAAGCTAAAGGTATTCTACCATGAGAGTATGCAACTCAGAAACCTGCCTTGTACATCTCAGAGTAATAAGCAAAACAGGTGTCCATGTTAAGAACTTAAAATCAGCATGAGCTGCTGGTTCGAAAGGTGGTAATGTCAATTTTTCCAGAACATAGTTGAAATCCTACGAAAGAGGAATTTCATATGTTACACTCCTTTCATTATCTGTTTTACCAAAAGAGAAGAAGAAAGAGGGGGATTCATGAGCAGATATTCATAGATGGCCACTAAATGCACCTTAATGGACACATACACTAAGCCATCTTGAAGAAGCGCATACAAATATTTCAAAACCGGTGAGATATTAACCTCAACAGACCCCCTATTTTCTATTTAGATACCACTTAGAAAACCTCATGCATTTACAAACATAGGATTTTCTAGCAGTAAGTTTTCTGGCTTCCTTTAACACCAGTTGCACATCCTAATGAAGCAAGTGCCTAAACAGAGTCAAGGCTGAATCATCCAAAAAAAAGGCTGAATCATCCAGGCTGTCAACTGAAACTTCCCCAAATCAGGGTGCACCAGTAGCCCTGGAGACTGTGTGAGCAGATCCAGAGTGTGAAGAAGTATGTGGCAACTGACCTTGGCCAATAGCATTAAAAAGGAGAACCAAGACTGACTGAGCCACTAGGGTGTCACCACAATGATCTTTGGCATTTCTCTCAGAAGCTTGAGCAGTACCTTCTAAATCAGTGAAAATGGTGGAAACAAACACGGAAACATCCCTGCTCAAGGGAACGAGAATTCATCTGTTCTCCTAGCATGGCTGCAAGGATGCCTAGAATACAGTTTCTGTACATGCCTGTTTTGAAAGGAGGCAAACAGATCTACTTGAAGTGTTCCCACATCTGGACAATATACTGGAACACTACTGCCTTGAGCTTGCATTTATGCAGGTCTGCCCAGGATCTGTTTAGTCTCTCTGCCGCAACATTCTGCTACTGGATATATGAAGCCTGAAGAGTTGGAGAATATTGAGAAGCCATCACTGTCAACCAGCACAGAGGGTAAGACTTTATACCCCCTGTTTGTTGAGATACCACATCACTGTAGTGTTCTCCATAAACACCTGAAGAGAACCCAGAGTCCATAAGTGATGAAAAGGCTTAAAGGCGTGAATCACTGACATCTCCTTGACAGTGATGTGCTCCCTCCTCCCACAAAACAGCTTGCACTTGCTTCCCCTATAATACAGCTCCCCATGCAAAGGCAGATGAATCTGTCTGGACAGACTACACAGGTATTGGAGGGGAGAACAGAACCCCTGGATCAACACCAAACTGTTTATTAAACTACTGTAACTCTTGTCTGATGAAAGGAAGCACCAATAACTGGGTTTCCATGGAACGAAGGTGATGGGTCCAACACTTTCAGACACACCACTGAACTTTTCTCATGTGAATTTGAGCAGGTAGTATCTTAAGAATCATGGACACCTTCACTTCAACAATTTTCAGTCATTCTTGGGTTGAGGTGACGTTCCTCTTGGAGAATTCTAGTATACCATTTGGTAACATAGGATCTTGTCTTTGGGCAGAAAGGACATTCTTTTGTTGGTGTTGATTAGAAAACCTAGAAAGAATTTTTGTGAAGGGGTAAGGCATTATTTCAAGAGGTCCAACTTAAACCCTAGAAGAGAGAGCAAGGTTGAAACCTTTTTTTTGTTACTGAGAATCACTTGTCTGTGATAAATAAAGGTTTGTTGCTTTGGAACACTACCTGGGTTCACGACTTTTTGGAAATTACTGTGATTGTGACTGAGCTCATCAACAAAGTACTACTACTTTTTCTGTTTTTTAATTTATTTATTTTTTATTTTCTTTAATGATTGCAAACACCTGGATGCAGACTCTACACAACTCAGCAAGTCATCCAAGTAAGGAAAAATGTGGATGCCCAGTGTCTGACAATGGGCCACTACAGAGGCAAGACGTTTTGTAAACTTTTGAGGAGCAGTAAATAGCCTAAAGGGCAATACAGAAAAAGTACAGTTTTGTACCTACCATAAATGTAGATGTTCGAAGATCCACATTGCTGCAGTCCTTACACTTGGGTAGTCCGCTGTCCTCGGTCGGCCCGAATATCAAAGTATAAGGCTGACGTCGGTCAAGGCGCATTTGACTGACATCAGGACGTCAGGGTACAAATGCGCAGGACCGACGTCATATCCTCAGTCTTTTCTTGCCCCAGATGTCAGAAGACCCTAAAAATAAAGGTCAAAACCAAAAGACAGCAAACAAACAACCAACCATCCTAGCACTAAAAATATGTACAATATATACAATATACACCCTATTGACAACCCAACCCACACAACCGCCTCTAACTACAGAGGGAAGGAGGGAATTGGACTGCAGCAATGTGGATCTTGAACATCTACATTTATGGTAGGTACAAAACTGTACTATGTTCTTCATCTCACATTGCTGCAGTCCTTACACTTGGGTAGAATCCCAAAGCAGAGGTAAGGGAGGATGGCCAAACTATAAGGAAGCAGGAGCTGCCAAAATGCCCTGCAAAACGGCAGTGGCAAAACCAGCCCTGGATTTAGAGTAAAGTGGTAGGTGATAATGCCTAGAGAAAGTATGCACTGAACTCCAAGTAGCTGCCTCCAAAATATCCTTAGTTGCCACCCCCTCAAAAGCTGTCAAGTGGCAGTAGCCCTAGTGGAATGAGGCCTAATCCCAGCTGGAATCTCCTTGCCATGATGGGAATAACAGAAAGCAATGCAAAACCCAATCCACTTAGAAATAGTTTGTTTTGACACAGGCTTGCCCTGAGAACTCAAAGCAAATGAAACAAATAACTGCTGAGACTGCCTGAACCCTTTAGTTCTGTCCAAATAATATCGCAACTGCCTGTGTACATCTAAAGTGTGCAAAATCTTTTCCCTTTATTTTGGGGATTTGCATAAAAGGTAGGCAAATGAATAGTTTGGTTTAAAGCCACACTAGAAACCACTTTAGGCATAAAGGAAGGATTAATGCGTAAAGATACCCTATCCTTATGGAAAATTAAGAAAGGCTCAACCGCCATAAGGGCCTGCAACTCAGAAACCCTTCTTGCAGAGGTAATAGCCAACAAAAAAGCAGTCTTCCATGATAAAAACTTTAATTCAGTAGTAGCTGCAGGCTCAAAAGGTTGTAGAGTGAGTTTCTCCAACACAAAATTGAGATCCCAAGCAGGAGTAGGAGCTCTTGGGGGTCTTATATTCTTTGCCCTCTAAGAAATTGCTTGAACAAAGGATGAGAAAACAATGGTGGGTCACAATCATAGTGAGCGAAATTGCTGCAGCATGAACCTTAATAGAAGAGAAGGACAAACCTTTGTCCAGTAACTCAGTAAGATATTGAAGAGCCACACTTAAATTAGGCTCAGAAACATCAAAATCCTTTGCTGCACTCCAAAATAAAAATCTCTTCCATTTATCTGCGTACACTTTCCTTGTACTAGGCCTTCTAGCTTCCAAAATAACATTCAAAACTTGCTGTGGAAGAGGAGGCCCACTATGGTTCAAAACAGAATATGCCAGGCTGTTAGGTGCAGAGAGTGAAGCTTGACATTGAGCAAATGACTGTCCTCCTGAGACAACAGGTGTGGAATCGAAGGCAAAGGCCATGGAGGCTTCCGTACCAGGCTTCTCAGTAATGGGTACCAATGCTGTCGAGGCCAATCTGGAGCTATCAAAATCATCCTTGGCTTGTCTTGTCTGGCCTTTAGTAGTACCTTTGGGAGGAGAGACAGAGGCGGAAAGGCATACACATGAAGATTGCTCCAATTGAAAGAAAGAGCATCCACTTTCCAAGCTGTGGGATGAAACCTTTTGTGCAAAACTTTGGCAGCTGGTGGTTTAGTGGAGAAGCGAACAGATCTATGTCTGGAGTTCCCCATGACACTGTCAATTTCTGAAATACATGAGGATCCAATTTCCACTCGTGGGGATCCATAATTTGTCTGCTCAACACATCTGCTAAGGAGTTCTGTGCTGGCGGCAGAAACCTTGCCTGAAGATTTAGCTGTAAACTGAGAGCAGTCTCCCACAAAATCATTGCTTGCCTGCATAGAGGATAAGAATGTGTTCCGCCTTGCTTGTTGATGTACCACATGACAGTTGTGTTGTCTGTTAGAATCAACACCTGCCCTGGAAGAAGTAAATCCTTGAAAGCTATTAATGCAAACTGGACTGCTAACATCTCTTTCAAGTTGATATGTAGATGTTGTAGTCTGGCAGGCCACTTGTCTTGTATCCACTTTCCATTCAGATGAGCTCCCCAAGCTTTGTCTGAGGCATCTGTCGTTAGAATCTGACTCGCCTCTGGCCGGGCGACAGAGAGTCCCTTGTTTAGGTGACATTCCTGAGCCCACCACAACAATTCCTTTTGAATGCAAGGTATTATTTGAATGACAGTGTCCAAATCCTGGCAGTGCTGTGTCCATACATTTTTGAGATACCATTGTAGCTTCCTCATATGCAGTTTGGCATTGGGAAGCACCAGAATACAAGATGCCATGAACCCCAAGGCTTGAAGGACTGTCCTTGCAGTCAGCCTGGACTGATGAGACAACTGATGAAAGTAAAGGGAAAGATTCTTTTGTTTGTCCGGGGTCAAAAAGGCCATCTGGGATGCTGTATTCAGTCTCACACCCAGAAAGCACATGTCCTGAGAGGGCACTAGAATGGACTTTATTTCGTTCACAGAATACCCCAGGCATCTTAGCACTGCTATCACATAATCCAAATGATGAAGAAGCTCGTCCCTTCCTTGAGCCAGAATCAGGCAATCGTCCAAATAAGGATAGATCTGTATTCCTTTTAACCTGAGGAAAGCTATCACTGGAGCCAGAACTTTCGTGAACACTCTGGGCAGTAGATAAGCCAAAGGGCAATGCAGAGAACTGATAATGAGAAGTCCCAGCTCGAAGCGCAGATACTTCCTGCAACTCAGTCTGATAGGAACATGAAGATAAGCCTCCTTGAGATCCAAAGTTACCATCCAATGATCTTTGCCCAGCAGAGGTAAAAGCTGCTGTAACGTCAACATTTTGAACTTGGGAATGTCCAGATAAGTGTTGAGGATAGATAAGTCCAAAATTGGTCTCCACGTGTTCCCTTTCTTTGGTACTAGGAACAGGCGAGAATAAAATCCTAGGCCCACTTCTGGCATAGGGACCGGCTGAATGGCCCCTATTTGGAGTAACAGAGAAATTTGCTTGTGAGCCTCTATTCTTTGTTGAGGAGGAACGTCTGGCATGCCTTTGAAAGGAGGCAAGGTATGGAAATAAAACCTGTAACCGTGGTGTATGATATCCAATACCCATCTGTCTTGGGTAATTAAACTCCAATTTTCTTTGAAAAGCGCCAACCTTCCTCCCAAAGGTGCTGCCAGACGAGAAGGCTCTGGCAGCTGAAAAGGTAGGTCATTGGGTCTGTTTACGAAAGGACTGACCCTTGCCCTCACCCGAAGACTGTGCAGGAGAACTCCCCGTCCTAGGCCTGAAAGAGCCCTGAGCTCTGCCCCTACCACGTCTAGATCTACCCCATGACTGGGAATCATAAGAAGGATACGTCCACCCCTTAGTAGGCCAATTTCTACTAAACTTTGGAGGCTGAACCTGCAAAAAATCTTTAACAGTCTGCATAGACTTAGCCTTGTCCTCCATTTTCTTTAAAACTGCCTCAACAGGAGAACCAAACAACACATCAGATTGTAAAGGAGCATCTAAAATCCTTGTTTTAACATGGTCAGATAAATTCTGATCCCTCAGCCAGGCGTGCCTGCGAAGAACTGACCCAGTGGCAGCCACCCTAGACGAGGCCTGTACAGCATCAAAACCACATTGCAAAGAATGCTTACCCACCTGTTCAGAAACATGAACTAAATCTTGTAACTCTTTACAATCAATACCTTCCGCCAGAGCATCAACCTTAGACTTCAATTGTGAAAGGAGATAGTTTTGGTATTTCAACATGTGAAACTGGCAATTCAAAGCCCTCATAGCTAGAGTGGAAGAAGTATAAACTTTCTTTCCCCATCTATCCAAAGCCCTGGCCTCTTTATCTGTAGGAACCGGATTCTTGACAACAGAAGCCTTAACACCTTTAGGCCCCTGACTAACAGTTTCTGGGTCTGCCCTAGGACTCTTAAAAGATACTTATGAGCTTCAGGCACCCTGTAATACCTATCCGGTTTAACAGGAGCAGGAGGCAAAGAATCAGGATTAAGAGAAGCCTCTGTAAAACATCCTCCACCACATCCAAAACAGGAGGTATAGCCAAAGGCCTATGCTGGGGTAAAACAAAAATTCCCTAAGCCTTTTCCTGGAATCAGAGAAGTCCTGACCTTCCCACTTGAAATGCTCCCTCATGGAATGAAGAGTTTCTGAAAAGAAAAATCCTCAGGAGGAGAAGCAGAAGGAGTAGAATCATCCACATCAGAATCAGAATAAGGAGAATACTCCTGCAAGTCTTCAGTCAAGACTCTGAAACATCCGAAGCCTGCTCAAAACTCCTAGCTCAGGCTCCACCCTAGGTCTCTTATCAGGAGGGGCAAAGAACCCCTAATCAAAGTAATCAAATCTTCTGCCATTTTAAGCATATGCTTCTTGGGCACAGTTCCTGAAGAACTAGGGGTGACACCAACTGAAGCTAAACCTGGCCTGCCTCTGGGAGAAGCCTTGGAAACAGAAGGAGAGGGCCTAACCACCCTAGGAAGGGAGGGAGTATAGTAACCTGAGAAGCCCCTTCAGCCTGACCTGCCTCCTGAGAGGCCACATCCTGCAATAACAAAGTCTCTCCCTGGGATCCCAAAGAAACCTCGGTGGAACCACCGGCTCCACCGACACCTCTAAAGAACCGGCGTCCGCACGGACGGTTCTTCTAGCCTAGGCTTAACTGCTTTGTCCTTGCGCTTCTTGAAGAAGCGGGCGTCGGCGCATCCGGCGGGATTTCATAATTGCACCGCTTCCCGAAGACTAACCTGGCACAATCTAACCTTCTCTTTATAGTGCGCTTATTGAATCTAGCACAAGAGCGACACCCAACAACGTCGTGCTCAGGCCCTAAACAAGGAATACACAAAGTATGATAGTCTCTATGCGGTATCTGTTTCCCACAAGAAATACAATTATTCACTTTTTCTGACATCCGGTAAACCACTGAGGCAAGAAAAAACTAAAATATTCCCAACGGGTACTTAGCCAACTTTGACTCGGTCTGAAACTCCGAAATCGAAAAATTTCAGAACGCCAACCGGCACTTGCAATGCTGCTTCTGCATCGGACCATGCGGCAAAAAAGACTGAGGATATGACGTCGGTCATGCGCATTTGTACCCTGACGTCCTGATGTCAGTCAAATGCGCCTTGACCGACGTCAGCCGTATACTTTGATATTCGGGCCGACCGAGGACAGCGGACTACCCAAGTGTAAGGACTGCAGCAATGTGAGATGAAGAACATCTGAAAGTGAGAGCCACTGTCAACAAATCTGAGATACCTCTGAAAGCAATGAATAATAGGGATATGAAGATCAGCATCCTTTAAGTCAAGGGTCACCATTAAGCAGTGTGAGCATCTTGAACTTGGAAATCTGGATGAAAGTATTCAGAAAGGAAAAGTCCTTCCTGGTTCTCCATGTAAGTTTTTATTTTGGAACCAGGAAAATTTGAGAATAAAAGTCCCTCATTCCCTTGGAAAGAGGCACCTGTTCTATAATCAGAGTCCAGCATATGCTGGAAAGTAGGAAACAGTAACAAAGGCTTGTCTGTTGAATGGGGGGGGAGCCCCCATGAACACAGAAGTTTTTTTTTCCACTCCGCCATCAGTAACCCTTACTCACAATGTTGAGAACCCATTTATCGGACATCACTAATGGTCACTACGCCTTATTGTCAAATTTACAGATGCAGTACCCAGTGGGGGCTTGGAAAAATCAGGTGTCACATCTCAGCATAGTCATAAGTTGGAAGGAGGGTTATCTTTTTTGGGAAAGGGACCCCCCTTATTAGGCTTCCAGAGCTCTTGTCCTACCTCTTATGTTTATCGTTTTGGTTTGTGTTAGGCTGGAGCTTCTGTTTAAGGAGCTGCCTAAAATTATCTTGCTTAAAGGAGGAGAACTTAGGAATATGAAACATTTTGACACACCCTGCAGCAATTCACCTCTGCCACCCCACTGTTTAAAGATCTGATTAGCTGCTGTACCAGACTAAATAGGAGCACTGAAAATCTCATTATTCATCTCACTATTGAAATTGTGGCTGTGCCACCAGAGACAAATCTGCATTTCTAGAAATACTGCCTCCAAGGCACTCTTTAATCCATTTTTCATAAAAAAATAAAATACATCAAAAATGGCTAATTTAATCCTCAACTGACTAAAACCAGCCTAAATTAACCATAGAGTAAGAAATAAATGCAAACGCTCTCTCCCTCCTTACACCTTCCTAGCCTACTTCTCCTTCAAAAGCCCCTCTCTATAGTATTCCCACATTTTCCTTCCTACCCTTGAACACTCTCTATATCTGCAGATCTTGTCTCAGATTCATTTCACTTGCTCTTACCTTCTGCTTACTCCTTTTGCTATAGTCTAACAGCTATACAGTCGGCCTTTGTTGTACGATACCTCTCATCTGTCTCACTCTCCTATTCTTAAGTTCACTACCCCACATACCTTATTCCCTTTCCCCTAATATATGTATTCTATTATGTTGTCTTGTATGTGCCATAATGCACTACTTTTTTTTTTATTTCCTTCCCTGTACTCACATTATGTAAAACTTGCTATATGAACATGTAACGTTTGTATCATGATATTGCAACGTTCATTTCATACTTCTCCTGCTTAAGTAACACGCCTTTCTCACGTATCTAGTCCACCTTGTCCACAGTTATGTAATATCTGCTATTGTAAGTATGTATCTGTTCTATGTAATACTTTAATTTAATATAAATTATTTTATTAGTATTATATTGTAATATTTGATACCCGTGGAGCTTTTCTCCCCAAGCCTCTGCTGAAAATGGTCACTTTATGGCCCTGCCTGACCATCACATTAAACAAACGCCATCTAAATAAACAAACAGATTTAAGAAAAATACTGTACGAAACAAAAAGGTGCCAGAATTGCGATTTAAAAGTCATCAAATTACACAATTCACTTACATACTTGAAGAAATGAAAGGCTGGTAAAACTAGCAAATTTTCCTGTCAAAACATTCAAAATCCTTAAATCAATGGAAATAACAGCTGCCATTTACTCCCAATTATGGCAACATGAGGCAATGACAGTACTGCACTAAAGCAGCCCCAGTGTAAAAAGTTCTTCAAATATTTATTTATTTACTGACATTTGATAACCAGGAAAGTCTGACTGGGTAGGAGCCCATTTTCAGTGGAGGACTTGTGAGAAAAGCTCCGAAGTATTACAAAATACTTTCAATAAAAAAACTATTTTACAGTTTTAAAAATAATACAAAAACAAATAGTTTAAATAATTATACCAAATAAGACATAACATGAAAATATCAGTTAAGAGCAGATACAAGTGAAGGAAAGCTAATAGAATGGGAAGAGGTCAAGACTTAGGTTAACAGGCTGGTACTACGTTATTGGCCCTAGGGCTTATACAAGCCTAGCCATAACAATTCCCTGGCTATTTCTTCCCATACTATTTACTTCCCTGGACCCCTGTCTAGCAGGGTGACTGACGTGATCTCTGGGGTGAATTTCCTTTCTCCCATCCAATCATCAAGGTTCCTTTTGAAGAGGGCCAAAGAGGCACGCTGCTTGACATGTACGGGCAGTCTATTCCAGAGTCTGGGGAGTCTCTGCGTCAGGAACCTAGCCCTCCAGCATGTTTTGCTTATTGTGATGACAAGGTTTAGATCCCTGGAGCATGTGACTCTGAGGGATTGGGATTTCTTTAAGTGTAGCATGTCCAACAGCTCTGGGTTTGACATGGCCTTGTATGTTAAGCAGAGATTGCCTTGGAGTAGACGATATGCGACATATAGCTGGAGTTTTGTAAGGCGGTTAGCATAGGGCATCTGCTTTAGGCCAGTGATTCTTTTAGTGAGGTATTTCTGCGGCCTTTCCAGTTGTTGCAGATATCTTGAGAGGTACATAATGTGGTTATTGAAGGTGAGACCACTGTCCATCTGTGTCCCTAAGTCTCTTATCAAACTTTTGGTGTTTAGTGTACTGCCACATATGTGGTAATTCACAGGTACATGTTTTTTCCCAAAGGGGATAACTATACATTTCTTGGCATTAAGCTTGAGCCCATGGCTCTGGCACCAAGCATCTGTTTCTGTAAGGCCCTTTTGTAGAGTATCCACGTCATTTGGGGATTCAATAATGGCTCCCAGTTTGCAGTCATCTGTGAACTTTGTTAGCCAGAGTCCCTTAGTGTTGGCCTGTACTTCAGAGAAGTAGATGCCAAACAACAGAGGTCCCAGGACTGAACCCTGAGGTACTCCACTTGTCACTTGTCTGGAGCTGGATTTGGAGTCAGCTACTTTTACAGTGTGGGTTCTGTCAGTAAGCCAGTTGGCAGCCCGAGTCAGACAGGGATTAATGCCCAGCTTAGTAAGTCTATGATTCCAGAGTGGGGGATGGTGTCAAAGGCCTTGGCGAGGTCCAGATAGGCTGTGTGGACTGCCTTACCCTCGTCCACGGCTCTAGAGACTGATTTGAAGAAGTCAATCAGGTTCAGAAGACAAGATCGGCCCTTCACAAACCCAAAATGGGCGGGGTCCAGTGTTTGAAGGTTGCCAATGCTTTGTTTATAAGTTCCAAGATAATACGTTCCATGGCCTTGCAGATCAGGCTCGTCAGACTGATAGGGCGGTAGTTCCCAGGATCCAAGGTGGATCCTCCCTTGTGGAGTGGGATAACTGTAGCTGTGCACCACTTAGTGGGCACGAAGCCTGAGGTGAGGCTATGATTAAACATGTCAGTTAGCTGAAGTGCCAGTTCATTTTGTAGTTCATGTAATACACAGCCCGGGATGTCATCTGGTCCCATGGATGCTGTATTCTTAGCTTTGGAGAATGCATTTTTTACCTGTGTGGCCATTATTACCGGAATTTGGCAATCTTCCGGTATTGAGATGGATCATTTAGGGGGTGAGAGGGGGTGAAGTTGGCACTGAATTGATCTGCCAGGATATTGGTAATATCCTTGGGATCAGTATATTTAATGCCATTCTGTTGTAGCTCAGAGCAGATCTGAGCATTGCCATTTAGATTCTTGACATAGTTATAGAATGCCTTGTGGTTGTCTTTGGAATATTTGACAATTTTATTTTCATAACTAGCTTTGCAGGATTTTATGTGGGATCTCAGCTTCTTACTGAGGATGGTAAGGGAGTTTTTTGCATCCTGGGATTTTCCACTTTTCTGCAACAGTTTCTTCCTTTTGTTGTAAAGTTTGTTTATTGCAGGAGACCACCAGATTGGCCTCCTTTTTTTGGAGGAGAGCATCTTGGTTCTATTTGGGATGGCATGATTCATGCATGAGTGGATGTGCTCGTACAGTGCCTTAGTGTAGGATTCAGCAATCAAACTTTCAGTTCCCGTCTGCATGGGTGTCATGAAGTTTGTCACTTCTGACTTGAGTAGCATGAAGTTGGCTTTGGAGAAGTTTTTTATGGAGGTTTCCTTACTGGGGGGTGGGGGTGGGATGTGGATGTTAAGGGTGATTAGCTTATGGTCAGACCTGACCAATGAGGGGGTGACAATAGGTGTGGAGCATCAATTTCCCATGTTGGTAATGACCAGGTCTAGGATATTGGATTAGTTGATCCAGGGCGTTGGAATTTATGAATTCCAAGAACAGTTGGGAAAAGGTGTTGGTACACGAGTAGTTTTCCCAGTTAATGGCAGGGTAGTTGAAATCACCCAGTATTAGGCTGTTTGGTTGTATCTTAATATTTTCCAGTATGTCTAGAAATGTGTAATGAGAATCTTGGGGCATGGTGGGGGGATGTGTAGCAAGCTACAATTTGGATTGCAGTCTTACCTAGTGTTAGTTGCATCTGGGGAATATCAAGCGCACTGTGTTGGGCGATTAGCCTGATGGTGTGAATACCCGTGGTGAATATGGACATTCCTCCACCTTTAGTGTTTCTGTCCTGGTTTGGTGGCCAAAAAGTGTGGTAAGAGTTGTAGCCTGGTATTGCAGGGTTGCTCTCTGGAGCCTTGAACTAGGTCTCAGTTACTGCACAGATATCGATGTTCTCCATTATTAGGAGTGCCTGGAGGGAGTGCATTTTGAGGTTTAGACTTCTAGCATTGAGTAGCATTACCTTCAGAATTTGCATGTCTGTACCTGTTACAGTGGTGGTTTTGTCCTTTGAACTTTGCCTAAAAAAGGCACTATAGGGGTAGCAAGAGCCTTAGCCAGTAACCTGAATCCCAGGGGCGACAGGTGCAGACCATCTCTGGCAAAGCATCGTGGTCTATCGATCATGTCGTCCCAGGCATACAGATACTGGATCTCCTTTGAATGACACCAGAAGGTTAGCCAATTGTTGAAGTCAATCATTTTGTCCTTATATTGTGCTATCATTCTGTGCAAAGGCAGGATGCTACTCAGGGCTAGGGTCATACTTGTCTGGGCCACATGATCCGAGAGCTTATCCATGTCTCTTTTCATGTAGTCCAGGGAGGTACGTCTCAAGTCATTCACTCCAACATGGACAATGACAGAGTCACATTTGTACTTGTTGTAGAGTGACTTGAGTGCATGCGTTATGTGGCAGATCCTGGCACCCGACAGGCAGCTGACTGTAATTTTCTCCTTGTTCAGCCTGGTGAGTGGGACATCAGTGTGCCTGACTATAGAGTCACCTATGACTAAAGTGTTAGGTACATGGTCTTGCCTTAGGGGCTGTTGCTGGGTGGCACACTGGTGTTGTGAGCTATGTGACACTTTGGTTGTGATTGGTGTTTGTTTGCATTTCAGCTTTGGAGGTCCGTGTTGCTTGGGCAGGTTACAGTTAAGGGCCTCCGCATATGTGGATTTAATGTTGCTGTGTGTGGGTGTTGGTGGTGTGGGTTTAGAAGAGCTATGTGTTGCTTGAGGTGTAGAAATTTTTAGGGTTCTGTTTAGTATTCTGAAAGTTATTTACTATATATTTTTTTTGTATTCATTAATTTCCTTTTTCGTATGATTGTGAAGCATTCTGAAGTTTTCAAGATACTGTGGTATTTTATATTTTTCCCATTCTTTCCATGCTTTTTCTCTACCATGCATTTGCATTCTACTCTTTTTGTATAGCCAAACTGCATTATTTGTTTTTAGCTTCTTCACTGTAGGAGGTGCAGGGCTAGTCAGGATATTCAAGAAAGCTGTACTGAATTCATTTACATCATCATCTAAGGGAGATTTTTTATGAATTTCCTGTTATTAGATGATAGGTTAGTTCACAGGTGTGTACTAGGCTAATGGTCCAGGAGCCTTTAGAAGCCTAGCCCATAGGATTACCCTGGCATCGTGCCACCCGACCGTAATTCCCAGTGCCTCTGTCGAGCAGAGCCACTGGAGTGATCCCCAGGGTGAAATTTCTATTTCCCATTCACTCATCAAGATTTCTCTTGAAGAGGACTAGTGAGGTGCTCAGCTTGACATATATGGGAAGTCTATTCCATAGCATGGGCAGTCTCTGTGTTATGAACCTGTCACTCCAGAATGTTCTGTTGATTGTGGTAATGAGGTTGAGGTATCTGGAGCGTGTGGTGCGGAGGGATTGGGATTTCTTTAGATGTAGCATTTCTAATAGAGCTAGGTCAGACATGGCTTTGTAAGTCAAGCAGAGATCGCCTCTAAGTAGGCGATATGAGACAGGGAATAGTTGGAGTTTTTTGAGTCTGTCCATATAGGGACAAGTGTTTAAAGCCTAGGATCCTCTCTGTTAGGTACTTTTGCAGCCCATCCAGTTGCTTTCACCCTGTGGGTTCTATCTGTGAGCCAGTTTGCAACCCACCTAGTGATATGGGGTTGATGCCTAGCTTAGAGAGTTTTTCTATGATTTCTGAGTGGGGAATGGTATCAAAGGGGTGGGGAGGTTGGCACAATGGTTAATGTGTTTACCTTAAAGACACAAAGTGCAGGGTTTGATTCTCGCATGGGATAATTAGCTAGACTTAAAATGGCCCACAAGGGCAGTTAACCTAGTACTAACCAATGAACCTATAATAAGGCCTTGGCCACAAAGGTAGGTTGTATGAACCACCTTGCTTTCATCCAAAGTTCTGGTGACTGACTTAAAGAAGTCGACCATGTTGAGCAGGCATGATCTACCCTTCACAAAATCAAACTGTGTGGGATCCACATTTTGGAGATTCCCTATATCCTTATTTATTAGGTCCATGATGATGATTTCCATAGCTTTGCATATCAGACTAGTCAGCCTAATGGGGTGATAGTTCCCAGCATCTGTAGTCGCTCCTCCTTTGTGGAGAGGGATGACTATAGCAGTGCACCATTCAGTACGGACAAAGCCTGAGAAGAAGCTGTGACTGAACAGGAAACACAGGTGAGGTGCCAGTTCACTCTGTAGTTCATGTAGAGCACAGCCCGGGATATTGACAGGTCCCACAGAAGCTGTATTCTTGGCCTTGGACAGTGCTGTTTTAACCTGTGCAGCAGTAATACTGGGGGCCTGGCAATCTACTGGCAATGTGATTAGTTCTCGGGGGGGGCACTGAATCTGTTGGCCAATATATTGGCAATATCTGGTGGCTCGGTATAGGAGGTACCATTGTGCAGTAGCTCAGAACAAATCTGGCTATTGCCATGGAGATTCCTTACATAACTATAGAAGGCCTTGTGGTTGTCTTTACTATCTGCTATAATTCTTTTTTCATAGCTAGCTCTGGAGGATTTGATGAGGGATCTCAATTTTTTTCTTGAGGCTGATAAGGGAATTTTCCCAGTCTTGGGACTTCATCTTATTCTGCATCAGTTTCTTCCTTCTACTGTAGAGTTTGTTTATGGCAGGGGACCACCAGATTGGCTTCCTTTTTTTGGAGGAGAGCGTCTTGGGTCTACTGGATATGGCAAGATCTGGATATGGCAAGATCCATGCATTTGTGTATGTGTTTGTACAGTGCATTGGTGTAGGATTCGGCTGTTATGCAACTATTCTCCATTTGCATGGGTGCCGTGAAGATAGCCACCTCTGTTTTTTGGAGAAGTTTTTCATAGTGGTTTTCTTTGCGGGGGGGGGGGGTGGGTGGATACCCAAGGTGATTAGTTTGTGGTTGGATCTAACCAGGGAGGAGTCGACTATTGGTGTAGAGCAGCGTTTCCCCATGTTGGTAATGACCAGGTCAAGGATATTGCTACCTCTAGTGGGGGTAAGAACAAGCTGGTCCAGGGCATTGGAATTAATGAATTCCAGGAAACGTTGGGTAGGTGTATTGACACATGAGTAGTTTTCCCAGTTTATGGAGGGATAGTTGAAGTCGCCCAGTATGAGGGTATTAGGTTGGACCCTAATATTCTCCAGGGTGCTCAGGAACGTGGAGTGAGTCTTGGGACATGGTTGGGAACCTATAACAGGCTACGACCTGAATCGCTGTCTTACCCAATGTTAGTTGTACCTGAAGTATTTCAGATGAGTTATGTTGGGCTACCAGTATGGAGGTGTGCACATCCTTTATGAATATGGAAACAC
This sequence comes from Protopterus annectens, assembly GCF_019279795.1. NCBI lineage: Eukaryota > Metazoa > Chordata > Ceratodontiformes > Protopteridae > Protopterus > Protopterus annectens. The sequence continues at coordinate 1,701,461,131 of NC_056729.1, read as the reverse complement.
CACTGCCTTTGAAGCTTCAGTCCAAGTTCTGGGGCCGAAAGGTGTGGAATAAGTTGTAGCCTGGTAGTGCAGGGGTGATTTCTGTTGCCTTGAACCAGGTTTCTGTTACGGCACAAATGTCGATGTTCTCCATTTTAAGGAGTGCTTCGTGCGAGTGCATTTTGAGATTTAGACTTCTAGCGTTGAGCACCATGATCCTCAGATTGCATTTGTTTGTAGTAGTTACGGTGGTAATTTGGTCTTTGGAACACTGCCTAAAAAAGGCACTATAGGGGTGGTCAGAGCCTTGGCCAGTATCCGGAAGCCCAGGGGTGACAGATGCAGACCATCTCTGGCAAAGCATCGAGGTCTGTCAATCATGTCATCCCAGGCAGTCAGATACTGGATCCCCTTAGAAATGACACCAGAAACATAGCCAATTGTTGAAATAGATCACTTTCTGCTTGTACTGTGGTATCATTCTGGGTGATGGTAGGATGCTGCTCAGGGCTAGGATCATACCCGCCTGGGCTACATAATCAGAGAGCTCCTCCATGTCTCTCTTCATGCAGTCCAGGGAGGTACGTCTCAGGTCATTCACGCCCACATGTAGAATGACAGAGTCAGATTTGTACTTGTTGTTGAGGGACCTGAGTACATGCATTATGTGGCAGTGGTAATGAACATTTCTGGGTTAAACTTGGAAAGGTTGCATGTTGTTTTATAAACATGCTGTTAAAGTGGATGTGTGAAATGTCTGGTTGTATAAACTAGCAGCCAGACATTGTACTTTAGGTGGTGTATTTGCTACTAGGATCTAGTCTAATAGGGAATTTGATGTCCTGCTATAATGTATGGGGCTATTAATTAGTTGTGTGAAATTAAATAAGGTCATGCTAGATGTAGGGGTGTTAAAGAGTTTTCATGCTAGATGTAGGGGAGTTAAGAGTTTATGTCCAGCCAACTGACATTCACATCTCCTAATGGTATTATTTCTTGTGGAATTGTTATGGATATCAAATGTAGGATATCTTCCACTGCAGCTTTATTGTCACCAGGATAATACATATTTGTTTATAATTGCTTAATTTCAGGAAAGTTATAAGAAGCTCTACTGAACTGAATTTTGGTACTGGTTTGTTGAAAGGGGAAATGTGTTAGTTGTTGGGTAATATTATGCAATACCACCACCTTTCCTCATTGTACAATCATTACGGATGATATTGTAGCTGGAATGTGTAATTAAGGACTTCCACACTCATGTCAAACTATAAGAAAGAGTAATCAGTTTATAGCCAATACAAAGCAATTAACATAGAAGTACCAAGCAGAGCAGGTTTCCTTTCATTTCCTGAAGGAAAGAAACTTGTTAGCCAGGAAGACTAAGCATCTGGCATACACACTGTAATCTACTGGTCAAGAGAAAGGAAAGTGGCCAACTTAGTAAGCGATCCAGAGTGCAAGGTCAATTCTGTCAGGGGTGTTAAAACTAATTTTCAACACAGGCAGGCACATATTTGTCTAGATTAATATAATACACAGCAAGACTTTTCAAGTTAAATTTGCTTACATTGTACAAAAACAAAATTCTTAATGAAAATGTTTTGGTGTTGGCCCTTGTGGCAGAGCTTCAACAGTACCTGAGTCGATGTTAATAGGTTCATAGATGTTTATTAGGTTAACGATCACAAGGGCCTTTTTAAGCCTAGCCATGCATCCCAAATCTCTGATAAGTTCTGGTACCCTTGATAAGTGTAAGCAGGGGCTTGGGAGATGAACCATTTACAGGTTGCCAGTGTCCATTAGAGATGTATGTGCCAAACCACAAAATAATTTCCTGTTCCCCATCCAATTGTCCAAGAGGCACTTGAATTCAGTTAGGAAGGAACTCTGCTTCACATGGATGGGGAGCCTGTTCCAGGACAGGGTAGTTTCTGGGATACATACCTGTCTCTCCAACAGGTTTTATTTATATCACAGGCAAGGTTTAAGTCTTTGGAACAGGTAATTTTGGTGCTGTTTGTTTTGTGGCTACGCAGAAGTTCTATCAGAGTGAGGTTTGACATTGACCTACATGTCAGGCACAGATCTCCTCTCAAAAGCCTGTAGGAAAGATAATACAGGGATAGGGCCTTGAGACAGTCTGCACTGGTCATTTTACTTATGCCCTGTATTCTTTTAGTGAGGAGCCTCTACAGAAGTTGCAATTGTGGGATATTCCTGGTTAGGTAAAAACCAAAGGGGGGCATTGTACTCAATGATAAGTCTGATGAATGCCAAATACAGTGGAATAATGACTTCCTTGGACTTAGATGCCATACCTTTGTTTAAAAGTTGTACAATATACCTTTGTTTAAAAGTTTGCACAACACTAATGCTGACAAGTGATGCATACCTCTCAACCTGGAATCATAAAAGATCTGGATAAATGACCATGAAAAATAGGTACAACTGGCCAAAAATCGGTATGGTGATTAACATACAATTTGCATACATAATTATGTAACCCTGCCCAATTCAATGGAATTGTGGGATACCAACTTTTAAACGTAAACCGAACAGACAAAATATTAAACACAAAATAAAGAGAAGAATAATGTTTTACTTGTATTAGTACTTGAACTTGTACAAAACAAATATAATTTTTTTATAAAAATTAAATTAACTGCTTGTCTTCTTCTACACTAAATCTGCAATTTTTACATGGAAAAAAAAAAAAACTTCCAGCCAGCAATGTCAGACCTACAAGGGTCTCATATCTTCAAAGAAATGGAAACAGCTAGCGAACTTCATAGCTAAGACTGAAAGTACTGTCATACTAGACAGTGACGTACAGTACACATCAACTTCTTCTTTCGGCTGCTCCCGTTAGGGGTCGCCACAGCAGATCAATCAACTGTTTCCATTTCTTCCTGTCCTCTGCATCTTGCTTTGTCACACCAACCACCTGCATGTCCTCTCTCACCACATCCATAAACCTTATCTTAGGCCTCCCTCTTTTCCTGTTACCTGGCAGCTTCATCCTTAGCATCTTTTTCCCAATATACTCTGCATCCCTCCTCAGCACATGTCCAAACCAACGTAATCTTGCCTCTCTGGCTTTGTCTCCAAACCTTCCATCCTGGACTGACCCTCTAATATACTTATTCCTAATCCTGCCCATCCTCGTCACACCCAGTGCAAATCTTAACATCTTCAACTCTGCCATGTCAAGCTCTGACTCCTGCCTTTTTGTCAATGCCACTGTCTCCAACCTATATAACATAGCTGGTCTCACTACCCTCATGTAGACCTTCCCTTTCACTCTTACTGGTACTCGTCTGTCACAATCACCCCCGACACTCTTCTACACCCATTCCATCCTGCCTGTACTCTCTTCTTCACCTCTCTTCCACACTCACCATTACTCTGAACTGTTGATCCCAAGCACTTAAACTCATCCACCTTCGCCACCTCTACTCCCTGCATCCTGACCATTCCTCTATCCTCCCTCTCATTCACACACATATATTCTGTCTTAGTCCTGCTGACCTTCATTCCTCTACTCTCTAGAGCATATCTCCACCTCTCCAGGGTCTCCTCCACCTACTGCCTACTCTCACTACAGATCACAGTGTCATCTGCAAACATCATAGTCCACGGGGACTCCTGTCTGATCTTGTCTGTCAACCTGTCCATCACCATTGCAAATAAGAAAGGGCTCAGAGTTGATCCTTGATGTAATCCCACCTCCACCTTAAACGCATCCGTCACTCCCACCGCAGACCTCACCTCTGTCACACTACCTCGTACATATCCTGTACCACTCTTACATACTTCTCTGACACTTGTGACTTCCTCATACAATACCACAACTCCTCTCTAGGCACCCTGTCATATGCTTTCTCTAAATTCACAAAGACACAATGCAACTCCTTCTGACCTTCTCTGTACTTCTCCATCAACACTCTCAGAGCAAACATCGCATCTGTAGTGCTCTTTCCTGTCATGAAACCATACTGCTGATCACTAATCATCACCTCCCTTCTTAACCTAGCTTCCACTACTCTTTCCCATAACTTCATGCTGTGACTGATCAGTTTAATCCCTCTGTAGTTACTACAGCTCTGCACATCACCCTTATTCTCAAAAATCGGTACCAAAACACTTTTTCTCCATTCCTCAGGCATCCTCTCACTTCCCAAGATTTCATTAAACAATCTAGTTAAAAACTCCACTGCCATTTCATCTAAACACCTCCATGCTTCCACAGGTATGTCATCTGGACCAACAGCCTTTCCGTTCTTCATCCTCTTCATAGTTATCCTTACAGTAGACATCAACATGATCAGAAAAAAAGCCCTGTCAGATGCTGCATTAGGTGTCAAAGCTGAAATGGCACTTCTCTGTAGCATTAATGCATGAAATGTAAATTTACATTCCTCCGTAAGACAAAGTAGAGTGTTCCAGTACATAGGGAGAATCAAACCTATTTACTTACTATACATCCTATGACTAGAAATCAAATTAAAACTTCTGATAATAAGCATGCAGCAGACATAAAACATTCAAAAGCAAGCAGTCACTTTGTATTAGTGGATACAGACTTGCAAGAACAAAACAAGAAAAAAAAAATTCTGAAGTGAATGAAAAGGGCATCTTTGATAACTGCAGATAACTTGAGCAGAGGCCCTTGAGCAGGACAAGAATAATCATACACATGATACTGACAACAAAAGGCAGAGTTTACTAAGTACATTTGTTTTTGAGCAAACAAAATGCACAAATAAAATCCAGGAAGAGTCAGTTGCACAACTTCAACTTGATAAGGAAAACAGAGGCTTTGTTTGCTTATTAATGTCATTCTGAGGTCTACAACAGTGTTCATACTGAATTTTTTTGATTAGCAAAAAAAAAACTTTACATATATCCATTTGAATTAGATTTAATACTTATGTTAATTCTGTTTCCATTATCTGCTGTAAATACATAAACTGATTTAGGGAGGAGTTATTCTTTGCTAACAATTATGAGGTGGGTATCAATAGTAGACATTGGCCTGCCTCTTATCTGTCTCATTTTTAAGGAATGTCTCTGATTTTGCCTCATAATTTTGCTCCGTGTCCCTCATACAAATTTTGATTTTCTAGTAAAGTACCGAGGGTTACAGTCCATCAATCATGCCATATTTTTTGGAGTTTCATACTCTGCCATATTTTTTTGGAGTTTCATACTCTGTATTGTTCAGTATAAGTAATCAGTAATATTTAGAAATTATCACTGACTCTTGTTTGGACATTTGTCCCCCTCCCCCATGATTTTTGGCTTTGTACAGAGTCAAGACTTCCTGAGCAGAGATGTTGTTAACTGTGCCTCAGAGAGTTGAGTGGACTTAGGGAAGAGTCAGGAAACCACTGTGTGTTACTATCTAACTTCTAAAAAAAGATGGGGGGACCAATGCCAGCAGCAAACAAAGGGAGCCTAGTTCTAGTACTGTAGTTGTGAAACATGAGGATCATGACACAGACAGTGCAACTTGTAAATGTACTAACTATTCCAGAGCAGAACACAAGCTCAGAAAGGCAGCAGGAAAATGGAACTTGATTTAGCTGCGTCTGGTGCATCAGGGGAAAAAAATATTTTCCCTGATCCCCAGTAATAACCATCATAACCATCCATCAGGCTACTGGAAAATTGCTGAATTAATCTATATAGTTCTATACGTGGTTGCGTTTTTTTTTTTTATCTTTTACCTGCTGGTGCCAGAGGCACCAGTGGTCAAGCTGCACTGCACTGCACTGCAGAAAGTACTTGCAAGTTGCTGCTTCTTCTTGGGCTTGGGTGTTGGCTTAAGTTAAAAAAAAAAGTTTAAAAAAAAAAAGTTAAACTAAGTCGGACTCAGTCCCAGTCGGTCCTGTATAGCTCCATCCGTCCTCTGCTCGCTGTTTGGCATGATCGCTGCTGCACTGCCTGCTGTGCTGCCCTCCCTCCTCTTCCTGCTATTCTAAGTCTACAACCACATACGAACATACATAGCTAATAAAGAGACAGTCTGAGATCCCTCAGATGAATTTCTGACAAGCTGGCAGTCTGCCTCATGAAGCTGACGTCATTGTGCACTCCCCTGCATGCCATGACATAGGCAAAACCTAAAGAAAAAACTGTCTGTGTTTCCCTAAGTCCCTGACTACTGGGTCAACTCTAAGGGGTGTGTTGTCACTATGATAGTTACCAGGGGTAGATGACCTCCCAAAGGATACTACCATGCATTTCTTGGCATTTAGTTTTAGTCCATGCTTCTGACATCAGTTGTTTGTCTGTGTCAGCCCCTCCTAGAGAACATTTGTGTTAGTGTGGGATTCAATGACAGCTCCTAATTTGCATTCATCTGCAAATTTAGTCAGCCAAAGACCACTGACATTAGCCTTGACTTCAGAGAAGTAAACACCAAAAAAAAGTCCAAGAACCAATCCCTGAGGAACTCCACTTGTGACTGGCCTAATTGTAGAGGTGGACTCCCCAATTCTAACTTCCTGCGTCCTGTCCGAGAGCCAGCTGGCTATCCACTGGGTAACATATGGGTTTGTACATAACCTCATCGGTTTGTCAACAATGACCGAGTGGGGTATTGTGTCAAATGCCTTGCCCAGGTCAAGGCAAGCAGTGTGAACCATTTTTCCCCTCATCCACTGCTTTGGGGACTTTCTGAAATAAGTCCATCAGGTTGGGTTCCTATTGGAACATCGAATTTTCAATTGTTCGAATCAGTAAAGGTCAACCTTTAATGATCGAACAATTGAAAATTTGAAATGTTCAAAATGAACATAAAAATAAAAAGAAGTAGTAGTAAAGGGTGCACCCCCCACATCCCCCACTACTTAAATATACCAACTCCAAGATCGCACTACAATGTAGGAAAGGGAAATCTTCCCTTTACGCACCATAGTGCATTAAAGTGCGATCTTGGAGTTGGTATATTAAGTAGCGGCGGGTGTGTGTGGTGCAGGGGGGCTTGCCCCCCTGCTTTAACCCGTCAGGGTATGTTGTCTTTGATTTTTTTTTTTTTTTGTTTTAATTTCGAAGTTAAGGAATTTCGATCATATGGTATTCAAAGTTCCGTAACTTCGATTTTCTAATAGATAACCCATCAGGTTGAGTAGGCATGACCTGCCCTTCACGAAAGCAAACTGGGTTGGGTTCAGTGTCTGGAGGTTTACTATATCACTATTGATCACTACTGATGTAATGACCCTAGGCTCTGAAAGGAAATAAGAGAAAAACTCTACTACACAAATATTCAATAGAGACCACAAAACACTTAGAAAGGTGTTATATCCCTCAGAAAGTAGTACTCATTTTAAAATACACAGTATAAACTTATACTGTAATAGAGAATAAAATAAAGAAACAAACAAATCAGCATTCTAAACAGTACAACCACTGATTGAAAAAGGCAGAGGGAAAGTTAAAAACCCAAAGGGTTCCTTATCTGAGCTTTGAAGATGAAATAAGCCAGATAGGAGTAATCTTCTCAGAGATCCTTCTCTTCCAATAGCACTAGAGAAAAAAAAAAAAACGAAGAGCTTCTGTCTGTGGCTGTGAAGGACAACCCTGCTTCTGACAACTGATTGGTCCTTCACACTGAAACAGGCTGTGGGAGGAGCTCTGAGCTTTGACAGACTGCCAGATGGATGTAGCCGTTCACTACTACTCATATGTCAGTAAAGCAATGTGATTATCGAATCTCAGGCTCCCTGCTCTCTGGTTCTTTCAACAGTAACTGGTTGCCTCTTCATCTTATAACTATGCTCCTTCAGTGACTTCTTAAATTTTTGGACTGTTCTGCAGGGTTCTCACATGGAGGGGTGGACACCGTTGCAATTAAGGGTACAAGCTTCTCAAGCTCAGGAAGGCCTCTAAGTTTCTGGACTGAACAAACACATTTTTTTTTATTAAAAGTCACACAATGTTTGAAGATCAAAACCTTGTGGTCTTTCACAAAAAATGGCACTGCAAATAGGTTAATAGGTTCATAGATTAGTATTAGGCTAATTGCCCTTGTGAGACATTTTATGTCTAGCCAATTATCCATTGTGAGACTCAAACCCTGCAGTGTGTGTTTGCGGTCTTCAACATGCATATTTATAAGTAAGCTTTGTTAGAGTCATCATGGTCCTCAGACATCCAGTCATTTCAAGATCACAGTCCTTTAGCCAAATTATACAAACTACAGCCATCAAAAAGGTTCCAAAACTGGGTACTTATCATAGAGTGAAAATCAGGTAGGAGGGAACAAAAAGACAGGGTGGGTTTTGCATAATGGTTAAGATCTTTACTTCATAGACACGAAGTACAGGGTTTAATTCTAACCTCAGGTTACTGAATAGGCTTAAAATACATCTTCAGAGCAGTTAGTTGAGTGTTTAGCTATGAACCTATAAAAAGAATGATGACAGATTATATCTTGTGGCTGAAAGTGGTGTGAGCTACTGCCTCCCCCCCTTTCAGTATACATTGTGCCGAAGTCTTGATCTACCGCGGAGTCCAGTTCCACTTTGAGGAGGGCTGTAAAGTTCTGATAATTGGACAAAAAAGGACAACTATCTGCCTGTGGGAAATTCTCGTGGATAGGTAACTACACTACCAACAGGTCACCTGACACCCCACTCTGCTTAGATGCAGAAGACATATATGAAGTACAGTGAAAACTAGGCTGTTATAAAGTTTTGTTGCTTTCTATTTATTTGGTTTTATTTTACATTTCCTGAAAAATGTGTATAATGTTTTCATTCAATAAAGGTTTGGAAAAAATCTGCATAAAATATGGCATTCTTTTACAAAGACTTGAGGAACATATTGCTTTTTCCGAGGCTCCTTCAATTTTTTTTTTCGTAAAGCAAAAACAAAAGTTATGTACCTACCCATAATGATAGATCTGTGTTGTCTTATTTTCGTCTGGTTCAGTGTATGGGTAGTCAGATCCAATTTCGGTGCTTTATACCACAGTATTGGATCTGAGAGTTCTGACTCCTTCCCTACCTACAATTCCCCTCTCCAGCCCGAATTACCTCAGTTTGTGTTTGCAGGCAGATTTCAACTATTCATAAATTATTTAGTAAATAACAGAAAAGGAGAGGAAGGAAATCATTACACAAGCCAAGTAAAGGAAAGCTCAGACAGGGTGTAGGCAAGGACTAGTCAAGCCCTAGAAGGAAATGACAATTTTGGTAGGGGGAAGGAGGGAGGGGAATTTGAACCAGTTGAAAATAAGACAACACAAATCTATCGTTATGATTTAAGTACATAACGTTTGTATCTGATGTCTAGTTTCATCTGATTCAACTTGTGGGAGAGATTTCCAAGCTACCTAACTGGGACCTAAGTCGACTCAAGGAAGGACATTCCTGAGAATGGCAGAGCCAAAAGATGTGCGTGTCCTAGACTGCACATCTAACTTATAATGACATACAAAGGTATGAGTCAAGGACCAAGTCTCTGCAGGACATATATCACTGACAGGCACTGTTTTTGCAAAAGCTGTTGAGGTTCCCATTACTTTGGTAGAATGAGCCTTCGGTATTGAAGGTAAGGATTGACCTTTTGACTTATAAACTAATGAAATACAGTCTGCCAGCCACTTTGAAAGTATTATGTTAGACACATTCTGCACAGGCTTTATCTTGGAAAACAATACAAACAATTAGTCTCATGTTCTGAAACCCTCAGTACTATGTAGACAGAACCTAAGTTCCCTATGACATCTAAGGTATGTAGGGTACATTCTCCTTTCTTAGTAAAGTTTGGAAATAATACTGGCAAATCAATCTGTTGGTTTAAGTTAGATTCCGAAACTACCTTCGGGAACAAGGAGGGGTTTGTTATCAAAAAAGTACAGTTGTGTACCTACCACAAATGTAGATGTTCGAGTGCATTCACTGTTGCAGTCATTACTCTTGGGTTATCCTGCTGGCAGGCGACCCGCAGTCGGTCAGAATTCCAAAGTCTAGGTCCGGCGTCAGTTGCTGTCGCCTCTTCCCTGACATCAGTGCGCCAGGGGTATAAAAGATGCAGCCAAAGCCATTTTCTTCAGTTTTTCTTGCCCCAGATGTCAGGTGCCCCAAATAGGTAGGCTGAAAAAATATATCAATAAGAAATGCATGCACAAAAATAACATTTCCTTCATCTACAAGCAAATGCACCAAAAAGGTTGTATAGGACAGAGAAGTGCAGATAAGTCCCAGCAAAGAGAAGGGGGGGGGTGGGTGGGTAACCTGGACTGCAACAGTGAATACACTCGAACATCTACATTTATGGTAGGTACACAACTGTACTATGTTCGTGTTTCACTGCTGCAGTCATTACTCTTGGGTTGTATCCCAAAGCTGAGGATGGGTGGCTGGGCTAAATAGGATTAGGAGAGGCTATGAGGCCCTGCAGAACTGCAGTGGCGAAGTCTGCTCTGGACTTAGGCAAGTGGTAGTGCTTTGTAAAGGTGTGCACTGAACTCCAAGTTGCAGCCTCTAAGATTTCTTTGGTTGGTACTCCTCTGAGGAAGGCTGCTGAAGTGGCTGCTGCTCTGGTGGAATAAGGCCTAATGCCCTTAGGCACTGATTTGCCAAGTTGAGAATAGCAGAAACAGATGCAATGGCCTATCCATTTGGAAATAGTCTGTTTTGAGATGGCCTTTCCTTGTGATCCTGCAGCATATGACACTAAAAGTTGCTCAGTCTTTCTGAAAGCTTTAGTTCTGTCCAAGTAGAAGCGTAATTGCCTTTGTATGTCCAAAGAATGCAGCATTTTCTCACCTTTATTCTGTGGATTTGGGTAAAAGGTAGGCAAGTGAATGGTTTGATTGAGGGCCACACTGGACACCACCTTAGGCATAAATGTAGGGTTTGTCCTCAGAAAAACCCTGTCTGGATGAAAAATGATGAAAGGTTCCACAGCCATGAGTGCTTGTAACTCCGAGACTCTCCTTGCAGAGGTTATGGCTAGGAGCAGAGCTGTTTTCCAGGACAAGAATTTAATATCCGCTGTTGATGCTGGCTCGAAAGGAGGCAATTTGAGTTTTTCCAAAACATAATTGAGGTCCCAGGCCGGAATTGGTGTTCTCCTTGGAGGCCTAATGTTTTTGGCCCCTCTGAGGTACTGCCTTATTAAAGGATGAGAAAAGATAGGTGGTTCCATATTGTAATGTGCAGAAATGGCAGAGGCATGAATCTTAATTGATGAGAAAGAAAGGCCTTTGTTCAGCATCTCAGTCAGGTATTGTAAAATCTGAGGAATATTTGGTACAGACGTGTCAATGCCTTGTTCCTGGTTCCAAGCACAGAATCTCTTCCATTTTTCTGCACAAGATTTTATGGTACTGGGCCTCCTGGCCTCCAAGATAACATTCATAACAGCTTTTGAAAGAGGAGTTTTCTGAATGGCTACATTATCCGCCATGCTGCCAGATTTAAGGTCCTGAGTTGGCTGTGCAGGACCTGATTGTTTTGTTGGGTCAGCAAGTGAGAAGTTTGAGGCAATATCCATGCTGGGCCTTGAGACAAGCTGTTTAGTATTGGGTACCACTGCTGGCGTGGCCAGTCTGGTGCAATCAGAATCATTTTTGGCTTCTCCTGTCTGACCTTTAGGAGTACTCTGGGAAGGAGAGGTAGTGGGGGAAAAGCATATATTGTTAGATTTTTCCAGCTGAATGATAGGGCGTCCACTTTCCATGCTTGCTTGTGGTAAATCCTTGTGCAAAATCTCTGCAATTGACAGTTGTGAGGGGAGGCAAATAGATACTATGTCTGGGCATCCCCATTTCCTTACTATCATCCTGAAGACTTGTGGATCCAGTTTCCATTCGTGGGGATCCATGAGGATTCTGCTTAGTTCGTCTGCCAGAGTATTTGTTTTTCCTGGCGGGAACTGTGCTTGCAGGTGAACTTGAAAAGTCAATGCTGTGTCCCATAAGGTCATTGCTTGTCTGCAGAGGGGGTAGGAATGAGTACCTCTCTGCTTGTTTATGTACCACATGACCGTAGTGTTGTCTAGTACTGCGGTAGCGTTGTCGCCTCACAGTTAGATGTTGCCCGTTCGATTCTCAATTAGAGTGTCTTCTGTGTGGCGACATGCGTGAATGGGCGTTCCTTCATTGAAGGTTGTGTGTTAGGCCCGGCAAGCCAGCACGTCAAAATCTACTGCCAATCATTAGCGGACCGGAGTTCCGCTGTGGCGACCCCTAACCGGGAAAAGCCGAAAGAAACAAACAATGACCGTAGTGGTGCCTGTCTTTATCAGTAATTGTCCTGGATGAAGCAGGTCCTTGAAAGCTGTCAGGGCATTTTGAACATCTAGCATCTCTTTTTAATTGATGCGAAGATGCATCTGGTTTGCAGGCTATGTGCCCTGAATATATTTTCCTGCCATATGGGCCCCCCAGGCATAATCTGATGCATCCGTTGTCAGTGTCTGTCTGGCTGTGGGTAAACTGAATGGCAGACCCTTGTTGTGGTGACAGGCTTCTGCCCATCATCGAAACTCCTGTTGTAGGCAGGGAATGAGTTCAAACACTTTTCAGATACCATTGTAGTTTCCTCATATGCAGTCTGGCATATGGAATTAGTAGAATGCAGGATGCCATGAAACCCAAGGCCTGCAGGATAAGTGGGTTTTTGTTGCCAATTTCTTGAAGTAAGTAGTCAGATGTTTTTGCTTGTCTGGCATGAGATAAGCCATATGGGTAGTTGTATTTAAGCTTGCACCCAGGAATATTATCACTTGAGAGGGCACTAGTTTTGATTTCTTTTCGTTTACTGCGTACCCTAGGCCAATTAGTAATCTTTTTACAAATGCCAGATGCTTTTGAAGAGTGTCTTTGTTCTCTGCTTGAATTAGGCAGTCGTCCAAGTAGGGATATATTTGAATTCTTTTTTGTCTACTGGTGCCAGGCATTTTGTAAAAACCCTGGGCGCAGTAGATAAGCCAAAGGGCAGTGCACAGAATTGATAATGCATTGCGCCAGCTATGCATCTGAGGTATCTTCTGCAAGATTGTCTGATTGGGACATGCAGGTATGCCTCTTTTAGGTCCAAAGTTACGAGCCAAGCCCTCTTGCCCAGCAGGGGCAGTAGCTGCTGAAGAGTCAACATCTTGAATTTTGGAACTTCCAGAAACGTATTTAGTATAGACAGGTCCAGAATTGGTCTCCAGGGTTTGTCCTTCCTGGGTACTAGGAAAAGTCTGGAGTAAAATCCTTGCCCCTGCTCTTGTTGTGGTACTTGCTGAATGGCCCCCTCATGTCCATGAGGGTTGTAATTTGTTTTTGTGCCTCTGCCCATTGATTGTGTGGCAGGTCTGGCATGCCCTTTTACCTTGGTAGAGTGTGAAAATGGAACCTGTAGCCTTGGGACACTATGTTCAGGACCCATTTGTCTTGGGTAACCATTTGCCAATTTGATGAAAAAATTGCTAGTTTCCCCCCTAAGGGGGCTGTCAAAAGAAAACTACTTGGAACTGGTAGAGGAAAGTCATTGGAACCGTTTCCTGTAAGGCTGAGATTTGTCTTCTCTGCTTTTGGAGGTAGGAGCATCCCATTGTTTAGGCCTGTATGAGCCTTGGGGCTGAGATATGCCTCTGGGACGCCTGTATCTGCCTCTTTGTGGTCTGTCTGAAACTGGAAAGGACCAATTTTTAGAAGGCCAGTTCCTGCTAAACCTGGGTGGCTGTACCTGTAAAAAAATCCTTGACTGTCTGCATGGATTTTGCTTTATCCTCCATTTTTTTCAACACCTCTTCTGCTTTAGTACCAAACAAAGTATCATACTGTAATGGTGCATCTAATAATTTTGCTTTAACATGATCAGGCAGATTTTGTTCCTTTAACCAAGCATGCCTTCTAATAACAGAACCTGTAACAGCGGCCCTGGAAGAGGCCTCCAGTGAATCATAACCAACATTGCAAAGTATGCTTTCCCACTTGTTCAGTTGCATGCAATAAATCCTGCAATTCCTTGTTCTCTGAACATTCAGTATTTGTCAACATTTTCTGTTTAAGTAATGACAATAAATATTGCTGATATTTAAGCATATGAAATTGACAATTCAAAGCCCTTACAGCCAGGGTGGCAGAAGTGTAAACGTTTTTCCCCCATATGTCTAGAGCCCTAGAATCCCTATCAGAGGGGACAGGGTTTTTTGCAGTGGAAGCTTTAACCCCCTTGGGACCCTGAGATATAGTTTCTGGGTCAGCAGCGGGGTTTTTATAAAAGAATTTACGAGAATCTGGGACCCTGTAGTATCTGTCTGGCTTAGCAGGTGCAGGGGATAAAGTGTCAGGGGACAGTCCGGACTCTGTAAATACATCATCTACAATGTCTAGAACAGGTGGAATAGCAAGGGGTCTGTGCTGAGGAAGAAGCAGGAAGTCTCTGAGCCTTTTCTTAGACTCAGAATAGTCTTGGCTCTCCCAGTGGAAATGCTCCCTCATAGTATGCAGTGTTTCCCCAGAAGAATAGTCCTCAGGAGGAGAGGCTGAAGGAATGGATTCTTCAGCATCAGAATCCTCATAGGGAAGCATGGAGTAATCCTGTTCAGAAGAGGAATCAGAGGAAATAGATACCTGATCAGAAGAATCATACTCTGTCTCTTGCCTAGGCCTCTTATCAGGAGGGGGATGGGAGCCCCTGATCAAAGTAATTAGGTCTTCGGCCATTTTGAGCATCTGTTTTTAGGCATGGAAGTCTGAATAGGTGAATGCTGTACTTGTGTCTTTGTCTTTAGAGCTGCTTTACTCTTTGTCTTTGAAGCTGAGGATGGCTTAACATATAGTTGTGTAGGTCTAAAGACACCCTCAGAAGCAGATGCCTGCTCAGCGGCTCCGGACCCATCTGAGGGATTGATTTCCAAGTGTCCAATACCTTGAGTTTCCAGAGGCCCAGTCGGCTCCACGTGGGAGTCAGTAGCGGGCGCCAGGGGCTGGTAAAGCGCCTCACTGAGAACCGGCGAACCGGCGACTGGCCTAGAAGAGGCTTCGTCGTCGGTTGTGGACCTCGGATACCTGTCCTTGTCCTTGCATTTTTTGTAAACTCCGGTTGTCGGCTGTTCCACCGGCATTATATAATTAAATCTTAGGCCAAAGTAATGAAATGCAAAATCGAACCGATGCTTGATAGTGCGTTGGTTGAATCTAACACAAAACCGACAGCTAGCAACGTTGTGATCAGGGCCTAGGCAAGGAATACAGTAAGAGTGAAAATCCTTATGAAGTATTTGCTTCCCACAAGAAATACAATTGTTAACTTTTTCTGACATCGGTCTGGAGCAAGAAAAACGTTTCCCCAATGGGGTACTTAGCTTTAATGAAGACTTCGGTTCTGAAATTCAGATTTGAAAATCTCAGGAGTCGGCTGACCGGCACTTGCGAACTGCTTTTGCTTCAGGCACCGCGCGACAAGAAAGACTGAAGAAAATGGTGTCGGCTGCATTTTTATACCCCTGGCGCACTGACGTCAGGGGAGAGGCGACAGCAACCGACACCGGACCTAGCCTTTGGAATTCTGGCCGACTGCGGGTCGCCTGCCAGCAGGATAACCCAAGAGTAATGACTGCAACAGTGGAACACAATGAACATCACTCTGTTCTTCTGAAAAATAAGAAATGAGGGTTTGCATGAAAGCGCTTGTAATTCCAACAGACATTTTGCACATTAATGGCAACCAAGAATATAGTCTTCCATGAAAGAAACTTTAGGTCTGATGAAGCTGCATGCTCAATGTGTTTCTGGTTTAATGAATGAAGTAAAATTATAACATCCCAAGGAGGGACCAGAACATGAATTGGGAGTCTCAATAAGAATGTTCCTTTAAGGAAGGCCTTGGTCAGTTTAAGAAAAGCAATGGAGCTATAATTATGTCCTGTGTGAAAATGTGAAATGGTGGCTATCTAGACTTTGATTGTAGACTAGCCGGTCTGTAAAAGGGTCTAACCCTTTTGAAGAGGCCTATAAAGAAAAATGTTTTTATTTACTTTGGTAAATCAACTTAGTTGAGTTGCTTTGAGAGAAAGTGATTACATGGACTACCAGGGAAGAAAGCCTACCATCTGTGGTAATCATTAAAATTGGAGAAACCATGGAGTGTGTTTTAAGGCCTGGAGATCTGGCAGAGATAACCCGGACAGATGACTGAGGAGATCCAGAACCCATGGTGGTTGCAGAAGATGAGGCCAAAGAAATGGGAATAATACCTGAGGCCAAAAAGGGGCAATTTGGATTAATTTGGTCTTGGACTCCATGACTTTCTGGATGAACTTGGTGAAAAAAGGAATTGGAGAAAAAGCATAATGGAGGCCTGGGACCAAAAATGGACTAGAACATCTGTCAGTGAATGTCCCTGTGGAATGATGAGGACAAAGTAACCTCTGCATTTGTTGCTGAGGTATGAAGCAAAGAGGACGCAGTAAGGTTGACCCCCAGGGGCTGAAAATCTCCATTGCCACTGTTCTGTTGAGAGACCACTCATGAGGCACTAGACTAGTCCTGCTCAATTTGTCTGCCAGAATATTGGATGTCCCAGGTATGTGCTTTGCTATGAGAAAGCAGTTTCAAGACATCGTCCACTGCCAAACTCTCATGGCTTCCCGGCAAAGAAGGTACAAGCATGTTCCACTTTGTTTGTTGATGTACCAAACCATCAGCAGGTTATCCGAGTGGATGGCAATCACATCCCTGGGTACAAAGTCCTGAAAGGCCTGGAGGACCACCCTTAAATCCAAGCTATCGATGTGAAGTTTGGACACTAGTGATGACCACATTCCTTGAACTATCTTGCCTTCAAAATTTCCCTCCACCCATCCTAGAAGGAAGGTGTCCATAATGACTGTGGATTCGTGAGTAGGTGGATGGAAGGATCTGCCCTGAAGAAAGTGCAGTTATGTAAAATCTTATCATAACAATAGATGTCCTACTCTTCACTTTTGTAGTACTCTTTACAATAGGGATTCCCTGCCTAGGGCAGCCAAACGTCCGGCCAGTATATCAATACCTTTACGTTGTAATGGGTATGCCATAAGTCACACATACAGTCCCTGCATATGGAGTAGGGTATAAAGGTGACATCCGGACATACCATCCACAAAAATGAAAAAGCCCCAGTAGGAACAACGGTCTAAGGATACTAGTAAGTAACAAGTACATCCAGAAGGAAAAAAGATGGAGGAGGAGGGAGGGAGCGAATACTGCAACAGTGAAGAGATTTTACAAAACTGTATTATGTCTTTCCACATCACTACTGAACATTCTTTACAATACGGAAGAGTCCAAAAGCTCAGGAAGAAGACTGGGAGGAGGAGGGGCCCACAGAGCCCTCAAAAAACATGAAGAAATGGCCCTGGCAAAACAGCTCTAGCCCTAGAAATCACATCCAACTTACAGTGCTTGGTAAAAGTACACAGAGAAGACCAGGTAGCTGCCTCAAGAATAGAATTAGTATCCAAACCCTTGAAAAAGTACCAGAAGAGGCTACAGCCTTAGCAGGATGTCTTAACAAAAGAAGGAAGGCTCTTCCCATAAAAGGAATAACAAAAGGAAATGGCTGTAGATATCCAAGAAGAAATGGTTTGCTTAGAAACATTCAAACCTAAAGACTTAGGATGAAAGGAAAGAAAAAGCTGCTCAGATTTACGAATGGCTTTAGTTGTATCCAAATAATATCAGAGGTGTCTATGCAAATCCAAGGTGTGAAGAAAGTACAGTTGTGTACACTTACCATAAATGTAGATGTTTGAGTATATTCACTGTTGCAGTCATTACATTTGGGTTATCTGCCTGCAGGTAGCACTCAGCTGGCCTGAATATCAAAGTCTTGGATTCCTGCGTCGGATCTTATCTCTTCTTCCATGCCGTCAGGCATATAAAACATGCAGCCGAGGCCATTACATCAGTTTTTCTTGCCCAAGATGTCAGGTGCCCCCACAAAGGGAAGCTATTATATGTTATGTTACACCTCCAACAAAAAGCAAATACACCAGAAAGCTTAAAACAAGAAGCAAAGGTAAAGCCAAAAGAAGTCAGGGGGTTGGAGGGAGGGTAACCAGGACTGCAACAGTGAATACACTCGAACATCTATATTTATGGTAAGTGTACACAACTGTACTATGTTCATGTTTCACTGTTGCAGTCATTACATTTGGGTTGATTCCCAAAGCTAAGGAAGGGAGGAGGAAGTTAAGAGAGCATTAGGGCCAGCTATTAAGCCCTGCAAAACTGCAGTTGGCAAAACCAGCTTTGAATTTAGAAAAAAAATAGGCATGTGGTAAATGCTTGGTGAAGGTATGTACAAAGCTCCAGGTAGCAGCTTCTAGGATGTTCCTGGTAGGGACCCCTCTGAGAAAGGCTGTAAAGGGAGATGCAGCCCTGGTGGAATGTGATCTTATCCCCTGTGGGGTAGGTTTTCCTTGGTGCTTATAGCAGAAATTAATGCAATGGGCTATCCATTTAGACATTGTTTGCTTTGAAATGGCCTGTCCCTCTGCCCCTGCAGCAATGCCAACTAGCAGCTGTTCAGATTTTCTGAGAAGATTAGTCCTGTCCAAATAAAATCGAAGTGGTCTGTGCACGTCCAAAGAGTGCAGAATACATTCTCTTTTGTTTTGTGGATTCGGAAAAAAGGTAGGCAAATTAATGGACTGATTTACGGCCACACTAGACACCACTTTGGGCATAAAGGAAGGATTGGTCCTGAGGGAAACCCTGTCTGCATGGAAGATAATGAAGGGCTACACTGCCATGAGGGCCTGTAATTCAGACACTCTTCTTGCTGAAGTGATGACTAGAAGGAAGGCTGTTTTCCAAGAAAGGAATTTCACCTCTGCAGTTGCAGCTGGTTCAAATGGAGGGACAGTGAGCTTTTCCAATACAAAGTTAAGGTCCCAGGCTGGAGAAGGGGCTCGCCGGGGGGGGGGGTCTTGAATTTTTAGCCCCTCTGAGGAATTGCTTTAACAGGGGGTGAGAGAAGAGGGGTGGTTCAGTATTACAATGTGCTGAAATTGCAGAAGTATGAATTTTAATTGACAAGAAGGATAAGCCCTTGTGGAGCATTTCTGTTAAGTACTGAAGAATATGAGGTAAGCTGGGCACCGTAGTGCCCAAACCCTGGGTCTGGCTCCAGGAACAGTATCTTTTCCACTTTTCAGCATAGGATTTTCTAGTACTAGGTCTCCTTGCTTCCAGAATGACATCCAGCACCTGCTTACTGAAGGAAGCTATTGGAGAGCTCAAGGAATTAGCCAGGCTGCAAGGTTCAAGGCTTGAAGCTGAGGGAGCAGAATCTGGCCCGCCTGCTGGGACAGCAGGGAAGGTGTCTGAGGTAGGTGCCATGGATCCAGCAATATCATGCTGCGCAAAAGGGGGTACCACTGCTGGAGTGGCCAGTCTGGTGCAATAAGTATTGTCCTTGGTTTGTCCTGTTCGATCTTTACCAGAACCTTCCAGAGGAGAGGCAGAGGAGGAAAGGCATAAACCGAGAGACTTTCCCAGGTAAAGGACAGGGCATCCACTTTCCAAGCTTGACTGTGGGGCGTCCTTGTGCAGAATTTGCCCAATTGGTAGTTCTTGGGGGAAGCAAACAGGTCTATCTCTGGAGTCCCCCATTTACTCCTCAAGAGGTCAAATATTTTTGGTTCCAGTTTCCATTTGTGTGGGTCCATGAGATTTCTGCTTAGGTCATCTGCCAGTGAATTTAGCTTGCCTGCCAGGAATTGAGCTTGTAGGTGCACTTGGTTTGGTAGCTCAAGGATGTGTTCCACAGAGCCATGGCTAGTCTGCAGAGAGGGTACGAGTGGGTTCCACACTGCTTGTTTATGTGGTGTTGTCTGTCTTTACCAATAATTGTTCTGGAAGGATGTGGTCTTTGAAGGCTGTCAGGGAATTCTGTACAGCTAACATTTCTTTTTGGTTGATATGCAGGTGCATCTGACTTGGGTTCCATTTGCCCCGAATGCACTGCCCTGCCAAGTGAGCCCCCCATGCATAGTCTGATGTGTCTGTTGTTAGGGTTTGGGCAGCAGGGAGTAGAGCGAAATGGAGCCCCTTGTTGTGGTGGCAAGCCTCTGCCCACCAAAGGAACTATGTCTTTATACAAGGAATGATAGGAATCATTGATTCCAGGTCCTGAGAATGTTGACACCATAGGCTTTTTAGATACCATTGGAGTTTCCTCATATGCAGTCTTGCATATGGAATTAGTAGAATGCAAGAGGCCATGAACCCCAGGGCTTGCATTATTTTCCTTGCAGACAGCTGGGGTTTTGTGGCCAATACTTTGAAGTACGTTGGCAAATACACTTGTTTCTCCAGAGTGAGGAATGCCATCTGAGAAGTTGTGTTCAAGCTTGCTCCCAGGAATACAATCTGTTGGCAGGGTACTAGGTGAGATTTCTTTTCGTTGATGGTGTACCCCAGTGAGGTTAGAAGTTCTTTACGAATGCCAGCTGTTGTAACTGCAAGTCCTGGTTTTCTGCCTGAATCAGACAATCGTCCAAGTATGGGTAAATTTGAATATTTCTCTGCCTGCAAAATGCAATGGCTGGAGCTAGACACTTTGTGAATACCCTGGGTACAGCAGATAAGCCAAAGGGAAGTGCAGAGAACTGATAGTGCATGGAGCCTGCCCTGAAGCATAGGTATTTCCTGCAAGATTCCCTTATTGGGATGTGCAGGTAAGCTTCCTTTAAGTCTAGGGTTGCCAGCCAGGCATCCTTGGCCAGCATATGAAGAAGTTGTTGAAGAGTTAGCATTTTGAATTTTGGAACTACCTATAAGGTGTTGAGAATAGAGAGGTCCAGGATAGGACACCGGAGTTGTCTTTTCTGGGTCTTTTCTGGGTACCAGAAAAAGTCTTGAATAAAAACCTTGTCCCCTTTGTTCTGCTGGGACAGGTTGAATAGCCCTGATACTGAGGAGAGAGAACCTGCTGTTGGGCCTCCACCAATTGATATGGGGATAGGTCTGGCCAACCATTTGGGGTTGGTAGTGTGTGGAAGTGGAATCTGTATCCTTGGGAAACTATGTTCAAAACCCATTTGTCCTGGGTAATGAGTTCTTAGTTTTTTGCATGCAAGGCAAGCTTTCCTCCTAAGGGAGCAGGTAGCTGAACAGTCATTATGCCATTTATCCATAGGGTGGGTGGCTTACTACTCCCTGCTTTGGAAGTGGGATCCCCCCACTGCTTAGGTCTGTGTGTAGCCTGAGACTGTAGCCTAGGTGGTCTGCTGCTCCTGGGTTTGGACTGAGAAGGCCTGGAAGGGACTGGAAAGGACCAGTTCTTTGAAGGCCAATGCCTACTGAATCTGGGAGGCTGTACTTGTAAGAAATCTTTAACAGTTTAAATAGATTTAGCTTTTTCCTCCAACCTTTTGAGGACTTCTGCTTTGTTGCCAAAAAGGCGGTCTTGGTTTGAGGGAGCATCCAGTAATTTAGCTTTAACATGATCTGGCAAGTTTTGTTCCTTAAGCCAAGCATGCCTTCAAAGTACAGACCCAGTGACAGCAGCCCTGCAAGATGCTTCTAAAGCGTCAAAACCACATTGCAAAGTATGCTTACCAACTTGTTCTGCAGAATGCATTAAATCTTGCAATTCTTTATGTTCAGCACAGTCAGGAATCAACATCATTTTCTGTTTAAGTAGTCCCATAATATGCTGCTGATACTTTAACATATGAAACTGGCAATTTAATGCCCTAATGGCCAAGGTAGCAGAAGTGTATACCTTCTTACCCCATCTGTCTAAGGCTCTAGAATCTATCAGAAGGGGTAGGATTTTTAACAGCAGTAGCCTTAATGCCTTTTGGTCCTCGGGAAATGGTCTCTGGATCCACAGAAGGATTCTTGAAGAGGAACTTGTGAGAGTCAGGTTTTTTGGGAACTTGAAGTAAAGTGTCTGGGGTAAGGCTAGATTCCAAGAAATCATCATCTACAATGTCCAGAACAGGAGGGATAGCTAAAGGCCTGTGTTGAGGCAGAAGTAAGAATTCCCTAAGTGTCTTTTTGAGCTCAGAGTAATCCTGGCTTTCCCAGTGGAAATGCTCCCTAAGAGTATGCAAGGTTCCAACGAAAGAAGGATCTTCTGAAGGGGAAGCAGAGGGAATGGAATCCTCTGCATCAGAATCCTCATAAGTAGATAAGGGCAAATCCTGGTAATCAGAAGGAGCAGAAAAATCAGATTCCTGATCAGAAGAATCAAAAAGAAACTCAGTTCTAGGTCTCTTAGAGGGGGAAGGCTGGCTTCCCCTAATTAAGGTAATAAGGTCTTCAGCCATTCTAAGCATTTGTTTTTGAGGCATATGGGCCTGAGCCTGCGGTTTGGTCATTGGTTTTCTAGGCGTAGTGTGAGTTTTTGCCCTGTGGGATTTGGAACTTCTGGATGGAAATGGTGGCGTCAGTTTAATATGAATGTCTGTAGGCCTGAATACACACTCAGAAGCCGGTGCCTGCACAGCGGCTCCGGACCCATCCAAGGTAGAGACATCCACAAGTTCCATAGTCGAAGCATCTCACGGCATACCGGACTCCAAATGGGTCTCAGTAGAGGCCTGCGAATCTGAAGTAGCGAGTATCAGGGGCTGCGATAGCACCTCACTGAGTACTGGCGGACAGGCGACTAGCTTAACGGAAGTGTAGTTGGCAGTTTTGGACCTATGCGGTCTGTCTGTCTTTATCATTACGTTTTTTTCGGAAGATCGATAGTCGGATGGTTTAACTAAGCCATTTCGGAGTACTGAGATAGAGTACAAAAGTAACTGGCTGCAAAAATAGCCCGACGATGAATAGTTCGGGGGTTGAACAAGGCACAAAACCAACAGCGAGGGACGTCGTGGTCTGGGCCTAAACAGGGGATGCAGTAAGAATGAAAATCTCTATGAGGTATTTGATTTCCACAAGCAAGACAATTGTTAACTTTTACTGACTGGAGCAAGAAAAAGGATCCCCAACAGGGTACTTATCTTTTTTTTGAAGACTTTGGGTCTGAAACTCTAAAATGAAAGTTTCAGGAGACGGCTGACCGGCACTTGCGAACTGCTTCTGCTTCGGGCACCGCACGGCAAGAAAGACTGATGTAATGGCGTCGGCTGCATGTTTTATACCCCAGACGACCTGATGTCATGGAAGAAGACAGCATCCGATGCAGAAATCCACAGACTCTGATATTCAGGCTGGCTGAGGGCTACCTGCAGGCAGATAACCCAAATGTGATGACTACAACAGTGAAACACGAACAACGTCTGTAAATCCCTGGAGGTAGCAGTTAGAACCCAATCATCTGAGTATGGGAAGACCTGCAGACCCTATAGCTGGGATAAGCTGCTATGACTGCCATAATCTTGGTGAACACCCAGTGGTGCTGTGGCGAGACCATATGGTACTGACCTGAACT
Organism: Protopterus annectens; assembly: GCF_019279795.1. Taxonomy (NCBI): domain Eukaryota; kingdom Metazoa; phylum Chordata; order Ceratodontiformes; family Protopteridae; genus Protopterus; species Protopterus annectens. The sequence goes on along the minus strand of NC_056729.1, from coordinate 1,701,437,756 downwards.
GATAGTGACTGGCTTCCAGATGAAAATGGAGGAATCTCCTGGATTGCATCTAGATGTTGATATGACAGTAGGCATCCTGGAGATCGATAGAGCACATCCAATCAACTTTCCTCAAAAGAGGTAGAATGGACTGTACCATCTGGAATTTTGTTTACATATTGATTTAGGTTGATGAGATTCAATATTGGTCTGAGGTGCTCTGTCATTATTTTGGAACTAAAAAGAACCTGGAATAGACTCCAAATCCCAGTTGGTTGAGGGGAGACTGGTTGGATGATTTTTTTTTTCCGCTAAACTTAGAAACCTCTGTTGCCACAGATTAAAACTGATTGGGTGTAATATTGGGAATTTTCTGTCTTGCTCTTGGTGAGTCTAAAAAGGATATTGTATAACCAAACAGCCTTCCTTTTGTGATTCTGGGATATTGTGTAACCTCTGGTGATGATCCTTAGCACCAAAGCATCAGAAGTTATTGTTTTGCCAGGCTACAGGGTGCAAGGAGTTGCATCCCACGACTACCTCCAGAGTGTAGCATTAGGGCAAATGTTCAGGGATATTGATAAGGTTTCTCTTTGAATGGCCAATATTAACCTTGGTTCTGTGGACTTTCTCCGCCTCAGCCTCTTGTGCGACATCTAGTGGAGTTGCCTCCTCCTCTGCCTCAGGGAGGCCTGCCCCCAGGAGTGTCCTGATGAAAACCTTGGGATTTCTCAAACCAAATTTTCCTTCCACCTGTTTGATTCCTGGAAAAACAGTAGAAAAATGGACCTCTGTGGCAGACAAGGCTTACTGTCCTGTTCACTCCTAGTAAGCATTTCCTTTACTGTGGAGCCATCATGGGGCATTTATGAAGGATATCTTAAAACTTTCATAAAAAAAATCACAAAACCGCATTCACATATAACATTGTTTGGTAATACCTGCGCTTACTGCCTTTGCTGTACCATCTTGCTGCATTAGATACCAGTCTCATGACCACATTCAAGGATGACTGTAGGGTAGACATTTGGGTATCCACTGTTTTCTGGACACCTGTAGGTAAGTGACCCAACAGGGACTTTGAAAGCTCCTTGATCAAGTCCTGTTGGAAACATGTCAAGTGTGCTCGATGGTTCAGTGCTTGGAGTACAAATGTCACTGAAGTGTATGCACATTTCACCAGTCTGTCCAATGCCTCTGACTCCCTATTTGGGGGATGGACAGAGGAAATTTCTTCAGACAGGTCCTTTTTTTGGCTGCTGCTACTACAACCATAGCATCTACTGAAGGATTCTTAGGTTCAATGTTTTCTATCTTTGGGGCAACTAGAATCTTATCTGGCTTTTTCAGGATAGACTCTGCCATATCAGGTTCTTCCAAACCTTCTGGATGACAAAATCAATCAAGATGTGAGGAATTAGGACCACCCAGGAAGTCAAAGAGCCAGAATCAAAAGCTTCAAGAAGCACCGACTCATCAGAAAGATTTTTGGTGGACCATCCCCACTCTGTTTCATCAATTCAAGAAAGTCTCCAAACGAGACGTCTTCGGGAGGGGGGAACCTTTAGAAGCCTTCTTCATCATGTAAGTCGGTGTCCTCAGTAACAGACTCAGGAGAGGGGTCAACATGCTACTGCTTGCAAATCCACTTCCAAATAATTTTCCTCAGCGTTTCTAAGGAAGACACCTCGGAGTCAGATGTGGAGCTCGAATTGTGAGCAATCTCAAAGCTAATTGGATCTTTCCATCCCTGTCTACCAAAATGAGAGGAAGAAGGAACATCCTCCAGAAGAAGTCAATACAGATCTGAATTCTGTGAATGCAGCTGTCTTCTTAGTTCAGCCTAGGCCCTCTACACAGCCTCAAAAGCTTACTCAGCCAATGCAGCTGATGAAGAAGCACCCATTATAGCAGAATCAGTAGCCTTCTCGACTCTAAAGGCAGATGGCTCCAAGGAGAAGCTCAGAACTGAGGTATTTAGGACCGAAGTTCCAAGTGGTAGGGACAGCTTTGAAAACTTCAGCATTGACTCCACTGTTTGGGCCCCAATTCTGATACGCTGGCTCTGGGATTCTACTTGTTCTGAATCCACCAATGACAAGAAAGTCAGGAAAGAAGTCAAAGTCAAACTCTCCAAGGCTATTGGATCCAACTCTGGTATGGAGGGGAGGCGATAGATCCCATTTGTGTCTACTCCAAAAAAAGGGATACTGTGTCAGAACTGGCATGACCAGGGTCTGATCCTGGTCTTCTCCTCGGGGATGGTGCTGGGAGGACTCCCAGCTGAAACAATGCCTTCAAAAACTTCCTCCTCATATGGTCGACATTCAGTTCAGTAAGGCTTCTAGTGGACCAACCAAACTTTGAGATAGAAACTACTGATGGAACATCTTGATGGAAGCTTCTGAAAACTGGGGAGTGAAGATAAGGGCTTATCAGCCCTGGAGAAAAGGAAGTTCTGGGGGACGGAATTCAGATCCTGGATATTGTAAGATCCAACTGCTTCAATATCTTAGATGCCGGACCAAAAACAGCACATGGATCTGGAGACCTTTTCTTAACTAAGTTTTCTTGTCTTTTTTCTCTTATGTTTGTCTCTTTCTGTCTTTCTCTATCTTTTTCCTTTTTCTTTTCAGTGGAGGGAGAGGTAAAGGGAGACTTTGGATCAAAAGACATTTTGGACCCTGTCAAGTGGAAGGAGGCCTTTCAGAATCAGTTTGTTTTTCCTTCCATGGAGAGCACTTATGTTGAAGGCAGCACAAAATTTGCAGGTGTCCTGCATGTGGAAAGTCCCTAGCAGTACACACAAAGAAAATGTGGTTCTTGAGGCAGGATCTTATGCCCACAGGAGGAACACTTTTAAAATCCTGTAGACTTCTCCAACATCAGAAGAAAAAATGTTTTCAGTAGCAAAACTGGTAATATCAATACTAAAAATAGAACAATAAGTATGCTACATACATGTGTGTGTGTGGCTGTATCCAACTCTAAATCTACAGCTAAGAACTAGAAAAATCTGCATTAACACTATAAACTAACCGAAATACCTATGATTAACATAAATTTACATCTTACCTCTAAAAAAGTCTAATTATTGATGTACAAGGAAGTACAAAGTTTTCACTTATTATGAAAAAAGATGGTGCTCTTGGTCAACACTTCTGGTTAGGCAGGCAGCAAACGAGATCTGATGTAATTCAGGCAGGAAAGGGGGATTGTGGGTAAGGGAGAAGTCAGAGCTCTTGGATCCAATACTATAGTATAAGAGACGAAGGTCAGATCTGACTACCCACACAATGAATCAGACGAAGACAGACAACATAGGATTATATGGCTCCTCCTTGGTAGATCTATTTTACTATCAGTATTTGGTTGTGATCAAATAATTTATTCAGTTTCAGTACAAGGATTATAAAAACTGATAGCTACTTAAACACACAGTTTTGAAATTTATGTCTTTCTGCATCGACCATCATTGTTTATTTGCATAATACAAGAAATTAGATTTATGTCCAAGACATAATTACATATATGCTTGTTTTTTGTTTAGTAAAAAAAAGTTTTATTGGAGGACAGAGTGACACTGAAGTAGGTCGGTCAGATAAACCTGTCCAGAACAACGTCAGATATCTATAGAAGTTACCTGTATTAAAAAAAAAAAAAAAAGACCTTTTGTGCATTCCATGAAAAGCAATGGTGAGATTCGGGGTTCTCTACATCGGGTTAGAAGCATAAATGTAAACATCTGAACAAAAGACAATGACTTTTTGGTTAAGCTAGCATGTGATCAGGTACCAGATGTTTTCTAGCAAGGAAAGAAGGCTGGTAACTGAGGTTCTAGCTTACCTAATGAGGTCCAGTCCTTGTGGAAATGTATAATGCTGCTGGTAGTGTCCAAATACTTCAAATACTATTGGCTTGGTTTTAATGTATTCTATGAAGGACTCAGTGACTTCTACAACAATCTAAACAAGCAAGAACAGAAAAGACATAGTTAGCTTAACAGCTCTGAAACTAAGGAAGAAATAAATAAAAACTTAAAAATTGCTTAACAAAATAATCTAACATTGCATCTGATTGTATCTATACAACTTCAGTCAGTATGTATTTTCAAAACTGACTTTTACAAGTATTATCAAACAAAGAATTAAAACACTGTGTTTCAATGAATCAAAACACATGGCAGTTATTTATATGAACGTATGACTGACTTCTGGAAAATACAACATTAAAGGGATACTGCCTCTTCTCAAAGACTGGTTGTACACAGCCAATATTCAAATCAGCAATATACATTTAAAACAAATTTCAGAAAACTTTAAATGGTTTCAGTTACTGAAAACAATGACACTACTTTGAATTTTAAGTTAACTATAAACAAGAACAACATTTTGAGTTAACACTAAAAATAAACTATTATACTTATGTTATCTTGGAGAGGGCATGATTTAATTGTAAAGCACTATGAAGACAAATTTATGAGCTATTCATACACTTTAGACTACATTTGTCATTACAGTTTTAGAAGTGATCATCAAAATTAAAATACTTAAACTACTCCTCTACAAAAGTTTCAAAATATATACAACAAATTTATTTATATATCTGACATTTGATGGCCAGGTTAGTCCTTCTGAGCTTGTGCACTTTTTCAGCAGAGGCCTAGGGAGAAAATCTACACAGCAACAAAAAATATCAAGTAGAACAAAATTTACAATTCAAACATTTACAAGTAGAAAAAAAATCACAGTACAGGTCTTGTAAATGAATAATTATTGAGCTGTGGAGTGGAGTAAAAATGTAATGTATAGAATAAGAAAGCAATTACATATTGTCTAAAACAGTGAACACGTATAAGAATTTATGTTAAGGGGCATAGTATATCACAGGTGTAAGAAATTGAGGACATTAGTAGGAGCCAAGTGGTACATACAGAGGAAATGTAGTTAATGCAGTGGAGTTAGTTTCCAGGTGGTGGGTTTGGGAATGGTGCAGTCAGAAGTGAGACGGGGGGTGGGGGTGGGGCAAATAGAGAAAGAAGATAAGTATAGTGTTATAGGGGGCAGGAGGGGTATGGGGAGTACAAGTGGTAGACAACTGTAAAAAAAGTAGCAGTTAGATTAGACAGCATAATTATGGGAAAGGAAAAGGTAGTAAGGAAATAGAGGGAGAGGGAGAAAGATAAGGGGAGGGGGTAGGTATGATTTTTAAGTGGGGTGATTGAAGTGACATTTTCAGTTTCTTTGGAGGTAATTTCTAATAGCTGTCTTGAATTCATGTGTATCGGTGATATTCCTGAGGGGCATGGGAAGCTTATTCCATGCTAGTGCAGGAAGATAGCTATAAAGATTTTGCCCTTGTGATTTTTTTAAGTTTGTGAATCTGTAGGAGATATTGATCTGTGCTTCTGAGGGAGCATGGTGGGTTGTAATAAGAGACAAGAGAGGATACGCTAGGGCAGAAGGATGGCTTGTATAGGATAGTGTGGATGAAAATAAGTTGACTAAGTAAGGGTATAGTATGGAATTCTAACCAGTTGAATGTTTGGAGAGGAAGACAGTGGTGTAATTTTGGTGGTAAGTTTGCTGCAAATCTAGCTAACTTGTATGTGGATTCAATTTTGGGCAGAAGAGAGGAGTGTAAGTTAGGATTTGAGAGCAATAGAAAAGGTTAGGGAGAATATAAGCCTTGGTAAGACAGATTCTAGAGTTTGGAGTGAGGAACCTTTGATTTCTACAGAGCAGGCCGAGTTTTTGATGGGTTTTCTTTATACAGTGGTGAATATAGAGGTCAAGTTTAAGTTGATCATCGATGGTTACTCCTAGGAGCTTTGTGTGAGGTTCAGGAGAGATGATGGTGTTGTTAAGAGAAGAGATGGTGAAAGATGACTTAAGATGGTTGAGAGATTTAGGTAGGAATAGGAGGAGTTTCGTCTTTTCAGGGTTCAGTATGAGCTGGTTCTTAGTCAGCAATGCACTGAAAGAATATCCCTTTATTTGCACAGCAAGGATTTTGTCCCGAACACAACGGAACTTCATCAGATAAAATAATTGTATGACATCTACATTTTAAAAACATTTCAACCAGTGAAATATGACTATACTTACTTCTAATAGCCAATAAGACCTTTCCTATAATGATAAGCCCAAGCCCATACACATCGAATCATTGTCCAATCACCCTCATAAGTAACTGGCCAATAGGCATTCGCATATAGAAACATAAACCAATCATTTTTATTTCTTAGGACATATTATTCATCAACAATTTTGGCATTAAATAATGTCTTTGAATTACAAAAACATTCAGATACAAAACTGTAGTGTAATTCTGCATAGAAAAACATAATCTAATATAAAACTATAAGTAATACATAAAAGCAATATCACCTCGTTTAATCAAACATTAAATTAGTAGTGTATATGTTTATCATAGTGTTAACATGATCGTAGATATTTTTAGCTTAAAGATTAAGGAAATAATATATAATTATTAAATGTTGTTTATTTTCTATATTTTGTATATATTCCTAAAAGCATAGTTAGCTAATAAGACAACAAACTCATTTCGAAGCAGAAATCGCAACATAAATTTTATTTGCAAACACGATTTAATGAAATCTGCTAGATGGCAAAAAAACAACTAATATAATTATCTTATTGGGTAAACATCCTCCAATTAGAAACATATTTCAATGTTAACAACTAATCTAGATTTAAAATTCACAGCATTTCTGTGAATACGGCTGATCGGTGTTGCACAAGGATGTTAATTCAACAAATTGATCGTATGCATTCATATAAACATGGCTTGTAACTTATCAAAAAATTCTTCAACTCATTCATAACTGGGAATTACTATGATAGTACAACAGCGAAATTAACACCTCTATTAATACAAAAAGTAATAAAAGGGCGTATTCCGCCTCGATTGCCAATCAAAGCACATTATGCAAAAACTACTAGAATGCAGCAAGATGACATTTGCCAGAACATAATATTCCTATTAGTTAAAAACTACAGATATGCAAATGCAGAGCAAAGTTGGCTTAACACACCCTTCCCTACAAGGGGTCTGAAACGTCACACAAACCTATCAGACCAACATTGGCCAAAATCTACCAATCCAACTGGGCCAGATTCAACCAATGTAAGAGCATATTAAACTGGAACAACCAATCACCACATAACTTCATCCCAATGATACTGCTGAACGCAACAATCAAACATCTATTTAGGGTTCATATACAAGAAACAATTACTGAAGACTACTCCGTTAACCAATACATAATATAATTATAAACGTATATAACTTTTAGTTATGTACTTACCATAACTTTAGATGTATGGGATCCATCTCGCCTACATTCTCTACAGATGGGTTCGGAGCCGATCCTCGGCTCTGACTCAGCCGCTATACAATAGAACGCAGTCTCTTATTGGCTGAGTTACCTCATATCCCAGGATGCGCCACTACCACTTCCCCAGATCTTGTTTGTCCGCACTCATGCTGATAGAAACATACTATTGTTATAACATTCTCAGGTCTTTCAAGAGAGGAAAGAAGTTCAATTTCGGATCGTCCAGTCTCTCCTGGTCTACGAGGCAGGGGGAAGGAGGGTGGGTTATTAGGAATGTAGGCGAGATGGATCCCATACATCTAAAGTTATAGTAAGTACATAACTAAAAGATGTAATGTGATCCTATCTCGCCTACATTCTCTACAGATGGGACAGCGTCCCTAGCACCTAATTCCTGGGTGGCTCACTGGAAAACACTCCTGAGAACTGTGGAACCGAAGGAAGCTCGACCCCTGGATGCCACATCTAATTTGTAGTGAGAAACAAAGGTGTGTGAAGATGTCCATGTGGCAGCCGCACAAATGTCACCAATAGAGAGCTTGGAATGAAAAGCTGCCGAAGTGGCCATAGCCCTAGTAGAATGAGCTTTCACTGGAACTATAAGTTCCTTATTTGAGATGAGATAAACATGATTGATACAGTCCCTGATCCACTTGGCAATAGTGACTTTTGTGACGGCTTTGCCTAATCTATTATCCGAAAGGACACAAACAGTTGATCTGATTTTCGTGCTTTGTGTGTCCTATCCAAATAGAAACGTAATTGTCTGTGCACATCCAAGCAGTGAAAAGTATATTCAGCTCTATTCGAATACTTGGGGAAGAAGACCGGTAGCTCTAGTGATTGTTGTAGACAAAAGTTAGAACAAACCTTTGGTATAAAAGATGGGTTTGGTCTAAGAGATATACTCTATCCTTGTGAAATACCAAGTATGGTGGTTTAACACATAGGGCTTGAAGTTCTGAAACTCGTCTGGCTGAAGTAATAGCAACTAGAAGGGCAGTCTTCCAAGAAAGGAATTTTAGATCACAGGTTGCTGCCGGCTCAAAGGGGGATGAGGTTAATGCACCTAATACCACGTTAAGGTCCCACGGAGGTGCAGGTTGAGATATAGGGGGTCGTAGAAGCCAAGCTCCTTTAATAAAGGCTTTGCACAACTTGTTGCTCATTAAAGGAGGTTCCACACTTTCATGAAAATTGGAAATAGCCGCCAATTGTACTTTGATGGTAGACACTGAGCAACCGTGGTTGAATAGGGAAGCTAAAAACTTCAGTACTTCTGATACCGAGGCTGTCATCGGGTCTAATCCTCGGAGTTGGGCCCAAATAGCAAACCTCTTCCATTTATTGCTATATATCTTTTTCGTAGAAGTCTTGTGGGCTGAAGACAAGATGTGCATGACTTCAGGGGCAAAAGAATGGCTCCTAATTATGGTTGGAAAAGGAGTAGCCAGGCTGCCAACTTCAATGAATGGAGGGACTGATGGAGCTGTCCTGACTGATGAGTCAAAAGGTCCGGAACTTGGTCCAGGAACCAAGGACCCTCCAATGCATATCTGTGAAGAAAGGGGAACCAGACTTGTCGAGGCCAGTATGGGGCGATTAATATCATTTTGCTTCTCAAGCGAATCGCCTTCTGAATCACCTTGGGGAGAAGGGGAACTGGTGGAAAGGCATATAGCAGACCGGAGGGCCAAATGTGGACTAGAGCGTCCTTGGGGATCTCCCCCGGAACTGGGGTCAGAGTGAAGAAGTGTTGGCATTTCGCATTGAGGGGACTTGCGAAGAGATCGCAACAAGGAACTCCCCATCTTGTGAAAATCTGCGTTACCACTCTGTTGTTCAAGGACCACTCGTGAGGGGAGAGAATAGTTCTGCTCAGTCTGTCGGCTATCACGTTGGATTTCCCCGGAATGTGCGTTGCCACTAGGAAACGCTTGGTAGCAATCGCCCAATCCCATACTTTCATGGCTTCTCTGCAAAGGGGGTAGGACCTGGTTCCTCCTTGCTTGTTTAAGTACCAGACTACCGACATGTTGTCGGATTGAATGGCAATCGTACCCTGGGGGAGGTGATCGTGCAGTGCTTGCAACGCTAAAAGCACCGCCCTCATCTCCAGGATATTGATATGGAGAAGACTCTCGTCGGAGTGCCACGTGCCTTGGACTGACCTGTCCAGATAATGTCCCCCCCACCCTGTCTGGGAGGCGTCCGTAGTCAACATGGCAGAGGGAGTGGGGGAACGAAGGGTCGCCCTAGATTCAGGTTGGAGGATAGAAGCCACCAACGAAGATCCTGTTTGCACGCGTCTGTGATCAGTATGTGGTGACTGAGGGGAAGGTCTTGATAAGACCACTGGACTGATAGGAGCCACTGAAGTATCCTCATGTGCAACCTTGCCAAGGGGACCAGAAGAATGGTGGCTGCCATGGAGCCCAACAGCTGTAGGACCATTCTTGCTGGAGCACGACGTTTGAGGAGCAGAGCCTGAACCTGAAGCTGGAGCGTCGCTATTCTTTCCGCAGGGAGATAGACTCGCATCTGCCTTGAGTCTATTTCTGCACCAATAAACAGAATACGCTGAGATGGTAGCAATACAGATTTTGACCAATTGAAGGTGATTCCTAAGGAGTTGCCTAGTGTGATAGTGGCTGCTAGGTTTTCCAAGAGTAGATGCCTGGAGGTGGCAGTTAGGAGCCAGTCGTCTAGGTATGGAAACACCTGGAATCCTAGACTTCTCAGGTGAGCAGTCACCACCGCCAAACATTTGGTGAACACCCTGGGGGCTGTGGTGAGACCAAAGGGCAGTGCTTGGAACTGGAAATGACTGTCTCCTAGGCTGAAGCGTAAGTGTCTCCTCGACGCCTGATCTATCAGAATGTGATAGTAGGCATCTTTGAGATCTATGGAGCACATCCAAACACCTTTCTCCAAAAGCGGGAGAATGGATTGCAAAGTGACCATCCGGAATTTGGACTTTTTTACAAATCGGTTTAGTTTGCTGAGATCCAAAATGGGTCTCAAGTCCCCGGTCTTTTTTGGCACCAAAAAGAATCTTGAGTAAGTCCCTGATCCGGCCTGGTCTGCGGGGACAGGTTGGATGACCCCTTTTTGAAGCAGCTTTGATATTTCGTTGGCTGCATGATCCCGTTGACTGGGTGGCGGGTCCCGGGATTCTTTGGACTGGTGCAGGGGGTTGAACAAAGGGGATGGTGTAACCTCCGGCGCTGATTCGAAGCACCCATTGGTCCTGAGTAATATTTTTCCAGGCCTTTAGGTGTTTCGAAAAGCGACCCTCGACTGGCTCCGGAGCTGCACAGTCGGGTACTCCTTCAGGGATGCTGGAAGGAGGAGGAGCCACGAAAGGACTCGCTGTCTCCAGTGTTGCGGGGGCCTCCGCCGCCTCTGGGACGGCGTCTCCCTGAAAAATTTCCCCCTCCTCTGCCTCTAGAAGGGGAATCGCTCTGCTGCGACGAGTAAGGCTTTTGAGACTTACGGAACCATATTTTCCCTCCTCTTCGAGCCTTGGGATAAGGTCTGAAGGGAATGGAAAACTGGGCTCCTACGGCAGTTAAAGTCTTACCCTCCTGTTCGCAGCGAGTCAATGTGTCCTTTACCTTGGGTCCAAACAGTGAGGACCCATCAAAGGCATCGGCAAAGGAAGACTTAAAGGCCTCCATAAAGTGACACAGGCATAGCCAGGCTTGTCTCCGTAGAGCAACACCTGTTCCAGCCGCTCTACGCTCCTTCGCCGCATAAGAAATGAGCCTCATGGACGAGTTAGATAATGAAGACAGGGTAGCCAACTGGGAGTTAACCGTCTGGGTCAACTGCTCAGGTAAGTTACCAGAGAGGGTATCCGAAAGCTCCTTGATCAGATCCCTCTGTAGTCTGGTGAAATGTGTCAGGTAATTCAGAGACCTTAATGTAAAGGCCGCTGAAGAAAGTGCTTGCCGTACCGATCCATGCTCCTAGACTCTTTATTAGGAGGATGGACGGACGTCGAAGCCTCTGCCACATCTTGTTGGGTGACAGATGCCACCACCATAGCATCTACAGCCACGCCTTTCGATAGAAAGTCCTTGTCCGGGGGAGCCGAGAGGAATTTATTGGGGCGAGCTGGCACCGGTTCCACAGAATCCGGGTGTTCCCACGCCCTTCGAGAGATCAAATCCAGAAGCTCATCGAAGGGCAAAGACACCCAGGAGGCGGAGGGCCTTGAGGAAAACCGACTCCTCAGCAGAAGGGGGTTTGGACTGCCAGTCGCCTCGTTGCTTGAGGATCTCCAAGATGTCCGCAAAGGAGACATCTTCCGAGGACGACTTTGGGGACCCCTCCGCATCATCGAGGTCGGTATCCGAGGTGAGAGACTCATCAGGGGAGTCGACGTGTTTCCTCTTACACTGTTTCTTCCTGGGAGGTTCCTCCGAAAGCGTGTCGGAGGGACCTCCAGGAAGAAGGGAACCCCCAATGGGGGTAACCTCAGGCCCAGGGGCTCCGCTGTCGTGAGACAGGGGGATTGCAAAAGCGCCAGTCTCCATGCCCAGGGAAGGTGGTGGTGAAATGGTCGAAGTGGCCACAGAGGATTTGGCCAAGGCACTTCTCATGGCATCGAAGGCTGGACCCCCAGAGTCCTGGGATGGTTCAGCCCCCGAGACCACAACGGCAGTCGGAACCCCTGCAGCTGACGCACCAAGAGGGAGGCTCGGAACCGAAAGGATCGGGCCCGAAGCGTCCCCCCCCGGGGCCGACAGAGGAGGTCCGCGTACCGAACCCCGACCCGAGGGACGGGGTTGAAGTTAGAGTCGGAACCAACCCGATAACCTCCACCGGTTCCACCAACACCGACTCCAACGGCGCCGAGGCTGTTGGAGGAGGAATCGATGTAGCAGGATGGGAGATCGGCTCCAAAGCCAACTGGGCTGGAGCAGAGATCAACTTTGCGAAGACTGGAGACTGGAAAAGCCTTTGAAGCACCCTGTCTAAGTCCGAATCGGACATCCTCGATGACCGAGAAGAGACCGACCGGGTCCGAGTCGACTTCTCCGCCGGCTCCGAAAGACTGGGGGACCGGCTCCGTAATGGTTCTAGAAGTATCGGCGCCGAGGGAGACTCCACTACTACTGCAATTTCCCTCGGAGCCGATGTGGACTTCGGCACCGAAGGGGAAGAGTCTGAGCGGGCAACCCCCATCGGTTCCGAAGGCAGTGGAGCCGATGAAGGTGACATGCCTCTCGATGCCCGAGCTCTCGACTCCGAAACCAGAGGAGTCGAGGCTGGAGACATCGAGGCAGACTGTTCCGCCCTCGGCTCCGAAGTCCGTGGAGCCGACGGAGAAGCCTGCCGAGACTTTTTTGCTACCGGATCCGACGGGCTGGTCGGAGCCGAAGGTTTTTTCTTCTTCCTCGAAGGTGAAGAAGAAGAGGAAGATAGGGCTTCCTCAAAGGAAGGGTTAATAAGCCCTTTTAAGATCAACTTATTTTTCCTCTCTTGGAGGATGCGAGAGGAAAAAGCGTGGCAAATGCTACAGGACTCCTGAAGATGCTTGGGGCCTAAACAATGAACACATAAGGAATGGTCATCTGTTATAGACATTTTATAATTACATTTAACACACTTTTTAAAACCGGATGGTCTATGCTCTTTAGACATGGTTATAAAAACACTAAACACCGACTACAAAAAAAAAACAAGTTAGTACAGACAACCTAGACTCTAACTTAAACGCCTAGGGTAGGGCTAGGCCCCTCTAACTTAAACGGGACCGTTAACTAACAAACAAAACACAATTTACCACAAAAAATATACCAAAACCAATCACACAACAACAATAGCTGTTAAAACAGCTTTTGGGTAAGTTTTTACCAAAATTCAGACAGAAAAAATTTCTGACTAAAGATACTTAGCTCAGCCAAGTCCGAGACCACGTCTATGCTGAAAAGCGGCAAACGAGATCTGGGGAAGTGGTAGTGGTGCATCCTGGGATATGAGGTAACTCAGCCAATAAGAGACTGCGTTCTATTGTATAGCAGCCTCGGCACCGAACCCATCTGTAGAGAATGTAGGCGAGATAGGATCACATTACATCTATAAATCACTAATGCAGTTTCATAACTGAACCAAGCCGAAAACGAACTAATTATATTTTCGTTACTCATACTGGGCCAATAGCGTGCAAAACATCAATTATAGCACCGATCGTATTAGAGGGGTGTGATAGTACCTACATAACCATCCCTCCATACTCACTTAATGAACATTGGCTAATATTTAGCAAATCACAAGGATACGATCATAAAATAACCAATAATCAAATTTCATCAGCTCTGTATAAAAAATATATAAGAACAACTAAACATAATACTTGAAACATAACTCCACAGTCATTCACAGTATTATACGACACATATTAAAAAACAATGGATAAATTTATCTCCAGTCAAAGCCGAAAACAAACTAAATATATGTTAGTAATTCTTACTGGGCCAATGATATACAAAACAACGCTTATAGCACCAATCTGATTAGAGGGTCTTGGTATTACCTACATAACCCTCCCTCAATAAAAGCTAAATGATCATTGGCTACAGTTTGGCCAGGACTAAATGAGGCAGCGTCGATCGCTTGCATACTGAAATTGAAGGTAATCGCTAGACAATAACTATTAGTGTATGAGTTTATTTTTATTCTTATTTTTATATGGGCCATTAGAAAGTGACAATTGTGTTTTAATATAATAAGTTTGAATGTGTGGGGGATTTTATTATGTTACATTGTTTCTACATTATATTAGGAGCCGGAAAATTTATTTTATTGGTTAGTTTTATGAATGTACGTCCGTGATTTGGCCAAACTGTAGCCAGTGATCATTTAGTGATTACTGAGGGAGGGTTACGTAGGTAATACCAAGCCCCTCTAATAGGTTATGTGGTGATTGGTTGTTCCAGTTTAATATGCTTTTACATTGTAGGTACTATCACGCCCTTCTAATCCGATTGGTGCTATAATTGTTGTTTTTCACGTTATTGGCCCAGTATGATGAACAAAAATATAATTAGTCCTTTTTCGGCTTGGTTCAATTATGAAACTGCATTAGTGATTTATAGTTATATAAGTTTATAACTATATTATGTATTAGTTAATGGAATAGTCTTCAGTAATTGTTTCTTGTATATGAACGCTAAATAGATGTTTGATTGTTGCATTCAGCAGTATTATTGGGATGAAGTTATGTGGTGATTGGTTGTTCCAGTTTAATATGCTCTTACATTGGTTGAATCTGGCCCAGTCGGACTGGTAGATTTTGGCCAATGTTGGTCTGATAGGTTTGTGGTGACTTTTCAGACCCCTTGTAGGGAAGGGTGTGTTTAGCCAACTTTGCTCTGCATTTGCATATCTGTAGTTTTTAACTAATAGGAATATTACGTTCTGGCAAATGTCATCTTGCTGCATTCTAGTAGTTTTTGCATAATGTGCTTTGATTACCAATCGAGGCGGAATACGCCCCTTTATTACTTTTTGTATTAATAGAGGCGTTAATTTCGCTACTGTACTATCATAGTAATTCCCAGTTATGAACATGAGTTGAAGAATTTTTTGATAAGTTACAAGTCATGTTTATATGAATGCATACGATCAAACAATTTGTTGTGAGTTATTAACATCCTTGTGCAACACCGATCAACCGTATTCACAGAAACGCTGTGAATTTTAAATCTTGATTGGTTGTTAACGTTGAAACATGTTTCTCATTGGAGGATGTTTACCCAATAAGATAATTAAATTTGGGGTTTTTGCCATCTAGTAGATTTCGTTAAATCGTGTTCGCAAATAAAATGTATGTTGCGATTTCTGCTTCGAAATGAGTTGGTTGTCCTATTAGCTAACTATGCTTTTAGGAATATATACAAAATATAGAAAATAAACATTTAATAATTATATACTATTGCCTTAATCTTTAGGCTAAAAATATCTACGATCATGTTATCACTATGATAAACATATACACTAATAGTTTAATGTTTGATTAAATGAGGTGATATTGCTTTTATGTATTACTTATAGTTTTATATCAGATTATGTTTTTCTTTATAGAATTACACTACAGTTTTGTATCTGAATGTTTTTGTAATTTAAAGACATTATTTAATGCCAACATTGTTGATGAATAATATGTCCTAAGAAATAAAAATGATTGGTTTATGTTTCTATATGCGAATGCCTATTGGCCAGTTACTTATGAGGGTGATTGGACAATGGTTCGATGTGTGTGGGCTTGGGCTTATCATTATAGGAAAGCTCTTATTGGCTATTAGAAGTAGGTGTGTATAATCATGATATTTCATTGGTTGAAATGTTTTTAAAAATGTAGATGTCATGTAATTATTTTATCTGATGAAGTTCCGTTGTGTTCGGGATTAAATCCTTTCTGTGCGAATAAAGGGATATTCTTTCAGTGCGTTGCTAATTTCTTAGTGAATTTTGGACCAATGTTTCTGGTGGAATACTCCGTGCTTGTTTTGAATTATGGAGTCTTCAGTTTTGTTTAGTTTGCTGGTTCTTAGCCAAGTTTCAGTAAGGTTAAAAGAAGTTTGTGTTAGGGTTAGCAGGTCAGAGGGGTTGCCTGCAAAAGTGATGATACTGTATGAGGGATGACTGTGGGCAGGATGTGTGGAGTTGGTTGGTGAAAATGTTGAAGTGAAGGGGGCCTAAGATTGAGACTTGTGGACACCCATTTTTATTGGGAGAAAAAGAGATAGAGCAGAAAGCCATTTAACAGATTGCTGCCTATTAGAGAGGTAGCATTTGAACCAGGAGATAGTTGTGGGGAGAGGTTAAGCTGGGCAAGTTTGGAGATGAGGATGGGTAATGGTGTTAAAGGCTTTGGACACGTCTAAGAAGATGCAGGATACTAGTTTATTACTGTCTCGAGCTAGGGAGATGGAATTGGTAAAGGAAATGAGAGCTGCAGTGGTGCTGTGGTGGGAGCGGAAACCATGCTGGGTCAGAGTGATGAGGTTAAATTGAGTGAAATAGGACAGGATTTGTTTGTGGACACAGTGCTCAAGAATTTTGGAGAGTGTACAGAGTATAGCAATAGGGCGATAGAGAGTTCAACTGAGTTTCTGCCTTTGTGAATTGGGATGGTGTAGAATTTCTTCCAAAGAGTTGGGTCAGAGGATTCGTGTATAAAGCAGTTAATGAGGATAGAATCTGGGCAAGCTATGGAGTTAGCAGCAGCCTTTAGGAAGATAGATGGCAGGTTGTCAGCTGATGGAGAGCATGGTTTAAGTTTAAGAAGAAGATTTTTAATGTAGCTAGTGGGGATGGGATTTAATGAGAAAGAGCAATTAGGGAGTGGAGTGGTGGTGGGAGGTGTGGGACTGGTGTGGGTAGAGGCTGGCTTGAATTTGCTTACGGTGTCAATAAAATAGGTATTGAAGATAGATGCTGTTTCATGGGGGAGTTATTGGGGTGTGGGTTAGGTGTGGAGGGGTTTCCAGGGTAGAGAATTTGTCTGACAGAATTCCAGAATTTGTGGGGATTATTTAGTTGTGAAGTTAGCAGTGTGTGGTAGAAGTTTTTCCTTACCTATGTTGACGTGTTTTTTGGCCAGATTACAGAATTCCCTATATTTTTGGAGGTGTGTGAGAGACTTGTTTTAGTCCGAGTTTCCATACAGAATCTCTGTTATGTATGAGAGACTGGGTTGGCTTGGTGAGCCAATGTGAGCACCGCAATTTAACTCTGACATTTCTAGGTGGTGCTAGGTAGTTAAGGGTGTTTAGGAAGACGGAATTGGATTGTTGAATGGCTTCATCAAGAGGGAGGTTGGAGTCAATTGTAGACAGATGGTTGTTAAAAGTGCTGTGGTCGAAGTTGGCAAGTTTACGGCATTCTTTGAATTTGTGAGATCTGAACAGGTGGGGGGAGAATCTTAGTACTCTTATACCGGAGTGATCACTAATGGAGTCAGGTAGAGATTCGGTGGTGAGAGAGGTGGGGATGTGAGACAAGAATCCAGTCAAGGATAGAGCTAGACTTTGTAGGTTTATGAAGGAAAGTGGGAGATGAGATAAGCTGGATGTAGCTGTAGAGGTTTATGCTGGTGGTAGAGGTGCTAGAAGTGATGGCTAGCCTGTTTATATTAACATCTCCTAGAATGATAGTTTTGTTGGGTATATTTATCAGCTATCCAGGTATGTTGTCCCCAGGGGGTATACAGATAGCAACTATAAAAAGAGTTTTTGTGTTCATCGAATCTGCAGTTAGCAATGATGAGTTCAGCTGGGTGAAAAGGGGCAGGGGGTAGTAACTTGAATAAGGCAGCTGAAATGAAACAAAACTGCCATAGTTCTAGACATCTCAAATGATGGCTTAACATGTTTTATGACTGTACTTAAATACATTTACAGATGTGTCCGTCATTGTTTTAACAATTTTGTGATGAGAATGGACTAGATTTAAAAATATCTGCAGCCGAATATGAGACCAATATTTATAATTTCAGCCTATGCCCCCCAGCAGGGTTGTAATAGTGAGGAAAAGAGTGCATTCAGACAGCAGTTGCAGGACCTGCTAGATAATGCAAGACAGCAAGAATTGTTGTTGATAATGGGTGACTTGAATGCACATATCGGGACAGACAGAATAAGAGGATTGCCTGGGTCCATGTGAGAGGGCAACAGGAGTAAAAAATGAGACGCCATTCTAGACTTCTGTCTGGCAAATGGCTTGACAATAGTCAACATATGGTTGAGAAAGAGAGACAGCCATAAGATTAAGTACAAATGTGGCCAATATGCAGCTCAGATACACTGCATCCTAGTAAGGAAAGGGCACTTGGGTAGAAGCAATGATTGCAAAGTCATCCCAGTGAAATAGTCGGCCCACACCATAAACCACTGGTTGCCACAATCAGCTGCAAGCAGTAGTCAGAGAAGGCTCTAAGGTCAACAAAGACGATGCTGAAGACCTGGAAGTTAACTGGAGAGAAAGCACTACAGTCCAAAAAATGACTGAGGGCTCTAGCACATCAACAAGAAGAGGAAATAGGTGGAGTTGAAGAAGAATGGCAGTGCCTCAAAGCAGCATGTGTGAGAACAGAATGGATATGCGGCCGACCCAGGTATGGAAATAAGGTACACAAAGGAAAGCTGTAGGTGGAATACAGAAGTCCAGGAAGTCTTCAAAAGAAAGGAGGAGTGCAGGAAAAAAGTGGGCGATAGAAAAAACAGACCAGGCTATGAAGGAATACCGGTTAGCTGAAAAAGAGAATAAGAAAGGAATTGCAATAGCAAAGAACAAGATATCGGAGACACTCTACTAGCTTCTGGAAAGTGAAAGAGTAGACGGTACAAAAAAATATATATTAACTTGCATGGTAAAGAAAGATAAAGATAGTCAGACACCTGTCATAAGCGATGACAACAACCTGCTTACCAGTCCACAGGACATCAAAGACAGAATATGTACTTCCAGCAGCTTCTGAATGAAGAAAAACCCCACAGAAGCTGTACTGTCACAGACACAGCATAAAATGACGGAGGAGGACCAGTCCACCATAGAAGAATTAAGAACAGCACTCAGGAAAATAAAGTCGGGGAAAGCAGCAGGCATGGATGAGGTCACAGCAGCTACGATAAAGATGCTGGGTGAGACAGGGGAGAAATGGCTTCTGAGGCTACTCATAGCAGTGTGGAGAGAAGGCACATCCCAGATAACTGGAGAATAAGCATACTAGTGCCAGTATTCAGGAACAAAGGGGACATTCATGACTCTGTTAGTACAAAGGTATCAAACTCCTGTCACAATGCATGAAGGTTCTGGAGAGGGTGACTGACAAATGAATATGAAGACTAGTAGAAAGTAAGATGGGAGATGAGCAGTTCAGATTCATATCAGGATGCAGCACAACTGACCCAATGTTTGCAATGAGACAGATAGTTGAGAAGAAGCTAGAGATGAAGAAATAATCCAACTGGAATGTCCTAAACTTGGAGAAAGCATATGACAAGGTCTCAAGCAAGATGATTTATGCAGTCCTGCAGTAGTTTGAAGTCCCAGAAACATTGGTAGAATTAGTGCAAGCTACATACAAGGACCCAATGACACATGTGCAAACAGAGTTCAGCCTCAGAGAGGGGTTCCCAGTGGGAGTGGGTGTACATCAGGGTTCAGCTTTAAGGCCACTGCTGTTCATACTTGTGATGGACTACATTAGCAAACAGGTCAGAGGGGACAGATCAACAAAGTTGCTGCATGTAGACAATGTGGAATTATAGGCAGACTCTGAGAAAGTACTTCAGCAAAATATAGGGGAATAGAATGCATAACTGAAGAAACATATGATGAACTGAGTACAGATAAGACAACTGTAATGGCAGCAAATGGGGCAAACCAGAAGAAGCTGAGAATTGAGACAGAAGGGAAAAACAGTGGAACAGGATAACAACTTCAAGTATCTGGGAGGGGTGGTTGAGGAGAAAGGAAGCTTGAATAAATAGGTCAAAGCTAGAATCAGAGTAGTTGGAGCCAACTAGCACAGAGTATCAGGTGTAGTACATGACAGAAGAATGCCAAAGAAACTGAAAAGCAAGGTGCATCTAACAGTGGCGCAACCAATACTACTGTATGGTAAGTACAGTTGTGTACACTTACCATAAATGTAGATGTTTGAGTGTATTCACTGTTGCAGTCATCACATTTGGGTTATCTGCCTGCAGGTAGCCCTCAGCTGGCCTGAATACCAGAGTGTTCGGATTTCTGCGTCGGATGCTGTCACCTCTTCCATGACGTCAGATATAAAACATGCAGCCGATGCCATTACATCAGTTTTTCTTGCCCCAGATGTCAGGTGCGCCCACAATAGGAAGCAATTATATGGTATGGAACACCCCCCAGCAAAAAGCAAATACACATTATATAATATATACCAAATAAGGAGGAAAGGTAAAAGTCAAGAGAAGTCAGGGGGCTGGAGGAAGGGTTACCAGGAATACAACAGTGAATATACTCGAACATCTACATTTATGGTAAGTGTACACAACTGTACTATGTTCTTCATGTTTTACTGTTGCAGTCATCACATTTGGGTTGATTCCCAATGCTAAGTAAGGGTGGAGGTAGTTAAAGAACATTAGGGCTAGCAATAAGGCCCTGTAAGACTGCTGTGGCAAATCCAGCTCTGGATTTAGAAAAGATAGGCAGGTGGTAATGGTTGGTGAAGGTATGTACAGAGCTCCAGGTTGCAGCTTCTAGGATGTCCCTGGTAGGGACTCCTTTGAGAAATGCCGCAGAGGTAGATGCAGCCCTGGTGGAATGCATTCTTATCCCCTGTGGGGCAGGTTTTCCATGGTGTTTAACAGAAATGGATGCAATGTGCTATCCATTTGGAAATGGTCTGCTTTGAAATGGCCTTCCCCTCTGCCCCTGCAGCAAAGCTAACTAGCAGCTGGTCAGATTTTCTGAGAGGCTTAGTCCTGCCCAAATAGAATCTAAGCTTTCTGTGCACGTCCAGAGAATGCAGTATCCTTTCCCCTTTATTCTGAGGATTTGGGAAAAAAGTAGGCAAATGAATGGACTGGTTTAGAGCCATACTAGACACCACCTTGGGGATAAAGGATGGATTATTCCTGAGGGAAACCCTGTCCGCATGGAAGATAATGAAGGGTTCCACTGCCATGAGGGCCTGCAGTTCAGACACTCTTCTAGCTGAAGTGATGGCTAGATGTAAAGCTGTTTCCCAAGAAAGGAATTTCAACTCTGCTGTAGCAGCTAGTTCAAGGAGGGGGGGGGGGTGAGATTTTCCAATACAAAGTTAAGGTCCCAGGCTGGAGTGGGAGCTCTCCTGCAGGGTCTTAAATTTTTGGCCCCTCTAAGGAATTGTTTTAGCAGGGGATGAGAGAAGAGGGGTGGCTCAGTATTATAATGTGCTGATATGGCAGAGGCAAGAATCTTAACTGAAGAGAAAGATAGGGCCTTATGGAGCATTTCTGTTAAATACTCTAGAATATGAGGTAAGCTGGGCACTGTTGTGCCCATCCCCTGAGTCTGGCTCCAAGAACACTATCTTTTCCACTTTTCTGAATAGGATTGTGTAGTACTAGGCCTCCTTGCCTCAAGAATGACATCCAGCACCTGCTTACTGAGGGTTACTGAGGTGAGCTCAGGGAATTAGCCAGGCTGCAAGGTTCAGGGAAGAAATGTTAATGGAGATTCCAGAAGAACAGTCCTTGGTGATTAACTTGTCAAATGAACACCTGGATAAAGCAAGTATTAGTATTTTGTCTAAAGGACTGACATTTATTCCCTCATTAACTTCTGACCTAAATGAGTTCTATGTTGATATAAAAATGTTTGGTAGGAATTTAACTCTAAAATCGATTTTTGGGAATAGCTCTTCTACTAATGAACGGACATACAGAAAACCAAGTCCATTTGTTCCAGTTAATCATCCCACCGAGGAAACATTTGTCCACTTATGTGAAAATGAAGTAGGGAAACTTAAGGATAACCAAATGAACAAAAGACGCTTTATGAATATGACATCAGATGAGAGTAAAGCGCTATCCAAGTTACAACAAAGGCAGGACTTGGTGTTTAAACTGGCTGATAAGGATGGAGCCATTGTGGTAATGGGAGCTGAATGGTACAGAAAAAAGATGCTATCCTTGTTACAGGATAATAGAATGTATGAAGTTATATCCCAAAATATACGGGAAAGAAAAATAAAACAAGTAAATGATGACATCTATACATTACTCATGGAGCGTAGGATTAACCAAGAACTGTACAATTTTTTTTTAGTGTGGACCATCCCATTATTCCAACTATAAGTGGCTTGCCAAAGGTCTATAAACACCCGGAGAACCCACAATTAAGACCAACTGTGGAGGGACAAGGTTGGGTGACTGAACCCTTCTCCATGTATGTTGAGAATGAGTTAAAGCAGCAACCAAGAATACATTCCGTAATCGGAGATACTGGTACTTTTTTAAGACACCTATCAGATTAATTCCCTGTTGGATTGCATTCATTTTAAGTGCTCTTGGTAACAGTGGATGTTAACAATCTTTTCACGGTAATACCTCATGACTATGGGATCGAAGCAGTAAGATCTTTAGCACATGAAATGAAGTTTAATGCTGACATTATTTGCCACTTATTAGATATCATTCTTCACAAAGTACAGTTGTGTACACTTAACATAAATGTAGATGTTCGAGTGTATTCACTGTTGCAGTCATTACATTTGGGTTATCTGCTTGCAGGTAGCCCTCAGTCGGCCTGATTAACAAAGTCTTGGGTCCTGCGTCGGTTGCTGTCTCTTCTTCCGTGACGGCAGGTCGTCAGGGGTATAAAACATGCAGCCGACATCATTACATCAGTTTTTCATGCCCCAGATGTCAGGTGCCCCCCTAATGAGAAGCAATTCAATCTATAAATATACAAGGTTATACCTCAAACAAAAAAGCAAATACACCAAAAAGCTTTTAAGCATTGAAAAGGAGAGAAGAGGTATAGCCAAATAAAGTCAGGGGGCTGGAGGGAGGGTAACCACGACTGCAACAGTGAATACACTCAAACATCTACATTTATGGAAAGTGTACACAACTGTACTATGTTATTTGTGTTTCACTGTTGCAGTCATTACACTTGGGTAGATTCCCAAAGCTAAGGATGGCAGGAGGAATTCAGATAGCATTAGGATCAGCTATAAGGCCCTGCAAAACTGCAGTGGCAAAGCCATCTCTGGATTTAGAGAAAATTGGCAAATGGTAATGCTTGGTAAATTATGTACACAACTCCAGGTAGCAGCTTCTAGGATGTCCCTGGTAGGTACGCCTCTGAGAAAGGCTGTAGAAGTAGATGCAGTCTTGGTTGAGTGGGATCTGATCCCCTGTGGGATAGGTTTTCCATGGTGCTTATAGCAGAAGTGAATGCAATGGCTATCCATTTGGAGATAGTTTGCTTTGAAATAGCCTTCCCCTCTGTCCCTGCATCAAATGCCACCAGCAGTTGTTCAGATTTGCTTTGAGATTTAGACCTGTCCAAGTAGAATCTAAGTTGTCTGTGCACATCTAAGGAGTGCAGTATCTGTTTCCCTTTGTTCTGTGGATTAGGAAAGAAGGTAGGCAAATGAATGGACTGATTAAAGGCTACACTGAATACCACCTTTGGCATGAAAGAGGGATTGGTCCTGAGGGACATCCTGTCCGCATGAAAGATGATGAAAGGCTCCACTGCCATAAGGGCCTGTAATTTAGATACCCTTCTTGCTGAAGTGATGGTTAAAAGGGAAGCTGTTTTCCAAGAAAGGAATTTTAAATCTGCAGTAGCAGCTGGCTCGAAAGGAGGAAGGATGAGTTTCTCCAATACAAAGTTAAGGTCCCAGGCTGGAGTTGGAGCTCTCCTGGGTGGTCTTAAATTTTTGGCCCCTCTGAGGAACTGCTTGGGCAGTGGAAGAGAGAAGAGGGGAGGTTCTGTGTTATAATGAGCTGAAATGGCTGAGGCGTGAATTTTTATTGAGGAAAAATACAGGCCCTTGTGAAGCATCTCAGTTAAGTATTGTAAAATCTGAGGTAAACTGGGCACTGCTGTGCTCATCCCTTGAGATTGGTTCCAGGCACAGAATCTTTTCCATTTTTCAGCATAAGACTTTCTAGTACTAGGCCTCCTTGCCTCTAAAATGACACCGATCACTGGTTTACTGAGGAATGGTAAAGTAATTAGCCAGGCTGCTAGGTTCCGTGTTTGAAGCTGAGGGTGCAGAATCTGGTTCTCCTGCTGAGACAGCACGGTAGGAAGTCTAAGGCACATGCCATGGGGCCAACAGTGACACACTGCACAGGAGGGGGTATCGGTGTTGGCGTGGCCAGGCTGGTGCAATCAAAATCATCCTTGGATTGTCTTGTTTGATCTTCAGTAGTACTTTGGAGAGCAGAGGCAGAGGAGGAAAGGCATAAACTGATTGGTTTTTCCAGCTGAAGGACAGAGCATCCACCATCCAAGCTTGTCTGTGGGGGTCCTTGAACAAAATTTTTCCAATTGATAATTCTGGTGGGAGGCAAACAGGTCTATATCTGGGCTCCCCCATTTGCTTGTCAACGTGTTGAAAATCCTTGGTTCCAGTTTCCACTCATGTGGGTCCATGAGGGTTCTGCTTAGTCCATCTGCCAGTGTATTTACTTTTCCAGGCAGGAATTGAGCTTGTAGATGTACTTGGTTGCTCAAGGCTGTGTTCCACAATGCCATGGCTAGTCTGCAGAGGGGGTAAGAATGTGTACCCCCCTGCTTGTTTATGTAGTACATAACAGTGGTGTTGTCCGTCCTTACCATTAATTGTCCTGGAAGAATGTGGTCCTTGAAGGCCGTCAAGACCATTCTGCACAGCTAACATTTCTTTATGACTGATGTGAAGGTGCACTTGAATTGGGTTCCATTTGCCCTGAATGCACTTCCCTGCCAGGTGCACCCCCCCATGCATAGTCTGATGCTTCTATTGTTAGGGTTTGGGTGGCAGGGGGTAGTGTTTATGGTAGTCCCTTGTTTTGGTGGCAGGCCTCTGCCTACCAAAGGAACTCTAGGCATAGACAAGGAATGATAGGAATCTAGATCCTGAAAATATTGACACCATAGGCTTTTTAGATACCATTGTAGTTTCCTCATATACAGTCTTGCATATGGAATTAGAAGAATCCAGGAGGCCATGAACCCCAAGGCTTGTAGTATTTGCCTTGCAGATAGCAGGGTTTTTGTGACCACTTGTTTGAAATAGGTTGTCAAGTGAATTTGTTTCTCTGGCGTGAGGAAAGCCATCTGGGAAGTTGTATTCAAGCTTGCTCCCAGGAATATAATTTGTTGACAGGGTAACAGGTGTGATTTCTTTTCGTTTATGGTGTACCCCAGACAGGTTAGCACCCTCTGTACAAAAGCCAGATGATTCAAAAGTATGTCCTGGTTTTCTGCCTGAATTAAACAATCGTCCAGGTATTGGTATATTTGAATATTTCTTTGCCTGCAAAATGCAGTGACTGGAGCTTGGCACTTTGTGAATTTCCTGTTCACAGTAGATAAGCCAAAGGGCAGTGCAGAGAACTGATCGAGCTTGTAGCCTGCTTTGAAGTGTAGGTATCTTCTGCAATATTTCCTAATTGGGATATGCAGGTATGCTTCCTTTAAATTTAGTGTTGCCAACAAGGCATCTTTGCATAGCATAGGTAGCAACTGGTGAAGAGTCAGCATCTTGAATTTTGGAATCAACAAAAAGGTGTTTAGAGTAGGCAGGTCCAGGATAGGATGCCACGAATTGTCTTTTCTGGGTACCAAGAAAAGTCTTGAGTAGAAACCTTGTCCTTTTTTCTCTTCTGGTACCAACTGAATAGCCTCTAAGCTTAAGAGAGAGAGTACTTGCTTTTGGGCCTCTGCCTACTGCTTTGGAGGTAGATCTGGCCAATCGCTTGAAGTTGGTGATGTGTGGAAGTGAAATCTGTATCCTTGGGACACTATACTTAAAACCATTTGTCCTGGGTAATGAGTCCCCAGTTCTTTGCATGAAGTGCAATCTTTCCCCCCCAACGAGGCAGTCAGTTAAGAAGTGCTTGGAAGTTTTAAAAATAAGTCATTGAGACAGTTTAACATAGGGGAGTTTTATTACTCCCAAATTTGGAAGTGGAGGCCCCCCACTGCTTAGTCCTGTGCGTCCCCTGGGACTGAAGCCTGGGCGCTCTGCTAGATCTGGGTTTGGACTGAGAAGGTCTGGAAGAGGCAGGAAAGGACCAATTCTTAGAATGCCAATGCCTACTAAATCTTGGAGGTTGTACTTGCAAAAAATCTTTAACAGTTTGCATAGATGTGTGTAGCTTTTTCATCCATCTTTTTAAGAGCTTCTTCTACCTTGTTGCCAAACTGGTGGCCCTGATTTTAGGGAGCATACAGTAATTTTGCTTTAACATAATCTGGCAAGGATTGCTCCTTAAGCCAAGCATGCCTTTTAAGTACAGACCCAGTTACCGCAGCCCTGCAAGATGCCTCTAGTGAATCAAAACCACATTGCAATGTATGTTTACCAGCTTGTTCAGCAAAATGCATATGCATATAAATCCTATAAATCCTTATTTTCAGCACAATCAGGAGTCAACATCATTTTCTGTTTAAGCAATCCAATAATATGCAGCATATACTTTATTATGAAACTGGCAATTCATGGCCCTAATGGCCAAAGTTGCAGAAGTGTATACCTTTTTACCCCATCTATCCAGCGCCCTGGAGTCTCTATCAGAGGGGGTAGGATTTTTGGCAGTAGTAGCTTTAATGCCCTTGGGTCCCTGTGAAATGGTTCCATGATCCGCAGTAGGATTTTTGAAAAGGAACTTGTGAGAGTCAGGAACTCAGTAATATCTATCAGGTTTTCTGGAAGCAAGAGGTAAAGAGTCAGGGGCCATGCTAGATTTCGAAAAGGCATAGTCAACAATGTCCAGTACAGGAGGTATAGCTAAAGGCCTGTGTTGGGGCAGGAGTTCTTTTTAGAATCAGAGAAATCTTGACTTTCCCAACGAAAAAGCTCCCTGAGAGTATGCAAGGTTTCACCAAAAGAGAAATCCTCTGGGGGGGAAGCAGAGGGAATAGAGTTCTCAGCATCAGAATCCTCATATGCAGAAAAGGGTAAATCCTGGTCATCAGAGGAAACAGAAATTTCAGAATCCTGGTCAGAAGTATCATAAGCAAACTCAGTCCTAGTTCTCAGAGAGGGAAGGCTGGCTTCCCCTGATTAAACTAATAAGGTCTTCAGTCATTCTTATCATTTGTTCTTTAGGTATAGAGGCCTGACCATGCGGTCTAGGCGTCAGTTTTCTAGGCATGGTTCGAGTTTTAGGCCTTGAAGAAGAAGACTGCGCCAGTTTAATATGCAAGTCAGTAGGCCTGAATACACCCTCAGAAGCCGGTGCCTGCACAGTGGCTCCGGACCCATCCAAGGTAGAGACATCCGCAGGTTCCACAGTTGAAGCATCCTGCGGCATACCGGACTCCGAATGGGTCTCAGTAGAGGCCTGCGAATCTGAAGTAGCGGGTATCAGGGGCTGCGAAAGTACCTCACTGAGTAACGGCGAACTGGACGGCCTGTCTCTGTCTTTATCTTTGCGTTTCTTCGGAATGTCGGTAGTCGGATGACTTGAAGACATATCAGAATAATTGAACTGAGCACCAAAAAATTTAGAAACACAAATATACAGATGACTGACAGTTCATGGTTTAAATAAGGCACAAAACTGACAGCGAGGTATGTCGTGGTCAAGGCTCAAGCAAGGAATACAGTACGAATGAAAATCTTTAAGAGGTATTTGCTTTCCACAAAAAATGCAATTATTTACTTTTACTGACATCGGTTTAGAGCAAGAAAAAGTTTCCCCAATGGGGTACTTAGCTTTTAGTTGAAGACTTCGGTTCTGAAACTCGAAAACGAAAAATTCAAGAGTCGGCTGACAGGCACTTGCGAACTGCTTCGGGCACCACACGGCAAGAAAGACTGACGTAATGATGTCGGCTGCATGTTTTATATCCCTGACAACCTGACGTCACAGAAGAGACAGCAACCAACACAGGACCCAAGACTTTGTTAATCAGGCCAACTGAGGGCTACCTGCAAGCAGATAACCCAAATGTAATGACTGCAACAGTGAAACACGAAGAACATCAACATTTTTCTTTATGGTGATAAGTGCTACTTACAAACATGGGGGTTGGCAATGGGCACACCATGTGCCAACACCTACTCGAACTTGGTACTTGCATATTGGGAATGGCAAAATATAATATGCACGAAGAATCCATGGAGAAGTCATTTATTATTTTATGGGCGCTTTGTGGATGATATTTTTATTGTGTGGCCGAGTCAGGTCATAGATCTGCAAGCATTCATAGACTATTTGCACTCTACCACAGAGTTCCTTAAATTTTCAGTTAAATACTCAGATAAAGAGATTGACTTTTTGGATGTTAAAATTAGCTATGATGTCACGCAAGGTCTCCGAACAGGAGTACATCGCAAGGAAACTTGGTGTAACCATTATTTATATCACCATAGTATGCACCCAAGTCATATCTACAAGAATATAATGGAAAATCAAAGGATGCGCCTATCTAGGTTATGCACTGAGGAAGATATATTTAAAGAGGAATGTGAATTGCTCAAAGGACATCTTAGAAAGAGAGGCTATAAAGAATTAGATCTGAATAAACGAATAGATCATAACACCTTCAGAAAGACTAAAGGTTGTCCTTATTATTTAACAGCATCTGATGATGAACACAAAGCTAAAACCCAGGAGAACCAGCAAGGGTAGAAGATTAATTGTTTGCTCACCTACAGCTCAGATAATCAGCAGATTTATGAAATTATTAATAAATATTGGCCGATACTCCTGGAAGATGAGAAGCTTAAAGTATTAGTGGGAGAAAAAACAAGACTTGTTTATAAAAATAAAAAGAACTTGAAAGTTACTTTGCCATAAAGATGGTCATCATAAAAGATTCCCTGAACACACAGGAATGAGAAAATGTGGGAGATGCAAAGCATGCCCACATATTAATCCTGTTCCAGGATTTAGGCCTCCAGTAAATGGCAAATAATATAATTTCAAGGTATCTGTTACATGTAACACCAAACATCTAGTATACTTAGTGACCTGTAAACAGTGTACAGCATTTTATATAGGGAAAACGGACCAACGCTTCAAGGACTGTATTTTAAGGCACCTTAGAGATATTTTACACGAAGTTCAAAATAGTTTGGCTAACCATGTGAAATGTTTTCCTACACATTCTTTCTACTTCCAAGCTGTATATATAATTATACCAAGTCCCAGAGGAGGAGATGTGAAGAATCTAATAGAAACCCGAGAAATAAAATGGATCACTAACCTTAGAGCACACAAGTATCCTGGGTTAAATGCTGTAGTTCCCCTTAAACCTGTGTTAAAAAATAGGCGTATATCCATTAGTTGATTATCTGAGGAAGGCTTGCTCTAAGTGTTTAATGAATTGAAGCTACTGAAGGCATGTCCAAAATAAATGTTCCTGATAGGTATACAGATGTTTAAAACATTCAGCACAAACCTAAAAGATTTAAAGAACTGAAGAAGGCCTGAATAGGTTGAAAGCGCTTTTCTTCTTTTTTACCCTTTGGTTTTAAATGAAGTTTTATGTTTAAATAAAGCCTAAAGTTTTACATTTTCAACATTAAGGTTTCAACGCTATCGTCTAGCTCCATGGTGGTCAACTCAGGAATATTTTCTGTTTTCATAGATTTAGCTTTTTCCTCCATCCTTTTGAGGATGACTTCTGCTTTGTTGCCAAAAAAGGCGCTCTTGGTTTAAGGGTGCATCCAGTAATTTAGCTTTAACATGATCTGGCAAGTTTTGTTCCTTAAACCAAGCATGCCTTCTAAGTACACACCCAGTGACAGCAAGCCTGCAAGATGCTTCTAAAGCATCAAAACCACATTGCAAAGTATGTTTACTTACTTGGTCAGCAGAATGCATTAACTCTTGCAAATCTTTGTGTTCAGCACAGTCAGTAATCAACATCATTTTCTGCTTAATTAATCCCATAATATGCTGCTGATATTTTAACATATGAAACTGGCAATTTAAGGCCCTAATGGGCAAAGTAGCAGAAGTATATACTTTCTTACCCAATCTGTCTAAAGCTCTAGAATCCATATCAGAAGGGGTAGGATTTTTGGCAGTAGTAGCCTTTTGGGAAATGGCCTCTGGATCCACAGTAGGATTCTTGAAAAGGAATTTGTGAGAATTTGTCAGGCACTCTGTAGTACCCATCAGGTTTCCTGGGAGCTGGAGGCAAAGTGTCTGGGGTAAGGCTGGATTCCAAGAAAACATCATCTACAATCTCCAGAACAGGAGGGATAGCTAGAGGCTTGTGTAGAGGCAGATTTAAATTCTTTTTGGACTGAGAATAGTCCTGGCTTTCCCAACGGAAATGCTCCCTAAGGGTATGCAAGGTTTCACCACAAGAAAAATCTTATGGAGGGGAAGCAGAGGGAATGGAATCCTCTGCATCAGAATCCTCATAAGTAGATAAGGGTAAATCCTGGTAGAAGGAACAGAGGTATCAGATTCCTGATCAGAAGAATCAGAAAGAAAATCAGTTCTAGGTCTGTTAGAGGGGGAAGGCTGGCTTCCCCTAATAAATGTAATAAGGTCTTCAGCCATTCTAATCATTTGTTTTTGAGGCATATGGGTCTGAGAATACACATTGGTCATCGGTTTTCTAGGGTAGAGCGAGCGTTAGGCCTAAGAAATTTGGTATTCTTAGCTTGAAACAAAGTCGTTGGTTTAACATGAAAATCGGTAGGCCTGAATACACCTTCAGAAGCCAATGACTGCACGGCGGCTCCGGACCCATCCAAGGTAGAGACATCCACAGGTTCCATAGTCGAAGAAGCATCTTGCGGCATACCGGACTCCAAATGGGTCTCAGTAGAGGCCTGAGAATCTGTAGTAGTGGGTATCAGGGGCTGCAAAAGCACCTTACTGAGTACTGGCAGACTGGCGACTAGCTTATCAGAAGAGTCGTCGGCAGTTTTGGACCTAAGCAGTCTGTCTCTGTCTTTATCCTTACGTTTTTTCAGAAGATCGGTAGTCGGATGGCTTACCGAAGCCATTTCGGAGCACAGAGACCGAGAACAAAAGTATTTAGCTACAAAAATAGCCCGATGATGAATAGTTCAGGTGTTGAACAAGGCACAAAACCAACAGCGAGGGACGTCGTGGTCTGGGCCTAAACAGGTGACACAGTAAGAATGAAAAATCTCTATGAGGTATTTGCTTTCCACAGGCAAGACAATTATTAATTTTTTCTGACATCGGTTAGAGCAAGAAAAAAGGATCCCCAATGGGGTACTTATCTTTTTGAAGACTTCAGGTCTGAAACTCGAAAACAAAAATTTCAGGAGTTGGCCAACCGGCACTTGCAAACTGCTTCTGCTTCAGGCACCGCACGACAAGAAAGACTGGGGTAATGGCATCGGCTGCATGTTTTATACCCCTGATGACCTGACATCATGGAAGAGACAACAGCATCCGACACAAAAATCAGAAGACCCTGGTATTCAGACCGGCTGAGAGCTACCTGCAGGCAGATAACCCAAATGTGATGACTGCAACAATGAAACACGAAGAACATCAGAAACACAGACAGTAAAGGCAGAGCAGCTGAGGAAGCTAGAGGTGATGAAGATGAAATGCTTGAGATGGGTGGTATGATGCACAATGTGGGACAGATGAAGAAATGGACATAACAGATTATGGTAGTTTTGGCACATATGCAGGAATGCAGAAAACAATCTAGTGAAGATAATTTGGGACAGACAGGAAGAAGGGAAGAGGAAACAAGTGTGTCCATTAAAGAGGTGGATGGATTGTGATAGAGAAGACCTGCAGCAGTCAGGCATGAGTGTTGAAGAGGGAAAGACAGTGGCACTAAACAGAGAGAGATGGCGACAGTAGACAACACCCCAACCCCATGCAGAAAATGGGAAAAGGGAGGAGGAGGATAATGATGAAACCATCAACTAGAACTAAATACACAAATGAAATGAATGCCAGCCATCTCTAAACATTAGAAAGTATTTTACATAGGGGTTTTCAGCATTTCTTTCCATACATGTATCTCAACTATGATTGTGAAATAATGCATTTTACCCAAATTTTAATAAACTACCATCCTGAAATTATCACTACAGTGCATCCAATTACTATGCAATTCATAGAGGTTTTTCACTGTGACATTTGTAGTAACAATACACGTTATTCCAGGATGGCAATAACACTACTTCTCCTGCCCAGTGGGCATGGCACTGCATGCCTCACTGTACCCACAGTAAATTTGTGACAACTAAGCTGATAAATTCTGTGGTACCTAGAGGAGGCAACAGTATTCCAAACTCAATGTGATGTCTGGAACGAAAGTGCTAAACTTGCTTTAATAAATTTTGAGTTTGGAATACTGTTACCTCTTCTTGGTACCACAGAACTTATCAGTTTGTATTTGGTGTGTTTCTGTGGAGTATTCAATTTTACCAATTTGTGACAGCCATATATCTCTGCAGCTGAGTTTCACTTTAGCCACGAGTCCCAACCAAATGTACCACAGGGAAATGTACCACCACCTTGGAGCCTGAGCCCACAATAAACTTTTAATGAAAGTGTAAGCCAACAACAAAATGTTTATGCAAATCTTAGGGATATTTCTGAAGGAAATTGGTTTTAATAGCAGCAATGTCTAATGAGCAATTCTCTGCTCAACAGTACAGTGCAATACACTAAGCAATCCCTATTTGGAAATATATTGCTTTCTCAAAGATGCTGACCAGCTGTTGTGTGTGAGTAAATTGATTTATTTATTTGCTTGCATTTGTTTACCAGGAAGGTTCACTAGGCCAAAAAAATTAGCCCATTTTCAGTGGAGGCCTTGGGAGAAAAGCTCCACAATAAAATGAACAAAACACAATATGACAACATCCACAATAAAATGAACAATAACATTAGGAAGGCATGCTCAAAGTTTGAAAGCAGAATACAGTGTAGAAAGCATGGAGATAAATAAATACAACTCTTATATCACTTTCAGAAAGACACTTGGGCAACTGGTACTCCTTGCAGATACATCCTAAAGTTTAGATATGTGAAAAGTGGTGATGGCCACCAACTATATCCAAGAGGTGAACATCAGAGCCACTGAAACAAAAGGTTCAAGCAGGGGATGGGCAAGCCTGCCAATCATGAAGCCCACAGCTCAAAGAGTAAAGGTTCTTCAACAGGAGGACAAAGGCACAGAACCTACTTAAGAAGCTATTTAATTAGCTGGTGCTAAAACCACAGTTCTTCCCACTACAAGGTTGCAACTGGCTCAGAATAGAGAAATGTACACCTTGACAGTAAAAAAAAAAAAAAAAAAGCCAAAGTCATAAGTGCCTATGATAAGCAAGGACTACCCGACAGCTGAAAGGCTCAGGCGGCATGGGATATGTCAAAAAAGAGAACCTTTTCTACTCAGCAAAGTGGTTCTGATAGCGTTGTTGCCTCACAGCAAGATGTTCTGTTCGATTCATGGCTGGAGTGCCTTCTGTGTGGAGTCTGCATGTCCTCCCTGCGGTCGAGTGGCATCCGAACGACATGCGTGAATGGGCGTGCCTTTGCTGAAGGTTGGGTGTCGGGCTGGCAACTCGGCACCATAAAAAAAAAATCTAGTGCCAATCATTAGTGGACCAGAGTTCCACTGTGGCGACCCCTAACCGGGAAAAGCCGAAAAGACAAACAAACAAAGTGGTTCTGATGAGTGGAAGGCTTCCTGGCAGATTCGACTGCTTCTGTGACTGCTCTAAAAGGGCTAAATGGGAACAAGGGTTCTAAGGAAGAAAGGATCCAGATTCTGAGGGGCAGCCTGAACTCAAGTAATGGGGGTGACCTTTGGTTTGTACTGGGATACTTTACTACACTACTATGGGCCAGAGAGCATGGAAACAAGGAGGAATCTTAGAATTTCTTATTAGAATTCTGCAATAAGGTGCAAAATCAGAGGAAAGGGCACACAGAATACTTAAATGCCAAAGAAGAGAGAACATGTCCACCACCATATTGATCTTGTTTTACTGAGCTGAGCACAATATGAAGAGGATAAAATTCCTGTACCTGAAGATCAGGTCACACTCTAGGGTGCCTCATTTCCATACGATCTTGACCAGACAAGACTCCTAAATCTATAACTCTAGAAGAAGACTAGATCTGTGTTTCATGGAGTCTGCCTGAGCATACATTTCCTCAGGATGAGATAAGCTATTAGGGTGCTATTAATTTATTTATTGACATCTGATTACCAGGAAAGTCTGACTGTGTAAGAGCCCATTTTCAGCAGAGGCCCATATAGAAAAGCTATCTATTTGAGTGATGGAACACTGTCAAACAAACATGATCTTCTTGCACTAGAAATGAGTCATCATCTCCTTCCACAGGGTGTAGGAGAGTGTGCTATCCTGCTTGTTTATGTACCACAACACAGACTGAGCAGGAATGGGGCTATGGTTTCTTCCCAAACCGTGGAGGAACTGACTTGGGCGCCCCCATTATCATGGCCTGCAACAGGTTCTGCTGTAGGAAAAGGCCCACATTAAAACTAATGAGCTCATCCACCATTCCAAAGCCCAGTCTGACACCACAAGAAGATCCATGAGGGTGTGATGACTCTGCAGCTGATGCCATATCATCATCCACTGCAACACTCAGATTTACATATGTATGAACAGCACTGTGAAGCTCATGGCCACCTCACCATCAAGCCCAAAATGTACAAAAATAGTCTGAATCTGCACTGTGTCCTCAACCAGAAGGCCAAGTCTGTGATATCCCAGGACTTCACAGCAGAATGACTGACACTTTAGTATGTCCATCCCTATTTAATAAAGGCAATCCTGAGTCTTGTCAGACAGGGCTACTCACAGGCTATGTGGACTACTGAATGTTTTGGTCTAAAACCAAGGGAATGTCAAGCCAAGAACACTGCTGGTAAGTTCTTTGATGAAGCCACCAAAAGTTAGTCACCCAGATATAAGGACACATCAAGTTCGTTCTTCTGCAAGACCTCTGACACAGCGACTGCAACTGCCACACTGATAAAACACTCTGGGCATAAGGAATAGAAATGACAACACTCTGCACTGAAAGTGGTGCCCACACAAAGTAAGCTGACAAAACTTCCTCTCTGGACCACAGACAATGATATAAAAGATGTCCATCTTGTCCACTAACACCACTTGCATCAGCAAAGTAATGATCCTCCAGAGATTCACCACTTGGACCTTCATAAAATGGATGTACTTGTCAGAGTCATACAGACCAAAATAGTACAGAAGTCACCCATATACTTCAAAACAGGGGGAAAAAGTATAGTAAAACCCTTTGCCTCTTGCAGAAGAAAGAGCAGTCTCTACAGCTTCTTTGCTGAGCAGAGTCTAGGTATGTCCCAAGAGTTCTGTGGTGATGGCTTTCATCTCAGTATAGAGCTCCTTCTGTGGAAAGACCTAAACACTTTAAGAAACGACTGTCCATGACCAAGCTAAGCACTTGTGTATCTTATGTGACAGCTCTCTAAGCAAAGATAAACTCAGAACTAGATCCCACCAAGTGCAGTCCTGAACAGCCGTCAATACAGTGACTGGTGGGTCAGTGAAGTTACCCTTCCAGTGAACATAGCCAGCATAGCCTAGGGAGGTATATCAGTCTGATGCTTGGGATGTGTCATCATTTCATGCGAGTGCTTCTTCTTAGAAAACTGTGAAGGTCTGAAAGAAACAGAAAGGAGCAGGAAGCCTTCTGTAAACTTGCTTCCTTCCAATTTTGTAAGTCCTTGGCTAAATCATTGCAGGCCTAACCAGAAAGGAATGCTTACTAGAAGGGAGTGCCCACAACAGCCTGCCTGAAGTCTTCTTTAAAGCAGGGGTGCCTTAGCCACACCATCCTAAAGAAGCACAGTCATGTCCTCGCTGCTCCAGTTATTGAATCAGTCTGACTGAAATTATAGTGCCCGCTGGGGAAGCCACAGTAATGGTCTTAACAGATTACTGATTCCAGATTCATGGAATTCTTCCACATTTTGCAATCCTAGATCCACTAGGAAAGTACAGTTGTGTAAGCAAACTTACTATTACAATAGATGTTCTAATACATCACTGTTGCAGTAGTCTAATCTATTTGGGTTATACCCTTGCCTAGGATATGACCACAAGCCAGGTTTCAAAGCTTTAAGGCACCTTCCCACATGGCTAAATTGTCAGTATCTTAAGCAAAGTCATACAAAAAGACAGTTTCTTGCTCCAAGAAGGGAAGCTACAGCACAGAAAGGAGAAATGCTAGGAAAGGAAGTATCAGACTAAAATCAGTGCAACTACATTCACAAGGTTATATACAGCCATACCCTAGCAATACATCTAAAAAGACTAAGCAAGATGGCTGGATGGAGGGAAAGACTACTGCAACAGTGATCTATTAGAACATCTACTGTTAAAGTAAGTTTACTATACAGTTGTACTGTGTTCAACATTTTGATCATTGCTGCAATAGCCTAAGCTACATGGGTAGAGTGCCATAGCT
Organism: Protopterus annectens; assembly: GCF_019279795.1. Lineage (NCBI taxonomy): Eukaryota > Metazoa > Chordata > Ceratodontiformes > Protopteridae > Protopterus > Protopterus annectens. The sequence goes on along the minus strand of NC_056729.1, from coordinate 1,701,401,252 downwards.
TAGGAATAATTAGGAAGGATTAGGGAATTCAAGAATCCACAACTTTCTGGAGAATGGTCCTCACAAAGCTTAATCTGGACCTGGAAAAGGAATCTGTTTTGTAGTGTATTGTGAAAGTATTATAAAGGACTAAATTGCTGCTTCTAGAATACTTTTACAGTGAACCCCTTTCCAGAAAGCCACAGAAGAGCCCAAAGTCCAGGTAGAATGGGCTCTGACCTTCATAGGGTCATAGCTAAATATTAAGCTAGCTACCCTTGTAAGCCATTTTAAGCCCACAAAATTTCCTCAAGGTGAGAATCAAACCCTGTACCTTGTACTTGTGATGTAAGCACGTTAATCATTATGCTGTGCCCCAACCCCTGCCTGGAAGTGGTTTGCTATGGTGAGCACAGCAGAAACACAGCATTACGCGACCATCTGGAAATTGTCTGCTTTGATACTGGTTGTCATTTATTCTTACCTCCATAGCAGACAAACAGCTAATTGGCTTTTCTGAAGGAGTTTGCTCTCTCCAAGTAGTATCAGAGCTGCCTGTGGACATCCACAGAATGTAATATTGCTCTCTTGTTTTAGGTTCTGAAAATAATACAGGAATATTTACAAAGTGGTTTAAGGTGAACTCTGAAATTACTTTAGGCATAAAAGAATTAGTAGTTCTCAAAAGAAACCCTGACCTTATGGAAAAAGAAGAGGGTTGACAACTATAAGACTTTGTAGCTCTGATACTCTTCTTGCAGAATTCAGAGCAGTAAGTAGCACAGTTCTCCACGTTAAGAATCTCAAGTCAGCCTGATGAGCTGGTTCAAATGGAAAATGTAAATGTTTCAAGCATAAAAATGAGACCCCAATGAGGAGCCACATGTTTCCTAGGTTGGCAGATAGGTAAAAAACATTTCAAAAATAGTTTTACTTGAGAACAGGAAAGGTGGATAAGCAGAAATACCCAAAAGATGAATCTTAATATAAGAGCAACAGAAGCCATAGGAGAACTCACAGAAATAGTCTAGAACCAGAGGCAAATGGGACTTGAAAGGGTACTGTTTCCTAAGAGTAGCATTAGCTTGAAAATCTCTTTTGCCTCCTTTAATAACTGCTGCACCCCCCCCCCCCAAAAAAAAATGCTGCTTGAAAGGTATCAAAACTGTGCCATTCAGGCAGCCAACAGTAGTGTCTTTATATTGGGGTGAATCATAAAACCCCTGCCTTGACTAAGTAAATCTAGTCTGTGGAAAAGTTTGCGGTAATTTCCCTTTTACAATTTCAAAAGAAGGGAGAACAACTGTTGCCTGTGTCAAAAGGGACTCACTACCACAATCTCTGAGAGTCTATCAGAATCTCTGAGAGGACCCTGTGTATCAGTGGAAAGATATGCAGTAGCACCAGCATCCATGGGAATGAAAAGCATGTGTCTTCCAGGCCTGTTTGTAAGGAAACCTGGAATAGAATCTCTGTTTTGAAAGGATGTAAACAGATCTATTTGAGGTGCTCCTCACAGCTGGATCAATTTCTGGAAGACCTGAGGTGTAGTTTCCATTCATGAGGGTCTGTCCTGGTCCTGGTCCTGCTAAAATGTTTTGCTCTGACAGTATAAATGAAGCCTGTATAGTCAAACTGAGCCGAGTTACTATCCCTAAACAATCATAGTAAGTCTGCAGAGGGGATAAGATTTAATACCCTACTTATTTGTGTACAACATCACTGTGATATTGCCTGTGACAACTGACAGAGGACCTGGAGACCAGAGAAGATTTAAGGCCTTTAAAGCATTTATTACTACCAACATTTCTTTGACATTTATGTGCATCTGTCCTAGGAATAGTTAGTTCCACAGACCTTGCACTTTAACTCTTTTGAAATCACTCCCCAAGTAAAGTCAGAGTCATTTGTTGTCAGACACTGAGGGGAAAGCTGAAGGGAGAAGGTCAGATCTAGGTTAAAGGATAAATGGTCCACCCACCACAGCAACTCCCCTCTGACAAACCACAAAACAGGAAACTGAAAAGATAAAAGGTACTGACAAGTCCAGAATTATCTGCAGTACCACTGACTTCTCATGTAAAGTCTGACTAAGGGGAACATGATAATCATGAATCACTGAAGCCATGAAACCCAGCACTCTGAAAAATTCCCTAGCAGAAGCCCAAGAATGCCTGGAGAAGTTCAGGAAGATTTCCTAGCTTTGTCCAGTTGAATAAAAAAACTCTTCTTAGAAATGAATCTAGAAGACATCCCAGAAAAATATTGAGAAAGGGATGAATGATGAGAAATAATTTCTGCAAGTTTTGCTGAAACCCCAGACTGAGAAGGAGTTTCACAAATCACGCCTGTGAATCCTGTCAACTGGACAACGTGTCTGCAAATACAACAATTATACAAATATGGAAAGATGTGAATATCCTGAAGCTAAAGTAAGCAATCACTTTCAGCAGGCACTTTGTAAACACAGTCCAGATGGATGTGCACCAGAACACACTGCTCGTACACCAGGATAAGAAATAAGTATTTAATAAATCCACACAAAGTAGAAGAACAGGTTAAGCGCTTTCAACTGTAGTACACAGTCTTCCTCAGAACAAAGTATTAAAACAAGGTGTATCTATTTATACCCTTCTAAATAGAATAATAAGATAATAAGATAGGATAACTATCTCAGAAGACCGCCAAGATTTTTAAAGGCATATTAATCTAATATGCAGTCTGTACATTTGTTAATACTACACGTTGCAATATATAAGTTGTCAAAGCACTTGGCATGCACATACAGAGTATTTACTGTGATGATATAGTAATGTAAAATATAAAGTATAAAATATAAAATATGTCATGCTAATAAGAGATAAAAAATAAAAAATGTATAAAAAATATAAAAAATGAATTATGAAATGTATACATGTGTGTAAGTTGTGAATATCAACCTAAAAAATGTGTATATCTATGTCAAAACAAGTACATATGATATCGATGATACCATCCCTAATGTAATAAAAAATACAATGCATAAAAGTACATATGAAGTACAAAACATCCAAAACTGATTTAGTAAAAATGCTGTTGGGTACAATTGAATACAATAAAAAAGAAATGAAGTGTAATATCCATACACCCTAATCAAGTAGGCAGATAGTAATCATGAAAACATTAGAAAAGGTTTAATGCTAATGAAATCATTCAAACCCGGTTTCCTGGTTGAATCAGTCAATATCTGCCATCTACTTTCTTTGAGGGCCAATTCCACTTTCCAATTTCCTCCGTAGGGGGAAATATAAACCTGATCTATAATACTAAAATGGAAACTGTGATCACTACCCTTTTCTAAAATATGCCTATATAAGGCGTTTTTGTTGTCGCACTTTTGTATCCTGTACTGATGTTCATACAACCTTTTCTTCAACTGCCTCTCCGTTTTTCCTATATAATGGGCGTTGCATAGTTTACAAAGGGCCACATAAACCACGCCCTTAGTTTCACAGTTTCCCTTTAGACTTCTGATGAAGGTGCCATTAATATCATCCAACCTAAAACCCTTGTCCTGATTGATATATCTACATTGTTTGCACCTACCACACTTTGTTGTTCCTCTATTGCCTTCTCTACGAACATTACCCTTGTTGTTACTAGCCCTTTCCAACAAGTTTTTTACATTGGGTGCTGTCTTATATACATACTTGGGGACTTTACCTAAAATCTCGTCAGAGTCTAGTGCTGCCACCAATTCCCAATGTCTGACAAGAATGTCAGTAATGAGATGTGTGAATGGTGTGTACATAAGGACACAAACTCTTCCACTGAATTCATTCACCTTATCCTTCCCATTCGTCATGCTGTAATTTCCCAAAATGGGAATGTATTTTAATCCCCATTGACTCTGTACTTGGTTGGTCACTTCCATAACCATCTTTTCAGGATATCCGCGATCCAGAAAAAGCTTATTGAGGATAGCAAGTTCAGACATCATGATGTCCCTGGTAGAGGACATCCTGGCTACTCTAATACTTTGGCCTTTAACAATATTCTTAAAGACGTGGGGGGGGATGGTTGCTGGTGTAGTGAATATAGTCGTTCGAAAAGGTGGGCTTCCTGAAAACTTTAGAAATGAAGCCCTCAAGGTTGTGACTGATGAGTGTATCTAAATAAGGTATTTCTTTACAGTTGTGACTGTGTGTAAATGTTAGAAAATCTGTGGTAGAATTGAGGAAAGTCATAAATTCATCCACCCTAGTCACTGAGGCATTCCAAAGTATGAAGATGTCATCAAGATATCTTGCGTAATATGAAATGTCCGGATGAAACTGACTGTTGAACACAAATCTCGATTCCCATTCAAGCATGACCAGGTTAGCGTACATGGGCCCCATGGCAACTCCCCTGGTCTGCCTGAAAAATTCTCCTTGGAATGCCACAAAATTGTAGTCTAAAACCAATCCCATCATGTCACAAATCAAATTAATCTTTTCCCAAGTGAAACCTGAATGTTTACGTAGACTACTGGCAAAAAACTCCAAACCCTGCTCTTTTTGGGAAATTACAGCATGACGAATGGGAAGGATAAGGTGAATGAATTCAGTGGAAGAGTTTGTGTCCTTATGTACACACCATTCACACATCTCATTACTGACATTCTTGTCAGACATTGGGAATTGGTGGCAGCACTAGACTCTGACGAGATTTTAGGTAAAGTCCCCAAGTATGTATATAAGACAGCACCCAATGTAAAAAACTTGTTAGAAAGGGCTAGTAACAACAAGGGTAATGTTCGTAGAGAAGGCAATAGAGGAACAACAAAGTGTGGTAGGTGCAAACAATGTAGATATATCAATCAGGACAAGGGTTTTAGGTTGGATGATATTAATGGCACCTTCATCAGAAGTCTAAAGGGAAACTGTGAAACTAAGGGCGTGGTTTATGTGGCCCTTTGTAAACTATGCAACGCCCATTATATAGGAAAAACGGAGAGGCAGTTGAAGAAAAGGTTGTATGAACATCAGTACAGGATACAAAAGTGCGACAACAAAATATAGGCATATTTTAGAAAAGGGTAGTGATCACAGTTTCCATTTTAGTATTATAGATCAGGTTTATATTTCCCCCTACGGAGGAAATTGGAAAGTGGAATTGGCCCTCAAAGAAAGTAGATGGCAGATATTGACTGATTCAACCAGGAAACCGGGTTTGAATGATTTCATTAGCATTAAACCTTTTCTAATGTTTTCATGATTACTATCTACCTACTTGATTAGGGTGTATGGATATTACACTTCATTTCTTTTTTATTGTATTCAATTGTACCCAACAGCATTTTTACTAAATCAGTTTTGGATGTTTTGTACTTCATATGTACTTTTATGCATTGTATTTTTTATTACATTAGGGATGGTATCATCAATATCATATGTACTTGTTTTGACATAGATATACACATTTTTTAGGTTGATATTCACAACTTACACACATGTATACATTTCATAATTCATTTTTTATATTTTTTATACATTTTTTATTTTTTATCTCTTATTAGCATGACATATTTTATATTTTATACTTCATATTTTACATTACTATATCATCACAGTAAATACTCTGTATGTGCATGCCAAGTGCTTTGACAACTTATATATTGCAACGTGTAATATTAACAAATGTACAGACTGCATATTAGATTAATATGCCTTTAAAAATCTTGGCGGTCTTCTGAGATAGTTATCCTATCTTATTATCTTATTATTCTATTTAGAAGGGTATAAATAGATACACCTTGTTTTAATACTTTGTTCTGAGGAAGACTGTGTACTACAGTTGAAAGCGCATAACCTGTTCTTCTACTTTGTGTGGATTTATTAAATACTTATTTCTTATCCTGGTGTACGAGCAGTGTGTTCTGGTGCACATCCATCTGGACTGTGTTATTTAGTTGACTTTGTAAACACTCTTGGCACAGTGGATACACCAAAGGGTTCATAGGTTCATAGGTTGGTACTAGGGCTATCGACCCTAGGGCCTATGCAAGCCTAGCCATAACAATTCCCTGGATATTTCTTCCCACAATATTTACTTCTCCAGGCCCCTGGTCTAGCAGGGCGACTGACATGATCCCCGGGGTGAATTTCCTATCTCCCATCCAATCATATAAGTTCATAGGTTAGTACTAGGCTATCGGCCCTTGGGCCTATGCAAGCCTAGCCATAACAATTCCCTGGATATTTCGAAACGGATAATGTGAGCCAGACACAGAAAATCTTAAATAATGCCTGAATTCCTTGCAAACTGAAATGTTATAAGCAACTTTTAGGTCAATGTTACATGAAGCTGCAAGGAGGGAATGAGACATCAAAGGGTTTAAGGAGTTAACATTTTAAATTATGGAATCCTGACAAAAAGATTTAGAAAAGTGAGTTCTAGGGCTGGCGTCCAAGTTCCTTCTATCATTGTCACCAGAAAAATCTTTGAGAAAAAATCTTTGTCCATCTGAGCTGACAGCATATGTTTCATCACCCTCTAAGTCAACATTTGCTGTAAGATAGGAGGAACAGGGATGTCTGATTTGGAAGATGAAGAGGAAACTCCTGAAAAGTAGGGATTCCCACTGCCATCTGCACCCCCTGTCTCAGAACCCACTTGTCTGAGACAATCTGATGCCAGAGGGGAAGATACAGGCCTAGTCTGTGGGAAAGAGTCATAAGATTGCCAGTGGCAAACATGCTTGTTAGAACTTTGCTGAGACTGATTACTGCGCTTTCTGGAAAAAGATGCTGAAAATAAAGGAAAGATTTACTGAAGTATGAAAAAGGTGGTTGAAGAATTTGAGTAACCCTTGGATCAATTTCCCTCCTTCCATAAATATTTTAAGAACCTCAGCAGCAGAGGGCTCAACTAACACATCATTGTCCAGGGGAGAATTCAAAATCTCAGCTTTAATATCTTCTGGTAAGTTTTGAGAACTGGTTCTCATAACTGATCTAGTAGTACCAGCTCAGGAAATAGCAGCAGGAGAATCATAAGAATATGTTATACAGTGTTGGGTTACATGCAAAAGCACAGGTAAGAGTTTAAAGAAGCTTTAACCTCAGGAAGAAGAGTAATAGTAAAGCTACAAGTAATTACGTTTTTGGCAGCCATCATAATTAGACTCGGGAAGACCTTACTATGTTTAGGCAATTCTGATTCTGTATCATAGCTCAAAAAATAATTTCCTTAGTTACACCAATTTACTCATCCAGTATCTCTGACAAAGCAGTCTGCAGGGAATATTTAAAGTCTTTCTTTCTTTGTATCAAGACCCACCAACAATAATGGTATTTTCTCACATTTTGCTTCCTTCTGGATCAATATTCTGTTAATGTTGTCAAATGTCTGGCTCCTCTGCACAAAACCACACTGATCCATATCTATCAATTTTGGCATCATGCTTGTCATTCTTATACGCATTATAAACAAGCACTTTACAATTATTGTTTAGTATTGAAATGGGCCTGTATGAAGCTGGATCTCATGAATCTTTACCCTCTTTAGGTATTACAGCTACCACCGCTTTCTTCTAGGATGTTGATATTTCTCATCTTAAAATATTGTTAAACAAAACCTTCCAGATCTTTACAAGTTTTTTCCTTCCTAGCTTCCAAACTTTCACAGGAATAACATCTATTTCTAGGGACTTTCCTGTCGGTTGGTTATATATCACCAATTTTATTTCATCTCCTCTTATTCTAACTCGTAGTAATTGAGCCTCATCTACCTCTAACCCTGGCATATTTATTTCTTCCATAAACATTTCCATTTGTACCTTTTCTTGATTTCCATATTTCTCTGCTTTATACAGACTTTCACAGAATTTACAAAACATTTCTAATACTTCTACAGGATCTCTTGTTATTTTCCTTGTTACAGGCGGCCTATGCTTGACAACAGAGCTTTCTACTTTCTGTTGCCTGAGTCATACTGCTAAAAGTTTTTGTGCTCTAGAGTTATTATAAAAAAAAACACAGTTGGTTAACAGCAATATTTCTAAACTCATGGATATTATCAAAGTAATTCCTTACTTTCTGCTTAGCATTCCGCAGATGCTCCTCTTCTTGTTCTGTGGTATCCCCCCTATTCTGAAATACTTTAACATTTGTCAGTCCCTCTAAATAATTACTGTTACTTCTTAACCATATCTCCCTTTCTTTTATTTCCACCCTATTTTTAAACTCCACCTTAATTTTATCCCACTCCCTAGTTATATTTTCAGAAGAAATTTCTATCTTCTCTAATAGCTCCTGAATAATTTCCACTACCCATTCCTTAAATCCCTCTCTTTTCAACAGATTATTTATTTACATTTGTTGACCAGGAATGTCCGACTGGACGCAGGTCCATTTTCAGCGGAGGCCTGGGGAGAAAAGCTCCACAAATTAAAATATTACAGACATAGTTACAGTTGAAGAATCCTAGCAATTAAAATATTACATAGTTACAGATGAAGAACATAGTACATTCAGTAGATAACTAGCATCTGTTCTATCCACAAAGTCATAGCAGATATTAACAATTGTTACAATAAGAAGTTACTGCCATATAATAAGTAGATAGGCATGGAAGTATCACCGCTTGCTGTAATCAAAGGTAGTTTGTGGGGTGGAAGAGAGGTACAGGGTAGATGGAGTGGGAGAAGTTAGAGGGGAGAGTTACAAGGGCATAGCCAGCATGTTTTTAGGTGCGCTTTAAGTAAAGCTTTGAAGTGGGTGCATTATGGTAGAGAGGTTATTCTGGGAGGGAGGGTGTTCCATAACTTGGCTATAGCGCTGGAGAATAGTGCTTCTCCAGCAGTGTTATTGGCTCTAGTAACCTGTAATTGATTTCTGTTGCTGGATCGTAGTGGTCTGGTGGTGAGATAAGGTTGGAGTAGATACTGGAGGGATGGGACCTTTAGAGGATGGTTAACCAGTTTGTGGATGAGTGCGAGCTGATACCATTGAAGGAGGTGAGTTCTAGCCAGCCTAGTTCAGTAAGTGAGAGACAGTGGTGACTGTGGTAGGATGCCCCGGTGGCGAATTTGACGATTTTATTTTTGTTGTAGATAGGTGGGAAAGCGTCAATGTCTCATTTTTATTTCATTACCCTGTGTGTTTTTGTTTTAGTTATTACTGGTGCATGATCTAAAATAATTGTTGGACAGGTATCAAGACCTTCAATTAAATGCACATGCGCCTGTGAAATGTAAATTTTGTCTAGCCTAGCCCAGTTTTTGTATCTTGGGCAATATGTAAATTTACTCTGAACTCCTAGTACTGAATTCACATCTTCCAGGCCAAATAGTTTAATAAATTTCTTTAAAAATCAACCCTCCATTATACTTCACTTCTGGGCCCCCCAGACACATCCTCACTGTTGCAGATCAAATTCCAGTCCCCACCTATAAGTAATATTCCTTGCTGAAAGCCGATTATTTCTCCCAGAATTTTCTTAAGCGCCATTGTAGCAGTTTTCAGTGGAATATAAATACATGCTATTGCGATCCTCCTCCTTCCAAGTAGCCCCTTAGTACTACACATCTACCATTATCTTTGTTTTCTCTTCTATCATTATTGGAGCTCCTCTTGCAATTAATATAAGTACTCCTCTTTTCTTTTGCCCGAGGTATTATGCTGAATAACCATCCGGAAAACCTTTCTTTCTCAAATTAACATGTTCATTTCTTTCCAAGTGTGTTTCCTGTAACATAGCTTGTTGCACTCTACCTGTGGGATTCAGTAAACTCTGTGTAGGCTTCCCACAAAACTTTTATGGAATTTACATGTGTGCATGGTGATCCGCACTGAGCAGCAGTGCTCATTACATATTCATGTCAAGCACCACACTTCAATATAAATAAGCATGGTTTCGTGGCCAGCAACAGTGTTTGTATAGTACTCCTATTTACATTACAGCACAGGCAGTTTGTATGTTTGCAGAGAATGTCACAATGATCACCAGGGCTTACCCTATATAGTTCTCATAACTCTAAATCTTCTAATGCAAGACATCTAGACAAAGCCAACATAATGGGGGGATAATGCACCAAAATGTGCTACAATAACAAGGTTTGTGTTAAGTGTTGTGATATCAGTCCTGATATTATCCAAGTGGTAAGACAGTAAACCACAAATTTTATAAGGAACAAAGCAAAAGATACAAGGAAAAAATATGGACATACTGCAAAAATCTGGAGAGTTGAGAGGTATGATATGCACATGGTCCAAACACAGTACAGGATAGTGGATACAGTGCAGAACATTGTGAAATCCCATTCCTGGCACTCAGTACTGATGCTGTGTAAATGATCTGTAAGGGTACATGGACTGCCATGTAAAATAAACATTCAGGGGAAGTGTGTGCATTAAATAGGGACACACAGATGAATTGTAGGAATGAATACAGGGAAAGAGGACAGGTGAAACAACCTAATATACAGCATATGAGGGCATGTCAGTGGAAGAACAGCTACAGCAGCAATACCAATCACATATCAATATAATACAGTAGGGACTGCACAGTGAAAATCTGTATTATGTGACTGTCACACATGGTGACATAACAATGGGAAAAATGTCTGTGTGAGTGTATCCTTACATGAACAATTCAGAGAACATCTCTCAGGGGTGTTGTATACAACTGGGGTAGGGTGCATTTTGTGAAGCTGTGCAAACTGATTTGCCTGAATATGAGTGTAATCTCAGCAGAGGTCTCCAGCATGTGGGACACAAGTAAAGGCACATGGACAACATTAAAGGAAGTACGCACAATCATGGACAATATCAGAATACCCCACCATTAATCCCACATCTTTGACATAACATGTAATTTACAGTGATCAGAGATAGTTCTGCACAAACAAACTTGTACAACTATTATGACATGTCTGCACTCTATGAGGATAATCAGGCACATTGTCCTGACACTGTAACATCTGCTGGAGGTGTTAAGAGGGACACTTCTATACCTGTATGTGACCTTTTACTAAATGGAGACAAGTATTAACCTGGGTGTGTGCAACAGAGCTGTGTGAGTTTTTAATGCTACATCATGTCTGTTAGATATCCTCGAAAGGTCATCGAGGGCATGCTAGTTGACTGGTGGGCATGGGCAATCCCCATGGTCACAAATGTTACCCATGCCAACAATGTTGTCAAACAGCTATTTATGTACTGTGTGCATCACCGGAACTAGCATCACATATATGCATCTGGAGTAACAACTTGATGAGGGTTTCGCACCATCAGACAGTAATGTTTATGGCACAAAAAGAATACCTAGGTAAGGCCAATAAGATGTGTGTCAGCTCATTGTGGCAAAGGTGGCACACTTCAGTCACACATCACTGTAAGATGTGTAGTGAGGTACATGAAAAAGGGGGGTCTTTGTACTCGGTTATGGTGTGTTAAAGGCTGTGAACCATGGAGGTATTATGGCCTTTGATGTGGATGTCTTTCACACACTCGGTAGTAGTGTTACATACAACAGTGTAGTCAGCATTGTGGCCACATGCTGGTGATATAGGTATTTATAGCCACATCTGACAGTGCTGAGTGAATACCTCAGTGTGGATTTGTGTCAACTGTCTTCTTGGGCTTGTCAAGTTCAAAAGGATGTTAGTGTTGTCATCATGCATGTCCACACTGGTATTGAAAGCCTGTGTTGTGCACATCATAAGTCACGCCATCGTATTCGGATCTGAGGATGATATTACAACACTATGCTCAAACCTCATCAGAACACTAACAGAGTATAATGCTCTCTTTTGCATGTACTTCACCAGATATATGTAGCAGCTGGAGAGACCACAGGGGTTTATCACCAAGAAAACAGAGAGCCTACAAACCATGCCATGACGTATGTGGATAGAGTGAAAATCATGTCACTGTAATCTGGATCACACAGGATGAGGTGACCAGTCTCTGACCCTACCCTGGTGGGAATAGTGCACACCCACAAATCAGATATAGCTGATCTCATCAGCAGTGTCTGGTGAGGAGAATATAGCAATAACGTGTCTCACATGCTAGTGTAAAAGGCTCTCTCTAAAGTCAAGCAAGAGCATACCCCCTCCAGTTGACTGCAGTGAGAATAGAACCCCTACCTATCTAAGTACACAGACTACAAAACTCTGTCTTTTCTTTAAGGCACCACAGCTCAAGTCTGACTTGAAGTGTCTCAAACAACACTTTCTAGCTGATGGTATCAGCAGTGTCTGGTGAGGAGAATATAGTAATAACAGTGTTCCACATGCTGGTGTAAAAACCTCTCTCTAATGTCAAGCAAGAGCACACACGCCCACACACCCCTACCCCAAGTACACAGACTACAGAGCTCAGTACGCTTAATGCAAGTGACATGGCACAAGTCTGACTTTTACAAGACTGCACGACAACTTACAGTGGATGACAACAGCAGGGCATGTTGGAGAGATGATGTTAGGAGGGCTGAATGAAATGGATGTGTAGGCATGTGCAATATCAAAATACTGCCAATCCATAGAATTGGAGTGGTAAGTGTAAGATACACACTTATGCTCTTCTGGCTAGACACAAACACACACATACACACACTCTTGACTGCAGTGAGAACAGAACCTCTACCTAAGTACGCAGACTACAGAGCTCAGTACTTTAAGCAAGTGCCACTGAACAAGACTGCAGGACAACTTATAGTGGATGACATCAGCAGGCCATGTTGGAGAGTAGATGTTGGGAGGTCTGCATGAAATGGATTTGTAGTTATGTGCAAGTGTCAAAATACTGTCAATTCATGTTGGGAGGCCTTCCTAGGAGGTTACTAGGCCAATGGCCCTAGAGTCTTTGCAAGCCTAGCCTTGTAAAAACATAAGTACCCTCATATTGAGCATAGTTAGATGGTCATTGTTAGAGTGATTTTGTGATCAGCACTGACTGCCCCTGTCCATGAGGGACATAAGATTGTTAACAGAGTGATTTTGTGATCAGCACTGACTGCCCCTGTCCATGAGTGTTAGCAGAGTGATTTTGTGATCAGCACTGACTGCCCCTGTCCATGAGGGACATAAGATTGTTAGCAGAGTGATTTTGTGATCAGCAATGACTGCCCCTGTCCATGAGGGACATAGGAGCTACCCCTTGGGTGAATTTATAATCACACATCCAGTTGTCAAGGTTGCAATTGAATAGCGTCACTGAAGAACACTGCTTCACATGCAGTGGGAGTCTATTACAGAGGAGTGATAATCGCTGGAAGATATATCTGTCTCTCCAGCATGTTCTGTTTATGTCACAAGCTAGGTTGAGATCCCTGGAGCAAGTTATTCTTGTCCCATTTGATTTGCAGATGTCCAGCATTTCCAGTAGGGCAGGGTCTGTGATTACTCTGTAGACTAAGCACAAGTTGCCTTTCAGCAGCCTGTATGATACTCTGTACAGTGACAGGTCTTTCAGTCTTTCTATGTATGTCATGTTTTGGAGGCCCTGGATTCTCCCAGGCACAAACCTCTGTGTTTTCTCCCAATTGCTGCAGGTGTCTGGTGATGCTGTACTCAATTAGTGGTCTGATAAGGGTTGAGTACAGCGGAGCTATGACCTTCCTGGTCTTGGATGCAATGCTCTTATTTATGAGGTTTGCAATGTAGAATGTGTGGCTCACCACTATGGATACATAGTGATTGAAGTTTACATTCTATCAACATGTGTTCCCAAGTCTCTCAATGGTGAGTTTGAGCGTAGAGGGGTGCTATGTATATCATAATTAGCAGGGGTGCTTCTTTACCAAAGGGAACAATGAGGCATTTTTTTGCTTTAAGGTTCACTCTGTGAGTCTGGCACCAGTCATTTGTCTGTGTTAGCCCTTTTTTGTAATATGTTAACATAATTGAGGGACTCTATATGACTGCACCCAGTTGACAATCATCTGAAAACTTGGTAAGCCACAGGCCATCTACCGTCACTTGTACTTCAGAGATATAGTTTTGAAACAGTTGAGGGCCAGCACAGATCTCTGTGGTACTCCACTGATATTTGGTCTACTGATGGAGGTGGACTCCCTAACTTTAACACTGTAAGTTCTGTTAGTCAGCCAGTTGGCTATCCATCTAGTAAATGTATGGGTTAATCCCCAGGTGGGAGATTTTCTCTATGATACCTGAATGGGGAATTCTGTCAGGCCTTTGATAAATCAACACAGGCTGTGTATCCTGTTATCCCTGATCCAGGGCCTTTTGGGACATTATCAAAGAAGTCCACTAGGTTTAATAAGCAAGATCTACCCTTGACAAAACCAAAATGGGTTAAATCAATTGTGTTGAAGGTTACCCATGTCCCTGTGGATACTGTCCACGATAATTCCTTCCATAGCCTTGCAAATAAGACTGGTTAGGCATATGGGTCAGTAGCTCTAGTTCTGTGTGTTACCAGATTGATGCTCACTGCACATCACACATCTGATATTAAGTTATGTAGTGTAGTTGATATATATGTGAAAAAAGTACTGAGACACCAGGGTTGCAGTACATGGGGGAGACAACACATGGCTGTATTCTATATTTGTGATATTGTTAGACAGGGCCTTCAGTTTATGTTAGGGCCTTCAGTTTATGTTTCAACATGCAATTTTATAACAAAGAGTAAATGGGCAGTAAAAAGCACTAATACATGCTAATATTTATTTTTTCCATAGTGCAACGAGCAGCAGGTTTGTGCAATGGTTGGCAAAGTGTTTGCGCATACGAGATGCAAATTCCATTACTGTCCTTGTCTGTGCATAGTTAAGCAATGCACAAACACAAGTTGCACTGCTAAATGTCTGAGAGTTAGTACTGAGTCTATGAAACACACCTGCTTCTTAGCTGACTCTGTGGCAGCAGATGTAAATGGACTGATGCATTTCTTCTTGAGCTAAGATGATACTGTGTTCGAATCCTGGTGTATGCAATAATTTTAAACAAACAGTGATCATGCAATGACATTATTCTTTACAGTACATTCAGCATATGTTATTGTGTGTGTGCTGACATTGTGCAATGGGGTTAAGAGGCACTGCTCAGAGGTAACCACAGCATTGTACCGACACTTGGCATTGCTGCCTGATGCCAAACTCCACACAAACAGAGTCCAAAAAGTGAAGGGATCCATTGCATTTTCAGGTACTGATGTGTGTTGTGTGAGACTACTTTTTGACTAGATTATAGGTGTTAAAACTGGGTAGATAGGAAAACAGCAAAATGGGGAGCGCAATGGGAAAGCAATACAGGAATGTGCAGAAGGAAGGTAGGAAAGAACCACAGCAATCCATTTCTTCAACAGTAAAAACTGATCATATGTACAGAATATTCAAAGAATTTGAACAGTTACCTCCAGAGAGAGGGGTGACAACAACGTAATCATGTTGTATAACCAACTGGTCCAAGTCAAGTGTGTCAAGAAGACATGTGTGCGAAATGGACACTTATGTACTGAATTATTTTTTTTTCTTTTGTGGGACAGGTGCTCATTTTTTTTAATTCAGTGTAAGTGGAATGCTGGCTAAGGGAAGTAGGTATGTCTGGGGCATGGTAAGTTGGGTAGGTGAGGAAGCAAATAAAAACAAACAAGACAAATAAGACAAGAGATAGGGACGATGAAGGACATAAATGATTGGGGGACATCATGATTGGGGTGAAGGAGGGGACAACACAGGCTCATGCCCATCAAGCTTGGAGACAGTGAGAAAAGAGTCCTCACCCATTGGACTGTCGTCACCATCCCCTTACTCCGCTGGAGGATGGAGTGCTTGGCATCTTCTCCTCCTATGTACCATGAGGGAGGGCAACTTCTCCAACTATGTCAATGTACACCAATGGTGTGGTGAACGATACTACGCACCAACCCGGACATCTCCTGGAGGGTGATGAAATCCCCCTCTCCACCACTCCTCCCAGAGGGTACCAGTGCACAAGCTTCCTGGGCAGTACTACCTGATGGAGCAAGTAGTGCAGGAGGAGCAGACAGAGTGCTGCCAGGTTGGGTCCCAGACATGCTGGGCATCGGTGCAGGAGCTGGTGGAGGAGGAGCATTCTGATCCACTGAGGCTGGCCTACCTCACTGTACTGTGCAGCATTTAGTGATGTGGTAGACATGGATGACATGGAGACATTCTGACAACACATAATAGAAAATAAAAAAGAGAGAGATAAGGGTTGGGGTGAGAGCAAAAAAGACATAAAATTAGTACCATCTTATGTGACAAAAATTATACAACTATTTTATCTGAAGTACTACATTTACATATGCATCCTAACAGATGCACACTATACTACAGACAGCTAACAGTAAACCTTGAGATGTGCATATATTGCACATATGCGTGTTCTAACTACATAGATTCCAGTTAACAGCAGGGCATTTGCGCCACTGATATAGAGTTTTTAATTTAATGTAAATATTATTAAAGAAAAGGAGTACTGTATAGCTATAATTCATGGTATTTGATCCCACAACCTCTGACTACAGTCTAATATTTGACTATTAAAATTGGTTTGTGTTACAGAATAATGCATGCATACTTGCCTTTGCAGTTAGGATATGCGTGCTCAATGTGATAATAACTGTATAAAAAACCCAAAAAGCCATCTTTAACTTTAAGATACAATAACACTTTTCTTGTGCTGCAAACATGCCATTTGTTTCCTTCAGTCTTTCTTTTCGAGCAACATGAGCCTGCCTATTGAACTCATGTTCAGCATTAGCTTGGGAAATAACAGAAAAGAACAGAAGAGCATGATGTATTTCAGTCTTGCCTACATTTATTTTTCTAACTATTACAAGTACTCTGTTGTTATCATAACACAGTTGCGGGATGTTCAATCAACTAATAATTGAGGGCATCTCTTTTGCACCTGTGTAGGCCATTAATATGATGCCTACACTGCTCTCTGGTGCAAGGGATGCCAGTGACACTGGACACAGCCTCAGACTTGTACTGGGAGCATGAACAATTCCCCTGCAGAAACCTTTGACTGCGGCACTTTACCAGAAATCCAATAAATACTGTGGACTCCTGGACACCCCACCTCTATGTCCTAAGCTGAGCACCTTCCCCTCAGACATGTCTAACAGCTTAACTAAAGTAATGAAAACTAGTGCTTTCCCACCAATTCCAGTTACTGCATTTACTGGTAGTGCACAAACCCGAGCAATGATGCCAACCACATTTGCACGATGTTAAGCAGAGAACAGCAGTGCCAAGCAGGGACAATTGAAATAATTGAAATTGGAAGGTTAATCTGACACTTGGCCTTATTTTTAGGGGTACGAAAAACACTGGATGCACTCACAGGAATACCAATAACCACGAACAGAGTGCAAGAAGCCAAAGAAAACTAGGAAACTTCTGTATATCCTTTTGAAGTGTTTTTAATGAATATAACGAACTGCACAGACCATCACATAAACGCAATTCCAACAACACAGTTTCTAAGCGTTTTCATCCAAACCAATTGGACTTCATCAGCTCCGGGGGGGGTGGGGGACCGTCGTCACGCCGTTGGAGAGACTTCCTCCACGGGCGCTGCGCGCCGCCGATCGCTCCGGGCCGGGAAGGCTTCTTGCACTCTGTTCGTGGTTATTATTTTTAGGGGTGTCTACTGATGTAGCCTGGAAATATATATTGGAAATTGGAAGGTAGCTGTTAGGTGAGTTAAGTTTGCAGACATGCACTTGGGGGCATAAATGTCATGACCTGACATTTGTTTTTGCATTTATACACTGATAAAATAGATTTTTACAGGGTGGGATTCAAACCTAGGCATAAGGGACAAAACGTTTTCTTCCACAGTGTTGATTTTCCATCTTTGCCACAGAGGAAGTACTGCTCAGACATGGTCGGGAATCATACATGAATATAGGTTACAGTTTGAGGTGTTAGACATGTAAGTGTGTGACCTGACAATGTTCTTGTATATAGACCCAGTTGTGTGTGTGTGTCCTGTAATTGTGAAGGCCATGCAAGTCCAGGTAGCAGAATTATACTTACAGAAGGCAGTATACTCTCAGTCATACATCTGAAAACACAATAAGGGTGTCTTGTGCCTCATACATATAATTCATACCTCCACTATCTAAGGTGTTATAAGTGAGACTGAATATAACAGTAAAACTGTATGGAATATCCTGTATTAGAACCCAGAACCATATGTTTGGCAGTCCTAAACGTACATCTGTTGCCACAAGAATGTTGAAATAATACAAGTCTATTTTTCAGTTTATTGCTATAAACTCCACTATCACAACAGTAAAAATAGGTTGCACATCTTGTACTAGAACCCAGGACCATCTGCATTCCAGCCCTACACTTACACCTGCTGCAACAGGACTAGTTACATGACATTTCCTAATTCCCTTATCATTCTTAAGTTCCCTGTGTTAACTGCTACGAGACATCACTTAGCATGTTTGCGCATTGCCAAACAATCACTTGAGTGCATTAGTTTTCAGTTACTGGCTGTCTGAGTCCTTTCTGCAGATGTTCAATGGCTGCAGGTGTTGGGGAACCTTGCTAACTGCTGCGCATTGTCACTAAGTGAAGTTGTGCGATGGAAAGCAAAAACTGCAACAATGTACTATTTTTCATCTTTGCACTTTTACAGATACCCTATCTGCAGGTGTTCTGCTGCTTCCTGGGTGGGCCTCTAGTCCAGGTTTGCGCACTACTAAGCTTCATGCAAACGAGATAAGCACAGCCAACCTGACATTCATTTTTCTCTGTTTCCTATGTTTGTGCTAAGCCGTGCACAGTGCAAACAAAGGAAACTGAAAAAAAGCAACACATGACAAACACTACAAAATGTTAATACACATAAAATATTTCTACATACGTCTGGATTTGAATTTTCACTCCAATGATCCTTCAGAACACAGTAAAGGTGCCTTATCCCTCTTTGCCACACAAACATTTTTGCACCAGGGAACTGAAATCATTTTGCATACAATCAACTGCAATATAATCTACAGTACTATGAAACCATACAATAGTTACTTGTACATGTATTAATTTTGGATGTAGTGCACTGAGTGATCACACAACCATTTATGAGTATTGCTTTCAGATATGTAGCCCTGTCTTAACCTCTCTATGTTTGTTGCTCATGCTTGTCTTATCTGACCAGTAATCTGAAATATGCAGTCTGTAAGCCATTCTATATCACTGTCCTTAAAACGTGTGATGATATTAAATGGCAATATAGCATGCAGTTGCCAACAGATGAAGGGGGGGTGGATGTTAATGAACAGAACCTGTGAATTGTGTGCTGCTTACTTACATTTCCAACCTTGACAAAATTACTTCTAACACTAAGTCTAACCTGACACGCCCACTGGATGTAGGGCAGTCTGCATTGCTGTTGTATTTTCCTTCTCCCTACCAGTAATCATTCACAACTGCAATCCATTAAAAACAAATGCTGAAGGAGTGCCTGCACTATGTTTACATCTGATATACAGAGCCAAGTATTTGGGATTCAGCAAATCTACTGAGTTCACACCTGACTGGATCTTCACTGTGCTGACAGCCTTGAATCTACACCATAAAAAGGCAACTGTGTTGCTATGGAACCTGAAAGTGAGGAGAATTGTTTATGTGGAGGACACAGAAAAGAGGCTATTACTTTGGGATATAGCTGCACAGAAGATTACTGAACTTGAGAAGGTATGATTGCATTTTGTATCTATATACTGCATATGCTGAAATGTAATTAAGAAAGATCTGTTTAACATTTATATTTTGATTAGCAAATGCTACACTTTTATCTGTATGTATTAATTAGAAGTGTAGTGATGGCATTGACTGTTTGTCAGGGCATTTCACTGGTATACATGACTGGGAATACCTTAAAATGGAATGTTCTATGTTAAAAATGTGTACACGTTTCAGTGATACTTCATTTGATAGAACTTTAAGCATTTCAATGATGGTATCCAGCCTGTTGCTCATATTTCAAATCTCTAGACTGCTTTGCATTTCTCTACTGGATAATACTGAAATGCTACCTTTTCTGTTTTATCTGGGAATGGTAATTTTGTAGTTAGGTGATACTTATGTGTATTATCCTTCTGTTTTATTTTAGGATACCTAGGACTATGGTATTCAGGCATTTCAATCTCCAAAAACCACCTCCAGTGAAGAGAATCAGGTCATTGTAGAAGCTTTTAGGCAACATGGTGCCTTTCTGCTTGAGAGGGGATGTGAAGATATGTCAGGCAGAATGCAAATCTGGCAGCAGATAGATGCAGTAGGTGGCCAAAACAGGACATAAGATAAGGTGCACCATAGGGCCACTGACATGATCGCATCTGCACAGAGGAGAGCAGCTGCAGTGGCATTTGATCTAATGGGGGGCCTGCTACACAGCACCACCACTAGCAGCAAATGAAGAGTTCCTGTCCACTGTCTGGGATCCAGACAGCTGCAGGAAAGTGCAAAAAAGCATGTCCTTGACATTGGTGCTACTGTTTCAGGGACAGCAAGTATGCTTCCAGGTAGGCTTTTGTATCTCAAATGTTAAATACTGTGTACACTAAAATATTTTAATCAATACATTAGTTCTGTTTATAAGAAATTGTTTTGGGGGGATGAATACTGCTACAGTTAACAACACATTCTGGACTTGATTACACATGGGGCTCAGGTTGGGCTTGTCATCCAAGTTCTTGTTGAAAGTATAGTTAATGGACATAAAAGGCAAAATGTTTTACCCCCTGTATTACTGTTAATTGTGATAATGTTATCCTTACCATTTGCTTAACATCTTTCAGGGCCATCCGGCATAGGGAGCATACCATTATCTGGACACAGTAAGCCAAAAATTTGATGTCAGTACTGATAAGCAGTTCAAAGAAATATTTTAGTGTGTAATGCTGATGTCTGGACTGTTGCGTGTATTGCTGTACTGTCTTGTATAGTGGCACCACTGTTATAGTGTTAGCATAAACTGGACTACAGTAGTGTTGGTATTAACTTTTTCCTGTTTTTCTGGCTTATCACAGGCGGATCTTAAAAGTGGAAGTGTGGGACTTCTACCACCTGATGTCAGAGTATCAGCAGACAGTGATGATGATGGTGGCCAAAAGAGGCACAGTTGAGAGGTGCAGAGGTTGAATCTGACAATGAGATTGACATACAGCGATCACTTGAAATTCCATCAGACACCACCAGTAGGCCTACTCCTACCCATTCCAGTGAGCTCTCAGATATTGGACAGGTGGAGAGTAAGACAATCGATCATGAAAGTGTGGTTACTGTGGCTTCAGTGCTTGTTGATTATGGCCGTAGCTAAAGTGCGAGGGAGATACCACCCAAAAGGGTTGTTAGGAGTGCTGTCCATCCTCCACCTGATTCAGGTTTCTCTTCTTGTGCCACTCAATGTATATTTAGGGCTGTAATGGAGGCAAAGGCACTTTCCCAGAGGTGCTCCAGAGAAATGTTTAGGGTTGCAGATGCGGCACAGGCTGACATGCATGACTGCTTCCACCGTGTTGCCAATTCAATGGATCAGATGAATGACACATTGGAATAGGCAGTGTCTGTGATGGAAACTCTGCTGGAAGGGGGACAGCATACTCATAGGTCAGGTAGGTCGCATCATCTGCTGTTACCCAACATGGGCATGCCTGATCATGCTCCCATAGTGGCAGCACTTCCACTGCTCTACCAGTGGTTGAGCTATTTACACCCAGATGTGGCAGACCATAGGATCGTGGTCCTGGCCATCTTCGTGAGGAGAGCTTGTCCAGCAGACATCAGTTACATTCAATTAGCAGCAGTGCATCTGATCGTGGACATATCAGTGCAACTCCTGGCAGAGCCAGTTCTCTAGGTCGGGTATGACAACGGTGAAATGCCACCTCTACCATCCATGGCTCACACCTCTCTGACATACCAAGACATAGAGCTACCACAGAGCTTGGCTATGTTAATGCAGACACACACAATTTCATCTGGAGAATCCACACATCCACACACACAACAGTTACATGGTTCAACTGTGAAATTTAAAACTCATTTTGTCTCACTGTCCATTTATTACTTTATACGAATGTCTGCCTGAATCTCTTTCTTACTTACACATACTCACTGACCTTTTGTGTCAGCCTAGGCTTCCTGCCTCCCCCACCACCCTGTGCAAGTGATAACTGAGCCATATCCCAATCTTCTATCTTTTGGATTTAGGGATACGCTTTGTGCTGATGCTGATGGTGCAGATCTGACTTAGTGGTTAGTATACCTGCATTTGTGATATTGAATTGGTAATTCTACATTTGACTTATATTGGTGTTAGAAAGTTCGATAGTTGATAGCATCAAACTTTTCTTCCATCAGTATTGTTAATGATTTTGTGAGGATTGTGAAGTCTGAAAGTGAAATGTGCATAATTACTTTCTAACTTCTCTCTTTAATGATTTTCCAATACAAATGTATGGTGCTAAACTGAGGTTATGTGGTGACCATTGCTACTTTTGAGAGGTATGATTGTGTGAATCGTTGATGCCTGAGGCTTACTAATTAATAATGGACACATACAAGTCAAATCTGTCTCTGCTGTCACATGCTAAGGTAATTTCTGTACAAATCACCCACCTTTTAATTGCTTACACTACCAAGTAACAACATGCAAGGACATGCCAGTCATTCATACTATTATGCAACACACTCCAGGTTCAACATTTACCTTGTAAATCCAGCGGTTGCAAGAGTTTTAGTTCATGGCTGTCTGATGCAAGCAGTACACAGTCATTACATGGGTAAGTAAAGGTTGTGATCATTTCCTGGTAAAGTTACTATATCTATGTGCACAGGAGGAAGGTTTTAGGCCCTTGGGTGGTGAGTGTGCAGTGTGTTCTCTCTTAGCCAATGCGAGGACGTATTGAGCACTCCTACATTTGCCTGCACCCATAGCAGCTGCTGGTGCCCCCCTGACCCGTGACTCCTCACGTGTGTGGCTGTGGTGACCTTACCATTGGTGGTGAGATGTGTTTCCCTTCCCTTGTTGATCCTGCTGAAGCTGTTTTCTCAGGATGATGTTGTGCAGCATGGCACCTACAGTGAATATTTCAGTACATGTACGTGGATTGTACTGCAGGGCTAACCCAGATGTATTATAGGCACCAGAACCATGACTTCAGCAGCCCAAACACATGCTCTATGATATTTCTGGTTTAAGCATGTGTCTAATTATGGCATTCTTCAGCAGGTATGTGTGTGTGTGTGTGCATATCTGATGTGTGTCATCAACAACAGTTCCAGTGCATAACCCCCCTGTAAATGACACTGTGAGATATCCCCCCTAGTGAACATATGATACAGTTGGGAGGTGTGCCAGACATGTGAGCTGTGGTAAATGCCTGGGTTGCCAGCACACACATTTAAAATTATTTATTGGCATAACACATAACTTGGCAGCTAACAGAGTGGAAGCCCTTTCTATTTATGTAGAGCCTTCCCTGTTCCCCAGGTGGTGCCTTAATTTCTACATGTGTGCAATCTATGGCACCCAGTACTTCAGGGTAGTGTGCTACAGTGTAGAACTTCTGCACATGTCTGGCCCTATCCTCAAGAATACTGGGAAAATATAGGAGGTCACTAGCATGTTGTAGCAAAGCATTCAGGAATTGGAGGATCCTGGATGCTGATGCCTGTGATACCCCAAGCATGTCCCTTGTTGGTCCCTGAAAAGTACCTATAGATAAGATTCTAAGTGCTACACATACCTTTTGTCTCCACTGGAATGAATTCCCTTTGGTTCGCCCTGACTCTGAGTTAAGGATGATAGAGGTTGCAGAGTTCCTGTAGTATGTCTCTATCCACCCTGTAGTGCTCTACAATTTCCACGTCATGTTGATTGTGATGTTAACCAGGGTTTGAAAACTCTTCTTCTTGACCTTGATCTATTAGCAGCTGCACAGACTTTAGCCTGTTGTGCATACACATGAATTAAAGCAACAGCAGCCTCTAATATTGTTTCTGTGTAGATTCCTTTCCGTGGCTGTATTCCAATAGGTTTTGGAATTCACAGGGAATACCAAAACTGAGTCTACACAGTTTCTTTACAGCTTGTTGAATAGCTCCTCCATCTTGGATTGGTTGATTAACATGCAATTCGGCTGCTTATGCTGTAATTAGCATGCCATGGTGCTGACCTTGTTTGCGCAGCTCTGCCTGGCTCAATACATCACGTAGAGGTGTTTATTAAATCCAAAACAGTGTACTACCATGTCTGCGTTTTGCAGCAATGTGCTCACAGTGCAAACGGACCATGTAGGCTTTACTGAATCTGGCCGTACATTTTTTTATATAGTTCACTACTCTTCCTTTTTGGTATTTATCTGTGAGACCATTGACATTTAAAGACATTACAGAAAGAATAATTTTATTGAAAGTCATTATTCCCACCTTTTATGTATAACAGCTTTTTTGTTACATGTATATACCGTTTGGCAGGTTAATCTTTTGTACAATTGTTTCTTGTCATCTCCATTTGTGCCTATGTCACAACTTACAAAACGTTTTTTTTACTAAAAGCCCTCAAAAAAAAGAAACACATCCCCAATACCCCCTAAAACCTATTAACTTAATAATAGCACACAAAACTATCTACATATTCAAGTACTGAAGTTTTACACTCCTAATAGGAGCAAATGTTCCAAACTGACAGCTATACACACACAGACTTGCGATAACCTACAAGAAAGGTTATCCATGCTAAGAAGGATGTTACAGCCTGTGCTTCTACTAAGTGCTGTCTGGCTTTGTCTTATCTTTACAACTGTCTCTCTGTCTCTCAACTGGGAAAACATTTGAATGCTTTCAGAACACATTTTCTCCAAGCCATTTTTCTTTATCAGATCATCTTCTAGAGACATGAGAGACACAAAACTGCCAAGCATGCATTTGTTTACTAGAAAATTAGAAGTTATGTACCTACCATAACGTTCCATGTTAGTTGTCTTCTCTCGCCTTCTTTCTTGCTGGATGGGTTCGGAGCCGATCCTCGGCCCGACTCGGCACTTGCTTTAGCTCGAGAATTCCTTTTACCAGCTCGAGGCAACCCTATATCCCATGATGCAAGTGGAACTACCTCAGATCTCGTTTGGTAGCTAACTTACCCTGCTAAAGACTATCCTAACAGAATTAGGAACAATGGTTCCTAAAGAAAAATCCTCCTAACAATGTACCGGAGGAAACACTCTAATAGGAACTCTCCAAGATCTGTCCAGGCCAGGCGGAAGGAGGAGGACTTAAGAAAGAAGAAGAGAGAAGACAACTAACATGGAACGTTATGGTAGGTACATAACTTCTAAATGTTAAGTTGTCAATCTCGCCTTCATTCTTGCTGGATGGGACCGCGTCCCTAGCACCTGTATCCCGGGTGGCTCAATGGAACAGACTCTTGAGAACTGTGGAACCAAAACTGGCCCTATCTCTAGAGGCCAAGTCCAACTTGTAATGAGAGACAAAGGTATGAGGCGTGGCCCAAGTAGCTGCTGCACAAATGGTATCAATAGGTAGTCTATCCTGAAAAGCTGCAGAAGTGGATAGACTCCTGGTTGAATGTGCTTTTGGCTTAGAAGATAGCTGTTTGCCCCTGAGAGAGT